>NC_133147.1:15069480-15786980 GCF_048418815.1 Hemitrygon akajei | reverse complement strand
GTGTGAACATCACCAATAGCCTGTCCTGGTCCAACCACATTGATGGCAGGCCAAGAAAGTTCACCAACACCTCTACTTTCTCAGGGAGCTAAATAAATTCAGCACCTCATTGTTAGCTCTTACCAATAGAAAACCCTCCAAGAGGACCACAACCTCGTCATTGGGTTTGGAGGCTTGCGTGCCTCGATGACCCTGAGAGCTATGTTGGCTGGAGTCAGGGCGTTATGCTTTGGCTCTTGGTAGGGTCACCCACGCCAAACAGGTCAAAGGGTAGAGGTCAGACTAAGAGTGGTCCACCGGTCCTCCAGGTTCAGGGGTTCAGCTTAGGGCTAGCAACCCTGGTGGGTCAAGCAGAACTGTCATGGAAACAGCAGTGAACAATCTGAGTGTGATACTATTCTTGATTCTCTGCCCAGGACTTGCACGACTGACAGTAGTGAAAACCGAGAGGAAGCTACTGGCACAATAAGAACATAACAAACAGGAGCAGGGGTAGGCCATCGTTGCTCCACAATGAAGGAAGCCCTGAACACTGCCAGAGATCGAGGACCTTCATTGCTGCCCTAAACGTTGGTGGCGTAACAGGTAGTAATTAAGTCTTGGTACACATGACAATAATAAATCAAAACCATATTTTCCCCCTCTGGTGTTTGAGACTAGAACTAGGTTTGCAGAATAGGTGAAATATTTAAGGGGAATCTGAGGGGGAGCTTCTTCACTCAGAGGGTCGTGAGAATGGGGAACGAGCTGCCGTTGAAAGTGGTGGATGCAGGTTCGATTTCGTCACATAGGAGAAATTCTGATAAGTACGTGGATGGAAGGGGTGTGGAGACCTATGGTCCAGGTGCAGGCAGAATAATTGTCACGGTGTGCACTGACAAAGATGGAACCCAAGGTCAGACTCTTCTGTAGAGACAGCAAACAGAGTTTATAGATAGGAATTCCAACAGAATAATAGTGACTCAACTGAGCGACACCGCGAGAAGAAACATTCTCTAAACTAGGAACCCACGATAAGCGCTCAGGCACGTCCGCTTAAATAGAAAGGTGATCTGGAATCCCAGAGCCTATCAAAATAAAATAAACAAGGTTTAATAAATAACAAGACTAGTTAAACAGCAATCAGTCAATTAAGGTACTCTAGGAACCTTGGAGCCAAATGTTCTCCGGCTCCCCACGCTGGCCTGGAGGGCTCATTGCAACAATAGCTCAGCATCAACTAGATGGGCCAAAGGGTCTGTTTCTGTACTGTAGTGCTCTATGACTCTGTGAAATATAATCTATCTCAGGATACTTGTCCAGATGAAAAGCACAGTATTCGTCCCTTCGATTAGAGTTAGTGATCTCTGTTATGTTACGCAGTGAGGCAGATGAAGGCGGAAGGAAGTGCCTGTGGGCCATAATCACTGGTCTAGAGTTGCTGATCTGAATGGTGTTTGTCCCATAAAAGTTCTGTAATGCAATGGAAGATAAAATGCAAGATAATAAGGATCACATGACAGACTCTTGAGGAGCAATTCCTCGAGGAGTTCGTTTCTGGCTCTTCTGGAAGCTTATCACGTCCGAGGAATCACACAATTTGCGAACTGACTGCTAAAAGCCTTGTAATGTTGATTACACTATGACCGAGGTTGTTCAAGATTAAACAAATTTATTTTAAATGTGACCATTTGCCGAAGCTTTCTGTCATGATTCACTTAAGCCTGGTCTGCCCAGAACTGCACAGGGTCATCAGTTTTGCTTGGACCTTTTCCCTTTTCCTTCACATAATCCATTCTTCCCCATACCCTTTCCTTTTTGAGTTTTTTTAAATCTCCATTTCTATTACTCTAAAATAAAGACACTCACACACTCAGCGTGATGCTGAGCACCTCTCCCTCACTGCGTTTGTAAATGAAGTCATGGAAAAGTACAGCACAGAAACAGGCCTTTTGGCCCATCCATTTAAACTGCCTACGCCCTTCAACCTGCACCAGGACCACAGCCCTCCATACCCCTACCGCCCATGTACCGATCCAAACTCCTCTTAAACGTTGAAGTCAAACTCACATGCACCACTTGTGCGGGCAGCTCGCTCCGCACCCTCACCACCCTCTGGGTGAAGAAGTTTCCCCTCAAGTTTCCCTTAAACTTTTCACCTTTCACCCTCAACCCATGACCTCTAGTCGTCCCACTACACTCAGAGCAGCTCTTCCTCTCCGCTTTCTGAAGATAACGTCTGCAGTTCAGGATGAAGGACCGCGACCTGAAACGTCAACAGCTCACTCCCCCTCCGTAGATGCTGACCGCAGTGCATGCAAGCTCAGGTTCAAAGTTTAAGAGAAGTTTGGGGGGGGGGGTAGCACTCAGGCCATTGAACAGGCTCAGGAGACCGCACAGCTGTTACTGCTCTGTAGGAGCTGTCTTCTCCATCTGCTTCATATTCTTTATTATGTTTACTCCCTTGAGGATGATTTTCTTCTGAATTGTGAGTCTTTGCCATGAATCATTAAACAGATAGAAGGCTACGATCGATTCTTTGAACAACTTCAAACTGCACAACCTTTGTACCATTCTGCTATTTTGTGCTGGTCATTGTGTTCATTGTGTTGTGATGACCATGATTACACATCACTGTGAGCTCAAGTAAATAAGGAATTCCATTACTCCCTGGGGTAATCCAGATATTTGATCCACATTGATATTTGGATACAATAGGGTCTTTTAAGAGCCTCTTAGACAGGTACATGGAGCTTAGAAAAAGGGAGGGCTATGCACTGGGGAAATTCTAGGCAGTTCCTAGAGGAGGATACATTGTCGGCACAATATTGTGGGCAGAGGGGCCTGTAATGTGCTGTAGATTTCTATGTTCTATAAGGATGAAGATTGTGTAGAAAAGTATGACTCTATGACCTGCGGAGTTCTTTCAACATCTTATTTCCAGCATCTGCAGTCTCTTGTGTCTCGTTCTCTTTAATCTCTGCCCTGCTCCGATTCTCACACCAACACTTATTCACTACAGGGCTTCCCAACCTCGGCTCCACGGACCCCTTTCTTAATGGTATTGGTCCACGGCGTAAAGAAGGTTGGAAACCCCTGATCTAATAACAGCCCACAGCAGCCTGAGGAACAATACTTCATCCTTCTAGAGGATACATGATAGCTGTTAGAGTCAGAATCAGGTTTAATATCAATGGCTTATGTTGTGAAATTTGTTAACTTTTTGGCAGCAGTACAATGCAATACATGATAATAGAGAAAAAGCTGTGAATTACAGTAGTTTTATATATATTTATGTTAAGTGGTTATATATATTAAATAGTTAAATTAAATAAATAGTGCAAAAACAGAAATAAATAAGTAGTGGGGTGGTGTTCATTGGTTCAAAGTCCATTCAGAAATCAGACGGCGGAGGGGAAGGAGTTGTTCCTGAATCATTGAGTGTGTTTCTTCAGACTTCTGTGCCTCCTCCCTGATGGTAGCAATGAGAAGTGGGCATTATCTGGGTGATGGGAGTCCTTAATGATGGACGTCGCCTTTTTGAGGCACCATTCCTCGAAGATCTGGTTATGGCTGGGATCACCCATCTTGTAAAGACACTGCCCAGAAGAAGACAATGGCAAACCACTTCTGTGGTAAAAATTTGCCAAGTGCTATCATGGCCATGGAAAGACCACGATCAGCCACGTCACATAACGATGACATCATACAACACGGCACGTAATGATGATGTCATACAACACGGCACATAACATATGAATGAATTATGTATTCATGCATACTTTATTCAATATTTGTACTTTAAGCTTTATATTATTTTAATAATTCTTTTTTTAGAATTGTTGAATGTTGTTTTTTGTTGTACGTTGCACCAAGACACCACTACAAATTCCTAATACAAGTAAATGTGAATGGTGAATAAAGCTGAGCTTTAATTAATTGTATGCTGGATAGTCTAGGTGCAGACTGAACAGAGCTCCTGTTTCTCAGCTATAATACTCAGCAATTCTGGACATACTGCACTTAATATACAGCTATAATACTCAGCAATTCTGGACATACTGCACTTAATATAATTAACTAAATTTCCATTACAAATTATTCCCACCGCTCAGCAGAAAATTGATAATTATTTACTTTATATTCAGGATCTGTAATGTGATTTCACTGAATCACATTTTGCACATTTTCAACAGTCCCATCAATAAAAATGCTTATTGCAAATGCAAGTTGGATCTTTTCGAGACTGTGAGGCTCATGAAGATAATTGCAGCCAACTGGTTATAAATACCAATCAGAACACTGTTTTCATGAGGGATGAAGTGAAACTGCAAACTACAACAGTGACAGACTCGATGGGCTGAATGGCCTAATTCTGCTCCAAGGTCTTATGGTGTTATGATCTTATTACTTACTGCCCGTTATGCCGCTGGCGTTTAGGGTAGCAATGAAGGTCCTCCATCTCTGGTGGTGTTCAGGGCTTCCTTCATCGTGTCAGTAGCTTCCTCTCGGTTTTCACTCAGTCATGCAAATCCCAGGAGGAGACTCAGGAATGTCCTTGCACTCAGATATAGCAGGATCCTTCACTTCTGTTTCCATCACACTTTTGTTTTACCAGTCAGGGTTGTTAGCCCTGAACCTGGAGGACTGGTGGACCACTCTTAGTCTGGCCCTTTGACCTGCTTGGTGACCCTACCAAGAGCCAAAGCATAAAGCCCAAATTTCAGCCAATGTAGCTCTCCGAATTATTGATGAATACAAGCCTTCAAAACCACGACAAGGTTATGGTCCTCTTGGAGGATTATGGTCTTATTGTCTGAAGCAATGTCTACAACACTGACACACTCTATTGTCATAGAGTCATAGAAGGTACAGAAACAGGCCCTTTGGCACAGACTAGACAGGGATGGAAAGATAAGAGATCCTTGGATGTCCAGAGAGGTGATGACTTTAGTCAAGAAGAAAAACGAATATGATGTAAAATTTCAGAAGTTAGGGTCAAACAGATCATGAGGGTTTTAAAGAAGCCAGAAAAGAATTAAAGAAGGGGATTAGGAAAGCTAGGAGGGGATATGAAAAGTCCTTGGCGAGTGGGATTAAGGTGAATCCAAGGCATTCTATACATTCATCAAGAGCAAGAGGATCACTAGGGAGAGGGTGAGACCATCAAGGATAACGGGGGGAACATTTGCTTGAATGTGGAGAATGTGAGCGAGGTATTTAATGATTACTTTACTTCATTATTTACCAAGGAAAGCAATATAGTGGACCAGGAGATCATTGCTGAGTGAATAAAAATGTTAGGACATTTGGAGATCAAGGAGGAAGTGTTGGACCTCCTAATGAGTATTAAGGTGGATATGTCTCCAGGGAGTGATGGGATTTACTCCAGGTTATTGAAGGAGGTGAGAGATGAGATTGGCAGGACCTTGACCAGTAACTTGGTGTCCCCTCTAGGCACAGGCAAAGTCCTGGTGGACTGGCAAGTGGCTAATGGTGTGCCTCTGTTTCAGGAGGGAACAAGGGAAAATCCTGGAACTATAGACCGGTGAGCCTCAAATCAGTTGAAGGGAAATTGCTGGAGAAAGTTCTTAGGGGTAGGATATATGAGCACACCCATGGCCTAACTAGGGAGAGCCAGCATGGCTTTGTGCATGCCAGGTCTTGCCTTACCAACTTGACTGAGTTTTTTGACAAAGTGATGAGAGAGATTGACAAGGGAAGGACACTGAATGTGAGTAAGGCATTTGACAAAATCCTTCATGGGAAGCTACTCCAGAAGACTGGGGTGCAGGAGGTCCGCGGCAAATCGGCTGTTTGGATTCATAACAGGCTCGAGCGTAGAAGATAGGAGGTAACGATCAAAGGAACTTATTTGAGCTGCAGGTCTGTAATTAATGATATTCCACAAGGATCTGTGCTGGGACCTCTTCTGTTTGAGATGTATATAAATGACCTGGATGAAAATGTAGATGGGTGGATTAGTAAATTTGTAGATGATAGTGAGATTGGTGGAGTTGCAGATAGTGTAGAAGACTGGCAAAGAATACAGTGCCATGTAGATCAGTTAAGAGAAAGACCCTTAACAATTTTTGCTGGACAGAGAGATCTCGGGGCCCAAGTTCATAGCCCCTTGAAAGTGGCTACACAAGTTGATAGGGTGGTTAAGAAGGCTTATGGAGTGCTTGCTTTTATTAGTCGAGGCATTGAGTTCAAAAGTCAGGAGGTTATGTTGCAACTTTATAAAACCCTGGCTAGGCCACATCTGGAGTATTGCATACAGTTCTGGTTGCCCCACTATAGGAAGGACATTGCAGCTTTCGAGAGGGTGCAGAAAGAGTTCAGCACAGACTAGATGGGCTGATGGTCCTGTTTCTGTGCTGTATTTTTCTATGACTCTCTCTGGGATGTAAGAGATAAATAGACAGATAGATAGATAGATAGTTAGATGGATGGATGGATGGATAGATAGATAGATAGATAGATGAATGGATAGGTAGATAGATAGATGGATGGATGGATGAATGGATAGACAGACAGATAGATATATAGATAGATAGATAGATAGATAGATAGACAGACAGACAGACAGACAGACAGACAGACAGGTAGACAGATAGATAGATAGATAGATAGATAGATAGATAGATAGATAGATAGATAGATAGATAGATAGATAGATAGATAGATAGATAGACAGACAGACAGATAAATAGATAGATCAAAAGACAGGCAGGCAAACAAACAAATAGATAGATCAATAGACAGACAGACAGATAGATAGCTAGACAGATGGCTAGATAGATCAATACATAGATAGATATAGATAGATAGATAGATAGATAGTTGATAAACAATACAGAGAAGTTATAGAGTCTTTGAAAGTGAGTGTATTGGTTGTGGAATCAGTTCAGTGTTGAGGTGAGTGAAGTTATCCAAGCTGGTATAGGAGCCTGGTGGTTGAAGTTGTAATAACTGTTCCTGAACCTTGACACCACAATGTTGCCAACCATCAGAATGGTTAATAATCCTGGAGAAAAACAATGTAGAAATCTCCATCGTGTCACAACAGAGGTGAGTTAGCTCCGTCTTGTGAATATCAATTACATAGAACAACTGATTCCTCCAAGTTCAGATCGTGTCATGTAATTGAAGGTTCGGTTGAAGACAGACGCTCTGGAGAAACTGCAGTCATTACCGGGTTTTGTCTGAGAGACTGCAAGAAGCAACTGCTCATTACCAGCTGGCGAGTTTGTGAGCTGGCTCTCCTCACGTACGGTAAGCAGCAGAGAACTTAATGAAAAATCTAGACAGAGTTCTGGCAGCTGTGAAGCTCCTTCATTACTGGAGCCCTCCTGAAGTCTACCAACTCTGCCGGCTCATTTTGTTTGCTTAGTTCTTCTGACTCCATGTTCACACCACCTCACATTCAGAAATTCAATTAAACAAGTTTTGTTTCAATGAGTCATATTGTTCTAGGCTGCGCTGGGTAAAATATATTGGTACTGGTTTATTATTGTCACGTGTACCAAGATACAGTGAGAAGCTCGTCATACAAATCCAATCATTACACCGTGCAATGAGCTAGAATAAGGTGAAACAGTAACTGCAGAAAAAAGTATAAAAGCTACCAAAAATAATGCAGTGATAAACTGTGATAGATAGTGAGTGTGATAAACTGCAAGATCATAACGAGGAATATTGAAAGGTCAAGAGTCTATTATACAAGAGGTCTGTTCAAGGCTCTGATATCATCAGGGTAGAAGCTGACCTTGAGCTTAGCTGTACATGCTTTCAGGATTTCATGTTCTCCCTGATGGGACAGGAGAGAAGAGAGAATTCCAGGATGGGTCAAGTAAAGTCAAGTTTATTGTCATTTAACTATACATACTGCCAAACGAGACTTTTCTCTGGACCAGGGTGTAAAGCACAGTAGCACACATAATACATGATAACTTAGGAAAGTAAGAATTAAATCTGCAAATGAATTATGTGTAGGTAGACAAAGTAAAATGCATAAATTAAATACTGTAGGGTACAGTACAAATTATCCGGTGACACTTCGCACGTGATGGAGCAGGGAGTTCAGAAGCCCGATGGCCTGAGTCTTCTCCGGGTGCTCCAGGTTCCTCTCACGTTCCAAAGACGCACGGGTTAGAGTCGATAAGTTGCAAGCACGCTACGTCGGTGCTGGAAGGATGGCGTCACTTGCAGGCGGCCCCCAGAGCACGGTCGGACTGTGTTGGTCGTTGACGCAAATGACATTTCACTGTGCGTCTCAAAGTACGTGTGATAAATAAAGCTCATCTGATTGCATCGAGATCCTCCTCGCCAAGAGAACACAACGTGCTTAATTAGAACCTCTGACGGGCTGAGCGTTTTTAGCAAACACTGCTTATCGGGAACATAGGAGGCCAGGTAGGTTCAGGATCAGTATGAATGGTCAAGACTGAAGTTAGGTTCTTTAGCAGTGAGCATTCAGGGCCTCTTCCCCATATTTCAGTTCAGCTAATGGCCAGATGCTGTGAGGTTATTGGTCACAATTTGCACTGGCAATATGGGAACCCAAGTATGGTGGAAAGACAGACTCCAACATAGAGACGGCGACTAGAGTTTATTCATAAAGACAGGAACTAGTTTACTCATAAAGACAGTGACTAGAGTTTATTCATAAAGACAGCAACTAGAGTTTATTCATAATCATTCCAAAAGAAGATCAGTGGTTCGGCTGAGTGACTCTGGAAGAAATAACATAACATATATATATCATATAACAATTACAGCACGGAAACAGGCCATCTCGGCCCTTCTAGTCCGTGCCGAATGCTTACTCTCACCTAGTCCCACCGGCCCACACTCAGCCCATAACCCTCCATTCCTTTCCTGTCCATATACCCATCTAATTTTTTTTAAATGACAATACCGAACCTGCCTCTACCACTTCTACTGGAAGCTCGTTCCACACAGCTACCACTCTCTGAGTAAAGAAGTGCCCCCTCGTGTTACCTCTAAACTTCTGCCCCCTAACTCTCAACTCATGTCCTCTTGTTTGAATCTCCCCTACTCTCAATGGAAAAGGCCTATCCACATCAACTCTATCTATCCCCCTCATTATTTTAAATACCTCTATCAAGTCCCCCCTCAACCTTCTACGCTCCAAAGAATAAAGACCTAACTTGTTCAACCTTTCTCTGTAACTTAGGTGCTGAAACCCAGGTAACGTTCTAGTAAATCTCCTCTGTACTCTATTCTCTAAACATTCTCTAAACTAGGACCCCGTGATTAGTGCTAATCTGGCATCCACCTAAATAATCCAAGTGACATGGAATCCCTGAGCCTTTCAAAATAAATTTAACAAGTTTAATCAGAAAGTACCAGGAGGCTGAATTACAAAGAGCTAGTCACTCAAGAAAAACACAAGATACTCTAAACGATTAGCAACTCTTGTTAAACAATAATTAATCATGTCAGGTGCTCTAAAACCTCAGAGCCCAACATTCTCTGGCGCCCCTCATAGGCCTGAAGAACTCATTCCAACATTCCTTCCATCCTTGTACCTATCCAAGCATCAATTAGATGTTGAAATTGAGTTTGCATCCATCACTTGTACTGGAAGCTCATCCCACACTCTCACCACCCTCCGACTGAACAAGTTTCCACTCAAGTTCCTCTTAAACTTCTCACCTTTCACCCTCAACCCATGACCTCTAGCTGTTGTCCCATACAACTTCAGTGGAAAAAAAATCCTGCTTGCATTTATCCTGTCTATACCTATCATAATTTTGTATACCTCTAACAAATCTCTTCTCAACCTTCTACATTTTAGGGTGATCCTAACCAATTCAATCTTTCCTTATAATTCAGGTTCTCCAGTCCTGGAAACATCCTTGTAAATTTTCTCTGTGATCTTTCAATCTTATTTACACCTTTCCTGTAGGTGGGTGACTAAAACTGCACATAATACTCCAAATTAAGCCTCTTCAACACCTTATGCAACTTCAAAATAACATGTCAACTCCCGTAATCAGTACATTGATCTATGAAGGTCAATGTGCTAAAGGCTTTCTTTACAACCCTACCTACCTGTGACACCACCTTCAATGCATTATGGACCTGTATTCCCACGTTGCTCTGTTCTAGCGGACTCTCCAGTGCCCTACCTCTCACTGTGTAAAACCTATCCCGGTTGGTACTCCCAAAGTGCAACATCTCACAGTTCCCTGCATTAAATTCCATCTGCCACTTTTCCAGCTGGTCCAGATCCGACTGCAAGCTTTGATAGTCTTCCTCACTGTCCACTAACCCGCAGTCTTGGAAGTCATTCCCAAATTTGTTGATCCAGTCGCTCAATGTAAGTCAAAGTAAGGTTTATTATCAAAGTCATTTCATTTTCAAGTCAAGTCGTCATTTTCAATCTTTTTTTATTAATTTTTCAACAGAGAAAAAGATACAAATCAGAGGAGAAGTTTTAGCAAACACATAATACAAAAAAATGTAGAAACAACAAAAGGATATATACTGTCAAAGTCAATTAAATATAATATTAAGCTATTGTGTATATAGTATATAAACAAGAAACCACAACTCCTCTTGGCAAATCGTAAAGAGAAAAAAAAAAGGATTGGAAATTTTATTAATAAGGAGAAAAAAAAACCTCGCTGAACTAACCTAAAACAAAAAAAAAGAAAGTCCATTTGAGGATAAAATTAGAAAAAAAGAGGAAAGAAAACATCCTTCTAGTCATCGCCGAACCTTCGCGGATAAGAGGGAGCAAAAAAAAGAAAATTTTTTTTTTAATCAAAGTACATATATGTTGTCATATAAAGTTCAAGAAGTTCAAAGTTCAAAGTAAAATGTATTATCATATCTATAGCAAATCTATAGAACAGTAACTGTAAACAAGATCAATGAACACCAAATTATGCAAATGCAAATGTAAATAAGTGGCAATAAATAACGAGCATGAGATAACAAGGTAAAGAGTCCTTAAAATGAGACCATCGGTTGTGGTAGAATGATTGTAGTCATCCCCATTTGTTCAAGAACCTGATGGTTGAGGGGTAGTAACTGTTCTTGAACCTGGTGGTGTGAGTCCAGAGGCTCTTGTACCTTCTACCTGATGGCAGCAGTGAGAAAAGAGCATGGCCTGGGTGGTGAGGACCTTCAGTGATGAATGCTACTTTTCTACAGCAACATTTCATGTAGATATGCTCAATAGTTGGGAGGCTTTTACCCATGATGTATTGAGCCAAGTCCACTACCTTTTCTAGGATCTTCTGCTCAAAGGCGTTGGTGTTTCCATACCAGGGAGTAATGCAGTTAGTCAGCACCCTTTCCACCACACAACTCTAGAAGTTTGCCAAGGTTTTTGATGACATGCTGGATCTCCGCAGTCTCCTGAGGAAATAGAGGCACCGTCGTGCTTTCTGTACCCTGCGATTCATTTTCTCGGAGACGTTTAGAGGAAAATAAATAAATGCTTTAGAATTTACAAAATCTGTACATTAAAGAAAAGAAACGGCCAATGTTCAAAAAGAGTTTGTGAGGATAAAAATTAATAATACCGAGAATATGAATTGTAAAGAGTACGCGGAAGTGACTGTAGGTCATGGAATCCGTTTAGAGTTGTGGTGAGTGAAGTGATCCACGCTGGTTCAGTAGCCTGATGTCTGAAGGGTAATAACTGTTCCTGAACCTGGTGTTGTGAGACCTCGGGCTTCGGTACTTCCTACCGAAGGCAGCAGCCAGAAGAGAGCACGGCCTGGATGGTGGGGCTGTCCTAGATGATAGATGCTGCTGTCTTGTGGCACCGCTCCTCGCAAACCTGCTCGAAGGCGGGGAGAACTTTGCCTGCGACGGACTGGCCTGAATCAGCCACTTGCTGTGGCCTTTTACATTCCCAGGGACTGGTATTTCCATGCGAGCAGTCTTCGGGACAGATCTTCTGATATGACAGTACGAAGGAATTTAAAGCTACTGACCCTCTTCACCTCCAATCCCTTAATGAACACTGGCTCCTGGACCTCCAGTTTCCCCCTGCTGTCAGTGGACTGCGAAGTTCAATTACGATTCCGACGAGGTTGATTTTCTTCCGAGCTGTGAATCGCTGGAATGAATCATCGAGCAGATTTAAGGCTGCGATAGATTTTTTGAACAACTTCAGACTGCACAACAACCTTTGTACCATTCTGCTTTGCTTGTCACTATATTTATAGTTGCATTCATGATTACCCAGTACACGTCATTGTGAGCTCAGGCAAATAAGGAATTTGAATACACCCCAGGGTATAGGACAATAATCCAGATATCTGTTCCACAGAAGAATGAAGATTGTGTAGAAAAGTAGCATTCTGGCCATTGATCAGATGTTATTGAGTAACAGCAAGCACACATAAAGCTGGAGGAACTCAGAAGGTCAGGCAGCATCTGTGGAAAAGAGTAAACAGTCGACATTTCAGGCCGAGACCCTTCTTCAGGACTGGAAGGGAAGAGAAGTCAGCAAGAAGGTGAGGGGGGAGGGTAGGTGACTGGTGAAAGCGCGAGGGCAGAGGGAGAAGTAAAGAGTCAACTTGCAGCCCTGAAGAAGAGCCTCGGCCCAAAACGTCGACTGCTTTACTCTTTTTCCCTAGATGCTGAGCTCCTCCGGCGTTTCGTGTGCGCGTTGCTCTGGATTTCCAGCAGCTGCAAAACGTTCCTGATATTTATTAACAGGACGGGCTCACCACACAGCTGTTGCTGCTTTGAAGGAGCCGTGTATCTGTCCCCTATCTGCTTTATATTCTGTGTTTCGTGTTTGTTATGGCAACGAGTCTCATGAGTGGGGGGTGGGAAAAGCAAAGGGGAATAAGCCTCACGTTCTTGCTTATTTCGCGGCAGTTAGATAGATAGATAGATGATAGATAGATACTTTATTCATCCCCATGGGGAAATTCAACTTTTTTCCAATGTCCCATACACTTGTTGTAGCAAAACTAATTACATACAATACTTAACTCAGTAAAAAAAATGTGATATGCATCTAAATCACCATCTCAAAAAGCATTAATAATAGCTTTAAAAAGTTCTTAAGTCCTGGCGGTAGAATTGTAAAGCCTAATGGCATTGGGGAGTATTGACCTCTTCATCCTGTCTGAGGAGCATTGCATCGATAGTAACCTGTCGCTGAAACTGCTTCTCTGTCTCAGGATGGTGCTATGTAGAGGATGTTCAGAGTTATCCATAATTGACCGTAGCCTACTCAGCGCCCTTCGCTCAGCTACCGATGTTAAACTCTCCAGTACTTTGCCCACGACAGAGCCCGCCTTCCTTACCAGCTTATTAAGACGTGAGGCGTCCCTCTTCTTGATGCTTCCTCCCCAACACGCCACCACAAAGAAGAGGGCGCTCTCCACAACTGACCTATAGAACATCTTCAGCATCTCACTACAGACATTGAATGACGCCAACCTTCTCAGGAAGTACATTCGACTCTGTGCCTTCCTGCACAAGGCATCTGTGTTGGCAGTCCAGTCTAGCTTCTCGTCTAACTGTACTCCCAGATACTTGTAGGTCTTAACCTGCTCCACACATTCTCCATTAATGATCACTGGCTCCATATGAGGCCTAGATCTCCTAAAGTCCACTACCATCTCCTTGGTCTTGGTGATATTGAGACGCAGGTAGTTTGAGTTGCACCATATCACAAAGTCCTGTATCAGTTTGTAGCTTGGGACCGTCGAGGAGGTCGTATCTTTTCCTGATGGCTGAGAAAACACTCAATAATGCTTAACTGTATGTTTACTAATTGCTAATAAAGGATTGGACTCAATGGAACAATCATTTCATTGGAGCTGAGGGTGCGTCACGCAAGTATAACAGCTCATCAGGGTTGCGGGCTAACGGCAACTGTTTTGTTTTCATTTTGGATTAGTTTTACCACTACATGCTTCTTTTCCTTGTGTTCTCATGGCATGCAGTGCATACGCATATTCGTAAGTCATGGGAGAAGAATTAGGCCCTTTGGCCCATCAGGCATGCCCCACCATTCCATCATGGCTGATTTATCATCCCTCTCAACGCCATTCTTCTGCCTTCTCCCCGTAACCTTTGACACCCTTACCAATGAAGAACCTATCAACCTCTGATTTAAATATACCTTAAGCCTTAGCCTCCACAAACGTCCAGGGCAGGGCTTCCCAACCTGGGAGCCATGAATGGCTTGGTTAATGGTAGGTGTCCATGACATAAAAAACGTTGGAAACCCCTAGTTTAAGGCAACGAATTTCACAGGTTCTCTGAGGTAGTAATTAGGGTTCAAGAACTGAATGGTTGAAGGGAAGTACAGCTTCTGTTCCTGAACTTGGTGGTGTGGGACAAAAAGATATAGGAGCAGAATTAAGCTATCTGACCCATCGAGACTGCTCCATCGTTTTGTCATGGCTGATTCATTTTCCCTCTCAGTCCCAATCTCCTGCCTTCTCCCATTGACTTGACCTCCACAGCCACCTGTGGCAACAAATTCCACAGATCACCACCCTCTGGCTAAAGGAAAACCTCCTCATTTTTGTTTTATAGGGACACCCTGGTATTCTGAGGCAGTGCCCACTGATTCTAGATTCCCCAACTACCGAAAATATCCTCTCCACCTCCACTCTATACCGCAGTCTTTTGATATTCATTCGGTTTCAATGAGATCCCCTCTTCATTCGTCTAAACTCCCATGAGTACAGGAGTTTGCTTATTCTGCCACAGCCTATTTCCTCACAGTCAGAAATGGAAATCTCTGTTTGGGGCATCAAGTACGAACAAGACATGTGCTTATTGGCAGGGACCCCAAGAGTGTTGATGTACAGAGGTCATAGCTACATGAAAATGGCAACACAGGTGGATAGGGCAGTGAAGAAGGCATTCGGTGTGTTTGCATTCAGAGGCTGAGGGACTGAGTGGGACAGTTTGGATGTGATGTCACACTTGGAGTACAGTCCACCGTTTGTCATGCTCCAGGAAGGAGGTGGTAGCAATAGTGAGAATGCAGAAGAGACTCTCAAGGTGGTTGCCTGGAATGGATGGCTGTGGTAATGAGGAGAGATTGGATAGGCTGGGTTTAGTTTCACCTGAATGCAAGAGGCTGGGGGATGAATTTCTCGAGGTTTATAAGATTGTTAGATAAATCAGAGGGTGGCGGAGTGGAGGTACCTCGCCACCAAAGGAGGTGGAAGGCGCTCCTTCCCTCCATTAGCCTACAGGTCATCCTTGGATAAGGTGTATCACCTGCTTAGCCCACAGTTCAGGGTCAGGTGAAGCCATGGGGGCAAATGGTGGATGGTCGTATGAGCAGCTGGTGCAGATCACAAGTCCTGGTGATGTGACCACTGACGCCAGGCAGACAATTTCTGAAGAGTGTTGATAAGGGCTGGGGTCACCCGTCTTGTAAAGACACTGCCCAGAAGAAGGCAATGGCAAACCACTTTTGTAGGAAAATTTGCCAAAACCAATCATAGTCATGGAAAGACCGTGATCACCTATGTCATACGACATGACGCATAGTGATGATGTCATACAACAGGGCACATAATGATGATGATGAATAGTATCATCAAGGATGCCTGTCACCCTGGCCATTCCTTTTTCTCACTTCTACATTCAGGGAGAAGATCCAGGAGCTTACAAGCCGTAGTGAACAGACTCTAGCTTCTTCACCACTACCAACAGAATCCTGAACCACTCACCCCCTTCACAGGGGTGCTGTCACATTCTCAAACTCTTAATTCTTTTAAATTACTTCACTTTTTTTTGCACTATAAGCTTAGCACTATTGTGTTGTTTTGGACTTGCCCCTATATTTCCCTTCCAGTCCTGATTGGCTAGCGCTTCAGTTGACCTTTGAGCATGCTGAGTTCAGTTGAGGTCCTGGCACAGGCAGACTCGAGGCAGGCACGAGAATTTTCAGAAGGATGGTTCTTTTCTCGTAATTCCTTAAGGAAACAAATCGAAATGGACACCATCTACGAACCCCTAAGAACCAATGAAACGCGATCCAATAGGATTCAAAGGTCAGCTGAAGGGGTAGCCAATCAGGACCGGGGCAAGCGAATGGGGCCTATATAAGTGCAAGCACTCCCA
Organism: Hemitrygon akajei; assembly: GCF_048418815.1. Lineage (NCBI taxonomy): Eukaryota > Metazoa > Chordata > Chondrichthyes > Myliobatiformes > Dasyatidae > Hemitrygon > Hemitrygon akajei. The sequence goes on along the minus strand of NC_133147.1, from coordinate 15,770,900 downwards.
GAGAGAAACACCAACAACTGCGCGCTGAGGACATCTCCTCAACTGGTGATGAAACACCTGCAAACTAATTGCCAGGCTCGGCAAACACTGCAACATCAAGTGCCTCAAGCCAAGCAAACCGATATTCACCGCCATCCTAAGTACTTGCTAGTCTTCTACAGGATACTAGTAGAGAGGATGAAGGATGCTGCAGATGGTAAAGCAAGAGATGAATAAGCAGGCTTCGGCAAGAACAGATCATGTACTGACAAAATAGCCACATTACGCATCATAGACGAACAGTCACTTGTGGAATTCATATCTGTGCATCTAGTTCATCGATTATGAAAAGTGTTGACAGAGAGATCCTGTGGAGGAAGCTGAGGGACTATTATTAGGACTGTATTCCTCGGAACAATGAAGAGCAAATTCGATAGAGGTACACAAAATTATGAGAGGTATAGATAGGGAAAGTACAAGCAGGCTTTTCCCACTGTGGTTGGGTGGGACTACAACTAGAGGTCATGGGTTAAGGGTGAAAGGTGAAAATTTTAAGGGGAATTTCCTTCGCACAGGAGGGTCATGAGAGTGTGGAATGCTGAAGAGAAGTTTGGATAGGTACATGGATAGTAAGGGTACGGAAGACTATGGTCCAGGTACAGGTCGAAGCATGTAGGCAGTTTCAATGGTTCAGCAGGAACTAGATGGGCCAAAGGGCACATTCCGGTGCTGTACTTTTCTATGTCTTTATGACTGTGGAGCAGCAGGCAAGATGGCCAGACTGACTGAGATTTCGTATAAGGGAATGTCCCGCAGAGTCAACCATGGCGGACAGTTCTCCTGCAGCTTTTGGGGGAGGACAGGAGTCAGACAAGGAAGCCTTATGTCCCCTTCCCTGTTCCTTCTGGACACAGACTGGGCTTGAACACACTGGAATTAAGGAGATTGAGAGGGGATCTGATTGCAACATATAAGATTATTAAGGGATTGGACAAGATAGAGGCAGGAAATATGTTCCAGATGCTGGGAGAGTCTAGTACCAGAGGGCATGGTTTGAGAATAAGGGGTAGGTCATTTAGGACAGAGTTAAGGAAAAATTTCTTCTCCCAGAGAGTTGTGGGGGTCTGGAATGCACTGCCTCGGAAGGCAGTGGAGGCCAATTCTCTGGATGCTTTCAAGAAGGAGCTAGATAGGTATCTTATGGATAGGGGAATCAAGGGATATGGGGACAAGGCAGGAACCGGGTATTGATAGTAGATGATCAGCCATGATCTCAAAATGGTGGTGCAGGTTCGAAGGGCCGAATGGTCTACTTCTGCACCTATTGTCTATTGTCTATCATGAAGACATCTGCAGCACAGAAAAGGAATGGGATCTATTGGACCCTACGGAAACAACTGGACAACCTGGACTTCACTGATGATATACCTCTCATGCCCCATACCACAAGCAGATGCAGGAAAAATAGCAGGCCTGGCGACCATATCAGTGCAAGTGGGCCTTAACAGCAACAAAGGGAAAGCCAAGGTCCTCAAGATCAACTCAACCTGCGTTGGCCCAGTCACTCTCGAGGGAAGTGCACTTGAGGGGGCAGATGACTTCACCTGTCCGGGTAGTGTCATTAGCAGGCCGGGCAACAGCAATGTGGATGTCAAGGCAAAGACTGACAAAGCTTGAGCAGCCTTCATCCAGCTCAAGAACATCTGGTATTCCAAGGAGCTGTCAGTGTGCACTAAGGTCAGGCTAGTCAACCTCAATGCGAAGTCAATCCTTCTGTACGGGGCAGAGAGATGGGGGAGAACAAAGATTATCATTACAAAAGTATCGACCTTTACTAATAGCTGTTTGAGACAAAATCCTCATGACCTGCTGGACAGCACCACTGATCTACCGCTGAGAACGCACTAGCAAGCAGTGGAAGAATTTAGGGAGAGAAGATGGAGATGGGTAGGACACACCATGTACCAATATCACCAGGTAAGCACTAAGATGGAATCCCCAAGGAAAGCAGAAGAGAGGCTGGCAACGTGGACCTTAATACTGATATCAAGAAGATGGGCTACACCTGGGGAACACTTGAAAGCCTGGCACAGGCATGAGATGCCATCAGCCGCCTATGCCCCCTGTGGGGATAATGGGCTCAGCGACATCTTCAGACAAGCTAATCGGAATCTGAAATTATCCATCCATCCATCCCCTACATTTCCTCTGCACCCACACACACGTTACTTCAGCTCTAAAGAGGAGGGCTCGTCAAGCAGGAGTCCATGCCAGGCAGTGCTGTGGAGGAGTTGGTTTACGTGCATGCAAATCATTTGTATGTTCGGGAGCAAAACAATGAACGTATCTTGATCTCTTTAGATGTCTGCAAGATTTCAGATCAGAAACAGAATCAGAATCGGGTTCATTATCATCGGCGTGTGTTGTGAAATTTGTTAACTTAGCAGTTCAATGCAATACATAATGTAGGAGAAGAAAGTAATAATTATTATTTTTATTATTTATTGTTATTGTTGTAACTATTGTTTATCATTATTTTAATTATTATTTATTATTTGTTAATTAGTATTATTATTAATAATAAGTAAATCAATTATGGTATATCTATATTGAATAGATTAAAATTTATAGAATAATATATATTAAAAATGTGAGGTAGTGTTCATGGGTTCAATGTCCATTTAGTAATCAGAGGGGAAGACGCAAACACGAGGAAATCTGCAGACGCTGGAAGTTCAAGCAACACACACAAAATGCTGGTGGAACGCAGCAGGCCAGGCAGCATCCATAGGAAGAAGTACAGTCCATATTTCGGGCCGGGACCCTTCATCAGGACTAGACCTTCATCTCGGCCTGATATGTGGACTGTACTTCTTCCTATAGATGCTGCCTGGCCTGCTGCGTTCCACCAGCATTTTGTGTGTGTTGCTTGATCAGAGGGGAAGAAGCTGTTCTTGAGTCGCTGAGTGTGTGCCTTCACTCTACCCTGACCAAGTTTGCTTCCAACAACTTGAAAAATCCGGAGGCCTGTCCACGTGTGTGGGTGTGGTCAGGTCGACGGATGAACGGGGCTTGTTTTTCTGTCGGCTTGTTCCTTGTTGTGTTCTGTGTTGACCCGCCGAGCATTGTGGGAATGCTATGTTGGCACCAGACCCTGCAGACTGCCTCACACACCCCTGGGCTGCTAACACAAATGGTGCACTTCATTGTATAAATATCTCTGAATCTGAATCTAAAATCTAAATCTTTGGTCACTTAACAATTGTGCCCTGCAAGGGGACCACAACCTTGTCATTGGGTTTGGAGGCTTGCGTGCCTCAATGACCCGGAGAGCTACGTTGACTGGAGTTTGCTTTGGCAGGGTCACCCGTGCCCAACAGGTCAAAGGGTAGAGGCCACCAGAGCTTCAAGTTCATTGGTGGAGAGTGAGGGGAGTGGGCTTCAGCTCAGGGCTAACAAGCCTGTGTAGGCCTCCGTTAGTCTTGATAGACCATGGATTTGCGCCTTTGGAAAGTTCCCAGGGCGCAAGCCTGGGCAAGGTTTTTTTCTTATGGAAGACCGGCAGTTGCCCAAGCTGCAAGTCTCCCCTCTCCATGCCGCTGATGTTGTCCAAGGGAAGGGCACTAGGACCCATACAGCCTGGCACCGGTGTCGTCGCAGAGCAATGTGTGGTTAAGTGCCTTGCTCAAGGACACACACGCAGCCTCAGCCAAGATTCGAACTAGCGACCTTCAGATCACTAGACCAACACCTTAACCACATGGCCACGTGCCAACACAAGCCGACTGGTAAAACAAAATAGTTACGGAAACAGCAGTGACAAATCCTTCTACATCTGAGTGTGACGGTATTCCTGAGTCTCCACCCGGGACTTGCATGACTGACAGTAGTGAAAACCGAGAGGAAGCTACTGACACGATGAAGGAAGCCAGAGATGGTGGACCTTCATTACCACCGTAAGCGCCAGCGGCATAACGGGCAGTAAGTAAGTAAGTTAAAAATTGTGCATCTGATCCTCAAGGGGATTTAGCCAAGACCCTTGTTCATAAAATGGAAAGTAAAGGATGTGTGTCATTCCTCATTAACGTGCTCATCCTCATGAGAATGATGATATATGAAGAATCAAATCACAAGAACGTACAGTACAGAATATTAGGATGTCAAAGTTAATCAGCTGATCTTTCAAATGACAATCTTCATTCCTCTGTCGAGAAGCTGAGCTGTTTAATATCTTCATCTGCATCTCAAAGGAAATGCTAATTTCTAACATTGACAGGAAATCTTCTGTCGGCGGAATGCAAAGGAGCCTTCAGAGCACATGGTGAGGGAGCAAAGATGTTGGGAGAATTTCTTTTATCGTGGAACTCAGATTCGAATTTATCACATGTACGGCGCCACAAACGGTGAAATGCGTCGTTCACATTAACAGCCAGCATAACCACGGACGTGCTGCGGGCAGCCCGCAAGGCCCTTCTGCACATTGTTGACGCAGAACGCTGGAAGCTCGACTCACTGATTTGTTCACAGGGAGCAGGGGCGGAAGTCGGGGGCGCTGCGTGTCCTCGGTCATACGGAGGACGAGACCTCAAGCTACGGGGCCACCTGTTCACAGCCGGCAGGAGAGGGGTATCAGAGCCGGTGAGCATCACCGCGGGTGGAGTGGTGTAGCGTCCGGGCTGGAGTCAGTGCTGCCCTCCAGTGTTTGCTCAGCAGAAGAATTGTGGCTGTATTGCGGTTAACCGCAGATTTTTGCGGCATTCATGGCTCGTGTCTGGACATTTTTTTTTGCGTGACGGTATGTTACTGATGGTTCCAAGGTCGTCAAGCCGAGGAGTGGTAGTGGGGACAAGCTCCCACTACCTAAAAGTGCTCCCCACGGCATCTGACTCAAATAGCCTCTGACAACCAAGTCCAACTCCTGGCTTTCTCGTGTGGCTTAGCCTCTAAGCCCGGCGGAAATGTTTCTACTGACAGGAGAAGGGGCGAAGGTGGGTCCTGGCGCCTTAAAACCAGTGCTTCGGGTAGATGGAACTTGTCAGCCTGGGAAGGCAGTCCATCTGAGAGAGGGGAAACTCTGATTTCAAACCTCCGCTGCCTTGCGGCCATACCCACTCATGGGAAAGGCTTCGGGAGTAAACCCTGAGGACAAATCCGGAGCTGGAGTCCCTAAGGCCGTCCGACGTTGCCTTCAACCTCGCTCTGGCAACTCCTGCGACGTCACTGGTGCCAAGCTGTATCGACCCTTGCCCTTCCCATGGACAACATCGATGGCGTGGAGAGGGGAGACTCGCTGCATGGGCAACTGCCCATCTCCCATACAACCCTGCCCAGGCCTGCACCCTGGAGATGACTTTCCAGGCATAGGTCCATGGTCTCGCGAGATTAACAGATGCCACCATGTTACTGATATCTTTATGTACTTGCTATTTTGTATGTGATTTGCGCTGTCTGTGACTGTTGGGACTGTGTTTTGCACCTTGCCCCCAGAGTTGCACTGTCCCGTTTAGCTGTGTTCATGGATATTCACGTATGGTTGAATGACATTTCGCCGCCAACATAGCTGTCGACAATGCCCGGCAGAACAACACAGAACACAACAAGCACCAGAACAAGCCCCGTTCTTCCCTTCCACCCACCCCCACAAACATGGACAGTCCTCCAGTCCCAGGTCGGGCCTCGAAAGTTCGACTTCCACAGAACGGACGCCGGGACTGCAGATGTCCCTCGTCAGCCATCCACGTCGCTGGAATTTGCCATTCCGTAGCCGAACATCAAACCTGATTTAATTCTGAAGACTAGTCCTCACCAGCACACACGAGCTGCAGACGCTGGCAAAGGCATCCCGAGGCTTTTTTTTATCTGTTTGACTGAGATTTTGAACCTAATGCAACGCAGCACCCAAACCCCGACAGAGTGCACCACGCGGAATTGTCATATCTTCCCAGAGTGGCTCAGCACAGAGTCTCCATCATTTGCCAGAAACAAACAACTCTGTCAGTGCTTTCAACATAAGGGGCTATTGAACAGCATTTTCAAAGGGGCAGGATGAACATGAAGGGACGAATGGCCTGTATATCTGCTGTGGCACGCTGGGATCCATGAAAACTCCATTCAACCTGTGACTGGGAGCAAATAAGAGCAGGAGAGTGCACGATGCTTTGTCCACAACCGATGCTTCAACATTAAAGATTAAAAGATTAAAGATGAAGATTAGCTTTATTTGCCACATGCACATCAAAACAAACAGTGAAATGTATGTTCCCTTTCCGACATACCGGTCCATGGCCTCCTCTTGTGCCATGATGAGGCCACCCTCAGGTTGGAGGAGCAACACCTCACATTCCATCTGGGTAGCCTCCAACCTGATGGCACGAATATCGATTTCTCTTCTGGTAAAAAAAATTCCAACACCCCTCCCACCCCACCACTCTATTCCCCACTCCAATCTTTTAGGATAGATTGGATAGATTTTTGCATAGTAGGGGAATTAAGGGTTATGGGGAAAAAGGCAGGTTAGGTCTTTATTCTTTGGAGTGTAGAAGGTTGAGGGGGGACACTTGATAGAGGTTATTTAAAATAATGAGGGGGATAGATAGAGTTGACATGGATGGGCTTTTTCCATTGAGAGTAGGGGGAGATTCAAACAAGAGGACATGAGTTGAGAGTTAAAGGGCAAAAGTTTAGGGGTAACATGAGTGGGAACTTCTTTACTCAGAGAGTGGTAGCTGTGTGGAATGAGCTTCCAGTAGAAGTGGTAGAGGCAGGTTCGATTTTGTTATTTTTTTAAAAATTGGATAGGTATATGGACAGGAAAGGAATGGAGGGCTATGGGCTGAGTGCAGGTTGGTGGGACTAGGTGAGAGCAAGCGTTCAGCATGGACTAGAATGGCTGAGATGGCCTGTTTCCGTGCTGTAATTGTTATATGGTTATAGGTGGAGATAAGCCCATGGCCAGATCAACCATGATCTTATTGAATGGCAGGGCAGGCTCGATGGGCCAAATGGCCGACTCCTGCTCCTATTTCTTATGATCTTATGTTTACCTCTTCTCACCTGCCTATCACTTCGCCCTGTATCCCCTCCTCCTTTCCTTTCTCCTTCCCTTTCTCCTGAAGTCCACTCTCCTCTCTTATCAGATGCCTTCCTCTCTAGCCCTGTATCTTTTCAACGCACTTGGCTTCAGAGAACATAGACTGGCACAGGCCATTCAGCCCACAATATTGTGGGCCAAACCAGATATAGAGCAAACCAAAAACTCCAAAACACTAATCCCTCCAACACTACAACCATGTCCATCTTCCTTATATCCATGTGCCTATCCAAACATCTCTTAAAAGCCTCAAATGTATTTGCCTCTACAACCATACCAGTCATCCACCTCTCTCTGAGTTAAAAAAAACTTACCCCTCACATCCCCTTTGAACCTACCCCCCTCACCCTCAATGCATGCCCTCTGGTATTAGACATTTCCACCCTGGGGAAATGATACTCTCTGTCCACTCTATCTATGTCTCTCTTAATCTTATAAACCTCTATCAGATCTTCCCTCAGCCTCCACCGCTCCAAAGAAACAACCCACGTTTTTCTAGCCTCTCATGATTGCATATGCCCTCTAAATGAGACAGCCCTGGTAAATTTCTTCTGCACCCTCTCCAAAGCCTCTACATCCTTCCCATATTGGGGCGACCAGGATTGTATGCAATTCTCCAGATGTGGCCTAAGCAGAGTTTTATAAAGTTGCAACATAACCTCTTGACTTTTGAACTCAATGCCTCCACTAATAAAAGCAGAGCATCCCATGAGCCTTCTTCACCACCCTATCGACCTGTGCGACACACACAAAATTGCTGGAAGATTTCAGCAAATCAAGCGGGATCTATGGAAAGGAGGGAGCAAGCGGTCGATGTTTTAGGCCAAGACTCTTCATCAGGACTCTCTGGTCATCAGGAATTGTGGGAATTCTAGGAATTGTGTCTGCTGAGCTCTGGGAGCCCCTTCACGCCATGGACTGCAGCATTTTGGGAGCACTTATCAGAATTCCTTCTCAAGGACGGTCAGAGATGGACAATAAACGATGAGCTTGCAGAGATGCAACTATGCCACAAGAGAATGTTTCTTTTTTTTGTAATTTTTTTTATTGAAGTTCATCATTGAACAAACATTTCCATAAGATGTATTACAGACATTGTACCTATATATCATATAATCATATATATCATAAATCTCCACGAAGTATTTATCTGAGGTATACACTTATAGAAAAGAGTGGAAAGAAAAAACAAGCAAAAGGAAAGAACTATGTACAAGTAGAAAGTGATCTTTTTTTACAACATATTCATTGATTTGTGAGAATAAAATCAGGCCTATGAGGCATTATGTAGTTAAACCATTTTTCCCAGTATGAATCAAATTGTTCCAAATTGGATAAAATTCTCTTACATTTGATTGGATTTAATAGCCTATTGACATTAAAAGAAATGAATTTTACCTTGTCTTTAGCCATCTGTATTTATCTGTCAATGTATCATTGAAATTAGAATAAAACTTAATCGATCTACTCCCTGAACAAATAAGAACCAAGAAACGCAAATAATAACAAAAATGGCAACGAACGTGTGATTCCAAGGCTGAGGTCTCTAGTAGATGACCCTGCATTGAGCTAGAGGAAATGTCTAGCTGTGGGGGATAACCCCTCCTACTTGTGAGTTGAGGGCCCCCATTGCAGTATTCATAAAAGTCAGTGAACAAATCCATTACACAGAAAAGATTTCCCTGTGTACTCTTCCTATATATATACACACACACACACATACATATGCACACACACAAATATATATATATATATATATATATATATATATATATGTACACACACACACACACACACACACACACACACACACACACACACACACACACACACACACACACACACAGACATTACATACACAAGAGAACGTTTCAAAGATCGATGCTTGCATTTCAAATGCGACTGAATGAGAGTGTAGACAGACAAGAGCATAGAAGAGCAACACACAAAATGCTGAAGTAACTCAGCAGGTCAGGCAGCTTCTATGGAGGGGAATAAACAGCCAATGTCAGAATCTCTTGTGTTCAAGAACATAAAAGAGACTATCCAGCCTCTCAAACCTATTCTGAAATTCAACAAGATCGGGACTGATCTTTAGCTACTTGCTAAAGGTTTCGATCTTTATCAATTTCAGATTCAAAATTATTAACTGAAGCAACATCTCCAGCACTTAGTAGGAGACAGGTCCACAGTTCTGCAGCCCTTATGAAAAGGTTGAGGCTTTATGAGGCACTGGTCAGACCACGTTTCGCGTGTCGTGAGAGTTTTGAGCCCCACGTGTACGAAAGGATGTGCTGACAGTGGAGAGGGTCCAGAAGAGGTTCACGAGTTTGGTCCCGAGAATGAAAGAGTTAACATATGAGAAGCGTTTGATGGCTCTGGGCCTGTACTGGTTAAAGTTTGAAAGAATGAGAGGTGGGGTTGGGGAGGCAGGGATCTCATCGAAACCGATCAAACCTTGAATTGCCTAGATACCCAGGATATGGAGTGGGAAAGTCTTGGACCAGAGGGTACAGCCTCAGAATAGAAGGATGTCTCTTTAGAACAAAGATGAGAGAGAATTTCTTTAGCCGAGGGTGGTGAATCTGTGGAATTGCTGGCCACATATACACTTAAAGTGGAGGTTGAAAGGTCGGGTACAGGCCTAATCGAGGCAGCAGGATCCTTGCCCCAGAAATAATTGAAGCGACAGAACTTGATGCTTGGGCGGCAGTTTAGGTGACTGAGAAGGTCAGGATGTCAGGACACGAGGTGAGGGACGGGCCGGTTCAGCTCGTGGCTCCGCGATATTTAATCAGCTCTGCACAGAACGAAGGATCAGTGGACGGACTCGCTTTGTGGACTTCGGTTCAGAAAGCTATTTGCCTGCATTTATTATCAGTATGATTTGTTTTTTCTCTCTGCATTTTGGGTGTTTGATGGTCTTCTTTTCTCAAATGGGTTGTGGTGGATTTCTTCTGTGGCTGCCTGTAAGGAGACGGATCTCCAGGCTGTATACTGTATACATACTTTGATCATAAATGCACTTTGAACTTTGATAGATTCTTGATTAGTAAGGATGTCAAAGGTTACACAGAGAAGGCAGGAGAACGGGGGTGATAAGGTTGATAAATCTGGCATGATTGAATTGTGGAACAGATTCGATGGGCTGAATGGCCTAATTCTACTCCTCTGTCTTACTGTCTTATAAACTGAGAATTATCCTAATGCCTTTGTCTGGGTTCCCACAACATGTTTTCCTTGTTCAAAGTTCAAAGTAAATTTTATTATCAGAGTACATATATGTCACCACATACAACCCTGAGATTCATTTTCTTGTTTGCGTACTTGGCAAATCTATATAACGGGATCAGTGAAAGATCAACCAGAGAGCAGAAGACAACAAACTGTGCAAATGCAAATATAAGTAAATTGCAATAAATAACGAGAGCATGTGATAACAAGATAAAGAATCCTTAAAGTGAGATCATTGGTTGTGGGAACATCTCAATGGATGGGCAAGTGAGTGTAGTTATCCCCTTTTGTTCAAGAGCCTGATGGTTGAGGGGTAGTAACTGCTCCTGAACCTGGTGGTGTGAGTCCTGAGGCTCTTGTACCTTCTACCTGATGGCAGCAGCGAGAGGCAACATGACCTGGGTGGTGGGGGTCCCTGATGATGGATACTGCTTTCCTACGACAGCGTTTCATGCAGAAGTGCTCAATGGATGGGAGAACTTTACCCATGATGTACTACCATCTTTGAAGGATTTTCCTAATCATTAAAATTTGAATGATTTTCCTAATCATTAAGATTTATCTTCCCATAATTGGTCGCAGCATCTAGTAGATATTAGCTTCCTGGCAAATTTTCCTCCAAATTTTCCACTGGATTAATGTCCATTACCTAAAAACTCAAGGTACTGTAAACAGAATCATTCATAAGATCATAGCACACAAATTGAAACTTTTTTTTTGCTGAGATTGCAAATATTCAAAAAGTCCAAATGTGGGTAATATTTCTGTGTAATTTATCTAAACAGTTTTGCAAGCAATCTGCAGCCATAAAAAAATTAAATTACATGTGGCACCTGCCTGGTTTCTGCTGTCTAACAGCCCAATTGCCCAGTTCCTTGTGTACAGCTGTGTATCTGATTGGAAAATCTCCATTTGCTAACAGATGCTGACATTTTCATTGTGGAAGATCAGCAGATAGATTTCAGAGAACTATTTTTATGTCGGTGTTTAAAGCAGCGTAATTAAATTGTCAACAGAAACCTAAATTAAAATATTACCCTCCTTGTCAAGGATGCGTGCCAGCTCCTGCCGAGTTCACCTGGTCACCTACAGTAGATCACACCGTTGTACAACGTACTCGCTTAGCAAGTGCTGACCACGGCACCATGGCAACATCATTGTTAAATTTTCCAAAAACTCAATGTTTATGATAAACACAGAAGATCCTGCAGATGCTGGAAATCCGGAGCAACACACACAAAACGCTGGAGGAACTCGGCAGGTCAGGCAGCGTCTTTGGAAAAGAATAAACAGTTAACGTTTCAGGCTGAGACCCTTCATCAGGACTGAAGTGAAAGAATTGGTTTGATTTGGCAATATTTTGTTAAGATTCTTATTGTTTCTTCTATTGCATTTCTTCTTCAGGTTTAAGATTCTTGTTAATTCCCTGCCTCTCAAAGTTCAACCCCTGAATTCCCGTCATGAGAGGTGGAAACGGGTGAGGCCAGCTAACAGGGCTCTGGTGAAGCTGTGTAGGCCAATCCCCTCTACAGTGGATACAATGCATTACAGAAACATTAATGAACTCCAACCATACCATCGACTTTGGACAACGGAAATGGGAGGTCATTGGTGTTCTGTGCTCCACTGGAAGCTAAGGGCCCAAGAAGAAGATGTTAATCACTTAATGCAATTTTGTCACATAAATAACTTACTCGCCACGATAAAATTCTTTGTGGAGGAGGAGTTTCTGGACAGGAAATTGTCACTGGGAAGCAGGTTCACGGGTTTGGTGAGCGGGACAGAATAAGCATACCAATCATTTATTTACAAACAGTAAAAGATTCGACCAAACATCTGTCCCCCCCCCCCCAAACAAACTACAAAAATAAATGTTCAACCAACAGATACTTAGTTAAAAGTGCACGTCTAGGGCATACTTTCCTAAAGGTTCAATGAAGCAGACCTTGAGGACAAAGGGAAGAGAACAAGCCTCCCGCATGTGCTATATTTGTACATCAGGGATGCTTGAAACTCAGCCCGTGGCGGGTAAACCAACTAATAGGAAAGAGTGGCTGCAGCTTTCAAACGGGCCGATCAATGACCAACACGGCAGAAGCGGCTTTTGACCGGCAAATGACCCAATACCCCCCACGTGACAGAAATACGAGGGGTGATTGATAAGTTCGTGGCCTAAGGTAGAAGGAGTCAATCTTAGAAAACCTAGCACATTTATTTTTCAATATAGTCCCCGCCTACATTTACACACTTAGTCCAGCGGTCGTGGAGCATACGGATCTTGGACCTCCAGGTGGTGCACAGCAAGGGTGATTGATAAGCTCGTGGACTAAGGTAGAAGGAGATGAGTTATACAGCTCTCGTCACATGCACATGCAGGTCAACTCTTTGAGTGAAAATGCAGAAAGTTTGAAGTTAATAACTCATCGGGGTGATTGATAAGTCTGTGGCCTAATGTAGGTGTTATAAACTTCAAACTTTCTGCATTTTCACTCAAAGAGTTGACCTGCATGTGCATGCAACGAGAGCTGTATAACTCATCTCCTTCTACCTTAGGCCACAAACTTATCAATCACGCCTGTTGTGGACACTTTCTGGAGGTCCAAGATTCATATGCTCCACGACCGCTGGACTAAGTGTGTAAATGTAGGAGGGGACTATGTTGAAAGATAAATGTGCTAGGTTTTCTAAAATTGACTCCATCTACCTTAGGCCACGAACTTATCAATCACCCCTCGTATGTGAGCATGCCTGATAATATAAAATCAATCCCCCATCCATGAAATGTATTGAATATTGAAAGGCCGATAGAGCAGATGTTTCCTATGCTGGTGGAGTCCAAGACCAGAAGACACAGCCTCAGAATAGAGGGGCAACCTGTTAGAATTTAGATGAGGAGGAATTTCCTTAGCCAGAGAGTGATGAACCTGTGGGATTCATTGCCATGGCAACTGTGCAGTCCACGTCATTGGGTATATTTTGAGGTAGAGGTTGATAGATTCTTGATTGGTCAGGGCTTGAAAGGATACAGGGAGAAGGCAGGAGATTGGGGCTGAGAGGGAAAATGGATCAGCCATGATGAAATTGGGGGAGCAGACTCAATGGGCCAAATGGCCTAATTCTGCCCCTATATCTTACGGTCTAGTGGTCCCACACCACCAGGCTCACAGTTACCTTTAACAGTTCTTAAACCAACCTGAACAACTCTAATCACTACCTCGGTATAGCGACTCTAGAACCACTTTGCGTTGCATTGACATTTTGTTTTGTTCTAATTGTCTTCTTTCTTGTATAATTTTGTGCGACCTTTTGCTTAATTTATGTTTTTTTCTTGTGAATGCCTTATATCTGTGATGCTGCTGCGATTAAGTTTTCTATTGTAGCCGTATTTACGTTTACTTGGGTATATGGCAGTAACTTGACTCTGACTTTGACTAATTATCAGAATTGTTGTGCTCCAATCAGCTCCTTTCACCACTGGCCCCCTCCCCCAGCTTCGTTGCAACTTCCCCTGAGTTTGTCACCTTTCAGCAAATGACTGGATTATTTTCAGCTGAAGTGGTTGAAAATCAAGGCTGTTCTCTTCCACGCAGCAAAGTTATCTTCCCTGTTGTTTTACAGTGAAGCAGAAACTAAAACAGCAATTGAGTGCGTGGCTTCCAGACTCTTCAGTGAGTATTTGTTAGGCGTGTATGCACAGCACGTACAGACCTATGTGTGCACAAGTAAATGTGTTTTGCATGTGTATGGCTGCATTCCTTTGTGTCTGCATGCTGGCTTGTGAGAGGTTAATGCACATGTACACATGCATATGCACGTATGTCTGTGTGCATGTGTGTGCACATGTACATTTGAAGTCAGACGTTTACATACACCTTAGCCAAACACATTTAAACATATAAGATTATTAAGGGATTGGACACGCTAGAGGCAGGAAAAATGTTCCCGATGTTGGGGGAGTCCAGAACCAGAGGCCACAGTTTAAGAATAAGGGGTAGGCCATTTAGAACAGAGTTGAGGAAAAACCTTTTCACCCAGAGAGTTGTGGATCTGTGGACTGTTCTGCCTCAGAAGGCAGTGGAGGCCAATTCTCTGGATGCTTTCAAGAAAGAGTTAGATAGAGCTCTTAAAGATAGCAGAGTCAAGGGATATGGGGAGAAGGCAGGAACGGGGTACTGATTGTGGATGATCAGCCATGATCACATTGAATGACGGTGCTGGCTCGAAGGGCCAAATGGCCTACTCCTGCACCTATTGTCTATTGTCTATTGTCAGTTTTTCACAATTCCTGACATTTAATCCTAGAAAACATTCCCTGTCTTAGGTCAGTTAGGATCACTACTTTAAGAATGTGAAATGTCAGAATAATAGTAGAGAGAATGATTTATTTCAGCTTTTATTTCTTTCATCACATTCCCAGTGGGTAGGAAGTTTACATACACTTTGTTAGTATTTGGTAGCATTGGCTTTAAATTGTTTAACTTGGGTCAAACGTTTTGGGTAGCCTTCCACAAGCTTCTCACAGTAAGTTGCTGGAATTTTGTTCCATTCCTCCAGATAGAACGGGTGTAACTGAGTCAGGTTTGTAGGCATCCTTGCTCGCACATGCTTTTTCAGTTCTGCCCACAAATTTTCTATCGGATTGAGGTCAGGGCTTTGTGATGGCCACTCCAATACCTCGACTTTGTTGTCCTTGAGCAATTAAGCATTGTCCATTTGGAAGACCCATTTGCGACTGAGCTTTAACTTCCTGGCTAATGTCTTGAGATGTTGCTTCAATATATCCACATAATTTTCCTTCCTCGTGATGCCATCTATTTTGTGAAGTGCACCAGTCCCTCCTGCAGCAATGCACCCCCACAACATGAAGCTGTCACCCCCATGCTTCACGGTTGGGATGGTGTTCTTCGGCTTGCAAGCCTCACCCTTTTTCCTCCAAACATACCGATGGTCATTATGGCCAAACAGTTAAATTTTTGTTTCATCGGACCAGAGGACATTTCTCCAAAAAGTAAGAACTTTGTCCCCATGTGCACTTGCAAACTGTAGTCTGGCTTTTTTACGGCGGTTTTGGAGCAGTGGCTTCTTCCTTGCTGAGCAGCCTTTCAGGTTACGTCGATATAGGATTCGTTTTACTGAGGATGCTCCTCCTCATCTCCATTTTGAATGAACGTCCCTCTATTTTGAGGCTGTGCCCTCTGGTCCTAGACTCCACCGTTCTTGGAAACATCCTCTCCACATCCACTCTGTCGAGGCCTTTCAACATCGATAGGTTTCAATGAGATCTTCCCCTCCCCCCCCCCCAGTGAGCACAGGCCCAGGGCCTTCTGTCGCTGCTCGTATGATAACCCCTTCATTCCGGGAATCACTCTCGTGGGCCTCCTCTAAACAGTCTCCAGCGTCAGCACATCCTTTCTTAAATACGGGGCCCAAAACAGCTCTCAGTACAACATCCGGATGAGCAGCAAGTTCTCACCCCTTCTTGCCTACGGGAGTTTGGAGGGTGCCCTGCGGCAAGAGTATTGTCCATTATTCTTCGGTACCGAGGGTTGGCACTGCGACGTAACGGTCAGCAGAGCGCTTTACAGTGCCACGTAATTAGGGTTCAATTCCCGCCACTGTCTCTAAGAAGATTGTACGTCCTCCCTGAGGAAATAAAGGCAGAGGAGATTTGCCAGGCAAATTCATTTATTTTACACAGAGAATGGTGAGATTAGAGACATAACCTGTTCAACTTTTCCCCTACAACTCAGGTTCTCAAGCCTCAGTGACATCCTTGTAGATTTTCTCTGCACGCTTTCAATCTTATTGACATCCTTCTTGCAGGAGGGTGACCAGAACTGCACACAATTTGGTCTCAACGACATCACGGACAGCTTCCCAATCCCTGCACTCAATGCCCTGATTAATGAAGGCCAACATGCCAAAACTCCCTTTACAACCCTACCCAACCCGTGATGCAACTTCTAACGAGCTATGGACCTGTACTCCCAGATCCCTTTGTTCTCCGGTGCACCTCGGTGTCTAAGTTCACTATCTAAGTCCAACTTCACTGTCCCTGGGTCAAAATTGTGGAACACCCTCCTGAACATTACTGAGGCCCTCTTCACACCTCAAGGACAGCAGCAACTCATGGAGGCAGCTGTAACGTGTAATATGCTTATGACTATGCATACGCATATTAATCATTTATTTGCAAACAGTAAAAAAATCGACCTAACATTTAAGTCCCCCCGGGTTACAGAAACTACAGAACTAAATATTTAACAAACAGATACTTAACTAAAAGTGCGTGCAGAGCATAGCTTCCCGATGGTTATGGGGACGAAGGAAACGAGAGAGAAGGCTTCCCACACATGCTGTTCTTCATACCCAGGGTATTTGAAACCTGACACACCAGCTGTTGCACACTAGGCAGCCAATGGGAAGGAGCATTGGCAGTTAATTGCACCAATCAATGGCTGACATGGTGGAAACAGCTTTCGACTGGTAAATATCTCTCTCTCTCTCTCCCTCCCTCTCTCTCTCCCTCCCTCCCTCTCTCCCTCCCTCTCTCTCTCCCTCCCTCCCTCTCTCCCTCTCTCTCTCACTCTCGCTCTCTCTCTCTCTCCCTCTCTCTCCCTCTCTCTCTCTCTCACTCTCGCTCTCTCTCTCTCTCTCTCCCTCACTCCCTCTCTCTCTCCCTCTCTCCCTCTCCCTCTCCCTCTCCCTCTCTCTCTCATTGTGGCTGGAGCGATCTCTCTCTCTTGCTAGTGAGAGCCTGTCTGAGACGTTGAAGTGTTGGGACGGACAGTAGTTTTCAATGGGCTCCAGACCATGGTCTCTGGGGGCTTTGCTATTGCTTGCATGGTGGGGGGGGCAGTGCTTTCACTGGAGCAAGTGGGAGGGAGGGGTAGGGGTGAGGGTCGACACTTTTGGTGCCGCTTGTGCTTGGGGGGGGGGGAGGGTGGATTTGAGGCTCTAACATCCTGTCATTCGTTCTTTGGGTTTTTCCTTCTGTTTTGTGGATGTCCGTGAAGAACAAGAATTTCAGGTTGTATACTGTATGCATTCTCTGATATCAAACAGAACTATTGAAGGAAATACTGGGGAAGCTTGCCCACACAGAGAATGGAGAACGCATGGAACGCGCCCCCAGCAACGGTGGTAGGTGAAGATACGGGGACACTTAAGATGCTCTTAGATAAGGACGTGGATGAAAGAAAAATGGAGGCTATGTGGGAGGAAAGGATTAGATTGATCTTGGAGCAGGTTAAAAGGATGACACATCAGGAACCATAGGACCTGCACAGTGTGTTACTGTCCTATGTTCTGCATTCTCAAGTGGAATTAGAGATGGGTAATTAATTGTGGGCAGCCTATGAATCCCACTGCACTTGTCCTTCTTGGAAAGAGATGAAGCAACTAAGTCACAGGTTCCCAGCCTGAGGTCCAAAGACCCATTGGTTAACGGTTGGGGTCCATGGCATAAGAAAGGATGGGAACTGCTGGACTAAAGTGATTAACTTGCGTACAGGAGCATGGTAGTTATATTGAAGTTGGACAAGACATTAGTGACATTAAATTTAGAGCATAATGTGCAATTCTAGGCAACTACCTACAGGAAATAAGATTGAAAGGGTACAGAGGAAATTTATGAGAATATTCCTGGGATTTGAGAACCTCAGTTGTAGGGAATGTTGAATAGGTTACTACTTTATTCCATGGACTGTGAGGGGAGATTTGATAGAGGTTTTCAACATTATGAGGGGTAGAGTGGAGATATGTCTCTACCAAAGGAGGTGGAAGGTGCTCCTTCCCTCTGCTAGCCTGCAGGTCACCCTTGGGCAAGGTGAAGCACCTGCTTAGACACCCCACCCCCCAAAATTAGGGTCACATGAAGCCATGGGAGCAGGTGATGGATGGTCGTATGAGCAGCCGGTGCACATCACAAGTCCTGGTTATGCGACCACTGACGCCAGGTTGACAATCTCTGAAGAGTATCGATAATCACTGGGGCTCACCTGTCTTGTAAAGGCACTGCCCAGAAGAAAGCAATGGCAAGCCACTTCTGTAGAAAAATCTGCCAAGAGCAATCACGGTCAAAGACCACGATCGCCTACATCATAGACAGGCCACATAACGATGACAACAGATCGGGTAAAAGCCAGCAGGCTTTTCTCCACTGAGGGTTGGGTGAGACTAGAACTAGAGGTGATAGGTTTAGGTGAAAGGCGAACCCAAGGAGGGATTTCTTCACTTAGTAACGGGTGCGAGTGTGGAACGAGCTCCCAGCAGAAGTTGTGAATGTGGGTTTGATTGCAACGTTTAAGATTAGTTTGAATATGTACATGGTTGGGGGGGGGGGGAAGGACTGTAATCCTAGTGCAGGCTGATAGTACTAGGCACAGATTAGATGGGCCAAATGGCCTGCTTTGCGCTCAATCGCTCTAACTGTGGTCCATTCTACACAGAGCACACATTGTAACATTGCTATAAGCCGATTGATACTTCGGGTGACGGATGGGGGTGCCTATCAAGGGGGCTACTTTGCCTTGTACGGTATTCAGTCTTTCAGGGGCTACTTTCATCAAAGCCATTGAATATACACAGAAACCAGAGAGGAAATAAGATGTAATTTACATCCTGGCACAGCTGATTACCACAATCACCACTGATCTGAATTAATTGTTCAATTAAACACAAACACCTGCAAAAAGCAGGTCATGTTTTCAACGCTGCTGAAGTTACGGAGAGAGAGGCAAGGTAATTTTTTAATGCTAATCATCTCTGCATTCGTGGACCTACTGCAGTAACTGGCCGCACAAGCGAAGACGGCATATGGTGCAAAAAATCTGCCTGGTTACACCTGCAAATGCCCAGTCTTCACAGGCAGTCGGCCCACTTCGGTCGCATTTGTTATTCAGCCTTATTTGTACAGTGAGAAGCTTCAGGGGGCACTGAGTAAGAGGGAATAATAGCGCAGAAATAAGCCCTTCAGCCCATATAGTCCATGCTGAATTGTTGAAACTGCCTACTCCCATCGACCTGCACCAGGACCATAGACCTCCATCCATGTTCCTATCCTAACTTCTCTTAGACATTGAAATCGAGCTCACATGCACCTCTTGTGCTGGCATCTCTTTCCACACTCAGAGTGAAGAAGTTCCCCCACATGCTCCCCTTTCACCTTTCACCTTTAGCCCATGACCTCTAGTTGTCGTCCCACCCAACCTCAGCAGAAACCTGACCGCATGGGTTTCCTCTGGGTACCCAGGTTTCCTCCCAGAGTCCAAAGGTGGACGTGTTAGTAGTTTAATCGGTCACAAGGATGTGACTGAGGGTGGTGGGGTGGAGATACGTCCCTACTAAAGGAGGTGTAAGGCGCTCCTTCCCTCTGCTAGCCTGCAGGTCACCCTTGGGCGAGGTGTAGCTCCTGCTAAGCACCCCCCCTCACCCACCGATCAGGGTCATGTGAAGCCATGGAAGCAGATGGTGGATGACCGTATGGTCAGCAGGTGCATATCACATCTGGGCTACGTGACCACTGATGCCAGGCAGATAATCTCTGAAGAGCATTGGTGATGGCTAGGGGGTCTCCCATCTTGTAAAGACACTGCCCAGAAGAAGGCAGTGGCAGTGGCAAACCACTGTTGTAGAAAAATTTGCCAAGAACAAATAATCGCCCACGTCATATGACATGGCGCACAATGATGGAACAAACAGGTGTGAGTGAAGCAGGCTCATTAGGGTACATCTCTAAATCAAAATATAAAAGTATGTAAGACTCTGACCATCTATCGCTGCCTTTTGTAATGTTATACTGCTCTCTCAGATTGTTCCTCATCCTTCGACACCTCAGAGAAAACAATCCAAGTTTGTCCAACCTCTCCTTTTAGAACAGAGATGAGGAGGGATTTCTCTAGCCAGGCAGTGGTGAATCTGTGGAACTCGTTGCCACAGGCAGTCATGGAGACCGAGTCATTGGGTATATTTAAGGCAGAGCTTGATAGATTCTTGATTGGTCGGGGCATGAAGGGATACGGGGAGAAGGCAGGAGATTGGGGCTGAGAGGCAAAATGGATCAGCCATGATGAAATGGCGGCACAGATTCAATGGGCCAAATGGCCTACTTCTACTCCTCTGTCTTATGGTCTCTCCATATAGTCTCTAATCCTTCCCAAGTACAACACCTCGCTCTTGACCAGAGTAAGCTCTGCCGTTTCTTCACCTTTACTTGCAACTCCAGGTGACCTCCGAAAATAAGGTCAAACCTTGCTCTAGGGACATTATCCCAAGAAACTCCGCATGTCGCACTTAATGAACTCTAGCCTATCTAAGCCTCTTGCACTAAGATAATTCCAATCAATATTGTTGAAGTGAAAACCCCCCCAATGGTGTAACCCTGTGGCTCTTTCAGCTTTCTCTAATATGTTTACAGATCGATTCCTCTAATTCCTTATTGGGTGATCTAAGATGTAACTTACTGTTGATGATTGCAAACTATCAAACAATATAAAAGCACATTTAGAACGGAGATGAGGAGGAATTTCTTCAGCCAGAGGGTGGTGTATCTGTGAAATTTGTTGCTGCAGCTGGCTGTGTTGGCCAGGTCATTGGGTACATTTGAGGTGGATAGATTCTCGATTAAGGGCAGACAGAGATGAAAAACCTTCATAGCTGCCCTAAACATTGGTTTTAAAGGGGATCCAAGTGGGAGGGTCGAGGATCAGAGGGCACAGCCTCTGAATAGAAGAAAGGTGAGGAGGAATTTCTTTTGGGTATATTTAAATTGGAGGGCGATAGGTTCTTGATTAGTAAGGGGATCAAAGGTTACGGGGATAAGACAGGACAAAGGGGGTGAGAGAGATAATAAATCAGCCATGATGGTATGGCGGAACAGACTCGATGGGTCTTGGTGGATAATTCTGACATTGGGTGGTCTCACTTTATGGGCTAAAATGAGCATAAAATACCTTTCACTTCCCAGGTAGTGTGGTAGTGTGGTGGTTAGCACAATGCATTACAACACCAGCTGGAAGATCAGGGTTCGAATCCTGCCACTGTCTGTAAGGAGTTCGCCCGTTCTCCCCATGAACACGTGTGCTCCGGTATCGTCCCGCATTCCAAAGATGCTCTCTTAGCATCAGGGTTAGTGAGCTGGGGGGCATGCTATGATTGGCCAGAAGGATGAGAACACTCACATAACGCTCACTGGCTTTACTTGATGCGAATGATGCAGTTCACTGTATGCTTTGATGTAAATGTGACAAATAATGATTCTGAGATGGATCTTTGGACGCTCTGAGACGCATCATCAGTGCTGTAACCCGCAGTCATTGGGTGTTGCGAGTCTGTCAACTTCAGACCCTCTCGCCCAGGACCCAGCCAGGGTTGATCAGGCCCCGTCTTCTGTCCCAGCAACAATGGTCCACGGGTCACACTTCTTGATCCACAGCCATCTGGAGGCTCATAGAGCAGTGACTGTGATTATCCTGATGGGTCTTTTCTTTGCAGCCACCCCCACCCCCCCAGTGCCACAGAGAGACACGGAGAGAGTAGGTCTACATAGCGAGCAATCAGCAAAACCTTCTCAAACTGCAACCATTCCTTCCAATGGCTTGTTGGAGGCCATTGTAACGCCCTGGTTAAAATTTCTACCGCTATGCGGTGAGGTATGTCGTTTTAGTCGCTTTTTTAAAAAAAACTGTGTGTCCTGCTGGTCGAATGTTTTGGTTTCAGCTAAAGATGAAGGGCCCATGTTGTTCTACTTACAAATGTAGTGCCAGCCAATCAAGATGGTGGGATTGGCAGAAGGTTCTAGAGAGAGCTGGGCAGAGATAGATTTGTAACAGCAGTGGTGGGGTTCTTGGGGTTTTGGCGAGAGAGAAAATCGGGAGAGACGTCCATAGGATTCAACCTGATGGGAAGGCGGAATTGCAAGGAATGCTTCGCGAGACAAAGGAGTCCAACATGGGAAGCTCTACCAATGATTGATGATGAACCTTGAGTAATGGTTATACCCAGCTTTTAGAAGCATTGAGCTCCAAAAGACCATGTGCACATTTAGACTGGTCTAACTGAAATGGGTCCTTTTATTTTTTTTCTTTTCTTTCTCTTAATAAGTGTTTGATAAAGCTGAACTTGGAAACATATACTTTCTTTATAATTTTATGCCAGTGTATGATTTGTCATTTCTTGGTGACCGGTAATTCTGCATGGACAATATTTGCTCAACATTCACTGAGATCGAGGTTCCAATAATTGGAATATCCCAACATTTCTGTTTGGTTGAACCCCCAAATCATACCAACCCTAGATGTATATTGTTATGAAGGTGGCCTTCCTCACTGCTAAGTCTGTTAGCAGAGTTAGCTATTGAGCCAGATTTGCATTCGAGCCTGGTGAGAGGTTTAAAGTTGCTCCATTGTCCCATTTACCGAGTGCGGGGGCACTTGATTTCTTGGTCATCACGGATCACTACACCAGATACGCTCAAGCCTTCCCCACAGAGGATCAGAGAGCATCTGCCAAACAGTTGCCAAAGTGTTATGGGGGAAGTATTTTGTTCATCATAGCCCCCTAAAAAGGAAACACAGTGATCAGGGAAGGGATTTTGAGAGTCGGTTCATATATGACTTTCTGAACACACTTAGAGTCAAGAAGTCAAGGGTCATGACATATCACCCTCAGGGTGATCCCCGGCCTGAAAGGTTCAACCGAACATTGTTAGACAAGCTTGTAACCCTGAATATCAGCAAAAAGAGCAAGTGGAGTCAGTATATTGGGCTCTTCGTACGCTGCTACAACTGTACGCAGAATGAAGCTACTGGATACTCATTTGATGTTCAAGCGTGAAGAGAGATTGCCTGTAGATTGTCTGTTTCGGAGCCGGTGGTGAAGACTTGCCACAGAAGACGTATCTCAAGTACGTGTCTGACATGACAAAAGAACTTCAAAAGGCTTATGAGCTGGCAGCGATTTCTGCTCCCAAGAAAAATCAAGGAAGCAAGAGGAGATATGATCCAAAGATTAAGTTCTCTCAACTGAAGCCTGGAGAAAGATTTTTAATAAGAAATTTAGGACTACCAGGGAAGCGTAAGTTGGCTGACGGTTGGGTATCTTCTCCTTATCTCCTAAAAGTCGAGAGCCGGATGCAACATGAATCTCAAAGTTCCTCAAAACAAGTCCACAGACTCATCGATCAATCCTGGCACCGTAGATCCCAAGACTCCCGCACCATTCCGAGAGAAGCAATGGAGTCGGTCGTGGTCTCGTGCCCTCGATGCCTCTGTCACAGAGAAGCAATGGAGACAATCACTGGCTTGCACCCCGCATCCTGGCTACCAGGCCGCCAGGTCGTACGCCCCACCCAACCCTCATCAAACTCCCACAGAGACAGCAAAGCACCAGGTCGCTCAATCGGCCCCAAAGTACACCATTAATGCAAATATCTAATCAACCAATCATGTGGAAACCACTCAATGCATAAAAGTATGCAGACATGGTCAAGAGATTCAGTTGTTGTTCAGGTCAAACATCAATCTGGGGGAAGAAATCGGGTCTAAGTGATTTTGATTGTGGAATGATTGTTGGAGTCAGACAGGGTGATCTCAGAAACTGCTGATTATACGTGAACAGTCTCTACACACGACATGCGCAACAGTCTCTAGAATTTACAGAGAACAGTGCGAAAAATAACAAAAAAATTCAGTGAGGAGCGGCAGTTCTGCGGGCGAGAATGTTTCCTATGATTGCAACGTTGACCTGCCAACTTTTAGACCCAGTGCTTCTTTTATCATCAAATCCACTTGTGCCGCTACTTTCACCGAGCAACGCACTTGCTCCAGAAGAACGCTCTGTCCGTCAGCGCTCCAAAGGGCCCTGCCTTTCCTCCCGACTTGCAGAGAACGTTCTCAGAAATCTAAATGCGTAACATCAAAAGCTCTCACCGTTACACGGTCGGGCGCAAGTAATTGTGGATGCACCTATTCTGTCAGAATTCTCTCCAGGAGGAACGGGAGCCAGAAGACACACACTCAGCATTTTATCAGCAGCTTCTTCCCCTCCACTGTGAGATTTTTGAACAGACAATTAACCCATGAACACCACCTCACTATTTTGCCTTCTTTTTGCACTACTTAATTTATATACATAAAAATCTAAATATATATATAATTTATTTTTATTAATTTATATGTGTATGTAAATCAATCAAATGAGTTGTATATTATCTTTAAAAAAATGCGAAATGCTGGCAGAACTCAGCAGGCCAGACAGCATCTATGGGAGGAGGTAGTGACGACGTTTCGGGCCGAAACCCTTCATCAGGAGTGAAGTAACATGGGATGGTTGAGGGGGGATAAGAAGTGGGGGGAGGGATAAAGTAGAGAGCTGGGAAGTGATAGGCTGGAGGGAAATGGGCTAGGGGGAAGGTGGAGAATTATGGGAAATAAAAGAGAAAGAAAGGTAGGGCTGGGGGAAGAGATTATAGTGAGGGGGGAAAAAGAGAGAGAAAGAGAACCAGACTAAAACTCCCTTCTTATCCCCCCTCGACCATCCCATGCTACTTCACTCCTGATGAAGGGTTTCGGCCCAAAATGTCGTCACTACCTCCTCCCATAGATGCTGTCTGGCCTGCTGAGTTCTGCCAGCATTTCGTGTTTTTTTATTTTTTTATTTCCAGCATCTGCAGATTCACTCGTGTTGTATATTATCTATAAAGGTAATGGAAAATGACAGAGCTATATCCTCTGGGACTTCCAAATACAAACTGATAAGTAGGTACTGGCCAACCAGCCGACAGACGAAAGCAATGTGGCAATCCCAAACAACAGTAACATCAGGAAGGAAGAATGTGAGAAGCTGGAGAAATACCAGGGCTTGAAAGAGCAGGAAGAAAGGATGTGGAAGGTTAAAGATGAAGGGTTTCGGCCCGAAACGTCATCACTACCTCCTCCCATAGATGCTGTCTGGCCTGCTGAGTTCTGCCAGCATTTTGTGTTTTTATTTATTTCCAGCATCTGCAGATTCACTCGTGTTACCTTATATTCCGTCTGGGTAGCCTTCAACCTGATGGCATGAACATTGATTTCTCTAGCTTCTGTTAATGCCCCTCCTCCCCTTCTTTCCCCATCCCCATCTCTCTCTCTCTCTCTCTCTCTCTCTCTCTCTCTCTCCCTCCCTCTCTCTCTCTCTCTCTCTCTTTCCCTCTCACAAACACTCATCGCCTGTTCTCCATCTTCCTCTGGTGCTCCCCTCCCCTTTTCTTTCCTCCAAGGCCTTCCGTCCTATGATACTCCCCCTTATCTAGCCTTGTATCCCTTTTGCCAATCAACTTCCCAGCTCGTAGTTTCACCCTTCCCCCTCCTGTCTTCTCCTATCATTTCGGATCTCCACCTCCCCCTCCCACTTTCAAATCTCTTACTATCTCTTTTTTCCGTTAGTCCTGACGAAGGGTCTCTACCCGAAACGTCGACTGTACTTCTCCCTATAGATGCTGCCTGGCAGGCTGCGTTCCACCAGCATTTTGTGTGTGTTGTTTAGAGAACATTTACAGTGTTTCTTTATCTATTTCTTATTGTAATCCATAGTATTTTTAGTGTGTTACACTAAAACTGCTGTTGCAAAACAATAAATTTCAAGACATACACTACTGTGCAAAAGTCTGCGGCAGCCTAGCTATATACATGTGCCCGAGACTTTTGCACAGTCCTGTATGTCAGAGGTAATAAACCTAATTGGGATTTTGATTCTGATGTTCTTTGCCACCCATCTCCTTATACTGGCAGTCTCCCGTCTTTCCCCTTTACACTCGGTCCTGACGCGGGTTCACGGCCATCCCCTTCCCGTCACGGATCCTGCCTGGCTTGCTCAGTTCCTCCAGCAGCTCCAGATCCCAGAAATCTGAATCAAACTGCAAGTGACTGTGACTGAAACGTTGACCTGTTTAGTTTTCCTGACGGTGAAAAATAGAACATTGAACATTACGGCACAGGCCCTTCAGCCCACGAAGATGTGCTGACTCTTTAACCTATTCCTCGATCAACCTAACCCTTCCCTCCTACATAGCACTCCATTTCTCTATCATCCATGTGCCAAAAAAAATAACGTTGCCGGATAGTAAATAATGAAATATATGAAAATGATCATTCGTGAAATTAAGTAAAATCTGTTTTAAATAGTACTTGGGAATTCATCTTCCTTACCGTGCAATCATGGAGAATGGATGTATTGTAATCGGTTGAAGTTTATGCAACATGATTGTGACCTCCACTCCAAGTTTGTCCCCTATTGACACCGGACAGCAATATTTTCAAAAATGTTGCTTCTTCAGAAATGCTTTTATTTGTTGTTGTTTATAATAGACCACTTGAATCTGGACAGAAATATAATCTCAAACTGCTTGATATTATGTAGAAATTTGGAGAAACAAGAAATTAACTTTTACTGAACATAATGTCTTTAATTGCATAGTGGTGCTGACACTTTGCAATAGTTCAACTAAGCTAAGAGTGTTCTGTTGACGATTTTCATTTGTATTCAGTGTCTGAGGCTTCTCACTTAAGTGTCCAACAATAATCAGCCAGCATTGATGGATTCCAGTTGCTCTGATACAGTTTCTCCATGACCGCAATGTCCTGGTGAAACCTTTCACTGTGCTCGTCACTGACAGTGACAAGATTGGCAGGGAAGAAGTCTAAATGGGAATGCAGAAAATGAATCTTTAGTGACATGTTGCACTTCATGGTTTTGTATGCTTGAAGCACGCTGTCAACCAGCTGCACGTAGTTTAGTGCTCTGTAGTTGCCAAGAAAATTTTCAACAACGTCCTTGAATGCCTTCCATGTGATTTTCTCCAGTCCCACTAGAATTGCCTGGCATTGATAGCCTGTTTGATTCGTGCACCAACAAAAATGCCCTCCTTAACCTTGGCATCAGTTATTCTGACTCAAATTATGAATTAAAATAACAAATACAGGCTATTTCAAAAAAACGGTGCCTAGTAGGGAAATTTCATGGTGATTTTCATGATCAGTAGCCCAAAATCCATAAGTACACCCAGAAATATTCAGGAAGCAAAATCTTTGTCGTCCAGTGATACTGGTAGTTGGTTTATTACAAGATGATGTACCAAAACTGAGTGAAAACCTGTTTTGCCTGCCATCCATACAGATAATTCCAAACGTAAGTTATTAAGATGGTACATAAGATCAGAATGCACAATATAGTGCTACAGTACTGGAGAAAGTTCAGTGCAGGTAGACAGTAAGGAGAAAGGACCACAGCGAGATAGATGGAGAGGTCAAGAGCTCAGCTTTCTCAAGAACCAACATTTAGGAAGCAAAATCTTTGCAACACAAAAGGCCAGGCAGCATCTACGGAAAAGAGTAAGCTGTCGACGTTTCGGGCCGAGACCCTTCTTTAGGGCTCAGAGCAAGATCTTTGTTGTCCAGTGTTATTCAACTCCCAGAACTGCAGTAGAGCTGAGGGGCTCCTGCTACCCCACTGAACGCAATCGGCAGCAATCTCCGGAAGGCAGCAGTCCATACGATTTCGTATTAAAGTCTCCTAACTGAGAACCAATGGCATGGTGTTGTACGGCCCTTTGACCTTGATGACCTGCGAAAGTCGGACATCTTTAGCGTTGATCGCAAGGCAGGTGAAAGCAAACTGAAGCACTGAACAAAGAGCAAACACGAGGAAATCTGCAGATGCTGAAAATTCAAACAACAACACACACAAAATGCTGGTGGAACACAGCAGGCCAGGCAGCATCCATAGGGAGAAGCGCTGTCGACGTTTCGGGCCGAGACCCTTCGTCAGGACTAACCGAAAGGAAAGATAGTAAGAGATTTGAAAGTAGTGGGGGGAGGGGGAAATGCGAAATGATAGGAGATAAAATCAGAAGGTCCAAATTGAGAAGCTCGAAAACGGATCCTGAAGCCAACTGGAGTCAGTTGGCGGTGGAGACACGTTCCAAGGAAGGATATATGGCTGTAATAGCGGGTCTGGGTCAAAATATGATCGAAAAGTTGAAGGGCCAAAGCAATTATAGATGGGGAGCAGCGAGAGAGGGTTTCACTGAACTCCCGTTGAAGAGAAGATTTAAACTTCTTCAGTGTAGGCATCACTGGCAGAGGCTTCGCAGTAGTGAATTTAAAGAGCAAACACGAGGAAATCTGCAGATGCTGGAAATTCAAACAACAACACACACAAAATGCTGGTGGAACACAGCAGGCCAGGCAGCATCTACAGGGAGAAGCGCTGTCGACGTTTCGGGCCGAGACCCTTCGTCGGGACTAACCGAAAGGAAAGATAGTAAGAGATTTGAAATTAGTGGGGGGGAGGGGGGAGATGCGAAATGATAGGAGACAATGATTGCAGTTTGGAAAGAAAACAGAACGTTAATAAAGTTTGACTCCACTGCCTTGTTTCATTCGCCCAGCAAATGAGAATGGAAATGCAAAGAGCGTTGTTATGTCATACATTGCAAATTGTTGCAAATTCCCACAGCGGGGAGTGGGGTGAGGCAGGCACTGCTGGCAGAGCTGAATCCAATATATAAGAGCTGAAATGACTTATAATAACCTTAGCAGAACAAATATCAATGTTGAGGGAAGCCACTTAGCACATTAAACCAGTACTGTTCCAGCTCCCCTGTTGTGTCATTCTCTGCTCTTCTCATATGATAGGGTGCTTCTGAGACTGAGTAGTTCCCTATTATACCGTAAATTGTGTTTCACTGAAGAAATTTTCTTCTACATATTTTTTTCTTAAGGATCTGTTGACGGTAATGACCCTTTCAAAGCTTCTCTTTGTCTCAGTCTTACGCATGCTGATACAGGAGGAGACCATGCCAGAGTTCGGGGGGCAGTCCCCTCTGTCCCACACCCTCTTTCCTTCTTTCCCTACAACCATACGATGTATAGCAAAGAGATTCGCCTTAGTTGTCACACGTACATCAAAACGCACAGTGAGACGCGGCGTAGGCAACAAATCAAATCAGCGAGGATTGTGGCGAGGGTCACCGCGCTTCTGATGCCAGTGTAGGGTGCCCACGACTCGCTAACCCTAACCGTACATCTCTGGAGTGTGGGAGGAAACTAGAGCAGTCTGCGTGGTCACGGGGAGAACATACAAACTCCTCACAGGCGGTGGCACGAATTGAACCCCAAGTGGTGACCATGAGACCGTAAGATATAGGAGCAGAAGTGGGCCGTTCGGCCCATTGAGTCTGCTCCGCCATTCAGTCATGGGCTGATCCAATTCTTCTGGTCATCCCCACTCCTCTGCCTTCTCCCCATACCCTTTGATGTCCTGGCTAATCAAGAACCTATCTAACTCTGCCTTAAATGCACCCAATGACTTGGCCTCCATAGCCGCTCATGGCTACAAATTCCACAGATTTGCCACCGTCCGACTAAAGTAATTTCTCCGCATCTCTGTTCTAAATGGACGTCCTTCAATCCTGAAGTCGTGCCCTCTTGTCCTAGACTCCCCTACCATGGGAAATAACTTTGCCACATCTAATCCATATCAGTGATTGCTGGCACATTACGCCACCGTGCCAACACAGTCTATTCTCTCACCATGACTCAGGGCCCCAAACAGTCCTTCCATGTGAGGGGCTACTTCACCTGTGATTCTGCTGGGGTGGTCGGAGCTCCAGGTTGGGCCTCCTCTGCGCTGTTGAGAACTGGCACAGATTGGGGGGGGGGGGGCTTTGCCGAACACCTTCGCTCTGTCTGCTGCAAAAGGCAGTGTTATGAAGGATGAACAACTCTGATGGGCAGAAGGGTACAGAGTTGCCCATGTTCCCCCCCCCCCCCCAGGAGAATCACAAACTGCTACTGTTACCATGCTGCTAATGAGAGAGAAAGAGAGACAAAGGGAAAACATACTGGGACTGGAACATCTGCTTCAGATAAGGGAGAGATAACACCGGGGGAGAGAGGCTTGTTGACCCACCATATTATGACTCCTGAAAGACTTATGGCTCCGGAGAGGGCTGTTTACTTGGTACCATTCTGTTCATTAAAATTCCTCAGTGGACAGCCGGAGTGGGCTGGTTTGATGGACTAAGCCATTCAAAACTGATTGACACCTGAGACCCCGTGAGTGGGGCTAAAAGTGAGGTCTGGGGAGACACCTCTCAGACACACCAGAAGACACACTAGTGAGCACTGCTTGAGTGTTGGAACCCACGTAAAGGTGTGGGGCATCGGGGACCGAACAAAGGATCGGTCAGTTTAACTCACAGTGTTATAGCAGGACCGGTGGGGGCTTGTGTGTGTGTCCGCCCTTGCCTGGGTGACGTCCACCACTGAAGAACGGTCTAGCTGAAGGATAGAGGGGTCATACCTGAATGGCCACAACAACACATCGACGGATCAAGAACGTAAAGGAAGGTTTGCCTGACAATAGCTGTCACGGTTTTCTCTCTCTCTCTCTCTCTCTCTCTCTCTCTCTTTCTCTCTCTCTCTCTCTCTCTCTCTCTCACTTTCTCTCTCTCTCTCTCCAACAACTACAACAAAACCACCAACAACTACCTCAGCCTGAATGATCTGAACTGAACTTTACATTCACATATGCCAATTCATTATCCCCTAGACATCGATAGAGCTTGTTTATTATTGATTATTATTATACCCACACTTTTAGGTTTAGTATTGCTAACGTGTATTATCTATATATTTGCATTGTTGATATTGATTTGTATATTTTACTAATAAACACTGTTTGAAAATAGTACCACCAGACTCCAACGGGTTCTTCTACCTTTGCTGGTCAGACACCCAGTTATGGGGTACGTGACAGCAGGATCTCCAGGTGGCCACACATTTCAGTTCCCATACTGACACGGCCTCCTCTGCTGCCATGATGCAGTCACACTCAGGTTGGAGGAGCAACACCTCACTTTTCATCCGGGTAGCCTCCAACCTGATGCAAAAGTCTGAGACGCATATATATATAGAGAGAGAGAGTTTGGGTGCCTAAGACTTTTGCACAGAACTGTAGTAATTTTATGTATTGCAATGTACTTCTGCCACAGAATAAAAACAGATTTCATGACATATGTGAGTGATGATAAACCTGATTCTGATATGGGTCTCCTTTATGGACTGAGAGTGGGAATGGGGCAGGGAGAGGGGAATCGTGGTTGGGAAAAGGGGAAGGGAGAGGGAAGCACCGGAGAGACATTCTGTAATGATCAATAAACCAATTGTTTGGAATCAAATGACTCTGCCTGGAGTCTCAGGACTGAGTGTGTCTGCCCTTCAGCGGTACCGCTTCTCTAATGCAGTAGGGTAATTCTGGGCAGTTTCTGGAGTGGGTTACATGGTCAGCACAACATTGTGGGCCGAAGGGCCTGTAGTGAGCTGTAGATTTCTATGTTCTATGTTCTACAGAGCCAGGCTCCAGGCAAGTGACCTGACTGCTGTGGCTTTCCTCAGCTGGGTTGTCCTCTCCCCAAGGGTGAGCAGGTTAATTGAAAATTATAGGTAGATAAGGACTGTAAATCTTAAAATTTATGTGGTAAGGTAGGCGGAATGGGAAAGAAAGCAAGCATTTTTGAAGCTCATTTCACGTTGTCAGAGTAATCAGATGTGATTTTATTGAAACACGAAGATTCTGAGGGAGCTTCCATTGGGAGATGCATTCTCTAAGACTTTGGATACTGCTGGGGGCACGGGAGGGGTGGTGAATGACCTAGCAGGGAACAGCCACAGCGGCCAGTCACTGAGAGGAACAGCCACAGAGGAACTCTGCACTGGCTGCCGATCCCCTTTCCCCCTCCTGGTCGCCCGTGCCCTGCACCTTGGGTGTGATTACCTCCCTGAGTGTCCTGTCTATCCACCCCTCAGCCTCTCAAAGGATCTGGAGTTCATCCAGTTCCAGCTCCAACTCCTTAACATGGCCAAGCGGTTAAGGCTTTGGGCTGGTGATCGGAAGGTTGTGAGTTCGAGCCTTGGCCGAGGTAGTGTGTTGTTCCCTTGAGCAAGACACTTAACCACACATTGCTCCTGCATGTGTATAGCCCAGTGGCGACGGTTGGTGCAATACGGTCTGTTAGAAGCTGCAGCAGGAAGCACTTCTTTTCCTTCAGCGCCACAGAGCCAGACTCAGTGCGAGAGACCTGACTGCTGTGGCTTTTCCCTGCTAGATCATTCACCCCCCCCACCCCCTGCCACCCCCTCCAACAGTATCCAAAGACTTAAAGAATGCATTTCCCAATGGAAGCTCCCTCAGAATCTTAGTGTTTCAATAAAATCACACCTGATTACTCTGACAATGTGAAATGAGCTTCAAAATTGCTTGCTTTCCTTCCCATTCCGCCTACCTTACCACATAAATTTTAAGATTTACGGTCCTTGTCTATCTATAATTTTCAATTAGCCTTCTCACCCTTTTCAATACTTCTCCTCTCAGTTTTCGGAGAAAGAATGTTAAGAAAACTGTTTTGTTCCTGTTGAGGAACATTAGATTTTCTCAAAAATAAAGACCCAATTTCATTTTATAAGCTGAGCAAAAATATTAAATGACATCTTTTATGCAGCAAATAAGCACTCTGAAAAATTGATGTCTTAGTTCCAGACCTTTGTCTCCTACTATTCACTCTCTCTCTCGAGACTTTTACATTAGCTGTGACATTTTATTCTGACACATAAACATTATTTGCTGCGTGGACATCAAAATTTCAAAATGTACAGTGAAATGCATTGTTTGCATCAACAAACATAACCTCTCTATACTCCTCCCATCATGTACTTATCCGAACAGCTTTTAAATGTCGAAATTGAACCCACACCCATCACCTACTGTGGAAACTCATTCCAGCCTTGTACCAGGATTCAAAGTACAATCATTGTCAAAGAATGTATACATTATATACCTTGAGATTTGTCTGCTTACAGGCAGCCACAAAGCAAGAAACCTGAAAGAACCCAATTTAAAAAAGGACCAACACCCGATGGGCAGGGAGAGCGAAAAAAAACAACACAAATCACGTAAACAGCGGAAGCTGGCAACAGCATTCCGAACCAAATTCGGTCCATAGATCCGATACCCTGGAGCAGCCGGAGTAGGCCCAAGCCTCAGTCTCAGTTCACCACATCGCGGGGAAAATCGCGACCAAGCTCGCAGACACGGAGCACAGCAGCTGGAGCAGTTCACAGCCTCTGCGCCGTGGAGAAAGGAGTGAACATCGCGGGAGAGCGAGTGGAATCTGCCGGACCCTTGCCCCCAGTCCTGACATCCTGCCTTTCCAGTCTGTCTGGGATGGCATTTAAATTATCATGCACTAGGATCCAGGCCCCGGCGCAGCAATACTCTCTCAGCCTGTACCCTGCCACCCAGCCCGAGGCCATTCTCAACCTTTTCAAATCGGCTTGGCACTTAGATCCACCCGACCTCATGTCCGGTTTAGGCAGCCGGGCATCGAAACTCCGCTGCCTTGACTCCTCTCTTAATTACATGCTCAACTCCATTTCTGACAGCGACACCATCTTCATCTGCGACCCCATCTCGAACTCGTTGCGCCCTGACTTTGCGAAGCATCAGCTCTTCTCATCCCTTGAGTCAGGTTCACCTCCGTCCGCCTCTTCACTGTTTGCAGTGATAGTTTACCACAATTTACCTCATAAAAAAGTGTTATTAGTCATATCTGTTGCCTTTTGAACTACCAGTAAGCTGTCTCACAACTTCAGTGGCGCCATCTTAAACTGGACTTCATACGGCAAAACAGCAAAATCTGAAAAATTCTATCACAAACAAGAGAAAATCCACTGATGCTGAAAATCCAAGCAAGACACACAAAATGCCGGAGGAACTCAGCAGGCCAGGCAGCATCAATGGAAAAGAGTAAACAGTTGAGGTTTTGGGCCGAGACCAGGACTCACTTCCTCCCACCTTTTTATTCTGGCATCTTCCCCCTTCGTTTCCAGTCCTGGCCTGCTAAGGTCCTCCAACATTTTGTGTGTGTTATTCTGCCACTAACCCTGCTTTCCGCCTTCAGTTTCGACCTTCCAAAGTGAATCACTTCACTCTTTCCTGAGTTGAACTTCATCTGCCACTCCTCAGCCCAGCTCTCCATCCCATCAACACCCTGTTGCCATTTACAGCATTCCTCCACACGATCCACAACTCTACTAACCTTCGTATCATCTCATACTCACTGACCCACCTTTCCACTTATTCGTCCAAGTAATTTATACAGCAAGGGTCCCAGCTCTTTGTGAGTTTGTGGAGGGGAAATGGGGATCAAAAAGTCCACAATCTTAGGTCTTCGATAGGTTTGGTACACCAAGTCAAATCAAATCAAGTCAAATCAAGTTCATGCAACACACACAAGACACTGGAGGAACTCAACAGGTCAGGCAGCACCTATGGAGAAAAGTACAGTCGACATTTCAGGCTGAGACCCTTGGGCAGGACTGGAGAGAAAAAGCTGAGGAGTAGATTTTAAAAGATGGACCGTCTTGTGGTGTAGTGGCATCAGCCCTGGACTTCAAGGCAGATGGTCATGAGTTCAAACCCAGCCGGATCCCAACCTGTGCAGTAGCGGTATCTCCATGGAAGAAAGGCCAATCTACTCCCATATCTTGCCATGAAAACCCCATGGACCCCATGGTCCACTAGGTCAACAAGTATTTAAAAGGTGGGGAGAGGGGAGAGAGAAACACAAGGTGATAGATGAAACTGGGAGGGGGAGGGATGAAATAAAGAGCTGGGAAGTTGATTGGTGGAAGAGACACAGAGCTGGAGAAGGAGGAATCTGATAGGAGAGGACAGAGGCCGTGGAAGAAAGAAAAGGGGGGAGGAGCACTGGGGGAGGCGATGGGCAGGCAAGGTGAGAGAGGGAAAAAGGGATAGGGAAAGGTGAAGGAGAGGGTGGGCATTACTGGATGCTCGAGGTGTTGATGTTCATGCAAGTTTATTGTCTTTTAGCTATATACATGTATATAACATATATAAACATATAAAGTACATAGAAATAAGATGTTTCTCCGAACCAGAGTGTAAAGCATAGTAGCACACATAACACACGATAACTCATGAAGGAAAGGATAAAATCTACAGATGAATGACACATAAATAACAAACTAAAGTACATTAATATTAAATATTAGAAACATAGAAACATAGAAAACCCACAGCACAATGGGTGTTCTATGGCCCTTTGGCCCACAAAGTTGTGCCAAACACGTCCCTACCTTAGAAATTACTAGGCTTATCTATAGCCCTCTATTTTACTAAGCTCCATATACCTATCTAAAAGCCTCTTAAAAGACCCTATCTTATCCGCCTCCACCACCGTTGCCGGCAGCTCATTCCACACACTTAGCACCCTCTGAGTAAAAAAAAACTTACCCCTGTTATATTGTAAGGTATGGAACAGATTTACCAAAGACAGTTCGACAGTTCGGCAGGGAGTTCAGAAGCCTCACGGACTGGGGGAAGGAAATGTTTCTCATCCAGCTGAGGTATGAAATGCCAGTTCTGTTTCACTCTCCGCAGGAGCTGCCTGACCTGCTGAGTACTTCCGGAAGTTCCCCTTTAAGCTTCAGATACCCGGCACCCTCAGTGCTTTGTTTAACTTGGTAGACGGTTTCAGGGCCGGCTGGTGGTGTAACGGTGTCAGTAGTGGACATCAAGGCAGATGGTCCTGAGTTCAAACCCAGGTCCCAACCTGGGCAGCAGCAGTATCTGCGTGGAAGAAAGGCCTGGTAATCTTTCCATGTGGACCCTATAGTCCATGAGGTCACGAAGAGTCAGACTCAACTTAACGACTGAACAACAGCAACAGACAGTTTTAATGTGGAGAAGAACTTTATTATTTATGAGTAAAACTTTTCTAATTAGCAGAGCACTGGACCGCTTGGAACAGCAGCTGAAAGTTGATGTGAGAAAATATTAGTTTTGGATGTAAAAATTATGCATTCTTATTGGGAATACAGATGTCTAGTGAGGAGATATTTTGCCATCAGGGCCAATTTTAAAATTAATTTACTTCTGAGGTCTGCTCCTTTTCATCCCGCGTTACATAGCGATGCCATTTTTGTCCCCAAATGTGCCTGTGCTGCAACACCTTCCAAAATGCCGCCCCCCACCCCCCGTCAAATCTTGGCAACGAGTTGAAATGACGCATAACGCGCTGCTTCAGATTAATTGCGGAGAGGATCTGAGCAGCGGGAGGCTGGACAACACGATTAAGCAGCCGAAGGAGACGGCATGATTTAGAGAGAGGCGGTGAGAATTCTGAATGAAAGCGCCGAGCTCACGTATCCTGCATGCAAAGCAGTACAATTAGAGAGGTTCCCAGCTACAGGCCAAGCCTGAAGTTCACCATCAAAGCTGCTGGTGACAGGCAGAAGCATAGCGCAAGGCTCTCCCTTGAAACTAAGCCAATTAGTTCACTTAACTGAATTCACACATGCAGTTTGACATTGAGAGTGGCATGAGAGAGAAGGTTATTTTTCATACAAGCCAATAATATATTGTTTTAGATAGATAGATACTTTAGTGATCCCAAAGGAAATTACAGTTTCGCTGTAGCATTACAAGTGCACAGATAATCAGATACTAGAAGAGAAGAGAGAAAGAATAAAAAAAAAGTTACTTCAAACAGTCTAACAGGAGGGGGTTATCACTTCCCCGGCTATAGGTTGACTTATTATAGAGCCTAATGGCCGAGGGTAAGAATGACCTCATATAGAAGGAAGGAGGGGTAATAATATCTGAAGAAGAATGGACAATAATATGGAGGTATCAGTGGAAGTGTGCCAGTTCACAGAAATGGAGGGAGCTCGGGTGGAAAAGCTTGATAAGGTATTTTATTACACCCTCTCAGAAATCCCGTTATGATAGTAACCTCCCTGTTTGCTGGAGAAATTGTGGAAATCAAAATGCAAACCATTATCATATTTTCTGGAAATGCCCCGTTAACAAAAACTATTGGAGTGGGATACATAATGCCCTACAAGACATCTTTAAATGTGAAATACCCTTAGAGAGTAATATCATATATTTTGGGGTATACACCTCAAGAATGGTTGAAAAGAGATGAATATTTAATGAATATACTGCTGGTGGCTGGTAAAAAGGCCCTTACCAGGAAATGGTTATCACAGGAGAGCCCAACTTTAAATGCATGGATGGAAATTACAATGGACATTTACAAAATGGAGAAGATAACAGCATCTGTTATCTGTTATAAGCTGGAACAATTTGATTCATACTGGGAAAAATGATTTAACTACATAATGCCTCATAGGCCTGATTTTATTCTCACAAGTCAGAATCTGTTGTAAAAAAGAAAGATCACTCCCCATTTTGTACATAGTTTTCTTATTTCGATTGTTCATTCTCTCCTCTCCTTTCTATAACCATATAACAATTACAGAACGGAAACAGGCCATCTCGGCCCTTCTAGTCTGTGCCGAACGCTTACCCTCACCTAGTCTCACCGACCTGCACTCAGCCCATGACCCTCCATTCCTTTCCTGTCCATATACCGATCCAATTTTACTTTAAATGACAATACCGAACCTGCCTCTACCACTTCTACTGGAAGCTCGTTCCACGCAGCTACCACTCTCTGAGTAAAGAAATTCCCCCTTGTGTTACCCCTAAACTTTTGCCCCCAACTCTCAACTCATATCCACTTGTTTGAATCTCCCCTACTCTCAATGGAAAAAACCTATCCATATCAACTCTATCTATCCCCATCAACTCTATCTATCCCCCTCATAATTTTAAATACCTCTATCAAGTCCCCCCTCAACCTTCTACACTCCAAAGAATAAAGACCTAACTTGTTCAACCTTTCTCTGTAACTCAGGTAACATTCTAGTAAATCTCCTCTGTACTCTCTCTATTTTGTTGACATCTTTCCTATAATTTGGTGACCAGAACTGTACGCAATACTCCAAATTCGGCCTCACCAATGCCTTGTACACAATTTTAATGTGGAGATTTGTGACAAATATGATTATATAATATATATGTACAGTATCTGAAATACATCTTGTGGAAATGTTTGTTTGATGATAAACTTCAATAAAAAATAAATTACAAAAAAAAGAATGACCTCATATATACGTTTACTGTAGTTCATGCTTTCATCCACTATTACATATAGCATTGTACTGTGCCACATAACAGCAAATTTCACAACGTATGCTGGTGATATTAAACCTGACTCTGGTTCTGAAAATTCATTCTTTTAAATGAATTCAGTAACTGAGGCCCCGCAGCCCTGGAGGGTAGAAAACTCCAAAGGTTCTCCAGCCTCCGAGTGAATAAGTTCCTGCTCATCCCAATTCTAAACAGTCTCTCCTTTAGTACCATGGTGTATCTTATGTCACGGTGTGCTCGCTGAGGGCTGGACCCAGGTGCGGAGGAACGAGAGGCTTTCTCTGTCACGGGGGGTCGCTGGCACTGACTCAACCCAGGAACTACGGACGGCAGGTTCATATCTCAACCCCAGGGGCGTAGGATCAGCAGGATCCCCAGGAAGGGACGGGAACAATAGGAATACCAACAGAACCTCAGGGGAGTGACCGAGCCACCCCGGGAGACAATTCGTGCTGTCCAACACAACGACCCCGCTAAGGCACCGAACGAGAGTCCTCCTCAAATAATCATAGAATGCGGGGAAACGTGTGGCAGCCACAATGAACTTGGCAACACTAAACTGAAAGCACAAGGGCTCGAGTTAGGATAATAATTAGTACTCAAGAAGACTAGAAGCTTAACGCTCTATGACAAGCTGCAGAGGACGCAGGGCTAATGACACTTTATCCATCTCCTAGACTCCTCAGGCAGGGGAATTAAGCATCATCTTCACATCCAGCTTGGAGGATTTTACAATTTTCATTAAGACCTCCTCTCCTAGAGTCATACAGTCATACAAGTTGCTCATCCAAGCTAGTCCCATTCAAGCTAAACCTTTTGTATTAGAAAAGGCATCAAAGGTTACAGGGAGAAGTCAGGAGAAGATAGAGTGAGCCACTCGGAGACGAGAAGTCGAGGCAGAGGAACTTTGATGCCCGTACAACTGGTCTGGGTGAGTGTTTGGATCGACTTGCATATGCTGTATGGACAATTTAAACGCCAGCCTGGATAGACTGGGAAGACAGGGTGTCCGGATCGGAGGCGAGCTCTCCTGTGATGTTCACTCCTCTTTCCATGGCTTGCGGCCGCGAAGTCTACCCAGGCTGCTGTACTCCATACCCGCAAAAATATGAACTCATACTGAGGC
Source organism: Hemitrygon akajei (assembly GCF_048418815.1). Classification (NCBI taxonomy): domain Eukaryota; kingdom Metazoa; phylum Chordata; class Chondrichthyes; order Myliobatiformes; family Dasyatidae; genus Hemitrygon; species Hemitrygon akajei. Next base: position 15,731,355 of record NC_133147.1, on the reverse strand, counting down.
TTTGGGCCTACTCCGGGCTGCTCTGGATTTCAGTTTTAAGGACTCACTTTGCTTCAGAATGTTGTGCCTCGCTTCTATTGTTTGCATGATTTGTGTTTCTCTTCCCCCCTTTCTCTGCACTTCGGTGTTGGTCTAAATTTTCTCTTTAATTGGGTCCTTTTGAGTTTCTTGCTTTGCGGCTGCCCGTAAGCAAACAAATCTCAAGGTTGCATAATACATACTTTCTTTGATTATAAATGTAGTGGGAAACTTGAAACTTTGAATGGAGATGAGAGGGAAAATAAATCAGCCATGATAGAATGACTGAACAGAATTGATGGGCTGAATGGCCTAATTCTGCTCCTTTGTCTAATGGTCATATCCATTCTTCTAAACTCTAGAGGCTGCAGACCATCTTTGCTTCTCTTTCCTCAAATGACACACACGCTAAGTCTGGAACCAGTCTATGCATCTTCAGTCCTGATGAAGGATCACAGCTCGACACATAGACGGTTTATTCATCTCCTGTAGACGCTGCCTGACCTGCTGAGTTCCTCCAGCATTTTGCTTGTGTTGTTATGAATCTTCAAAGCACTCCCTCTACGGGAAGTACATGGTCTCTTGCAGTGGGAGACCAAAATGGTACACAATACTCCAGGTGCAGCCTTCATTTTTCTACCAATCAAAGCCTCTCATAATGAAAGCTAATATACCATTTGCCTTTCAGATGTCTGACCGCACCTGCGCACTGGCTCTCAGCGATTTCTGCACAAGGATCCCCAGGTCCCGCTGAATGTTAACGCTAACCAATCTCTCACCATTTAGCGAACACTCGGCCTCGTGGTCATGAGAACCAAAGTAGATGACCTCTCGTATTCTGTACGGCATTCCCTCTTCCGGGTTCTCAGCCTGTCCGTACCGCCTTGGAGTTTTCGTGCATCCTCTTCCAAAATAGCCGACCCACTGAGTTTTGTACCATCACCAAACTTGGAATATTACTTTTTAACCCCCTCAGTCAAATAGTTGGTGAGCATCTGGAGCCCAAGCACTGATTTTTGCAATGTCACTAATGTATCTGCCTCTATCATCGCTCTACCATGAACCCACCACTCTTTGTGTAAAAAAAAACTTCTTATATCCTCTCCTATACTTCCTTCCAGCCAGCTTAAAATTATTACCCTCTTATATTGGCCATTTCCACCCTGGGAAAAAGTGCTGTCTGTCCACTCTCTCTATGCCTCTTATCATCTTGTACACCTCTATCAAGACATCTCTCATCCTCCTTCGCTCCAAAGAGAAAACCCCCAGGTCGCTCAACCTTTCCTCATAAGACATGCTCTCAGATACAGGCAGCGTCCTAGTAAACATCCCGGCACCCTCTATTAAAGTTTCCACATCCTTCCTATAACGAGGTGATCAGAATTGTGCAAAGTGTTCTGTTGGGAGAGGGGTGTTTCTTCAACCCCGTAAACTAATAATAAATGCAATCTCCTTGAAGGATTATAAATTTAGTTGAAGAAATAATACTTCTTTTTGCAAATATGATGCTTGCAATTGTCTGCATTTTTATTGTAGTTGAAACCTAGAGATCCAGAAACAGCAAGATATAAAAGTAATTGTCCTGGTTTGAAATCTTGTCAAATTCAGTTTATTCTGCCCAATTTTTGTTCCTTCACTTTCTTGAATTGACTTTATTTCTTACATCCTTCATATACAGGAGGAGTAAAAATCTTTACGTTACGTCTCCGTCTAAATGTGGAATCATAGTAATTTATAATAAATAGATCAGTCTGTGTAATATAGAGTACACTCAAATCAGCGTGAGTTAATCATGTCCCGGAGCCTGCTGGTCCTGGCTTTTATGCTGCGGTACCATTTCCTAGAAGATAGCAGCTGGAATAGATTGTAATTGAGGTGACTCGGGTCCCCAATGATCCTTTGCACCCTTTTATCACACCTGTCTTTGTAAATGTCCTGAATCATGGTAAGTTCACAACTACGGATGCACTGGGCTGTCCATACCACTCTCTGCAGAGTCCTGTGATTAAGGGAGGTACAGTTCCCATACCAGGCAGTGATGCAGCCAGTCAGGATGCTCTCAGTTGTGCCCTTGTAGAAAGTTCTTAGGATTTGGGGGCCCACACCAAACTTGGTCAACGGTCTGAGGTGAAAGAGGCACTGTTGTGCCTTTTTCACCACACAGCTGGTGTGTACAGACCACGTGAGGTCCTCGGTGATGTGGACACCGAGAAACTTAAAGCTGTTTACCCTCTCAACCCCAGATCCATTGATGTCAATAGGGGTTAGCCCGTCTCCATTCCTCCTGTAATCCGCAACCAGCTCCTTTGTTTTTGCGACATTGAGGGGGAGTCAAGCAGAACCTTTTGTATCGACTCTCCAATGACTTTCTGCTCCAAGCTTTGAATGGCTTGCCCAGGCAGGTCTTCTGTTACCTGTAAGTGATGGTGGGGCAAGTCGGAGAACTTGCATTTGTAAAGCGCCTCTCCCCGCTCCTCAGGAAACCCAAAGTGCTTTGAGCTGACTGAATTATGACATGGTGGCATTGACCGTTGATCTGGAGTCCTGAATTCAAATCAAGCCCCCCTGATGAATAGTCACCACGTTTTTTGCCTAGGGCAGCCGAATCCAAAACTAAAGAGCATAGGTTTAAAGTGAGAGGAGGAAGAATTAAAAGGGACAAAAGTGGCGACCTTTTCACACAGAAGGTGGTGAGTGTTGTGACGGTGAAGGAAGTCACCGGAGAGACACACTAGAACAAGGGGGTGTAGAAGACTGAGCAACAGACACAATATTCAAGACACTCATTGAAGAAGAGGCCTGTCTGAGCCAATACTGCGTGACCTTTTTATATCCTGAAGATCAAAGGTCAATTCAATAGTTACAATGTATCTACAGTGCTTCCTCTGAATTACATATAACTTTCAAACACTTCCTTCTTCACACCCATACTCCAGGCACCCAAAATTAATGTTAACCAGCGTTGTCTCCCTCTATCTGTATTCGTGCATGTGCAGACATCAAGTGAATGGATGTGTCCTGGTTTGCAGTCAACACCAGTCAGACCATTGTTCAGAGCTGCATTTTAAGTTCAATCTACAGTCCACATTCAGATCTGAATATTGGTTGCTATCAAAGTTAATATTTGCTATTTCCCCTAACTGCAGAATAAGTCCTAACAGTGAGCATATGGAATGAGTTGCCAGAAGAAGTGATTGAGGTAGAATTCCAATTCTTGAAGGACGTCGGTCGACTCCATCGCTTCTCTCCGATTGAGGCATCAAGCAAGGGTGAAGTCGACGAGGATGGGAGCAGAGGACGGGCCGCTATTCAGCTTGTTCTTTATTGGTTTTCCTCTCCCCTGCTGTCAGAGGCAAGTGCAGGAGCCTTGGGATCCATGTTGCAAGGATTGGTTGGCGAGGCTGTAAAATTCATGTTGGGGGACTTTGAAAGTCATGTTGCATGTGCTTCTTGATTCTAGTTCCACAACATCTGCAGTGTACTTTGTATTTTTTGATTCTAGTTACTTTTTTTTTGCTGTTTTTGTGAGGTTTTATTGAGGTGGTTGACCGGGACAATCCTGATGAAGCCACGTTGGTGGCAAGACTTCACTAAGAGATTGAGAAGATCTGGTTTGTCACCAAAGACTCCAGAAAATCTCTACAGATGCGTGGTAGACAGCATTCTGACTGGCCGCATCGCCGTCTGTTATGGCGGCTCCAATGCACAGAACCGCAAGAGGCTGTGGAGAGTTGGAGGCACGGGCAGCTCCATCGCGGCCACAAGCCTCCCCACCATCAAGGGCATTCTCAGAAGGCGATGCATCAAGAGGGTGGTATCCACCATGACGGAACCTCGCCATCCAGGACGTGCCCTCTTCTCATTACTACCATTGGGGAGGAGGTACAGGAGTCTGAAGATGCACACTCAATATTAGAGGAACAGATTCTTCCCTTCCACCGTCAGATTTCTGAATGGTCCATGAAATCTTGAAATCTTATTCTTCTTTTGCATGATTTACTTTTTTTGAGGGGGTGTATGGGGTGTCACCCCCTAGTGTCCATTTGGGCAGCTCACTCAGCTTTGGTCCCCACCGGACACTCAGCTCCCACCTGTGGCTCCGAGTAGCAGTTTGCACGCGACAGTGGCCACGCCCCCGGTACGCCGCTTCGACAGGCCGGCTAAGGCAGGGGAGGGTGGCTGGTGGGTCTCATACCCCAGTGAGTTAGGGACGTGCCTCCGGCAGACTGGGCGAATGAGATGGACAGTGAGATCCAACGATCAGGAAGGCCGTTCTGCAAGGCTCTGTGGAGAACGAAGGGCGTGACGAGGCACAGAAGACATCACGGTCATCCACTGCGAGCAAGGAAGACCCCAGTTTGTGATGATCACTTGCACCACGAGCCTCAGACTGTCAAGGTCAAGAGAGTAGATCTGCTGAAGTGGAATGATGTTTCCACTTTAAAAACTCTCCCTCACAGGGCCTGATTGATTGATTACGGACATCATCGGACACGATGGACAATCAATCATTTACTTTTTTTACTGTAAATTATAGCATTTGTTATGTATGTACTGTACTATTGCTGCAAAACACCAAATTTTATGACGTACGTTACTGTGTAAAAGTCCTGAGCACGTATATATAGCAGGGGTGTCTAAGACTTTTGCACAGTACTGTAGTAATTTTATATATTACACTGTACTGCTGCAGCAATAAAAAAACAAATTTCATGACGTATGTGAATGACAATAAACCTGATTCTGATATGGGTCTCTATTGTGGACTGAGAGTGGGAAGGGGGCAGGGAGAGGGGAATCATGGTTGAGAAAAGGGGAAGGGAAAGGGGAATCATGATTGAGAAAAGGGGAAGGGAGAGGGGAATCATGGTTGAGAAAAGGGGAAGGGAGAGGGGAATCATGGTTGAGAAAAGGGGAAGGGAGAGGGGAATCATGATTGAGAAAAGGGGAAGGGAGAGGGGAATCATGGTTGAGAAAAGGGGAAGGGAGAGGGGAATCATGGTTGAGAAAAGGGGAAGGGAGAGGGGAATCATGATTGAGAAAAGGGGAAGGGAGAGGGGAATCATGATTGAGAAAAGGGGAAGGGAGAGGGAAGCACCAGAGAGACATTCTGTAATGATCAATAAACCAATTGTTTGGAATCAAATGATCTTGCCTGGTGTATCAGGGCTGGGTGGGTCTGTACCCGTGCCACCCTCCCCGCCCCTGACGCTCCTTCTCTTCCACCTGACCCACACCCCTCCTTCGGTGCTCCACCCTCATCATCTCTAAATAAATAAATAAGCAATAACACACATAAAACGCCGGAGGATCTCACCAGTCCAGGTAACATCTATGGAAAAAAGTAAACAGCCAGCGTTTCGGGCCTTGACCCTTCGTCAGGCCTCAACCTGAAACTTCGACTGTCTCTTCATTTCCATAGATGCTGCCTGGCCTGCTGAGTCCATCCAGCATTTTCTGTGTGCTGCTTTGTGCTTCTGGCATCTCCAGACTTCCTCATGTTCGAAATAAACACACATATTCCAATGGGAAGCTCTCAACTGAGTTAATTTTCGAACGACCACCAACATCAAAAGACCTCTGGAAGGCACATCTACTGAGCATTGCTTATTCCCATTCCAAGCTCCTGGCTCAGCAGTGCATGCTAGATCAGGGTATTTAGCATGAAAATAACCAGGCGTCACTAATTTTGATTCCAACAGCTTGTGTGCCAGTTTTTGTACCTTGGCCGCTGAATTACTTTCCTTCAGAGCGCCAATAAATGTTGCCTTGCCCTTGAGAAAGAAGCGACTAAGCTTTCTTGTGTTTCGCAGTCAGCAGATTATCATTCCACCTAATTAATTTCTGACGTGCGTTTGTCCCAGCCTGCCTGGGATTCGAGATTTTCTCGTTTATGTGTTCTCCGCGCCATCCGTCTGCAGTGCGTGACAAGTTTGTGACTGTATCCTGATCGAAGGGCCGGTGCATGAACAGCAGGCTGCACTGGTCCTTAAAGTTTAGTCTTTTTAAGTATCAGAGTGCTGCTTGTTCATCTCAACGACTCTTTTTCTTTATTGAGAAACAATGTGGAATAGGCCCCTTCGAGCCACACTCCCAGCAATCCCTTGATTTCAACGTAGCCTGATTGTTAACCCCCAAACAACACGGACACATTTTTCTTTAGCGGCTCCGCTCAATACCTGAGGGCCGCCACTTTTACAACCCACAATTCCCCTCTTCTCCTCCCCTGCGCACACACACAGCAAGGAGAGTGCGCGGCGCACTAAATCCTTACAGAGTCCAAGTGAGCAGAACTCAACATGAAAGAAAATCTGCAAATGCCAGGAATCTGAGGAGCACACGCAAGATGCCGGAGGAATGCAGCACCTATGGAAAAGAGTACAGCCAACGTTTCGGGCCGGAGGGAGGAAGGATGAGGGGTCAGAGTAAGAAGGTGGGGGGGGGGGAGGGGAGGAAGAAACACAAGGTGAAAAGTGAACAAGAGAGAACCTACAGGCGTTGGAAATCCACCAACACCAGCAGAATGCTGGAGGAACTCAGCAGGCCAGGCAGCATCGATTGTAAAGAGTACAGTCGACGTTTTGGGCCGAGACTCTGCATCAGGACCCAGGGTCTTAGGGTCCTTGAAAGTGAGTCTGTAGGTTGTAGAATCAGTTCAGAGTTGCGATGTGAGCACCCTCTCCAAAGCCCCAACATCCCTCCTATAGTGGGGTGACCAAAACTCCAATACCGCAATACTCCAGATGCGGCCTAACCAGGGTTTTTTAAAGTTGCATCATAACCTCTTGACCTTTGAACTCAGCGCCTCAACAAATAAAAGCAAGCGTCCCATAAGACTTCTTCACCACCTTATTGACCTGTGCAGCCACTTCCAAGGTGCTATGAACTTGGATCCCAAGATCTCTCTGTTCAGCAGTGCTCTTCAGGGCCTTGCTTTTCTGTAGAAGAAGGAACTAGAATTCACAGCGCGTAGCTCATTTTTGTCACTAGACAGGTAATTGCTGCACGGTTCACCAGTATTAAAACTTCCTGTGAATAAGTATCTAATATATCTTTTTGAGAGAAGTAGGAATACAACATTTATTGCAAACGTAAGGATGTAAAATACAAACAAAAATAAGCCAGTTTAATTTTAGAGAAGGCGATACAAGTTGCTGTTCCTTTTATTGCCCTCTGGCATTTTTGTCATTCCTGTAGTATTTTTGACTGTTTCTTTACGAGGCCGAGTTGCTAGCTCGAAGCTCAACCCAGCACGGATGGAAAGCGTGCAAGGGGCCGTCTGGATTCGAACTTAGGACCACTAGCTTTGAAGTCCGATAATTATGCCATTGTGCCACCAGCCAGCATATGCTAAAAGTGTCTTTCTATTACTATGAAAGTCATCGAAGGTTATTCACTTTGCAGTCACGATTTTTGCCTTTTGTAAACCTTTTCTCATGCAAGACTCATTTTCCTGCATACTCATAGTTCTGTCTCAATCCTTGTTTTCTCTCATCTTCTAGTTCTCTCACTCTGAGCAATTTTTGTTTGCTGTTGGCCCTCGGCAACCTTCTTTTCTGCACCGCTTTTAATGTACCCAAAATGGTTCACAATTGCCGAGACAATTGAAAGGTGACAAAATTCTTAAGAAAGTTTTTAAAAGGCTAGGAACAGGCGTAGGCCAGGAAGCTGTTGGAGTTTCTCTGATATTCAATAAGATTGTGGCTGGTTTGTCTGTCTCGAGTCCAGTTGCTGCCTGGTTCTTTGTTTCCCAGCCTAGAGTTCCCTCTCTGGACCATTGTAGCTAAGAATACCAGGACTAAACTTTTGTAAGGGTGAAGGCAGGTAGGGGATGAGGTCAGTAGGAGTTCAAGTACCCCAAAATGTGTTTATACAGTACTGTGCAAAAGAATTAGCCACATACATATAGGGTCCCTAAGACTTTTGCACGTTACTGTAGTAATTTTATGTATTGCACTGGACTGCTGCCGCACAAAACAAAACACAAATTTCATGACACCTGTGAGTGATGATAAATCTGACTCCGATGTGGGTCTCTATTGTGGACTGAGAGTGGGAAGGGGGCAGGATTGTTGGGCATCGGGGGCCTGGAGCTATCGCTGGAAGATGGGACTGAGGCAGAAGATCAGTTATGGTCGTCCTGTACAGCAGAGCTACCTCAGAGGATCTAATGGCCTACGCTTTCAGACTGTACCTGAGGAAAATGTTCTAAAGTTTAGCACATACAAGAGGGAACGGACTTCGGCCCTTCATTGTTTAGACTGCACAGCCAGGTGCCAAATGCGGTAAAGCTCATCAATAGTATTGGAGTTTCTGTTCCCTCCCACAGCATTTCAGAAACTTTGAGTGAGCTTCAGCCTCCAGAACTGTCATAAGCTGGAACAATTTGATTCATACTGGGAAAAATGGTTTAACTACATAATGCCTCATAGGCCTGATTTTATTCTCACAAATCAATGAATATGTTGTTAAAAAAAGATCACTCCCTACTTGCACATAGCTTTTTCTTTTTGCTTGTTTTTTTCTTTCCGCTCTTTTCTATAAGTGTATACCTCAGATAAATACTTGGTGGAGATTTGTGATGTATATGATTATATGATATATATGTACAATGTCTGAAATACATCTGATGGAAATGTTTGCTTGATGATGAACTTCAATTTTAAAAAAATTACAAAAAAAAACTGTGTGCTGGTGACAATTTTCAAATCCCATGTATTCCAGCAGTGACTGAGGCACCGCTAGGGGTGGTTGTACAGTCAGATGCGTTAGGGACGTTTAAGAGTCTCTTAAATAGACATATCGTCGTTAGGTCGCATCTGGAATTTCCAGTTGGCGGACGATTTCCCTCCACGCCGCTCTGACACATTGAGAACTCGTGTTCGTGGCAGGTTACAGCAGTGGTTTGCCTTTGCCTTCTGCCTGGTGAGTTTAAAAAGCTCACCACCTCTTGCGGTGGATGACCAGGACGTCTCGGTGCCTTGTCGCGCTCTTCGCGCTCCACAAGCGCCTGCTGGCCTGCCTCCTTGACCGTTGGACCATTAATCGGTCTCCTCAGCTCAATCCGCCAGGGCCAGACTTCACACGCTGGGACAGACAAACCCCCCCACCTCACCAAAGTTCGAAGACCCGTCGGCTACCCTCGCCTGGTTTGACCCGTCTGCCGAGACGGTTTACCGGGGTGTGGCCGCTGCACGTGTTACAGCTACTTGGAGCCACAGGTGAGAGCCCAGTGACAGGTGGGGACCAAAGGTGGACGAGCTGCCCTGAAAAAGGGCACGGCAGGCCCCCCACCAGGGATACTACCCCTCCCTGGACACCCCATAAACCCCAAAAATAGACATATAGATGATAAAAAAAGCTGGAAGGCTGTCAGGTTTGGACTGTTGGATTGATCTTAGAGTAGGTTAGACCTTTGGCACAGCATCATGGGCTGAGGGACCTGTACTGGGTTCTGTGTTCTATGTTCTGAAGAAGGTGGCATCCATCGATAATGACCCTCACTGGGGACAATTCCTCTTCCCAGTACCTCCACTAGTGAGGAGGTACAGGAGCCTGATGACCTATCCTCAATGGTTTTGGAACAGCTTCTTCCCCACCGCTGTCAGATTTCTGCACAGGCCACGAACCCGTGAACAGCCGCTCACTATTCCCCTCTCCTCCCTACCTGTTTATTCATTTTAGCGGTACAGCGCGGAATAGGCCCTTTCCGTCGCCTCGGGCCACGCCGCCTCAGCAGCCTCCGACAACCCGATTAACCCTAGCTTAATCACGGGACGATTTACAATGACTAACTAACCCACCCGTAATGCCTTTCGGCCGTGGTAGGAAACTGGGGGGCCGGGAGAAAACCCACGGGGAAAAATGGGCGGGGTCTCCCTACAGGCGGTGCCGGAGTTGACTCGGAACCCCGAAAGCCCCAAACCCGCTGCATCTATGGTTTCTATCCATTTATTTACTTATTGTACCTTATAGTGATCTTTCATGTCGTGCACTGCACTGCCACCGCACACAAAACAAATTCACCACATATGTCCAGAGTGATAAGCATGACTTTGATTCGGATTGTAGATTTCTTTTCCTTTTCAAATCTTTTTATTATTATTATTATTATTCAAAATACAAGAGTACATCAAAATAAGTAACACAATGCCTCAAAAGAGAAAAAAAAAACAATATAAAGGATTGAAAAATATGGTGACACAAAAAAAAAGAGAAGAAAGGAAAAAAACCGCTGTTAAAGCAAGAAAAAGGTGAGGAAAAAAATAGACCCATTCGGTGTTGAACCCCGGAGCCGTGCGTCATACAAGAAGCTTCTAAAGATAAACATCAGACCGCCGGCAAAAAAAAATTATACCAAAATTTACAATTAGATCGTGGAGAAAATCTGTCAATGAACTCAAATGGTAGTAACGAGCAAATGAACCCCATCTTTTCTCAAGATCAAACAGAGGTTCGAAGGTTCGACTTCTAATTTTCTCCAAACTAAGACACAGCATCACTTGAGAGAACCGTTGTGACAGAGTGGGAGCCGAGGTCTCCTTCCGCTTCAACGGAATGGCCCTCCTCGCTATCAATGTAACAAACGCAATAACATGTTGGTCAGACAAAGAAATACCGCAGATATTTTGAGGAATTATTCCAAAGAGCACAGTTAATTTGTTAGGTTGTAAATTAATTTTAAGTGCTTTAGAAATTGTAGAAAAAACTGACTTCCAAAATCATTCCAATATAGAACAAGACCAAAACGTGTGTCAGTGTAGCTGTCTCAGTTTTACATCTGTCACAATAACTATCAACATTAGGAAACATTTTAGACAATCTCTCCGGGTTGTAGATTTCAAAGCCAACGCGGACATGGATGGATCAATATTGACCTGGAAACCCTTTAAAACCAGTTCCCGGGACACTTAGCAAGTTCCACCAGCATCTCCTTTCATCGCACAGTAAAATATGCAGGAACCTCCCCAGCAACACTGACATGGCAATCCTGCGGCCTGTTTAAATGGCTAACCATAGAAAACAAGAGCGGCTCTAAGCAGTGTTCACGGGGTTAACTTGGGGGAAAAAAAACGCATAAACTGCTCAAAATGTATGGTTATTATTCTAGAGATTTGTTGAGTATGCCCACAAGAACATTAATCTCTGGGTTGTCTATGGTGACATATATGTCCTTTGATAATAAATTTACTTTGAACATTGAACTTGCCCGTCCTGATGAAAGATGTCAGCCCCAAACGCCGACAGCTTATTCCTCTTCATAGATGCTGCCTGACCAAGTTTGTCCAGCATTTTGTGTGTGTACCTTGACAAATTATCAGGAATCACAAAACCCACTTTGTGTGTTTGAGAAGGAAATCTATTTAGTTCTGGTTTGGCCTGCAAATGACTCCAAAATGCTGAGGCACTCTATGACTCTATGCCTCACTCCTAAACAAGGTCAAAGTCAAGTTCAAAGTACATTTATTATTAAATTGCAAATAAGTCACCATATACAACCCTGCAGGCATACTAAATAAATCTATAGAATAGTACCTATTACCGGATCGATGAAAGATCAACCAGAGGGCAGAAGACAAGAAACCGTGCAAATGCAAATATAAATAAATAGCAATAAATGATGAGAACAGTGTTGAAATGTCTAATACCAGAGGGTATGCATTGACGGCGAGAGGGAGTAGGTTCAAGGGGAATGTGAGGGGTGTTTTTTACTATGAGAGCTATGGGTGTCTGGTTCGGTGGTAGAGGCAAATACATTAGAGGCTTTTAAGAAACTTGGATAGACACATGGATGTGAGGAAGATGGAACGATATGGACATGGTGTAGGTAAGTGGGATTAGTGTTTGGGTATTTTTTGATTTGCTTTTTAGCTGCTTTGGCACAACATTGTGGGCCGAATGGCCTGTGCTGTGCTGTAATCTTCAATGTTCTCTGTTCTATGCGATGAAGAGTCCTTGAAAGTGAATTCATTGGTTGTGGGTGCATTTCAATGATGGGGCAAGTGAGACTGAGGTGAAATTATTCCTTTCGCTTCAAGAGCCCGATGGTTGAAAATTTAATATCCGTTCCTGAACCTGGTGGGGCAAGTTCTGAAGCTCTTATACCTTCTCCCAGCAGAAAGAGCGCATGTCCTGGATGGTGGGGATCTCTGATGATGAACATTACTTTCCTACGACAGCATTTCATGTTGATGTGCTCCATGATAGTCCAAGACCCAATTACATAAGGAGGTATTCAGACCAAGCCTGAAGCTCAAAATGGACCAGCAATTAGAAAAGAAAAATTAAACGTTAATTTTGCTAATGATGTCCTCATCCGATAAATAAAATTAAAGGATTAGCAATCATTCGATGGGCAAGTAAAAGATGAGGTATGGAAGAAGGGATTATGTTAAAACATGAGGCCTAACGCAACGAATATTCATTTCCACAGATGCTGGCCTGCTGAGTTGCTTCAGCATTTTGTGTCTGTTGCTCTGGATTTCCAGCATCTGCAGAATCTCTGATGTTTAAATGACAGCGTGCTCTGAGCAATGGCAGGGATGTGTTAGCTTACTGGACACATCAAATGCACATGGGGGAGTCTGGAGACTTGAGGCTGCTGTCAGCGCGGAGCCGAATCTCTGCCGGCATCAAAAAGCAGGCCCTGAGGCAACGTTGTGAAGAAATGCCTCTTGTTAGAATAATTCAGAGTGATGCAAGAGCATTTCGTTGGAATCTCTGAGGAGAAAAGCTAACACGGCGAGCAGTTGATGATGAAGAATTCATCGTGCGAGGGCTAATTATAGTTCAGCCTGTATTCCTGCTTCCTGTCTTTGTGGATTGTGAGCAACAGTATTTCTCAAGGACCTCATTAAATTATCACAGTGAGCAATAAAGTTTACTTCCTTATCAGCTGTAATGTTGTGCCACTGTGCTCTTGAGATCTCAGTGTTAAGACTGGGAGGTGCACCCAAGTTTTCGGTTTTAGGACAGGGAGGTTGACTTGAGCTTTAGTGTCAGGACTGGGAGGCGTTCCTTTCAGAGATGGTTCTAACACCGTTAGGAGTGTGAGATCAGGAGTGATCACTGCGGTTGGTCTACCTCGGGGTTTGCAACATTTCCATTCTGCCAGTTATTACTGAAGCTCGACTGCAGGCAGTCCTGCAAGTCTTCGAGAGAAGAACAAATAACACAACGCTAAACACTGGTGGAACACAGCAGGCCAGGCAGCATCTATAGGGAGAAGCGCTGTCGACGTTTCAGGCTGAGACCTTTCGTCAGGACTAACCGAAAGGAAAGATACTAAGAGATTTGGAAGTAGTGGGAGGAGGGGGAAATGCGAAATGATAGGAGAAAACTGGGGGTGGGGTGGGGTGAAGCTGAGAGCTGGAAAGGTGATTGGCGAAAGTGATACAGAGCTGGAGAAGGGAAAGGATCATGGGACGGGAGGCCTTGGGAGATCAAAAGGGGGAGGGGGGAGCACCAGAGGGAGATGGAGAACAGGCAAAGTGATGGGCAGAGAGAGAGAAAAAAACAAACAACTAAATATGTCAGGGATGTGGTAAGAAGGGGAGGAGGGGCATTAACGGAAGTTAGAGAAGTCAATGTTCATGCCATCAGGTTGGAGGCTACCCAGCCGGTATATAAGGTGTTGTTCCTCCAGCCTGAGTGTGGCTTCATCTTGACAGTAGAGGAGGCCATGGATAGACATATCAGAATGGGAATGGGACATGGAATTAAAATGTGTGTCCACTGGGAGATCCTGCTTTCTCTGACAGACCGAGCGTAGGTATTCAGCGAAACACCTACCAGGCAGCATCTATGGAAGAGAGTAAACAGTTGATGTTTCTTCAGGACTGAGAAGGAAGGGGGAAGATGCCTGAATAGAAAAAGTGGGGGGGGGGAAGGGAAGGAGGCTAGCTGGAAGGTGTTGGGTGAAGCCAGGTGGGAGGGAAAGGTCAAGGGCTGGAGAGGAGGGTATCTGATAGGAGAGTGGACCATGGGAGAAAGGAAAGGAGAGGAGGTGATAGGCAGATGAGAAGAAGTAAAAGGTCAGAGTGACGAATAGAGGAAGAGCGGGGAACAGAATTTGATCTTTTACTTCTTCTCACCTGCCTATTACTTCCTCCTGGGTCCTCTCCTCTTTCCATTTCTCTCCTTCCCTTTCTCCTATGGTCCTCTCTCCTCTCCTATCAGATGCCTTCTTCTCCGGCCCTTGACCTTTTCCAGCCGCTTGGTTTTACCTGTCACCAGCCAGCAACCCTGATTCCCCTCCCCCTACCTCGTTATTCTGGCATCCTCCCCCCTTCCTCCTCAGTCCTGAAGAAGGGCCTCGGCCCGAAATGTCGACTGTTTATTCATTTCCACAGATGCTGCCTGACCTGCTGAGCTCCTCCAGCATTTTGTGTGTGTTCCTTTTGGATTTCCAGCATCAGCAGTCTTGCTCGTGTTTATGAAGAACAGACAATGTGCTGATGGAGATCAGAATGGACAAATAGAGAGAGAGAGAGAAAATGGAGAACTACCTTCCTTCCACGTTACGCGACCATTTCAGGCCTGCAAGACCTTTCAAGTGGAACTGAATATGAAATTGTGTTGCTTTCTGGGATCAGAAGCAGAATCCAGTCCGGGGAAGTAAGGTGAGAAATAGAAGGTCAGAGTGGGGAATAGAGGGAGGAGTTTGTTCACCGGAAGGAGAAATCGATATTCCTGCCATCAGGTTGGAGGCTACCCGGACGGAATATAAGGTGTTGCCCCTCCAGCCTGAGGGTGGCCTCACCTCGGCACAAGACCGATACGTCAAAAGGGGAACTGGAATCGGAATTAAAGTTTTAGGCCACCGGGAAGTCCCGCTTGTGCTGGATAGAGCGGAGGACGAAGGACCAACTTACAACGGGTCTCACCAGCGCAGAGGAGGCCGCATCGGGAGCACCGCACGCAATAGCCGACCCCGTAGACCTCTAGAAGCTTGTAAGACTATGAGAGCCGTCACGGGGATAGACAGAGCGACGAGCTAGGAGCTGTTTACCGAAGCTGCAATGTCTAATCTGAGAAGGCGTGCGTCCTAGGTGAAGGGGCTGAGTTCAAAGGAGATGTGTGAGTCAGAGAGTGGGTGGGTGGTGGGAGTGTTTGCCGGGGTGGTGGTGTAGGCAGATACGATAGAGGTGTTTGTGACACTCTTCAGAGAGGCACATAAATATGCAGAGAACGGAGGGATATGGACCACGTGCAGGCAGAAGGGATTAGGTGATGTTTACCTAATTACATTGGCACAGCATCGTAGGCAGAGGGGTCTATCCCTCTGGGACTGTTCTGCGTTCTGTTCACGCAAAGTTAAAATGCAAGCGACTATCCTGTTTAGTAATGAGAGATCGAGTGCGTTGGCACAGGCAGACAATCACGGGGAAGTAATGTAACATTGTGCCAATGTTTTCGCAACAACCTTAAGTATGTGGGTGTAAGATTTTTAATGACACTTGGAATATGAACCTGAAATGTACAGTGACTGTAATCAACAAAATGACTATGCTCAGAGAACAAAAAAAATAATTATAACTAAGAGTGCTACATCAGAATCGGAATCAGGTTAATATCACCGGCAGATGTTGTGAAATTTGTTAACTTTGCACCAGCAGTACAATGCAATACATAATAACAGAGTAAAAACTGGGAATTACAGTAAGTATATATATATATTAAATAGTTAAGTTAAATAAGTAGTGCAAAAATAGAAATAAAACAGTAGTGAGGTAGTGTTCATGGGTTCAATGTCCATTCAGGGATCAGATGGCAGAGGGGAAGAAGCGGTTCCTGAATCGTTGAGTGTGTGCTTTCTGGCTCCTGTACCTCCTCCCTGATGGTAGCAATGAGAACAAGGCATAACGGGGATCTTTAATGATGGATGCTTCCTTTTTGGGGCACCACTCCTTGGAGGTGTCCTGGATGCTGGGGGGGGAGGCTGGTGGCCACGAGGCTGAAGGTCACAACTCTCTGAAACTTATTCCAATCCTGTGCAGTAGCCACCCACCCCGTACCAGACGGCGATGCAGCCAGTTGGAATGCTCTCCGCGGTACATCTGCGGGAATTTTCGAGTGTTTTTGGCGACAGATCTACCACATCTTCTGAGACTCTTAATGAGATATAACCTTCTTTGTAGCTGCATCGACATGCTGGGACCAGAGTAGATTCTCAGAGATATTGACACCCAGGAACTTGAAATTGCTCACTCTCTTCACACCCACTGCTGATCCCTCTGCTCAATAATGCATTCAGGACGTACTGGCGTTGAAGTTAATATGTAACGAAGTGGCGGTAGTGTGTGCATGTTTCTGTGATTCAAATCAAGTCAGACACACTAATCCCTTTGCCTGCAATGATTTTATTTTTCAGCCTATGGCGAGTGTGTTTAAAAAAGTCTGAAAGCAAATGTTTGCTCTGTTAGTGTAAATGGAGGCCCATCAAACCCAGCAGTTCTATTTGATTTTTTCTTCAGTATCTAACTTTACATCTTCAGTTTGTTTAGAACAAACTTCCCCTGTTACGACTCCCTTAATTTTTCCCTTTTTCAGGATGACATTGTGGTGTAGCAGTTCAAGGTTCAAGTTCAAAGTACACTTATTATCCAAGTATGTATACATCCTACAACCTTGAGATTTGTCTTCTTGTAGGCAGCCACAAAACAAGGCCTCGTTCGTTGACTGCAGGCCACAGAGCCAGTCAGCGTCGAAATGCCCCGATCAAAAATGCGCAAAAATAGCAACAAAAAGAGGTGTCAGCTCTTCCGCTTTCTGAAAACTCCTTGGATATAAGGGCTTCTAATTAATGATAGATAGAAGCTTTATTTGTCGCGTGTACATTGAAACGGCCAAGCAATGCAATGCATCACTGGCGTCAACGACCGAGGGTGTGCCCGCGAGCGATGCCATGCTTCCAGCACGAACAATGCACGCTCACCACTTACTAATCTGCACACCTTTGGAACGTGGGAGGAAATCCATGATGTCACAGAGAAAATGTACCAACTCCTACAGACAGCGGTGGGAATTGAACCCATGTCAATGGCATTGTAAAGTGATATGTTGCACTGTCACCCTTTGTTATTGGCTGGTGTGGGCTGTAAACAATGTTCCCTCTCATTTGCAGTAACCAGTGTGCGCAAATATATTGTGCTGTGCAATTTTTTTGCCTAGTGACAACAGTACATGTGCACTGAATAATTTCTTCAATAAAAACAGTATAAATAAGCCAGTTCTAAAATTTGCAGACAAATCATCGCAAACCCCACGTTGTCCACGCCGCCCGTATCAGAAACCGGAAAAGGAAATGTGATTGTGTACGATCGTGAAATATACTGAACATGCCAACGAGGTAGAGGGTGACAACCTTTTGTGCGCAGTTTAAGTTCCTTTGTGTGTTAGTAGCAAATGATATGCTTGGCACACACGCACATGCCTTAGAGGGAAAATTGGCTGTAAACCTCTGGAATTGAATTGACTTCATTACTTACATCCTTCATATACATGAGTGGTAAAAATCTTTACGTTACGTCTCCGTCTAAATGTGCAATTTACAGTAATTTAAAATAAATAATACATACAGCAGGACAGTCAATATAACAGAAATACAGTTGTGTCAGCATGGATTAATCAGTCTGATGGCCTGGTGGAAGAAGCTGTTGGTCCTGGCTTTTATGCTGCCACAAGGTAGCAGTTTGTGGTTGGGGGTGACTCAGGTCCCCAATGATCCTCCAGGCCCTTTTTACACACCTGCCGTTGTAAATGTCCTGACTAGTGGGAAGTTCACATCTACAGATGCGCAGGGCTGTCCGCACCACTCTCTGCAGAGTCCTGCGATTGAGGGAGGTACAGTTCACATACCAGGCAGTGATGCAGCCAGTCAGGATGCTCTCAATTGTGCCCCTGCAGAAAGTTCTTAGGATTTGGGGGCCCATACCAAACTTCTTCAACCGTCTGAGGGGAAAGCGGCGCTGTTGTGCCTTTTTCACCACACAGCCGAGGAACTTAACCCCAGATCCATTGATGTCAATAGGGGAAAAGGAGGATTCGAGGAAAAATACAGTGAGGCTAATCTGTGGCTCGGAGTTTTTGCTGTTGATGCTCCATCAGCCCGGAAACACGACTTTCTGCATTCACTCCAGTCCCAGAGGTAATGCTGGTGGTCGTGTTGCAGGTGTCAAACAGGCACACAGCCAGCTGATTTCAATTCAAAATTGCTGTATTCAAGTTGCAATTATTCTGCATCTGCTTATTAAAACCATTCAAGACAAACTTAGGTAATTCACTATTTTTTTCATTTACAGAGTGACATCATTTTCCCAAATCTCTGTATGAATGAGTCGAACTAGTCTGTGCCAGCTTTCAGCTCAAACCCAAACCCCACGGCTTTTCCCTGTCCACTTCTCTCCCCACGTGGCTGCCGGTGTTCTAGAGATTCTGTCACAGTGGCCAATTAACCCACAATTTTCCGGACATAGGAGGAAACTGTAGCAGCCAATGGGAACCGACATGGTCACAGGGAGAATGTGTGCGTTCCACGTTTATCTGTGGAATTCTCTGCCCAATGAAGCAGTGGAGGCTACCTCAGTAAACATATTTAAGACAAGGTTGGATAGATTTTTGAATAGTAGGGGAATTAAGGGCTATGGGAAAAGATAGGTAGATAGAGATCAATACATGGTCAGATCGGTCATGATCTTACTGAATGGCAGAGCAAACCCAACAGGCCAGATGGTCCTGCTCCTATTTCTTATGTTCTTATATTCTAATAGAGGTCATGGTTGAACCCTGGGTCACTGGAGCTGTCAGGTATCAACTCTATTAGCTATAGAATATAGAACATAGAATAGTACAGCACATTACAGGCCCTTCAGCCCACAATGTTGTGCCAACCCTCAAACCCTGCCTCCCATATAACCCCCCACCTTAAATTCCTCCATATACCTGTCTAGTAGTCTCTTAAACTTCACTAGTGTGTCTGCCTCCACCACTGACTCAGGCAGTGCATTCCACGCACCAACCACTCTCTGAGTGAAAAACTTTCCTCTAATATCCCCCTTGAACTTCCCTCCCCTTACCTTAAAGCCATGTCCTCTTGTACTGAGCAGTGGTGCCCTGGGGAAGAGGCGCTGGCTGTCCACTCTGTCTATTCCTCTTAATATCTTGTACACCTCTATCATGTCTCCTCTCATCCTCCTTCTCTCCAAAGAGTAAAGCACTAGTTCCCTTAATCTCTGAACATAATCCATACTCTCTAAACCAGGCAGCATCCTGGTAAATCTCCTCTGTACCCTTTCCAATGCTTCCACATCCTTCCTATAGTGAGGTGACCAGAACTGGACACAGTTATAAGACCATAAGTCCCGAAGACATGGGAGTGGATGGACCATTTGGCCCATCGAGTCTACTCCCCCATTCAATCATGGCTGATTTATTATCAACCCCATTCCCTGCCTTCTGCCAGTAACCTGACACCCTTACTAAGAACATATCAACTTCCTCCACGGCCATCTGTTGGAAAAGAATTCCACAGTTTCATCATGTTCTAGCTAATGAAATTTGTCTTCATCTCTGGGTCTGTGCCCTCTGGTCCTAGACTTTCCCATCAGTTATTTTATTTAGAGATACAGCATGGACCCAACCTTTCGAGCCGTGCAAACCAGCAACTCCCGATTTATCCCTAGCCTAATCACAGGACAATTTATAATGACTAATTAACCTAATAACCAGTGCATCTCTTGTCTGTGGGAGTAAAATGGAGTGTTACAAGGATTACTGCTTATTAATAATGATCAGTCAGGCACAGAGAGAATCTGTATTTACTGACTAGTACCTTTATTTCTCAGCTAAAGAGTACATGAATTTACACAACCGAATACCGGTTTGCACACCTACTAAGTTTCCCTGACTCTCCATGAATAGAAAAGGTTACACCCAGGAAAGGAGTCTATACTGGTCAGATGTTTCCGATCTAGTCTCCAATGGTCCGATGTGGAGTTTTTTACTTCAACAGCGGTTTGACTCCAGAGAGTTGAGGCTGTTTTGCTTTCGAAGCTCCTAAATGTTTTTAAAACTTCTCATCAGTTTAAACGTTGCATTTCAATCTTGTTGGTTCGAGGCCATCTGACTGACCTGTGCCACCTAGGTATTGGCTCTGGTCTAAGCCAAGCATCCACTTATTGCCCTCTTCCACAAGTGACAACTGGCAATCTATCACTCTTTGTTCTGAGTCATTTACCAGACCAGCAACAGCTCAAGTCACTCAGGGCTGACATAGACCCCAGCATTCACAAACCTGCACGTGATATCATACCAAAGATCACCACAAAAATAACTTCTTATTTGGAAATTATCTATAGTTCAGCAGATTAACAGGAGTACCATTGTCTCTATTTCAAAACACTTGATTCAGCCAAGCAAAACCAGTTCACAAAATGGAGGATACACAGCAGCTTCACAAAATGGCAGCCCCCATTCCTTCAACCTCATGTCAAGAACAAAGACAATTGGTCTGTCTACTTCCACTGCCCTTGATTCATTAAAATTCACTGACTTGCAGACTGTAGCTCTTTCTGGCCAACAGGAGCACCTAGAGAAAACCCATGGATTCCACAGGGAGGAGGTACAGACCCCTTACAGAGGACTTCAGGATTGAATGCTGAACGCTGACGTCCCGAGCTGTAAAAGCATCGTGCTAACTGCTACGCTACCGTGGTGCCAGTAACATCCTCTTAGAAACATCATCTCCATGTCCACTCTGTCTTGGCCTTTCACGTATAATTACTTCTCTTATTGTAGTTAACTCCTGTAGCATCTGTGCCCCAAATTTACCCCCGTTCGCCTAGGGTGAACAGCCGTCGCCCCACCAATAATGAAATACTTTGGTGTAAATACGGTGTAATGCCCCCCCCCCCCCGGTCCACACTCGCAACACAAATACCAGACAATACACCAAAAGCAAGTGAATAATTGCAACCTTATAGTTATTCCTTCGTGATGGGTTAGTAGAAACAGATAACCTAAAGGTGCCAAATCAGTAAGTTTATCAGTTTGTGCACATAATATTTTAATACATTGGAGCTCACGCCTCCGGTTCCATCCACAACGACCTTCCGAGCCTTCGGCCAGCGTCTGAACCGCCGACATCCAGTATCCGCTGCCCTGGAACCGCTGTCCGCTCCTCACACGTCCGTCCTCCTCGCTTGCCTCCCGAGAAAGACCGCGAATTCCCGCTCAGCTCACACATACAAGATAGCATAACAATTCTCCATTGGTTAGTTCCCCCCTCATTTGCAATCATAACCCAAACATTCCAGACACAGAAAGCCATTACAGCATTAAGTAACATGACAGAGAAGCCATTTTGTTAGCCTGCACAGTTAACACCACAGTTACTGGTACTGAGAGCCCTGCACTCCTTCTGTTAATATGGTTGGCAATGCGTGCCACCCATATCAAGAAAAGGCTCCATTTCTCGCCGAGGACGATTGAAACCAATGAGGACAAGAGCGAAAGTCAAGTGGGTGTTGAGTGCCATCTGCCTGCATTTGACCAGTTTCTCTGCATTCTTGCTCATAGCTGCCGGAGGAAGGTGCAGGAGTTTTGGGTTTTGGACATGGTTTGAAGAGTGGGCTCGTTTTCAGAGGACACCGGTTCATGTTATCTGTTTTTCTGATTTCTGGTTACAGTACTCCTTGTTTTTACTACAAACAAGAGAACCCGTCCTGCCGAAGGGCTCCGGCCCGAAACGACGACTGTACTTTTTTCCATAGATGATTTCTGGCCTGCTGAGTTCCTCCAGCATTTTGTGTGCGTTGCTCCTTATTCCTATTGCTATTTTGCGCAACATTAACCAGGGCGGACTAGCTCTGCGGCCTCCAGTTAATGAACAACACAGCACTAAATTGAACTGATCTCAACTGAACATTCCTAGATTGTTTCAAGGACTCTGCAGCTCGACGTTTAATATTCTGTGTGTTACTTGCACCTTCTTTGCTGTTGGCGTGATTTGTTCTTTACTTTTGCGTGTTGTGTGCTTGAAATTTTCTTTGAATGCATTCCATGGTGTTTCTTTGTTTGTGGCTGTCTGCAGAAAGACAGATCTCAGGGCTGCATCCTGCATACATACTTTGATAATAAGGGTATTTAGAATTTTTGAACCTTTGTAAATACTTCACTTGCATAATTTTAGAAATATGATCTCACTTTGATTTCATTTTTTTAAATTTTTAATCTTTTTTTTATCGATTTAAAGATATATAAAGACAAATACAAATCAGAGAAGTTATATCAACTACATATTCCAATGGAAGTACAAACACCAAAAAAAGGAGAGTACACTGTCAAAATCATATATAGTATAATACTGAGCTCCTCAATATCCACAAGTCCTCTTAACAATTCAAAAAAAAAGATCAAAAATTGCCATCACTAAGAAAAAGAAAAAAAAACCACTAAACTAACCTAAAACAAAATAAAAGAGAGAAAAAAAAGATTTGAAATAAGATCTCACTTTGAAGCAGGTACATAATTGTACAGTACTCCATTTTAAGTCTTCTATTACTGCCTTGAAGGGAACCTGATGGTGTCTAAGGCTGGAAAAAGCAAACTGCCGGATAAACTCAGTGGGTCTGGCAGTAAGTAGTTCTAAAGGGGATAGAAGTCACCATTACAGTCCAGAATCAGAATCAGAACCGGGTTTAACATCACCGACATATGTCATGAAATTTGTTGTTATGCGGCAGCAGTGCATTGTAATGCATATACATAATAATAAAAACTGTAAATTGCATTTAGAAGTGTGTGTATATAACCATACAACAATTACAGCATGGAAACAGGCCATCTCGGCCCTTCCAGTCCGTGCCGAATGCTTACTCTCACCTAGTCCCACTGACCTGCACTCAGCCCATAACCCTCCATTCCTTTCCTGTCCATATACCTATCCAATTTTACTTTAAATGACAATACCGAACCTGCCTCTACCACTTCTACTGGAAGCTCGTTCCACACAGCTACCACTCTCTGTAAAGAAATTCCCCCTCATGTTACCCCTAAACTTTTACCCCTTGACTCTCAACTCATGTCCTCTTGTTTGAATCTCCCCTACTCTCAATGGGAAAAGCATATCCGCGTCAACTCTATCTATCCCCCTCATTATTTTAAATACCTCTATCAAGTCCCCCCTCAACCTTCTACACTCCAAAGAATAAAGACCTAACTTGTTCAACCTTTCCCTGTAACTTAGGTGCTGAAACCCAGGTAACATTCTAGTAAATCTCTTCTGTATTCTCTCTATTTTGTTGACATCTTTCCTATAATTCGGTATAATTCGGTGATATATATATATGTGTGTGTGTGTGTGTGTGTGTGTGTGTGTGTGTGTGTGTGTGTGTGTGTGTGTGTGTGTGTGTGTGTGTGTGTGTGTGTGTGTGTGTGTGTGTGTGTGTGTGTGTGTGTGTGTGTGTGTGTGTGTGTGTGTGTGTGTGTATAGTGAGGTTCATTTTCCATTTAGAAATTGGAAGGCAGACGGGAAGAGGTTGTTCCTGAATCATAGAGTGTGTGCCTTCGGACTTCTGTACCTCTTTCCTGATGGTAGCAATGAGAAGAGGGCATGTCCTGGCTAATGGGGATCCTTAATGATGGACGCTGCCTTTTTGAGGCATCGCTTCTTGAAGATGTCCTGGATGCTACGGAGGCCAGTGCCCGTGATGGAGCTGACTGAATTCACAACTCTCTGCAGCTTATTTCGATCCTGCGCAGTAGAACCGCGCCCCCCCCCCCCCCACCCCCATGCCAGACGGTGATGCAGCCAGTTAGAATGCTCTCCACGGTACATCTGTAGGAATTTGCAAATGTCTTTGGTAACATACCAAGTCTCCTCATAATTTCTAATGAAGTACGGCCGCTGTCATGCCCAGACTGTTGACAAATTCTCTCTCCTCACAGTTCTTCCAGCAGCTGGCATTTTGCTCCAGATTCCAGTGTCTACAGTCCCTTGTATCTCCAGAGTATAAGGTAGTAACGTAACACGATAAAACCCTAGCCCAGTTTGTGCATGTCTCTACTGGCACGGCACATTGGCAGATTCCATCTGTGACCACACTGAAAAAGAACTTTGTTTTCTTTGATTACAGGCTTCAAAAGCATTCCTCTTTCTTTTCATTCTAAATGCTTCTTTGTTGGCAGGTGCCCAAGACAGACAGCAAGCGACTTCTAATCCAAATTTTAAAAGGGGTGCATTTTAATCTTCTGTGCGGTATATTATGTGCACTGAGGATGAGGCTGTGTCTGATCTGGTAGCGGTAGAGAAATACTTCCAAAGCTCCCCCCTCAAAAGTAACTGTAATCACTTGTTTTTAAATAAAACTTTGTTAAAAGCACACTTGGAGCACTGTGTGTAATTCATGTTGTGCATTAGAATCAGAATCAAAATCAGATTCACTATTACTGACCTAAGTCATGAATTTTGTTCTTCTGTGGCAACAAGACATAGAAATTATTACAGTTATAGTTACTGGAAGGATGTGGAGTCTATGGAAATGATAGGGAAGAGGATTATCAGGGCTCTGCCTGACTTAGAGGGCATGAGCTATATGGAGACATGGGACAAATTTGAGTTGTTTTCTATGGAATTCCAAAGGTTGAGGGGACACCTACTAGAAGTTTATAACACTAATAAGCATAGATAAGGGTAAACAGTCAGAATAATTTTTTCCCACAATAATAATGTCAAATAGGGAGAGCAGAGTGGAGATATGCCACTACCAAAGGAGGTGTAAGGTGCCCCTTCCCTCCGCTAGCCTGCAGGTCACTCTTGGTCAAGGTGTAGCACCTGCTTAGCCCCCGATCAGGGTCATGTGAAACCATGAGAGCAGGTGGTGGATGGTCATTCGAGCAGCTGGTGAACATCACAAGTCCTGGTTATGCGACCACCGACACCAGGCAGACAATCTCTGAAGGGTATTGATAATGGCTGGGGTCACCCGTCTTGTAAAGACACGGCCCAGATGAAGGCAATGGCAAACCACTTCTGTAGAAAAAATTGCCAAGAACAATCATGGTCACCCACATTATATGACACAGCACATAATGATGATGTCATACAACACAGTGCATAATGATGACATCATATGATATGGCACATAATGATGATAATCAATAATGTCAAATACAGTGGATTTCAGTTAATTGGGCCATTGGTTAATCAGGGCAGCCACTTATTTGGGACAACTCTTAAAGTACAAAAACTAATCAAGAAACTAGCCAGGATTCCCTTCATTTATTTGGGACACTATACCACTTAATTAGGACAAGAGACAGTTGCTGAATATTTTCTAATGAGAGTCACATGCATGTCGTGTGGCCGGTAGAAACAACACCATGCTTAGAACGAACAGTTTTTAAATAGCGTCAGTTGTGTGTGCTTGTGTTCAAAAAGCGGTGATCTTCGTCACTGATGGCTCTTGAGAAATAGCAGCAATATAACTCAAAACTGTTCTGCTCACAGCGGTTTCAAGCATTCAGGCTTGAGGATGGCGGAAAGCCAGGAGTGAAAATAAATGACTTCACTGCTTCAACAAGTTAGGAACTACGAAGAATTTGAAGGTATCGACAGTCTCCTTGAATGCACAATGAAAGGAAAAGATGAAGGTAGTCCATCACCTGCGCTAAGTATCTACACTGATGTTGTTCATTTGCAGTCAATCAAATGAACGCAGAAGAAATCCTCTGTCAATAACTATTACGAGCTAATGCACAGTTTTATCATACTGTAGGGCATTGGTGGTTTTCTAATTGATTCTGAATTTCATTTAAATACAGAGTTCATTACTCAGTTAAATGGTAATTTATCTTTTATATACCTTTTTAACTAATTGGGGAACTGCTTAATTGGGCCAAAATGTACTGCAGTAGTCCCAATGTGTGCCAATCAGCCAGCATCCACCGTATTAGAGGGCATGCATTTAAAGTGAAAGGGGGAAAGTTTCACGAAATTTTTTTTAGAGAGTGTGGTGGGTGCTTAGGACAGGCTGCCAAGCAAATTGATGGGTAGCATTTCAGAGGCAGTTTGATAGATACGTGAATATGCAGACAACAGAGGGATATGCGTCTTGTACAGGCAAAGGGGATTAGTCTGCATCTTGTCCAGCGCAGATACCATGGGCCAAAGGGCCTGTCCCTGGGCTGTACTGTTCCATGTTGTATGTTTACGAGCCTCCTTGGTTAAGCAGAGGGCCGAAGGTACACTCAAAGAGGCTGACTGGTGCATCAGGGTCCTGCACACACCCAGGGGCCACCTTATTAGTTACACCCGTACACTTGCTCATTAATAAACATGTCTAATCAGCCAATCACGTGGCAGCAACTCATTGTATAAAAGCAGGCAGACACGGTCAAGAGGTTCAGTTGTTGTTCAGAACAAACATCAGAATGGGGAATAATTGCTATCAATGTGACTTTGGCCATGGAATGATTGCTGGTGTCAGATGGAGCAGTTTGAGAGTCTCAAAAACTGCTGATCTCCCGAGATATTTATGCATCCTCTAGAGCTTACAGAGAACGGTGCACAACACAAAAAAATAAATTCAGTGAGCAGCAGTTCAGTGGAAGAAAGAGCCTTGTTAATGAGAGGGGTCAGATGAGAATTGTAATGAGCTCTCATGGCCTGCGCGGGGGCGCCAGAGAGCGATGGGCTCCGAGGTTTTCAGAGCACCTGACATGGTTTATTGCTGTTCAACAAAAGTCGTTAATCATCCAGCGTTTCGTGTCTTTTTCCTGACCATCTCGCTCTTTGCAATGCGGCCTCCCCGGTGCCTTCTGGTCAAGCTTGCCAAGTTTATTTTGATCGGCCCGGGGATTCCGTGTGCCTTGTGTTATCAAGCCTTTGCCCAATTAGTGCTAATCGCCAGGTCCAAGTTTTAGGATTGTCTCTCCTCGCGGTGTCAAGCCGCCTATTTTGCAATTATTGTAAGTAAACTCTGGTCTGCCTCAGAGTCTGTTGTTCCTCAGCACTTGGGCCCCGATACTGCCAGCACACATCGTGGCAAGAATGGCCATACTGGTTCAAGCTGACAGGAAGGTGACAGTAACTCAAATAATCACGTGTTACAACAGTGGCGTGCAGAAGAGCATCTCTGAACACATAGCATGTTGAATCTTGAAATGGCCACAGCAGCCGAAGACCAGGAATATATACTCAGCGGCCACTTT
The DNA here is from genome assembly GCF_048418815.1 of Hemitrygon akajei. NCBI lineage: Eukaryota > Metazoa > Chordata > Chondrichthyes > Myliobatiformes > Dasyatidae > Hemitrygon > Hemitrygon akajei. The sequence continues at coordinate 15,704,127 of NC_133147.1, read as the reverse complement.
ATCAGAGATCTCCAAGCACGGAATATGCACCTATATGTAAATCTCACAGGGCTCCCAAACTCAGCGGTGTGGGGGGAATATGATCCTTTCTTTCCTCACACAGATGCTACTAGATCCATTGAGTTCTTCCAGCAGATTTCTTGTTCACTGTCAGCCGTTCCCCAGTTGATTTTTACGCACGGCGCTCAATGTCTCTTCCACCACCGCTCTCCTGAAAGAAGCTCTCTTTCAGCACTAACGCAAACATTTGTCAAACTCACATATTGCCCGAACGGCTGCCAAGTCTCGACTAATGACAGAAGCTTTTCCAACAAAAATAAATATTAGATCCTTCGTCTGCCAGCCATCAATTAGAACACTAAACACCTCATGGTTTGAGGAATTTAACTTCACACTGAGGTGCATTGGATTGCAACGGGGTTCCCCAGCATGTTCGATCTGTGTCCCACAGAGTTACAGGAGGTGGCAATAGACGTCAGTAGCACCACTTGTCTGCACAGTATTGGTTTGTCTCTCCTCCCCCCTCTCCCCCCTCTCCCCCTCTCCCCTTCTCTCCCTCTTTCCCCCTTCCCCTCTCTCCCCCCTCTCTCCGCACTCTCTCCCGTCTCTCTCCTCTCTCCCCATTTCCCCCTCTCTTCCCCATCTCCCCTTCTCTCCCCCTCTCCTTATTCCTCTCCTCTCTCCCTCCACCCTCTTCCCTCTCTCTCTGCACCCTCTCTCACCCCCTCTCCCCCTCTCCACCCTCCCCCTCCCCATCTTTCCCCCTCTCCCCTCCCTCTCCCCCTCTCTCCACCCCCACCCCTCTCCTCAATTCTGATTTGGTCTCTGTTATGGACTGAGAGTGGGAAGGGGGGCAGGGAGAGGGGAATCGTGGTTGGGGAAAGGGGAAGGGAGAGGGGAGGGAGTGGGAAGCACCAGAGAGACATTCTGTAATGATCAATAAACCAATTGCGTGGCATCAAATGCCCTTGCCTGGTGTCTCAGGGCTGGGTGTGTCTGCACCCCCACCATCTCCGGCCCCCCAAGCACTCCTTCTCTCCCACCTATCCCCCATTCCTCCCATGGCACTCTCCTCTCGCAATCCCCAACATATTTTGCTCACAAATAAGAAAAAATCTGCAGATGCTGGAAATCGGAGCAACGCACACAAGATGCTGGAGGAACTCAGCAGGTCGGGCAGCACCTATGGAAAAAAGTACATTCGACATTTTGGGCCAAGACGTTTCATCAGGACTCATCCTTTGCTCCCATCAGATTTACAGCCTCGTTCTCCGCTCCAATTTGACAAACATAGTACTCTGCAAAAGTCTTAGGCACCCTATCTCTATATCTGTGCCTAAGACTTTTACAGAGTACCATAGATCCTGCGATAACGCAAGTCACACAGATCCCCGAGACGATCAAAATAAACTTAACCTGCTTAAGCAGAGAGCAAAAGTGCCAGGAGACCTCATTACAAAGAGCCAGTGGCTCAAGAAAAATACAAGGAATTCTCAATGATTAAAGATTGCTGCTTAAACAACAATTAACCAATTCTGGTTCTCTCTGGCGCCCCACACAGGCCTGAAGAGCACATTACAATCTTACCCGACTGTTTCTGTCTTGTCCCCACCCACCCTTTCTCTCACTCTTCTTTTTCTTTCCATATCTCTCTCTCTTCCTCTCCCTCTCCCTTCCCCTCCCCTCTACCTCTCCCCCTCCCTTTACCTCTCCTCTCTTTCTCTGACACCCACTTCTCCCTCTCCCCTCCCCTCCCTCTTCTTTTCCCTCCTTCTCTCTCTCCCTTCCTCTCCCCTCTTTCTCATCCCCTTCTCCTCTCTCCCTTTCCTTCTACCCCTCTCCCTTTCCCCTTCCTATCCTTCTCCCTCCACCTCTCTCTCTTTTTCTCTCCCTCTCCCTTTCTCTCTCTCACCCCTTTCCCTCTCCCCTCCCCTCTCCCTCTCCCCTCCCTATCCCTTCCCCTTTCCTTCTCCCTCTCTTCCCTCCCTCTTCCTCTCCTCTTTCTTCCCTCTCTCCCTCTTTCTTCCTCTCCCCTCTCCCTCTCCCCCTCCCGCTCTCCCTCTCTCCCTTTCTCTCCAACTCCTCTTCCCCCTCCTCTTTCTTTCCCTCTCAATCCTGATTTTCTCCACTGGTCCCACCTCATTCTCTCCCCACCCCCATTCCCTCTCTTTCTCCCTCTCACTTTCTCTCTCTCACCCCCTTTCCCTCTCCCCTCCCCTCTCTCTCTCCCCCTCCCTATCCCTTCCCCTCTCCTTCTCCCTCTCTTCCCTCCCTCTTCCTCTCCTTCTCTTTCTTCCCTCTCTCCCTCTTTCTTCCTCTCTCCTCTCCCTCTCCCCCTCCCGCTCTCCCTCTCTCCCTTTCTCTCCAACTCCTCTTCCCCTCCTCTTTCTTTCCCTCTCACTGGTCTCCACTGGTCCCATCTCATTCTCTCCCCACCCTCATTCCCTCTCTTTCTCCCTCTCACTTTCTGTTTATCCACCTCTGCTGTGCGGCTCTGTGAAGCTTTAAATCCCGGCGTTGTTCACATCTTAGGTTACTTAAGGACCTGGTCTTAGACCGAAACTCTTTTTACAAATATCCCTGCCACATTCATTGATGAATCATGGAGCTAAGCTGAATTTTCTCAAGAGTTTATTTCATTTATCACAAAAATTCTAACAGGAAAACTCTACTTAGAAAGAAGAAATGCACAGGCTAGGAAAAAAGATTCAAGGATCACGATTGCTAAATGTTATTTCCAGTCCACAAGTGTAAAGGAGAATTAAATAATTGTTACTCCGGATGTGATGCAGCACAAAAAAACACAATAATAAAATACACCCAATTAATAGAAATACATAAGATAGTTTAGATACTGCACCTAGATTGATTGTATGTCCAGAAAGTGATGCTGGGTACAGGAATGTCTGTACATAAGGTTATTGACAGGAAATTATAAAGTATTGGGGGGTGGGGGGGGTGGGGGTGGGTTAGTGGGTGGAGGTGTTGATCAGCCTTACTCCTTGAGGAAGGTAACTGTTTTTCAATCTGGTGGTCCTGGTGTGGATGCTACGTAGCCTCCTCCCTGATGGGAGTGGGACAAGCAGTCCGCGAGCAGGGTGGGTGGGATCATTCCTGATGGTACTGGCCCTTTCCTGTATATATGTCCTTGATGGTGGGTAGGCTGGTGCATTTTCACTGGGCATTTTCTGACAGCCCATTGTAAGTCTTCCTGTCCTCTGCAGTGCAGTTTCCGTACCATGCCGTGACACAGGTTGTAAAGATGCTCTCTACAGCGCCTCTGTGGAAAGACATGAGCGTAGACGAGCATCGTCCAGCTTTCCTCGACCTCCTCAGAAAGTAGAAACTTTGCTGATCTTTCCTGATCGTGTAGAATGTGCTCAGGGACCACCACAGGTGGGTGCGAGATGTGCTCTCCCGGGAGACCATGGCAATTTATCAATCGGTGTCTGAAATTAGGAGCTGTCACATCACTTTGTCTCACGCGCACAGATAATCTTGACCATCTTGATGAGAAATCGTCCTGCACTGGCTTCCAGACTGACAGCCGCCTTCATCCTGGGATCTTGGATCATGAGAAGACCAGAGGAGGAATTTCTTTAGCCGGAGGGTGGTGAATCTGTGGAATTTGTTGCCGCAGGCAGCTGTGGAGGCCGGATCATTGGATAGATTTAAGGTAGAGGTTGATAGGTTCTTGATTAGTCAGGGCACGAAGAGATACGGGGAGAAGGCAGGAGATTCGGGCTGAGAGGGAAAACAACGCATCCATGATGACATGGTACAGCAGACTCGATGGGCCAAATAGTCTAATTCTACTCCTGTATCTTATGGTGCTGTGGCCTTATACGTAATTTGATAATATTTTTACTTTGACTTTGGTCTCATCCGGAAAACATTCACAGTTTGCACAACTTCCCTATGCTAAATCCTCTCCCAAGTAATCGAGTGGATTTTCTAAAGCCTGAGGTGAGTGGAAAATTAAGCCATTATCCTTTTAGGAGTTTTCTTGTCCTGGAACACGCTCTCTGTTTGATGTCAGGGTTATGCTGAGATGAAAATCCCATCAATGCATTTTCTCATGGGTATTATGGACTGGAACCTGGAGCACGGGGTTTCCCCTCCTGTAAGGGTAAAATAGACACAACTAGAAGCAATTCTGGGATCCATAGTTCACCACAGCCCGATCAGCTTCTGCATTCCAAATAGCCTCTCCTTGGATAAAAGAACTCTTGCCACATGTTACGCTGGAAAAACTCACCAGATCAGTCAGCAGCTCTGGAGAGAGAAAAACAGAGAATATTCTTGAGGTCTCTGCCCTTTCATTAGAACTACAATATCTGAAGGGTTTTGCTTCTCAAGGCTTTCAAAGTTATTCCTTATATTAGAGTCAAACAGTGATAGACAAGTACAGCATAGAAACAGGCCATTCAACCCACCTAATCCCTGCCAAACCATTTAACCTGCCTACTCCCAAAGACCCGCACCGGGACCATAGCCGTCCATACCCCGACCATCCATGTACCTGTCCAAACTTCTCTTAAACATTGAAACCGAGCTCACACGCACCACTTGTGCTGGCAGCTCATTCCACACTCTCACCACCCTCTGAGTGAAGAAGCTTCCCTTCATGTTCCCCTTGAACTTTTCACCCTTAACCCATGACCTCTGGTTGTAGTCCCACCCAACCTCAGTGGAAAAAGCCTGCTAGCATTTACCCTATCTATACCCATCATAATTTTGTATCCCTCTATCAAATCTCCACTTAATCTTCTATGTTTCAAGGGATAAAATTCTAACCTATTTAATCTTTCCTTCTAACTCAGGTCCTCCAGTCCCAGCAACATCCTTGTAAATTTTCTCTGTACTCTATCAATATTATTTACATCTTTCCCATAGGTAGGTGACCAAAACTGCACACAATCCTCCAAATTAGGCCTCACCAACATCTTGTACAACTTCAACATAACATCCCATCTCCTGTACTCAGTACTTTGATTTATGAAGGCCAAAGTGCCAAAAACTTTCTTTATGACCGTATCTACCAGTGACGCCACTTTCAATGAATTATGGACCTGTATTCCCAGATCCCTTCGTTCTACCACACTCTTCAGTGCCCTACCGTTCACTGTGTAAGACCTACCCTGGTTGGTCCTGCTGAAGTGCGACACCTCGCACTAAGCTCCATTCGCCATTTTTCAGCCCATTTTTCCACCTGGTCCAGATCCCATTACAAGCCATGATAGCCTTCCTCACTGTCCACTACACCACCAATCTCGGTGTCCATCTGCAGATGTGCTGACCAGCTAACCACATTATCATCCAGATCATTAATATAGATGATGTCAACAATGTGGATGATATTGTCACTAACATCAGGGAGGAGGTACAGGAGCCTGAAGACAATAACTCAAAGTTTTGGGAGCAAGTACTTCCCCTCCACCATCAGATCACTAAATGGTCCACAAACCCAAGAACACTGCCTCACTATTTTTCTCTTTTGTCTTGAATATTCCTTCTTGTAACTTATAGTAATTTTTAAAAGATATTGCATTGCACTGCGGCCGCAAACCAATAAATTTCACAACGAGGAGCACCTTGGAGCGAGGGAGGATGAGAGGTGACCTGATCGAGGTGTACAAGATGATGAGAGACATTAACTGTGTGGATAGTCAGAGGCTTTTTCCCAGGGCTGAAATGGTTGCCACAAGAGGACACAGGTTTAAGGTGCTGGGGAGTAGGCACAGAGGAGATGTCGGGGTAAGTTTTTTACGCAGAGTGGTGAGAGCGTGGAATGGGCTGCCAGCAACGGTGGTGGAGGCAGATATGATGGGGTCTTTTAAGAGACTTTCAGATACATGCTTAGAAAAACAGAGGGCTATAGGTAAGCCTAGTAATTTCTGAGGTAGGGACATGTTCGGCACAACTTTGTGGGGCAAAGGGCCTACATTGTGCTGTAGGTTTTCTATGTTTCTATATACGTCAGTGATAATAAACCTGATTCCGATCACCTTCACACGTGACTCCAGATAAACACGTGCACATACAAACTTGCACGTTAGGAGCCGGAGCAAACCACTGGGCCTCACACGCCTGCTTCATTGTAATTGGCCCCACCACCTGACTTGTGATCATCTTGTAGCTTGCTTTCTCTGAAGCTGTTATACTTCGTTCTGCACTGTTACTGTTCTAGCTTGTTCCAGCTCAGAGCACTGTGTAATGATCTGACCTGTATGAACAGTATGCAAGACAAGCTTTTCACTGTATCTCAGTACATATGATGATACCAATACTAATAACCAGATTACAATCCTCAACACTGCATTCCCCTCTACCTCCTGGTGGCCTTTCATCCCTTTTCTTTCTAATCTCTGTACTTCTTTCCCTTTGGGGTGGGGGGAGGTGGTCACGGTAGCGTAGTGGTTAGCACAACGCTTTACAGTACCAGCGACCTGGGTTCAATTTCCGCCACTGCCTGTCAGGGGTTTGCACGTTCTCCCCCATGACCTCTGGTTTCCTCCCACAGTCCAAAGACGTACCGGTTGATAGGTTAATCGGTCGTTGTAAATTATCCCTTGGTGAAGCTCGGGTTAAATTGGGGGTTTGCTCGGTGACAGATTTGAGGGGCCAGAAGGGTCTATTCCATGCTGTATCTCAAACAATCGATAAATAAATAATCTGTGCTTTCACCACCATTTAAGTTCATAAGACTCATTACCCATTCAGAGGAGCAAAAGAGTCCCTTCTGCCTTAGATAAGGGTGACCCCTTATTGTTAAACATTGAGCCTGAGTTCCTGATACTCCCACCAGTGGACAAATCCCCTGCAATTCCATCCCTTCTAGACCCCTTAACCTGCTCTGGCTGAGGATCACTGGTGCAGCATCTGCTTAGACATGAGCCAGAAGATGACAAAGAACGCTAGAATAATTGATGCCAGTTACCAAGGTAACATAATCCAGTATGTTGAACGCAAGCCAGATGGAACCAGATTTCACAATGGAGCAAAGGCTCTAAAAACAACTTCAGTGCAAACAGTGAAAACCTACCTGTAATGAGCTCTTCCGGCCCGTGCGGGGCGCCAGAGAATGTTTGGTTCTGAAGTTCTTGGAGCACCTGAATTGGTTCATTGTTGTTTAATGAGGGTGCTTAATTGTTGTTTAATGAGTCTTAATTGTTTAGGACTCCTTGTGTTTTTCTCAAGTGACGCACTCTTTGAAGTGGGATCTCCTGGTGCTTTCTGTTTAAGTCTGCTAAGTTTATTTGGATAGGCTTGGGGATTCCATGTGACTCATATTATTTAAGTGGACGCCCAATAACACTAATCGCGGGGTCCTAGTTTTGAGAATATTATTTCTCGCACTGTCGCTCAGCTGAGAAACCAAAGTTCTTTTGGAATTATTACGAATTAACTCTTGTCACTGTTTCTACATCGGAGTCTGACTTTCCCCTGCACTTGGGTTCCAATATTTTGGCCGTGCTCCTCGTGACAGAGATGGCGAAAGGAAGAGAGGGACAGGGAAAGGAATGAGGGGAGAAGCAGAAAGGAAAAGATATGAATTAGCAGAAGGAAAAAAAGCAAGGAGAAATATGAAGCAAAAAGACAAGACTAAGGAGAGGGAGAGAGGGTACGGGGAAATAGCAGAAACGAAAGAGAACAGAAAATGCACGTGAGAAAGGGAAAGTGGGAAAGGGGAAGAGAAGGAGAAACTAGACCATAGTTCTCCATACCCCTTCTCATCCATGTACTTGTCCAAACTTCTGTTGTGCGCAGTTCAGTTTGTCGCACTATAGGAGCAAGAAACTAGAAAGGGTGCAGGGAAGATTCACAAGGATTTTGCCTGGCTTGAGGGAAAAGGAGAGGTTTGGATAGGCTTGATCTGTTTTAGCTGGAGCAAAGGAACCTGAGAGGTAACTTGATCGAGGTTTAGACATTATATACCATAAAAACCTAATCACAAGACAATTTCTAGTGACCTGTTAGCCTACCCAGTACATCTTTGGTCTGTGGGAGGAAACCCACAATCCAATGCATGCCGGTTGGTAGGTTAATTGGTCATTGTAAATTGTCCCGTGCTTGGGTTAGGGTTAAATCGGGGTTGACGGGGAATGCTGTGCGAGGTGGCCAGAAGGGCCAGAAAGACCTATTCCGCTCTGTATGGTGAAATAAATAAAGACAGTATATAGCTGGAGTCTGTTTCTCATGTTAGAGATGGTCTAAAATTAGAGGGCACAGGTTCAAGGTAAGAGGGAATATTAAATTCAAAGTCCAAAATAAATCTATTATCAAGGTAACATATGTCTCCACATACATTTTCTTCTGGATATACTCAGTAAATCCATCACAGAATAATAACCATAATAGAAACAATGAAAGACCATACCAACTTGGGCATCTACCCAGGGTGCGAAAGCCAACAAACTGTGCAAATGCAAAAAGGGAGAAATAATATTAATAAATAAATAGGCAATGAATATTGAGAACGTAAGATGAAGAGCCCTTAAATTTGAGCCCTTGGATTTCAGGAACGTTTCAACGACAGGGCAAGGGAAGCTGAGTGAGGTTATCCCCCTTTGGCTCAAGAGTATATTTTTTCACAGAAACAGAATTCGTCTTGAATAACGGGGTGTTGAAGGCAGGAATGGAACAACATTGAAGAGTCAAGTGCGTAGATAGTTGACTCAGCAAGGTATAGAGGTCAGTGGGGTTAATGCCGGCAAGTAGGATTACTGTTGGTGAGCACGTTGGTCAGTATAGAGGGCTATGCTGCATAACAGAATCAGAATCATAATCAAGTTTATCACTGACATAAGTTGTAAATTTGTTGTTCTGTGCCAGCAGTACAGATCTATGACTCTATTTCTTTATAACTCTGTTAAAATTAGTGCTTATGATACCACAGCTCATGAAGCTGTGAATGGGGTCCAAGTTCACAGCTCCATAAAGTGGCTACCCAGGTCGATGGGGTGGTGAAGAAGGCTTATGGGTTGCTTACTTTCATTAGTCGAGGCACTGAGTGCAAAAATCAAGCGGTTACGTTAAACTCTAGTTAGGCCACACCTGCGGTATCGCGTACAGTTCTGATTGCCCCTCTACAGGAAGGATGTTGAGGCTTTGGAGACAGTGCAGAAGAGGTTCACCAGGATGATGCCTGGCTTAAAGGGCGCAAGAGGCTGGACAAATTTGGCTTGTTTTCTCTGGAGTGGCGGAGGCCGAGGGGAGATCTGATAGAGGTTTATAAGATTATGAGAGGCATCGGTAGAGTAAACAGGCAGTATCAGATCCCCAGGGTTGAAATGTCTCACATTGAAGGTGAGAGGTGATAGGTTCAAGGGGGATGTGAGGGGTAAGTTTTTAACTCAGAGAGTGGTGGATGCCTGGAATGCACTGCCTTGTATGGTGGTAGAGGCAAATACATTAGGGGCTTTTAAGAGACGCTAGGATAGGCACATGGATGTATGGAGGGATACAGACATTGTGAGAGTAGGGGGGATTTTTTTCTCGGGGGGGTTTGATTTACCTTTTAGCTGGTTCAGCACAACATGGTGGGCTGAACGGCCTGTTTCTGTGCTGTACTCTTCTATAGTCTATATTCTACATTCACTATGAGCTGTAACTAGATTTTCGACCCTTGTGCATTAACTTACCCATTCCAGCCCAGGATCTTAAGGCACAAACTAACGGAGATGGGAGTAGACTCTCACATGGTGGATTGAATAGTGGACTACTTGACAGATAGACCTCAGTATGTGCGGTTGGGAGACTGTAGGTCTGACACGGTGGTCAGCAGCACAGGGGCGCCGCAGGGAACCGTACTCTCTCCGGTCCTGTTCACCCTGTACACATCAGACTTCCAATATAACTCGGAGTCCTGCCATGTGCAGAAGTTCGCTGATGACACGGCCATAGTGGGGTGTGTCAGGAATGGACAGGAGGAGGAGTATAGGAAACTGATACAGGACTTTGTGATATGGTGCAACTCAAACTACCTGCGTCTCAATATCACCAAGACCAAGGAGATGGTGGTGGACTTTAGGAGATCTAGGCCTCATATGGAGCCAGTGATCATTAATGGAGAATGTGTGGAGCAGGTTAAGACCTACAAGTATCTGGGAGTACAGTTAGACGAGAAGCTAGACTGGACTGCCAACACAGATGCCTTGTGCAGGAAGGCACAGAGTCGACTGTACTTCCTAAGAAGGTTGGCGTCATTCAATGTCTGTAGTGAGATGCTGAAGATGTTCTATAGGTCAGTTGTGGAGAGCGCCCTCTTCTTTGTGGTGGCGTGTTGGGGAGGAAGCATTAAGAAGAGGGACGCCTCACGTCTTAATAAGCTGGTAAGGAAGGCGGGCTCTGTCGTGGGCAAAGTACTGGAGAGTTTAACATTGGTAGCTGAGCGAAGGGCGCTGAGTAGGCTACGGTCAATTATGGAAAACTCTGAACATCCTCTACATAGCACCATCCAGAGACAGAGAAGCAGTTTCAGCGACAGGTTACTATCGATGCAATGCTCCTCAGACAGGATGAAGAGGTCAATACTCCCCAATGTCATTAGGCTTTACAATTCTACCGCCAGGACTTAAGAACTTTTTAAAAGCTATTATTAATGCTTTTTGAGATAGTGATTTAGATGCATATCATATTTTTTACTGAGTTAAGTATTGTATGTAATTAGTTTTGCTACAACAAGTGTATGGGACATTGGAAAAAAAAGTTGAATTTCCCCATGGGGATGAATAAAGTATCTATCTATCTATCTATCTATCTATCTATCTATCTATCTATCTATCTATCTATCTATCTATCTATCTATCTATCTATCCTTCTCGGTAATAAATAACACTTCTGGTGCGAGTGGTTTAATATTCCACTGTGAACTTGTCACACGCCACCACAGCATATGAGCTGAAACCCATTCCGTGTACTGAGCCGTCAGAGATGTTGTTTTGTTGAGCAATGGATCGACATCCCAAGTGAGACGTCTGATAAATGTTGAGCCGAACAAAGCAGCTTCACTCCATAATCATGATCTAAGATTCGAAGATTCAAAGTACATTTATCATCGAAGTATGCACGCAGTACACAACCCTGAAATTCATCTTCCCCACAGACAGTCAGGAAGCAAAGAACCGACCTGTTCAAAGGAAGATTTCAAACATCAAACCCTCCTTCCCCCCACGCACAAAAAAAATCACGCAGACGGCAACAAGAAAAGAGCGAAAACACAGAATAAAAAAATAAATAAAATCAAAAGACACACTTCAGCTCAGTGTTCATTATCTGCAGCCCGTCCCAATTCAAAAATCGTCCAAAAGTAGTGACAAAGAAGCGAGACCGAAACTAGAACTACAAACTAGGACACATCATAAACCTGAATTAGAGTCCAAATCTACAATCGGTGGTGATCAAACCTTGCTCCAGCATCATCTGCCGACAGCATTGAGGGCTAAAGAGACCACTCAAACGCAAGGACCTTCCCTCGGGAGCAGCGAGCGAGAGGGAGTGAGAGACCGCCACATCCAGACAACTTCTCAGGCAGCAGCGAGCGAGAGGCTGGTAGACGGCACCGAGTGCTCGCTCACCCTCTGCACCCGCCTCGATGATGTTAATCTTCCTCAGCGCTTTAATCAGCGAGAGATAGAGTCACCATGAGCTCTTGCCCCGTCTCCTGGCATCCTGGCCTCCATGTCACACGCTTTGGTGGCAGCCCCGCGGAACAATCTTGGAGACAGCAAAGTGTCGGGTCGCCCAATCGGCCCCAAATCACACTGCCAGAATATAGATTACGGGCTCTAGCAGTAGCAGAGTTATATCTGAAATAAAAAGAAGATGCAAAAGAAGATAAAAGAATTGCTTCCTGACTCATCTCGAGGACGTTGCCTTTCTTCACCTGCATCATCTTCTTCTGAGATTGATGAGCAGAGATTGACGTGCATTTTAATGGGGCTTTAGATTGCATCTTTCTGATGTCCCCGCTTGTTTTCAGTGCCTCATTCACCACCCTCGTTTCTCTGTGCATCTCTCAGAGGCTCCGCTCCACGGGAAGCTTCACCAAGGTGTCTGTTTTACGTGCGGCATCCACACAGGTCTGTGTTGGAGAGATGTTTAGAGAACAGCTAAGTTCCAGATCCATTTGTGTCTGATATGTACAAGCCTGCGTGGTTTTCTTCCACAATACTCTTTGGATAGAACCAGTGACATTCAGGCAAAAAAAGTCCATTTAGCCTATTGTCTTGTCAGGGTATATAGCAAATATTAATTTCACCAGCAACCAATCTTCAGACCTGAACATGGATTGTAGATTCAATTTAAAATGCAGTTCTGAACAATCATTTTCATGGAACTGCAGGCTAGATTCATCTGCAAACCTGACAATGCTGATTAACATTCTCTTTGGGTGCCTGGAGTGTGGGTGCAAAGAAGGAGGCGTGTGACAACTACATGTAATTCAAAGGAAGCATTGTAGCTACATGGACATGAGTTGAGAGTTGAAGGGCAAAAGTTTAGGGGTAACACGAGGGGGAACTTCTTTACTCAGACAGTGGTAGCTGTGTGGAACGAGCTTCCAGTAGAAGTGGTAGAGGCAGGTTCGATATTGTCATTTAAAAAAAATTGGATAGGTATATGGGCAGGAAAGGAATGGAGGGTTATGGGCTGAGTGCAGGTAGGTGGGACTAGGTGAGAGTAAGTGTTCGGCACGGACTAGAAGGGCCGAGATGGCCTGTTTCCGTGCTGTAATTGTTATATTGTTATATGGCAACTATAGAATTGTCTTGCTGTTACCTTTGATCTTCAGCATGTAAAAATGTCATGTAATATTGGGTCAGGAGGCCTCATCCTCCAGAAGTGTCTTAATACGATGCTTGGTGCTTGTTTCTGTTGAATAAAACACTTGTATATCCACCAGCTTCAGTGGCTTTCTGGTAACTTTGTTCACGTTACAACAGTCTCTGTGGTATCCCTTTGGATAATCCTTTTGGATTGCTTTACTCGATATTCTTGGATTTGCATTTTCATCTGCCTTGAATATACTGCTGCTTCCTCTTCCACTTCTCCTCAACTTAGAAGTAATGTCATGGCCACACACCATACTGATCTGGAACTATATGGACAATGTGTTGTCATCTCTGGATCTAAAGCTTGAAACTCCCTCCCCAGTAACATCTTCCTTGAGGGACTGCTGTAGTTCCAGAGGTGGTTCACCCAAACCTTCCCAAAGACGAATACGGATGTACAGATGGGAATCGGATACTTAGCCTTGCCAGCAATGCCGAGATCCCAAAAGATAAAGTGATGACACAGAGGGCAGAATAAAGATCAATCAGGATTTGAAAAACATTTTTTGTTAACTGTATACTCAGTCAGACCTTATCAGATTCAGTTTATTTTCATTTATAAACCACAAATACAATGCAGTTAAAAAATGAGACAACGTTCTCCAGAGTGATATCATGAAAAAGCACAAAACAGACCACACAAGAAAAACCACATAACGTTTGGTAACCCCCAGTCCAGAGTCCAGAGAGGCTGCTGTGTATCGATATCACACTACCGTCTTAGCACGTTCCCCAGAAAGGAACTACAAACCCATCAGACAAACCTAAAGCTACAAGACCTACACAAAACCATATAGTTACATGTAGTTATAGTTAACATATAGTTTCAACAGTGCAGACAATACCATAATTGATAAAAGACTAACTGACAAAGACCACATAATTATAACACATAGTTTCAACAGTGCAAAGCAATACTGTAATCTGATAAAGAGCAGTCCGTGGCACGGTTTAACAGAAAGTCTCGAAGTCCCGACAGCCCATTATCTCACGCAGATGGTAGAAGGAAGAAAAACTCTTCCTGCCATGAACCTCCAGCGCTGCAGCTTGCTGATACAGCATTTATACCACTTTTTCTGCCAGTTAAGCTGTTAAAAGATGCCTTTTAGAAATTTCCATGGCCTAGTTATTTGTTTTCATTTGTATTGGAGATGCAGCATGGTAGGAGGCCCTTTGGGCCTGACGAGACTGGGCCACCCATTACACGCAATTGGCCTGCTAACCCTTTGGACTGTGGGAGGAAACCAGAGCACCCAGGGGAAAACAACGTGGTCACGAGGAGAACGTACAAACCCCTTACAGTCAGCAGTGGAAAATGAACCCAGGTGACTAGCACTGTAAAGTGTTATGCCAGCCACTACTCCACAGTGCCGTTTCTTAGCAGTTGTTAAGCATTGTGCTAACCATTAGGCTACCGTGCTATTTCAAAACAGTTCTAACCCTCTGGTCAAAAAGCTAGGGACAAGGTGAAGATTTGACTTTTATTTTTGATTTCAGTTTTTTTCTTTTTATTACACTTATGTAGTATATATAACTCGGGTGCCCAAGGCTTTTGCACAGTGCTATATTTGTCAACATAGAGCGGACAGCGAGTTTGTAAACCTGGTGGGAGCGAAGGATGCTGGGAATGGTGAGGGTGGAGCATCATGGGAGGGGTGTGGGACAGGGGACCGAGAAGGAGTGCTGGGGCGGGAGGGGGCTGGTGGCGCATGTACCCCACACAGCAAGGTCATTTGATTCCAAACAATTGGTTTATTGATTGTTACAGAATGTCTCTCTGGTGCTTCCCACTCCCTCCCCTCTCCCTTCCCCCTTTTCCCCTCTCCCGGTCCCATTCCAACTCTCAGTCCACAATAGAGACCCAGATAATAGTAATCCAACTCAGGATCAATAAATATTTATTATTACTGTTGTTGTTGTTATCATCGTCATCATTATTATTATATCAGAATCAAGTTTATCATCATTCACATATGTCATGACATTTGTTTTTTCTTTGCAGAGCAGTACAATGCAATATATAAAATTACTACAGTACTGTTCAAGAGTCTAAGGCACCCCTGCTACACATAGAGTATGTGCCTAAGACTTTTGCACCGTTCTGTAGCTCATTCGTAATCTAAAGAGCAAGCACAATCTGGACATCTCCTTCTTCGCAGTCATTGTACTGCGGGCTTAATAAACTCCCTTACAATGCATAAATGCACCTCATTTCGTCATGATACTTGGATATACACAGCACGCAAAACAAGATAAATGATCGTGTTTAGTGCAGTTAGAAATTGGCAGGTATTACGTTCTGCCCATCTGTGCTTTGGTTGAAGGAAGATCACGAGTGGGAGCTTAACAGCCAAGGATACACATCGTATCGAAAGGACGGGCAGGTGGGCAAAGGGTTCGGGGTGACTCTGTTGGTAAAAAGTGAAACCAAATCCTTGGAAGTGACACAAGGTCAGAACTTGTAGAATTCTTTTCATAGAGTTAAAAAACTGCAAGGGTAAAAACTCCAATAGGCCTCTGAACAGTAGCCAGGATCTGGGGGTACAAATTACACCAGGAGATAGGAAGGCCACGGAAAGGGTACAATGTTATGATAGTCATGAAGGGATATCAATATACAGGTAGTCTAGGAAAATCAGGTTGGTACTGGATCTGAAGAAAGGAATTTATAGAATGCCTACAAGACATAGATTCACTCACATATGTCATGAAATTTCTGTGACAGCCTTGCAGTGCAAAACATAAAATTACTAAAGTACTGTGTAAAAGTCTTAGGCACCCTAGCTGCCCTATATATAGGTGCCGAAGACTTTTTCACGGTACTTTAGTATGTTAAGCTCCTCAAATCATCTCAGCAACACACACAAGATGCTACAGAGACTCAGCAGGCCAGGCAGCTTATAGGAAAAGAGTAAACAGTCAACGTTTCAGGCCGAGACCCTTCAAGTGACGGCTCCACTGAATGTGCTTGAAAATCATGCAGGTACGAACAATAACAAAGAGGCGAGCACCCTGGGGTCTCGTCCTGTGTTTGTCCTGGGGTCTCATCCTGTGTTTTCCCTGGGGTCTTGTCCTGTGTTTGTCCTGGGGTCTCATCCTGTGTTTTCCCTGGGGACTTGTCCTGTGTTTGTCCTGGGGTCTCAACCTGTGTTTGTCCTGGAGTCTCGTCCTGTGTTTGTCTTGGGGTCTCATCCTGTGTTTGTCCTGGGGTCTCGTCCTGTGTTTACCCTGGAGTCTCGTCCTGTGTTTGTCCTGGGGTCTCGTCCTGTGTTTACCCTGGAGTCTCGTCCTGTGTTTGTCCTGGGGTCTCGTCCTGTGTTTACCCTGGAGTCTCGTCCTGTGTTTGTCCTGGAGTCTTGTCTTGTGTTTGTCCTGGAGTCTTGTCTTGTGTTTGCCCTGTGGTCTCATCCTGTGTTTGTCCTGTGGTCTCGTCCTGTGTTTGTCCTGGGGTCTTGTCCTGTGTTTGTCCTGGGGTCTCATCCTGTGTTTGTCCTGGAGTCTCGTCCTGTGTTTGTCCTGTGGTCTTGTCCTGTGTTTACCCTGGAGTCTCGTCCTGTGTTTGTCCTGGGGCTTCGTCCTGTGTTTGTCCTGGAGTCTCGTCCTGTGTTTACCCTGGAGTCTCGTCCTGTGTTTGTCCTGGGGTTTCATCCTGTGTTTGTCCTGGGGTCTCGTCCTGTGTTTGTCCTGGAGTCTCGTCCTGTGTTTGTCCTGGGGTCTTGTCTTGTGTTTGTCCTGGGGTCTCATCCTGTGTTTGTCCTGGGGTCTCGTCCTGTGTTTGTCCTGGAGTCTCGTCCTGTGTTTACCCTGGGGTCTCGTCCTGTGTTTGTCCTGGGGTCTCGTCCTGTATTTGTCCTGGAGTCTCGTCCTGTGTTTGTCCTGGGGTCTTGTCTTGTGTTTGTCCTGGGGTCTCATCCTGTGTTTGTCCTGGGGTCTCGTCCTGTGTTTGTCCTGGAGTCTCGTCCTGTGTTTACCCTGTGGTCTCGTCCTGTGTTTACCCTGTGGTCTCGTCCTGTGTTTGTCCTGTGGTCTCGTCCTGTGTTTACCCTGGAGTCTCATCCTGTGTTTGTCCTGGGGTCTCGTCCTGTGTTTGTCCTGGAGTCTTGTCCTGTGTTTGTCCTGGGGTCTTGTCCTGTGTTTGTCCTGGGGTCTCATCCTGTGTTTGTCCTGGAGTCTCGTCCTGTGTTTGTCCTGGGGTCTTGTCCTGTGTTTATCCTGTGGTCTCATCCTGTGTTTGTCCTGTGGTCTCGTCCTGTGTTTGTCCTGGAATCTTGTCCTGTGTTTGCCCTGGGGTCTTGTCCTGTGTTTATCCTGGGGTCTTGTCCTGTGTTTGTCCTGGAGTCTTGTCCTGTGTTTATCCTGGGGTCTCATCCTGTGTTTGTCCTGGAGTCTCATCCTGTGTTTGTCCTGGGCCTTCGTCCTGTGTTTGTCCTGTGGTCTCATCCTGTGTTTACCCTGGAGTCTCATCCTGTGTTTGTCCTAGAGTCTTGTCCTGTGTTTGTCCTGGAATCTTGTCCTGTGTTTATTCTGTGGTCTCGTCCTGTGTTTGACCTGGGGTCTCATCCTGTGTTTGTCCTGTGGTCTCGTCCTGTGTTTGTCCTGGGGTCTTGTCCTGTGTTTGTCCTGGGGCTTCGTCCTGTGTTTGTCCTGTGGTCTTGTCCTGTGTTTACCCTGGAGTCTCATCCTGTGTTTGTCCTGGGGCTTCGTCCTGTGTTTGTCCTGTGGTCTCATCCTGTGTTTACCCTGGAGTCTCGTCCTGTGTTTGTCCTGGGGTCTCGTCCTGTGTTTGTCCTGGAGTCTTGTCCTGTGTTTATCCTGTGATCTCGTCCTGTGTTTGTCCTGGGGTCTCATCCTGTGTTTGTCCTGGAGTCTTGTGTTTGTCCTGTGGTCTCATCCTGTGTTTGTCCTGGAATCTTGTCCTGTGTTTGCCCTGGGGTCTTGTCCTGTGTTTGTCCTGGGGTCTCGTCCTGTGTTTGTCCTGGAGTCTTGTCCTGTGTTTGCCCTGGGGTCTTGTCCTGTGTTTGTCCTGGAATCTTGTCCTGTGTTTGCCCTGGGGTTTTGTCCTGTGTTTGTCCTGGAGTCTCGTCCTGTGTTTGTCCTGGAGTCTTGTCCTGTGTTTGTCCTGGAATCTTGTCCTGTGTTTGTCCTGTGGTCTCGTCCTGTGTTTGTCCTGGAGTCTTGTCCCGTGTTTGCCCTGGGGTCTTGTCCTGTGTTTGTCCTGGAGTCTTGTCCTGTGTTTGCCCTGGGGTCTCGTCCTGTGTTTGTCCTGGAGTCTAGTCCTGTGTTTGCCCTGGGGTCTCGTCCTGTGTTTGTCCTGGAGTCTTGTCCTGTGTTTGCCCTGGGGTCTTGTCCTGTGTTTGTCCTGGGGTCTCGTCCTGTGTTTGCCCTGGAGTCTCGTCCTGTGTTTGCCCTGGATCATGCAGTAGCAAGATGTAATCGAGCATGGTTATATATTGAATTTTAGCAGTGAAGGGCTACCTCTCTCGTTAAGGGTCCACACCATTTAGGAGATTATTTGTTCTCATTGCTACCCTCACGGGTGTATGGGGGGGTCAGGGAGGGGTAGCACCTCTGGTGGTGGGGGGGGGGGGGACATGTCGCGTCCTTTTCAGGCGGTTTGTCCACTTTTGGTCCCCACCTGGCACTCAGCTCTCACCTGTGGCTCCCGGTAACTGTTTGCAGGCAACAGCAGCCACACCCCGGGCAACGGCTTCGATGAGCTGGCTAAACCAGGTGAGGGTAGTCGATGGGTCTCAAACCCTCGGTGAGACAGGGAGTTGTCTATCCCAGCATGTGAAGACAGGCTCCAGCGGACTGAGCGGACGAGATCAATGGATGGTCCAACAGTCGAGAAGGCGGTCTCTGCAAGCGTCGTGGAATGTGTAGAGCAGGACAGGACACAGAAGATTTCCTGATCATCCACTGCGCCTAGTCCCATTTCCAGCCACCTCGACTCTTGTCTTGCCCCTGGATCCAGATGGGAATTGGGAAGAGAGAGTGAGGCTGATGCTGCGCAACTCTCCCTTACTTAAATCCAAATCCAAGTCAAATGGTGTCGAGGTCTTCATTGACGTCGACAATGGATGAACAGAACCATCAGGGAGGAGGTACAGGAGCCTGAAGACACACACTCAAAGATTCAGGAACAGCTTCTTCCCCTCAGCCATCTGATTTTTGTATGAACCATGAACCCATGGACACTGCCTCACTGTTTCCTCTCTTTTACAAAACCAATTTATTTTTTATACTTCTTTTTGTAACTTACAGATATTGTTCATGTATTGCACTGTACTGTTGCCACACAACACCAAATTGTGTTAATGCAATGTGTCTGGTTCTGGTAGGAGAGGAGAGTGGAGGGGGGAGAAAGGGAAGGAGGAGGGGACCCGGGGGAAGTGATAGGCAGGTGAGAAGAAGTAAAGGGTCAGAGTGGGGAATAGAGGAAGGGGGAGGGATTTTTGTTAACCAGAAGGAGAAATCAATATTCATCCCAGGTTGTAGACTACTCAGACGGAATATAAGGTGTTACTCCTCCACCCTGAGGATGGCCTCATCTTGGCACAAGAGGGGACCATGAATCAACGATCTGGAAAGGAATGGGAATCGGGATTAAAATGTTTGGCTACCGGGAAGTCCTGCTTGTGGCGGACGGAGCGGAGGTATGCGACGAAGCGGACCCCCGGATTTATGATGGGTCTCGCCAATGTAGAAGAGGCTGCGTCGGGAGCGCTGGACGCGATAGACGACGCCAGAAGATCTGCAGCTGAAGTGGTGCCTCACCTGGCCCGGAATAGAGGTGCGGGAGGAGGTGTAGGGGGCCACTTGCAGGGATAAGTGCCTGGAGGGAGATTAGTGGGGAGGAACGAGTGGACAAGGGAATCCCTTTGGACCCCACCACCAAATAATAAATAATATTGATCATGTATTCCCCACGGTTTAGCACTCGAGTTTCATCCTGCTAGTCCCCAGCTTCCTGTTCAGCTGCCTTAGAGAGTTCTGTTCAATAAAAATCCAGCTGAATGTTCTTCATACAGACCGATCTCTTTATTAAATGTTGATGCAAAAATCTATCCAAAATCTTAACTCGAAGACTTGGAAATATTTTACCATCTATTATATCACATGACCAGACAGGATTTATTAAAAATCGTTACTCACATTTTAATATATGTCAGTTATTGAATATGATATGTTCACCATCCAAAAAAATATCAGAGTGTATATTATCCTTAGATGCAGAAAAGGCCTTTGATAGGATTGAGTGGAATTATCTTTTTAAGACCTTAGAAAAGTTTAATTTTGGGCCTAATTTTATTCATTGGGTTAAATTAATTTACTTGTCTCCTACCACTCAGGTTATTACTAACTCTCAAATTTCTAAGCCCTTTAAATTACAGCAGGGAACTAGACCAGGTTGCCCTCTTAGTCCTTTACTTTTTGCTTTAGCTATAGCTATATCTCTAACACTGAAACTTCTTTACCTTCTGTTCTTTCTTTAATTTCCCAGTTTAGTTCTTTTTCAGGATATAAGCTGAATTTACATAAAAGTGAGCTATTTCCTTCAAATGACCTAATCTCATCAAATGCCAAATTTCCGTTCCAAGTTGTTACAAGTCAATTTACATATCTAGGTGTAACAATTACTAAAAACTTCAAGAATTTATTTAAAGAAAACAAACCCCTTATTGAATTATGTGAAAAAGACGCTTTCTAAATGGTCTCCTCTTTCTTTATCTCTAATTGGCCAAATTAATTCGATTAAAATGAAGATTCTTCCTAAATTTTTATATCTTTTTCAGGCCTTACCTATTTTTATTCCTAAGACCTACTTTGATTCTTTAGATTCAATTTTAACATCTTATATTTGGAATAATAAGCAAGCTCGTTTAAGTAAAGTTTACCTACAAAGAAATAAAGAGATGGGTGGATTAGCCCTACCCAATTTTAGGCTTTACTATTGGGCTGCCAATATAAGGAATATTACTTTCTGGTCTTATTATATTTATCGTAAAGATTGCCCATCATGGGTCTCCTTAGAAGTTAATTCTGTAAAAAATTCCTCTATTATCTCTCTTCTTGGATCATATTCTTCTTTTTCAGCAAATAAAATAACAGATAACATACGTAATTGTTAAGCAAACTTTAAGGATTTGGTCTCAATTTAGGAAATTTTTTGGTTTAGCGAATTTTTCATTATCGTCTCCCATTCTCCTTAATTTTTTTTTATCCCTTTCATGACTGACAAAGTCTTTAAGGATTGGGATGAACTAGGTATTAAGTGTTTTTGGGACCTGTTTATCTCAGGATCTCTTGCTTCATTTGACCAATTGTCAACTAAATTTGCACTCCCAAAAACACATTTTTACAGATACCTTCAAATTAGAGATTTCTTACATTTCCAATTAACTACTTTTCCTATAGGTCCTGATAAAAATTTACTGGATGATCTTTTAAATATAAAACCTTTTGTTAATGGTTCTATTACCGGTATCTATAACTTGTTGATTGAATCTAGACAAGACTTTTTAGATAAAATAAAAAAAGCTTGGGAGGATGACCTAAATTGTCAGATTTCTGATGATAGATGGAATAAAATTCTTAAACGGGTTAATAAATCATCTTTCTGTGCTCGTCATTCTCTTCTACAATTTAAAGTGGTTCATAGAGCTTACATTTCTAAACAGAAGCTGTCCAGTTTTTATCCGAATGTCTCTCCACTTTGTAATAAATGCAACTCTGCTGATGCCTCTTTAATTCATATATTTTGGTTTTGCCCTACAATTGAAAAGTTTTGGCGGGAAGTATTCCATACCTTCTCACAACTTTTTAGGGTCCAATTTGACCCAAATCCCCTTACTGCCTTGTTTGGTATTATTGTAGATGAAGATATAACTTTAAATACTCCTAACCTACAGGTTTTAGTTTTTACCTCTCTTTTAGCAAGAAGAGCAATCTTGCTTAAATGGAAGGAGTCTACCCCTCCTACACATCTTCAATGGCTACGTGATATTATGTCGTATTTAAATTTAGAAAAGATCCGCTGCTCAGTCTTAAATTCGAAACAATCTTTTTATGATATCTGGGGTCCTTTCCTAAATTATTTTCCCAATTTATAAAGTTTAACAGTCCACAAACTTTTATGTATATTTTTATCTTCTCTTCTTAAGCGAATATGTTTTCTTTTCTAATTTATCCATTATCATCCATCAGCTTTTTTCTTTGGTAGTTGGGAGGGGGTTGACTTTTTTTTAATATAAAAAATTTATTTTATGATGTATGACCTATCTTTAAATTTTTGATTACAGAGTGGTATACCTTTATGTGATATGCTATAACATTTTGATCAATTTTATCACAATATATGAATGTACACAAGTTATGTTGAGATGTATCTATGTGTTGCACTCTGTAAATCGTGTTTTTTTTTTCTTCTGAATAAAAATATTGTAAAAAGAAAAAGAGAGTTCTGTTCACAGGGTAGCCAGCATGGTGTTTCAGACGTTATTCTCACACCTCCAGAGACCCAGCTGTGATCCTGACCTCGGGTTCCGCGTGGGATGTGCAGGCTCTACCTGAAGATGTGAGAATGCTCCAGACAAGAGGCAGGTTTTTCACACAGAGAGTGCCGGGTGACCGGAATCCGCTGCCCGGGGCAGATGCAACGCGGATACATTACACTCTAGAAAGGAAAGAAAACATGAAACGTTATGTAGGAGGGAAGTGCTAGATCGATGATGGAGCTTTTTGAAAGCTCAGCAGAACATCTGCCGTTCCATTCCGCATTCGATGCGTTCTAAAAATTCACTCGACCCTTTATCATCTTGACTAGATTTTTTTAAATATAGGTGTTCCCTGTAATTCTCTAACCAGGACAGCTGGCCAATGATTCTTCACTTTTTGGATTCATATCTTTATGAGGCCATGCCTCAGAAAGGCAGCATCCATCATAAAGGACCTTCCCCACTCAGGACGTGCCCTCTTCTTATTGCTACCATCAGGAGGGAGGGACAGGAGCCTGAAGGCACACACTCAGTGATTCAGAAAGAGCTTACATAGAAATATAGAAAATAGGTGCAGGAGTAGGCCATTCGGCCCTTCGAGCCTGCACTGCCATTCAGTATGATCATGGCTGATCATCCAACTCAGAACCCTGTACCTGCTTTCTCTCCATACCCCCTGATCCCTTTAGCCACAAGGGCCATATCTAACTTCCTCTTAAATATAGCCAATGAACCGGCCTCAACTGTTTCCTGTGGCAGAGAATGCCACCGATTCACCACTCGCTGTGTGAAGAAGTTTTTCCTCATCTCGGTCCTAAAAGGCTTCCCCTTTATCCTTAAACCGTGACCCCTCATTCTGGACTTCCCCAACATTGGAAACAATCTTCCTGCATCTAGCCTGCCTAATCCCTTTAGAATTTTATACGTTTCAATAAGATCCCCCCTTAATCTTCTAAATTCCAGTGAGTATAAGCCTAGTCGATCCAGTCTTTCTTCATATGAAAGTCCTGCCATCCCAGGAATCAATCTGGTGAACCTTCTCTGTACTCCCTCTATGGCAAGAATGTCTTTCCTCAGATTAGGGGACCAAAACTGCACACAATACTCAAGCTTCTTCCTCTCTGCTATCTGATTTCTAAATGGACATTGAACCTATGTGTGTTATAGTGTATTAAATTTTGTCAAAACATCAGATAAAAGTCTGAGCAATTCCCAGTGCTACTTGAGCTCTTTGTGAGCTAGCAGCATGTAAGGCTTCTGTACAAATTAAACACTGTAGGCCCGTTAAATGCTTGCTAGTAGCAACTGGATTCTTTTTGGCCTCAGGCACCAGTGGCGTGAGAACAAAAGACCCAAGGGTTTATCTGTTTCTACGTGTCTCTCAATGCTTGTGCAGGTTGAGTCGGTGGTGAGGAAGACAAATGCCATGTTAGCATTCATTTCAAGAGGTCTGGAATACAAGAGCAAGGGATGTGATGCTGCGGTTTTATAAGGCACTGGTGGAGCCTCACCTTGAGTATTATGAAGAGTTTTCGGCCTCCTGTCTTAGAAAAGATGTGCTGGCATTGGAGAGGGTCCAGAGGAAGTTCACAAGGATGATTCCTGGAATGAAAGGGTTATCATAAGAGGAACGTTTGATGGCTCTGGGTCTGTACTTGCTGGAATTCAGAAGGATGAGGGGGGATCTCCTTGAAGCTTTTCGAATGTTGAAAGGCCTAAACAGAGTAGATGTGGAAAGGTCTTATCCCATGGTGGGAGAATCTAGGACAAGAGGGCACATCCTAAGGATAGAGAGGTGCCCTTTCAAAACAATTGTAGAGAAATTTCTTTAGCCAAAGGGTGGTGAATTTGTGGAATTTGTTGCCACATGCATCTGTGGAGGCCAGGTCATTAGGTGTATTTAAGGCAGAGATTGATAGGTTCTTGATTGGACATGACATCAAAGGTTATGGGGAGAAGGCCGGAAACTGGGATTGAGCAGGGGAAAAAAAGCATCAGCCATGATTGAATGGTGGAGCAGACTTGATGGGCCAGATGACCTAATTCTGCTCCTATGTCTTATGGTCTTATGGATTGAACCCCTATTTATTGAGGCACCTTTCGTTCAATTCTTGGGACTTCACCTAGACGGAGAAGTCACAATCGATTGGTGCCTAGGACAGATCCAGGGTGAACCCACAAATCAGAATTCGGAGCTCCCCCAATAACGGCAACCACCGAGTTGTGACTAAGAATCATGAGCCCTGAAGTCTTTGTAACTTACTACGTAGTATTTATATGGTTTATTTGTGCTTTCAGTTCTAGGAAGATAAATTAGGCTTAAGTTACCTGGTTATGTTTGTACACGTATTACCGTATTTCCTGAACACTCGGATTGATCTGGGTCCGCTGAGTGTGATCAACCCAGCCCATTACACCTTGTACTTTATCTCAATTTTTTCCTCTTTTTTTCTGTTCTGTTCTTAACTGTTTATTTTCGAAACTTTCATGATACATGCCGGTGTCACATGGCTTTAGACCATCCAGACAACACAAATACCTACATCAGGATGCTGTTCATCGACTATAGTTCAGTATATAATACCATCACTCCCACAATCCTGATCGATAAGTTACAGAACCTGGGCCCCTGTACCTCCCTCTGCAATTGGATCCTCGACTTCCTAACTGGAAGACCACAATCTGTGCGGATTGGTGATTACCTATCCTCCTCACTGACGATCAACACTGGCGCATCCCAGAGGCGTGTGCTTAGCCCACTGCTCTACTCTCTATATACACATGACTGTGTGGCTAGGCATAGCTCAAATACCACATAAATTTGCTGATGATACCACCATTGTTGGTAGAATCTCAGGTGGTGACAAGAGGGCGTACAAGAGTGAGATATGCCAACGAGTGGAATGGTGCCACAGCAACAACCTGGCACTCAACGTCAATAA
Source organism: Hemitrygon akajei (assembly GCF_048418815.1). Taxonomy (NCBI): domain Eukaryota; kingdom Metazoa; phylum Chordata; class Chondrichthyes; order Myliobatiformes; family Dasyatidae; genus Hemitrygon; species Hemitrygon akajei. Next base: position 15,678,855 of record NC_133147.1, on the reverse strand, counting down.
GATGAAAGAGCTGATTGTGGACTTCAGGAAGGGTGAGACGAAGGAACACATACCAATCCTCATAGAGGGATCAGAAGTGGAGAGAGTGAGCAGTTTCAAGTTCCTCGATGTCAAGATCTCTGAGGATCTAACCTGGTCCCAACATATCGCTGTAGTTATAAAGAAGGCAAGACAGCGGCTATACTTTATTAGGAGTTTGAAGAGATTTGACATGTCAACAAATACACTCAAAAACTTCTATATTTGTACCGTGGAGAGCATTCTGACAGGCTGCATCACTGTCTGGTATGGAGGGGCTACTGCACAGGACCAAAAGAAACAAGAAGGTTGTAAACCTAGCCAGCTCCATCTTGCTCACTAGCCTACTAAGTACCCAGGGCATCTTTAGGGAGCGATATCTCAGAAAGACAGCGTCCATTATTAAGGACCTCCAGCTCCCAGGGCATGCCCTTTTCTCACTGTTACCATCAGGTAGGAGGTACAGAATCCTGAAGGCACACACTCAGCGATTCAGGAACAGCTTCTTTCCCTCTGCCATCCGATTCCTAAATGGACATTGAATCTTTGGACACTACCTCACTTTTTTTTTAATATACAGTATTTCTGTTTTTTAAACCTATTCAATATATGTAATTGATTTACTTGTTTATATATTATTATGTTTTTTTCTCTCTCTGCTAGATTATGTATGGCATTGAACTGCTGCTGCTAAGTTAACAAATTTCACGTCACACGCCGGTGATAATAAACCTGATTCTGATTTTGATTTAATTTAATTTTTAAAACATATTCCTTCTTGTAAATTGTAATTTTTTATTATATATTGCATGGTACTGCTGCCGCAAAGTTAAAAAATTTCACGACGTGTGCGGGTGGCAATAAAACTGATTCTGATCCTTCATCGTGGTCTTGTATGCGACAATCAAAATAGATTTTAATCCAACTGCAGAGGTGCTTGTTCAAAACAGTGATAGTCAAATTTATTTGTCATTTTTTTTGTACTTATAATTAGCAAAAGCACTCCGAGGCAGTGAAAAGTAAGATATTACTTCCCTCTTCTCATTGCTACCATCAGGAAGGAGGTTCAGGAGCCTGAAGACACACACTCAGCGATTCAGGAACAGCTTCTTCCCCTCTGCCATCAGGGAGGGGGTACAGAAGCCTGAAGACACACACTCAACGATTCAGGAACAGCTTCTTCTGCTCTGCCATCAGGGAGGAGGTTCAGGAGCCTGAAGATACACACTCAACGATTCAGGAACAGCTATTTCTCCTCTGCCATCTAATTTCTGAATGGACATTGAACCCATGAACTACTTTTTTTATTTCTGTTTTGCACTACTTATTTAACTTTAAATAAATTAAGCTTACTTAATAACATTTATTATTGTAAACTTTAATTCACAGTTTTTTATCTATTATTATGTATTGCAATGCACTGCTGTGGCACAACAACAAATTTCACACATATGCCGGGGGTATTAAACCTGATTCTGATATTATTTCATGACACAATCGTGAATCCTTTCCCTTTTTGTTTCTCCAGACCTGGTGAAGGGCTTCGGCCCGCAGCATCGACTGTACTCTTTTCCACAGATGCTGCCTGGCCTGCTGAGTTCCTCCAGCATTTTGTGTGTGTGTTGCTCAGATTTCCAGCAGCTGCAGATTCTCTCTTGTAAGAAATAATTCTACCCATTTCCATTTCCAATATTTTCTTTGCCACATTAATTCTAAGTACACGGTCTGGGTTAATACATCAGAACAGCAGTACAAGAATCTCATTTTGTCATTTCTAAGTATATTAAATTAATAATGAGTTTATGTTCGCTTTTGAACTTAAGTCATAAGCACTAGGCAAAGTGGAACCTTACTTTATTGAATAACGTGAATATTCAGTGGAAGCCATTGACCTTCACAGCTCATTCCTCTCAGCTGTGAGTCAGCATACTTCGAGAACATTCAAAGTCTTTTTTAAAGAGAAAGATTAGCTCGATTTGTTACCTGTACATCGAAACATCAAAGCATACCTTATCTAAGGAAAGATGTGCTGGCATTTGGAGAGGGTCCGGAGGAGGTTCATGAGAACGATTGCGGGAATGAACGTCCTGAATAGAAGCACGGCAGCGCCTCTGCTTCTGCAGGAGTTTCCGGAGATTCGGCATGGCATCCAAAACTTCGACAAACTTCTATAGGTGTGTAGCGGAGAGTATACTGTCTGGGTGCCTCGCAGCCTGGTATGAAAACACCGAGGCCTTTGAACAGAAAATAGCTGGGTCGGCCCGGTGCATCCTAGGTAAAGCCCTCCCAACCACTGAACGCATCTACATGAACCATTGTCGTAGGAAAGCAGCATCCATCATCAGAGATCCCCACCACCCAGGCCACGCTCTCCTCTCGCGGCTGTATCAGGCAGAAGGTACAAGAGCCTCAGAGCTTGCAACACCAGGTTCAGGAACAGTTACCACCTCTCAACCATCAGGCTCTTGAATAAAAGGGGATAACTACACTCACTTGCTCCATCACTGAAATGTTCCTACAAACAGTGATTTTGCTTTGAAGACTCATTATCTCATGTTCTCATTATTTATTGCTATTTATTTATATTTGCATTTGCACGGTTTGTTGTCTTCTGCACTCTGGTTGATCTTTCATTGATCCTGTTATAGTTACTATTCTATAGATTTGCTGACCATGCCCACAGGAAGTTGAATCTCAGGGTTGTACATGGTGCCATATATGTACTTCGATAATAAATTTACTTTGAACTTTGAAATTCGAAGCGGTTATCTTATAAGGAGTATTTGTGGTCTCTGAGCCTGTACTCACTAGAGTTTAGAAAAATGAGGAGGAATCTGATTGGAACCTATCAAATATAGAAAGGTCTGGATGGAGTGGATGTGAAGAGGATGTTTACTATAGTGGTAGAGTCGAGGACCAGAGGGCACAGACTCAGAAATGAAGGGAGTTCCTTTAGAACGGAGATGAAGAGGAATTTCTTCAGCCAGAGGATGGTGAATCTGTGGAATTCATTGCCACAGGCGGTTATGGAAGCCAAGTTATTGGGTGTATTTAAAGTGGAGGTTGATAGGTTGCTTGGTCAGGGTGACAAAGGCTACGGGGAGAGTGGGGTTGGGAGGGATTATAAATCAACCATCATGTAATGCTAGAGCAGACTCGATGGGCCAAGTGGCCTAATTCTTGCTCCTATGTCTTATGCAGTGAAGCGTGTCATTTGCGTCAAAAACCAACACAGTCCACTGATGTGCTGGGGGCAGCCCGCAAATGTCGCCGACAGAGCATGCCCACGACTAGGCCTGACCCGTACGTCTTTGAAAGTTCACTGCAGAACCAATCAGCATCAGGGTTATTATCACCGGCGTGCGACGGGAAATTTGGTCTGTTTAGGGAAGACGTTCTGTCCATCTTCTGTGGAGAAGGCGAAACGAAGGCAGGTTTTTTAAAGATCGTGAGATGAGTTTTACTCGTCAGATGTACGTAGAAGTGCATCACTTGCATCAACGATGTACTGCGGCAGCCCGTAAGTGTCGCCACGCTTCCGGCACCAACAAAGCACGTTGCTAACCCTGACTCCGACGTATTTGGACTGTGGGAGGAAAGCAGAACGCCTATGCGGTCACGGGGAAAACGTCAAATTCCTTACAGACCGTGGTGAAATTAAACTCCCATCTTACAGATGGCACCGTAAGGCTTTGCGCTAACTGCTATGCTATTGTGTCGTCCGGAAGAGAGGGAGTTTGCATTTCTAGAACAGTCGAGTCAAAAGTTTATTGTCATTTAACTACATACAAGTATACTGCTAAAGGAGACAATGTTTCTCCAGAGTAGGGGTGTAAAGCACTCATAACATTCGTATAACACACAATAACTTAGGAAAGTAAAAATTGAATCTACAGATGAATTAGGCATAAAGAAACAAATTTAAGTGCATAGATTAAATTCTGTAAGGTACAGAACAGATTAACCGGTGACACTTTGAACGCGATGCAGCAGGGAGTTCAGAAGCCCGATGGCCTGAGGGAAGAAGCTGTTTCCCATCCTGACCGTTCTTGTCTTTATCATAGTCTCCTGCCTGATGGTAGAAAGTCAAAGAGGATGGGTGGGATGATACCTGATCATTCTAAGGGCCCTGGGAACTCAGTGCTCCTGATGAATGTCCCAGACGGACGGTAGGGAGACCCCTAAGATCCTCTCGACCGTTCTCATGGTCCTTTGTGGAGACTTCCGATCCAAGGCTCTGCTGCTCCCACACCAACTTGTCAAGACGCCCTCAAAGGTGCTCCTGTAAAGTTCAGTTAAGATGGGGAGGCTCGCTTGCCTCAATCTCCTCAGGAAGTGGAGGCACTGCTGTGCCTTCTTATTCAGAGAGGCCTTACGCATATCACACCCTCTTGTGTCCAGCAGCGTCTCACGTCCAATAAACTTGCAGCATCCTTGCTGTTAAGCCGTTAAGTGAGCCTGTCAATTTGAGCACGACAAGTGAATCAAATGGTCGCTCAAATCTATTTTTGGTGACAATGAGAAATAAATATGAAAGAGAACATGGTGTTTTTCTAAAATGTGCCATAGATGCCTTGTGCAGGAAGGCACAGAGTCGACTGTACTTCCTTAGAAGGTTGGCGTCATTCAATGTCTGTAGTGAGATGCTGAAGATGTTCTATAGGTCAGTTGTGGAGAGCGCCCTCTTCTTTGTGGTGGCGTGTTGGGGAGGAAGCATTAAGAAGTGGGACGCCTCACGTCTTAATAAGCTGGTAAGGAAGGCGGGTTCTGTCGTGGGCAAAGTACTGGAGAGTTTAACATCGGTAGCTGAGCGAAGGGCGCTGAGTAGGCTACGGTCAATTATGGAAAACTCTGAACATCCTCTACATAGCACCATCCAGAGACAGAGAAGCAGTTTCAGCGACAGGTTACTATCGATGCAATGCTCCTCAGACAGGATGAAGAGGTCAATACTCCCCAATGCCATTAGGCTTTACAATTCAACCGCCAGGACTTAAGAACTTTTTAAAAGCTATTATTAATGCTTTTTGAGATAGTGATTTAGATGCATATCATATTTTTTTACTGAGTTAAGTATTGTATGTTATTAGTTTTTGCTACAACAAGTGTATGGGACATTGGAAAAAAAGTTGAATTTCCCCATGGGGATGAATAAAGTATCTATCTATCTATCTATCTATCTATCTATCTATCTATCTATCTATCTATCTATCTATCTAGCATCTTTCACCCACTCAACAAGGCAAGTAGATCATCTTCAAGTAAAATCTAAAATTAATCTTAAATCTAAAGATTTCCCTGAGGTCTTCCATATACATTTGGATTGCCTGACGTCGTTTCTGAGTAATATTCCTTTGATCAGAGTCACCACCAGCAATACAGCAGCCACTCAGCGCTGAGGTGTCAGCCTAGCCGAAGCGACTTAGCATACCCAAACTCAGAGCCAGATGCGAGCATTCCAAATTGCTCGGTATTCCAGCAAATCCAAATGCCTGAAGCCACGTTGCTCCTGTCACAGGATCAGAAAATCCCAGAGAGCTTTACAGGGATGTAAGCTGTTTCTGAAATGTGCGGGGAATGCAGCTGCCAAGTTATGTTCCTCTTGGCCCGACATTTGATAATGATGAATTATCTAGATTGAGGGATAAACTTTTAGCCTGAGGCAACTTCACTGCAAATTCGGTTAATCCACTGAAAAAAAAACAGCGTTTTGTCACATTACAAATATCTGCCTCCAAGCATCTTGGAAAAAATTTCTTGACTGGGACCCCTAAAGTACACTTGGCTTCAACTACACAAGGACGATTGCACTACTAGAAAAAGTTCAAAGTTCAAAGTTCAATTTATTATCGGAGTCACATATAAATCTGAGATTCTTTTTCTGCAGGAATACTTAGCAAATCTGTAGAACAGTAACTGTAAACATCAGGAAATGTTAGCTGTAAACAAACTGTGGAAATGCAGATTTAAATAAATAGCAATAAATACAAGCATGAAATAACAATATAACAGAGTCCTTAAATAACTGTATTTATCCCCTTTTGTTCCAGAGTCTGTTGGTTGAGGGGTAGAAACTGTTCTTGAACCAGGAGGTGCGAGTCCTGGGGCTCTTGTACCTTTTACCTCGTGGCAGCAATGAGAGAAGTACATGGCCTGGGCGGTGAGGATCTTTGCTGATGGATGCTCCTTTTCTACGGCAACATTTCATGCAGATGTCCTCAATGATCAGGAGGGTTTTATCTGCGATGGAGTGGGCTGAATCCACTACCTTTTGTAGGATTTTCCACTCAAAGCGATTGGAGTTCCCATGCCAGGCCATAATGCAGCCAGTCAGCATACGTCCATAGAAGTTTGCCAAGGTTTTTGATGACATGTCAAACCTCCTCAAACTCCGGAGGAAGTAGAGGCACTGTTGTGCTTTCTCTGAGATAGTGACACCCAGGAATTTAAAGTTACTGACCCTCTCCGCCTCTGATTCTCCAGAGATTACTGGCTCATGAACCTCTGGTTTTCCTCTCCGGAAGTCTACAAACAGTTCCGTAGTCTCATTGGCATTGTGCTTTATTACATCACTCAGCCAAGTTTTCAATCTCCCTCCTGTATGCTGATTCATCACCATCTTTGATATGGGCCACAACAGTGGTGTCATCAGCAAAAAGATGTGGTGTTGGTGGTTGAGCTGTACTTAGCCACACCGTCATAGGTGTAAAGTGAGTAGAGCAGGGGACTAAGTACACATCCCTGCAGTGCTCCTGCGCTGATGGAGATTGTGGAGGAGAAGCTTTTGCCAAATCAGACTGACTGGGGTCTACAAGGGAGGAAATCCAGGATCCAATTGCTCAAGGGGGTATTGAGGCCCAGACCCTGGAGTTTACTGATTAGTTTTGAGCGGATGATGGTGTTAAATGCCGAGCTGTAATCGATAAAGTGCATCCTGATGTTTGCATCTTTGCTGTCCAGACGTCCCGGGGTTGTGTGAAGAGCCAATGAGATGGCATCTGCTGTAGACCTGTTGCTCTGGTAGGCGAATTGGAGCGGATCAGACAGGAACTGATATACTTGAACACCAGCCTCTCGAAACACTTCGTCACTGTGGATGGGAAGTGCCACTGGGTGACAGTCATTTAGGCAGGTTACCACACTGTACTCGGTCACCGGTACGATTGAAGCCTGATTGGAGCAGGTGGGTACCACACAATGCCAGAGCGGGAGCTTGAAGATATCTGTGAATACTCCAGCCAGTTGGTCAACACAGGTCTTCAGTACTCGGCCAGGTACTCTGTCCAGACCCGATGCTTTCGTTGGATTCACTCTCCTGAAGGCAGCCTGCACGTCATCTTCAGACGCTGAGACCCAAGGATCATCGGGGGGCTTGCAGATGCACGATGGTTCCTCCCTGTTCTGGTGATCAAAGCAAGAAGGCATTGAGCTCATCTGGAGGTGGCAGCAGAGTTTCACTTACGTCACAAAATTTAACTTTGTAGGAGGTCATGGCATTCGAACACTGCCACATCTGCCGAGCATCCCTCGTTGATCCCAACATAGTCCAGAATCTCCACTTTGCCCGAGAGATGGCTTCCCAAAGATCATACCTGCACCTCTTGTGGCATTCTTGATCTCCAGACTTGAACGCCTCTGATCTGGGTCTCAGCAGGTTCCAGATTTCATTGTTCATCAAGAGCTTCTGATTGGGGAAAACCCTGGATGATTTTGTGGGGACACACTCATCCACAGCTGTTTTAATAAAGTCTGTAATGACCCTGCGGTAGTCATTCAGGTCCTCAGATGAGTTCTTAAACACGGCCCAATCCTGTAACCGTTCCTCTGCCTCCTGCGCCAACCTTTTGGTTGTCCTCATCTCTGGAGCCTTACTCTTTAGGCTCTGCCTGCATGCAAGCAAGAGTAGAGCCAGATGCGGACTTGCCAAAACACGTTCTCGGGAAGGAGAGATAGACATTCCTTATCGTAGTGTAGCAATGGTCTACTGTGTTGGGACCTCTTGAGCAACAAGTTACGTGCTGGTGATAATTAGGAAGGGTTTTCTTCAAACAGGCCTGGTTAAACTATAATTTAAAATGCATCAGGATGGGCCGTTCTTGTTTACAGACAGTATTGGGCAGTTTCGCGACTGCTTATAATCGGCCACTAGTGGTGTGTAAACTGCAGTCAGGATCACGGATGAGAATTCTCGAGGCAAGTAGAATGGACTACATTTAATTGTAAATTTAATTTAATTTAAAAAAAACTACAACTCTTTTAAGCTATCTTCAGTTCGCAGATTCATAGCAGAATGCCATTCTTCCAAACTGCCTGTACGAGCTCTTTGAAACAGAAACTCAGCATTTACAAAATGGAGAAGATAACAGCATCTGTTAATCATAAGCTGGAACAATTTGATTCATACTGGGGAAAATGGTTTAACTACATAATGCCTCATAGGCCTGATTTTATTCTCACAAATCAATGAATCTGTTGTTAAAAAAAGATCACTCCCTACTTGTACATAGTTCTTTCCTTTTGCTTGTTTTTTCTTTCCACTCTTTTCTATAAGTGTATACCTCAGATAAATACTTTGTGGAGATTTGTGATATATATGATTATATGATATATATGTACAATGTCTGAAATACATCTTCTGGAAATGTTTGTTTGATGATGAACTTCAATATAAAAATAAATTACAAAAAAGAAAGAAAAGGAGACTCAGTTCCACTCCCCTGATTTATATTCATAAGCTTTTTCCCTGCCCTAAATTTCCAATGTTTCTTGGCTGCCATTGTTAGAATTAAAATCAGAATCGAAATCAGAATTGTTTATCATCACCAGCACATGTCGTGAAATTTGTTAACTTAGCAGCAGCAATGCAATATAATACATAATAATAAAAACATTATTAGTATTGTAAATGTTAGTAAGAGGTATATTTATACTTCTTACTGACATTTACAATACTAATAATGTTTTTATATATATATAAAAGTAAATTAAATAAGTTGTGCAAAAAGAGAAAAAAAGCAGTGAGGTAGTGTTCATGGGTTCAATGTCCATTTAGAAATCGGATGGCAGAAAGGAAGAAGCTGTTCTTGAATTGTTGAGCGTGTGCCTTCAGACACCTGTACCTCCTTCATGTTGGTAGCAATGAGAAGAGGGCATGACCTGGGTGATGGGGGTCCTTAATAATCGATGCCACCGATTTGAGGCATCGCTCCTCGAAGATGTCCTGGATGCTAGTGGAGGCTGGTGCCCGAGATGGAGCTGACAGCTCTCCGCAGCTTATTTCGATCCTGTGCAGTAGCCCCCCCACCCCCCCCCCCACCCCAATACCAGACGGTGATGCAGCCAGTTAGGATGACAATAAACTTGATGCTGGCTTTGAAAAATTGCATATTTTGGAAAGCTGTATGCGTATCTGATGCGATTCACTTGTGATGCTGCTGCAAGTAATTTTTCATTGCACCTGTGACATTGACACGAATCGAAGGAGATGGTGACCATGTAAGAAGGTAGATGTGAGGTCGAAGGTCAGCCATTACCTTGATGAATGGGGTAGGTGGAGCAGGCTTCAAGGATGGAATGACCTACTCCCACGCCTATTGCTGGTGATGTCGAATTGCCATGATGAAAAGTCGCTTTTGATAGACACTAGATTGTGATGGAAGCTGTTGCATACATGGTGGGTGGTGGTGGGAGGGTGCGCTAATGCTTTCTGCTGGAAAAGGTGGGGTGAGGGTGAGAGGGGAGGATTGATGGCTGGATTGATCGATGGGAGGAGGGAGAGGGGACTTCGGTTCCACGTTTTTCTGTCATTCATTTCTTAGGGTTTTTCCTGTGTTTCGTTAATGTCTGTGAAGAGTAAGAATTTCATGTTGTATGCTTTATACATTCTCTGATATTAAGTGGAAGCATTGAACCATTAAACAGCTGATGGCATTTTCACTAGCTGCATCACCATTTGATATTCAGGGGGTGGAGGGGCTACTGCACAGGATCAAAATAAGCTGCAGAGAGTTATAAACTCAGTCAGCTCCATCATGGACACTGGCCTCCATAGTATTTAGGACATCTCCAAGGAGTGGTGCCTTAAAGGGGTGCCGTTCATCATTAAGGACTCTCATCACCCTGGACATGCCCTGTTTTTATTGTTACCATCAGGAAGGAGGTACAGAAGCCTGAAGGCACACACTCAGTGATTCAGGAACAGCTTCTTCCCGTCGGCCGTCCGATTTCTGAATGGACAATGAACCCATGAACACTACCTCACTACTTTTTATTTTTCTCTTCTCTTGGCACTGCTTACTAAACCACATTCTGATATTTCTCATGCGTGTGTTGATTGGTAAACTGAAGCAATTCACCCTCTTTCAACCCACGATTTGAATGTAGTCTGCACATTTTGGATTTGTTTTGTTCAGTGGTACTTCAACAAATTTGACCAGGGCCACAGATGCAATGAAAAACATATCCACAACAGAATTACAAGCACACAGCAATAATAGATACAACATTCACAAGAGAAAATATAAATTATACATGAAAGAACACAATTAGAACTGAAAAAAAACCCCAAAATATTCAAAATGATCATTGTCACGAACACAAGAGATTTTGCAGATTAATCTTGAGCAACATACACAAAATACTGCAGGAACTCGGCAAGTCAGGCAGCATCTATGGAGGGGAATGAACATTTGATGTTTCAAGCTGAGGCCCTTCTTGCAGTTCTCTTGCAGACTGCATCAGGTTTTCCTCTAGGATTTCCCTGTATTTTGCTACATTCATTTTACCCTATAAAGCCTTCCAGGGCCTGCTGCAGTGAAGCATCCCCACAGCATGATGCAGCCACCACCATGCTTCACAGTAGGGATGGTGTGTTTTCGATGATGTGCAATATTCAGTTTACACCAAACATGGTGTTTAGTCTGATGGCCAAGCAGCTCAATATTGGTTTCATCAGACTATAGAACATATATGTCAAACTCAAGGCCCACGGGCCAAATCTGGCCCGCGGTGGAATTATCTTTGGCCCGCGAGATAATATCTAATTACTATTAAAGCTGGCCCCAGTAATTGAAGCGCCTATGGCGTATGATATGGCTAATGCTGAGTTTATTCAGGTACCAGGTTTTCAGGGTTTTTAGTGTTTATTCGGCAGTCTTGCTCGGCAGTCTTCTTCATAAGAAACGGAATTTGTAAAGTGAAACACTTTGTAGTTATAGCAGAGACTGAGACACATGAGAGCAGGCTGAAAAAACGGAGGCAACGAAAGCTGCGTTCGCACGCGTCCGACTGATCCGGCCCGCATGAAGCTGCATTTTGCTCAATCCGGCCCGTGACCTAAAATGAGTTTGACACCCCTGCAATAGAACATTCTTCCAGCTGAGTTCAGAGTCTCCATGTGCCTTCTGGTAAACTCAAGCTGAGATTTCATGTGAGTTTTTTTCAACAGTGGCTTTCTCTTGGCCACTTTCCCATAAAGCTGTGACTGGTGAAGCACCCGGGCAACAGACTGTCTCTCCCATCTCAGCCACTGAAGCTTGTAACCCCTCCAGACCTGTTACAGGTCTCTTGGTGGTCTCCCTCACTAGTCCCCTTCTTGCATGGTCACTCAGTTTTTGAGGACAAACTGCTCTGGACAGATTTACAACTGTGCCACATTCCTTCCATTTCTTGATGATTGACTTAACTGTACTCCAAGGGATATTCGGTGACTTGGAAATTTCCTTGTATCCATCTCTCTTTTCAATAACCCTTTTGCAGAGTTGCTTGGAGTGTTCTTTTGTCTTTGTGGTGTGGTTTTTGCCAGGGTACTGACTTACCAGCAGTTGGTCCTTCCAAATCCAGGTGTATTTTTACTACAATCAATTGAAACACCTCGACTGCACTCAGATTTATATATAGCTAGGACACCTTAACTAATTATGTGACTTCTAAAACCAATTGGCTACACCAGTGATGATTTAGTGGGTCATTAAGTGGGTGGGGGGGGGGTGAATACTTAAGCAACCTTTTATTTTGTGTTTTATATTTATTGTTAATTTAGATCACTTTGTAGAGATCTGTTTAACTTTGGCACGAAAGAGCCTTTTTCTGTTGATCAGAGTCAAAATAGCCAAGTATATATATACTGTAATTCACATTTTTCTCTCTATTATCGTGTATTGTATTGTACTGCTGCCACAAAGTTTTCAAATTCCATGACATATGTGGTGATATTAAACCTAATTCTGATATAAAGACATCTTAGGTTACATGGGAGCTAAATTTTGACTTTCTGCTGATGTAAAATGCGTGGTATAATGAAGCTGCAGCAAGGCAAGGGTTAAGTAAACATCCAAGCAAGTTTGTTTACAGATAGTATGTAATCAATCCAGGAAAAAACAGTCTTTGAAGACCATAGCTTCTCTCTACATAGCGTGGCGCTGGAGTACACTATGACAAGATAAAATACAAATGAAAGTTTCGAAGGATTCTAAGAGTTAGTAAAGTAATTGACCAATAGACACATATTACATCAGATTACAATGAGTTTGCTTCCTATAAATCACCTATATTTGTTATTTCAATTCATAATTCAAGTCAGAATAACTGACGTCAAGATTCAGGAGGGCATTTTTGTTGGTCCACAAATCAAACAGATCATCAATGCCAGGCAATTCTAGCGGCACCGGAGAAAATCACATGGAAGGCATACAAGGATGTTGTTGAAAATTTTCTTGGCAACTACAGAGCATCAAACTAGGTGCAGCTGGTTGACAACATGCTTTGAGCACCCAAAACCGTGAAGTGCAGCATGTCACCAAAGATTCATTTTCTGCATTCCTGTTTAGACTTCTTCTCTGCAAATCATGGTGCTGTCAGTGACGAGCATGGTGAAAGATTTCACCAGGACATTGCGGTCACGGAGAAACAGTATCAGGGCAACTGGAATCCATCAATGCTGGCTGATTGTTGGTGGACACTTAAGCGAGAAGCCTCAGACACTGAGCACAAATGAAAATCATCAACAAAACATCTTTAGCTTAGTTCAACTATTGAAAAGTGTCAGCACCACAATGCAATTAAACACAGTACATTCAATAAAAGTTAATTTCTTGTTTCTCCAAATTCCTACATGATACAAGTAGTCTGAAATTATTTTTGTGATCAGGTTCAAGCGGTCTATCAGAAACAAAGACAATTTCTGGTAAAAAAAAAATGTTGTCCAGTATTATTGGTCAATTACTAATTCTGAAGTATTATTGGCCTTTAACATGTGAAGTCTATTGGCTATTAATATCTGTATCATTGTAGTGTGATTGGTGATTATTTATGCAAATAAGGAATTTGAACATCCAGCAAGGCTACCCAAAGATGAATAACTGTGTTCAACTAGTCAATTTTGTATAAAAACTTCAGAACACTTAGGTAACAGGAGCCAGGCTGTTCTCCTGTGCACAAGTAAATAAAATATGCTTGAGGAACAAGTGCAAGTTTTCAGAGTCCAGTTAATCAACGATGACCATCAGACCATAAGGTATACAAGCAGAGTTAAGCCATTTGGCCCATCGAGTCTACTCCGCCATTTCATCATGGCTGATCCAATTTTCCTCTCAGTCCCATTCTCCTGCCTTCTCCCCATATCCCTTCATGCCCTGACCAATCAAGAATTTATCAACCTCTGCCTTTAATACACCCAATGACTTGGCCTCCACAGCTGCCTGTGGCAAAGAATTCCACAGATTTACCTCCCTCTGGCTAAAGAAATTCCTCCTCATCTCTGTTCAAAGAGGGCGCCCCTCTGTCTCTGGTCTTAGACTCTCCCTCCATAGGAAACATCCTCCTCACATCCACTCTATCAAGGCCTTTCACCATTCGATAGGTTTCAATGAGATCATCCCTCATTCTTCTGAATTCTAGTGAATACAGGCCCCAGAGCCATCAGACACTCATCATATGACAAGCTGTTCAATCCTGGAATCATTTTTGTGAACCTCCTTAGAGCCCTCTCCAGTTTCAGCACATCCATAAAGGGCACAAACCTGCTTACAGTACTCCAAGGGAGGCCTCTCCAGTGCTTTATAAAGTTTCAACGTTACATCCTTGCTTTTTATATTATAGTCCTCACATCGAGTCCGATCTCTGCTTTCCAATTCTATTCAAATTGAAACAAATTATTTGCTGCCAGTGAAATCCACGACAAAGATTATTCCAGGAAATAAGGAAAACAGACCTTGACTTTTCATGACTCACTCATTCAGGAGATCCTTGGCTTTGATAAGTCTTTGAAAACAACAGGAGATGTGCAGCACCAAAGTGAATGATTAAAACTCGCCTGTGTGAGACTGCAAGCACTCGAAGGAGACCCCAGAGCAGAAAAAAATGTAACATCCAATCCTCAGAGCTGAGGCCAACATAATATATCATTAATTCAAAGGTTGTGGGCTTTGTGAGCTGAGTTAATATTTAAATACCCATTCATAATTGGCAGAGAAGATTGTAACATCGGAAGGACGAGTTGTTGGTGTCCGTTCTCGTTGCAGGAGCGATCTCTCTGTCCCTTGATGGACACAGAGAGTCTGAGTGAGAAACCGAAGTGCTGGGTTTGTGAACAGTACTTTTGATAGACTCTGGATCAAGGTTTCTTTGGGGAGGGGAGTGCTTTTGCTGTTGCATGTGTGGTGGGAGGGTGGGAGGTTGGTGCTTCTGCTGTGCAAGTGGAGGGGGAGGGTTGATGCTTGTGTGAAGGGAGGGGAGAGGGGGGCTTTGATGCTTCTATCGCTCATTCTATGGGGTTTCTTGTTTCGTGGATGTCTGTGAAGAGTAAGAATTTCGGGTTGTATACTGTATACACTCTCTGATATTAAATTGAACCATTTCAACCATTTGAACTATTTGTGTGCCTTTCGGACTCCTGAAGGAGATCTTAGAGCACAGAAAAATGTCACATCCAATCCTCAACTCTGAGGGAGCCACTGTTTATAATTCATTCAAAAGCTGCGGACTTTGCAGGTCAAGCCAATATTAAATTACCCTCAGCGTTTTGCCCCTGAGAATGAGGTGCTGAGTCACCAACTTGAACCTCTGCAGTCGTTGAGGAATGGATATACCCACCATGCTGTTAGGG
Organism: Hemitrygon akajei; assembly: GCF_048418815.1. Taxonomy (NCBI): domain Eukaryota; kingdom Metazoa; phylum Chordata; class Chondrichthyes; order Myliobatiformes; family Dasyatidae; genus Hemitrygon; species Hemitrygon akajei. The sequence goes on along the minus strand of NC_133147.1, from coordinate 15,663,734 downwards.
AGGGAGTTCCAGTATCTTGACCCAGGGGCAATGAAGGAACAGAAATATTTTAATTCCAATTCCCATTCCCAAAGTATCGATCCATGGTGTCAAGATAGGGCCACTCTCAGTGCAGGGGAGCAACACCTTATATTCTGTCTGGCTAGCTTCCAACCTGAAGGCATGAATATTGATTTCTCCTTCCAGTAAACAAATTCACCACCCCTTCACTCTGACCTTTCACTTCTTCTTGTATTACTTCCCCCGGGTCCCCTCCTCCTTTACGGACAGGTAAGTAAGGGTTAGTAAGCTGTGGGAGTGCAGTGGTGACACTGAAAGAATGTGCTCAGCCCCTTCTCAGACGGGGTTGGTTGTTGAAGCCAACGATGCATTTCACTGTACGTTTCGATGTTTCAACCTACATGTGACAATAAAGCTAATCTTTATCTTTGCAACAACACACACAAAATGCTGGTGGAACACAGCAGGCCAGGCAGCATCTATAGGAGAAGCACTGTTGATGTTTCGGGTCGAGACCCTTCGTCAGCCTGGCCTGCTGTGCTCCACCAGCATTTTGTGTGTGTTGTTGTTTGAATTTCCAGCATCTGCAGATTTCCTCGTGTTTGCTCTTTATCTTTGCTTTGGCTTTTCCTTCCCTTTTTCCCTTTGGGCCATGGGCCGGGGTTTCATTGGAGACAACATGTAGACAACATCCACTGCGTTGCCTTCATCAACCTCCCTAGTAACGCCTTTGAAAAACTCTGTAAGATTGGTTAGACCTGACTACCACACACAAAGCCATGCTGACTGTCCCAAATCAACCCCTGTCCATCCAAGTCTCTTAGAATACCTTCCAGTAACTTACCCACTACTGGTGTCAGGCTCACCGGCCTATAACTTCGAGGCTTATTCAAAGAGTCTTTCTTAAACAACAGAAAACATTAGCTATCCTGCAATCCTCACCTGTGCCTAAAAGACAATCTAACTATCTCTGTTAGGGCCCCTGCCTTTTCTGTACTCGCCTCCCACAGGGTCTGAAGGCACAGCTTGTCAGGCCCTGGGATTTATCCACCCTACTTCGCCTCAAGGCAGCAGACACCAACTCCTCCGTTATCTGTATGAGGTCCATGACCTCGCTGTTGTTTGTCTCACTTCTATAGACTCTGTATCCATCTCCTGACTAAACGCAGGAGATCCATTCAAGATCTCCATTCAAGATCTTCAAGAAAATCCAAGAAATCCAAGATATTCAAGAAAATCCATTCAAGATCTCCAGAGATCTCTGATCATCCAGAGGACCAATTTTGTCCCTTGCTATCCTTTCATTTTTAATATATCTGTAGAAGCCCTTTGGTTCCTTCAGGTTGGTATATCTGGGGGTGGTAATGGAGTTAAGCTCCCACTCCCTATTAAATGCTCCCAATGACGTGGGGCTCAAATAGCCTCTGACAATCAAGTCCAGCCCCTGGCCTTCACGTGTGGCTACTAAGCCCTGTGGAACCGTTTCGACTAACGTGAGAAGGGGCAGAAGCAGGTTGCTGGCACCTTAAAACAAGTCGCTTCGGGAGGACGGGGGCTCATGAGCTGAGGTTGGCGGCTCGTATAGGAAAAGAAAAATCCTGATCTCAAGCCTCCACTGCCTTGCCGCTATACCCACTCATGGGGGAGGTTCGGGGAGTAAAACCCCGGGGGAAAATCTGGAGCTGGAATCCCTAAGGCAGTCCCACGTTGAGTTTAACGCTGACTGGCAACTCCTGCGGCGCTGCTGGTACCAAACTGCACCGGTCTCCGCTGTTCCTTTGGGCTCATCAGATGTGTGGAGAGGAGGAGCTTGCTACACGGGCAACAGCCATATTGTTCTTCCCTGGCTTGTGTATCTTCAATTCAATTCAAGTTTAATTGTCAACGACCATGCATGACTGCTCATGAACCCATGCAAACGAGGCAGTGTTACTCCGGGGTCAAGGTGCAAAACGCAGTACCAACAGTCACACACAGCACATGCTGGATAGAAAGATACAGCCGTGCAATGCAAGAAGGCCAAACTCATCCCCTTCCAGTTACCTTTTCGAAGTTTTGGATTTGACCAGAAAGGTTTTTCCTTTTTTCCTGCTTTTACTCTCAAGATGAACCGCCCAGTTTTTTTTTTCTTTTTCTTTATTTTCCTGTTCATTTTTGTGTTTTGGGTCTTTTTTGATGCACATTTCAATTATAAAAGTTTTTTTTTTCTTCTTGTTATGGATAAGAGGAGAATCCATTATCTTGTTTATTATATACTGTTAGATTAATTCTATGTATGATCGTGATAATTCGTATTTTTCCTTTTATTTGAATTGTAATTGATATAGATTTTTGAGACAATTCTCCTCTTGTTTATATATATATACACACACACACACACACACGTACTTATTTTTTTATTTAACTAATAAAAAGGTTGATAAGGAAAGAAAGACCAAACTCAAGCCATCCAGCACTGCAGAAATCTGCAGCTGACCACAATAGAGCTTGTAATCTGCCGAACGAAAACTGAGGGGGCAGCACCGAATCCAGCCTGGACACCGTGCCACACTGCCCCCAGTGGAGCACACCAGCTCCTAGCGGCTGGAAACAGGAGAAACCGCGGCTTGAGGCCCAGTACAAGATAGCAAGCACATGCAGGACATCAGTAAAACACATCCACACAAAATATATATAGCTGGACAGCTAAGACACAGGAGCCACGGTTGACCATGGATAATGCTGAGGCTTTGTAAGACACTAGTCAGGCCACACTTGGAGTATTATCTCGGAAAGGATGCGCTGTCATTGGAGAGAGTCCAGAGGAGGTTCACGAGGACGATTCCGGGAATGAAGAGTTTAGCATATGAGGAGCATTTGGCAGCTTCGGGCCAGTACTCACCGAAATTTAGAAGAATGCAGGGGGGATCTCATTGAAACCTACCAAATGTTGAAGGACTAGATAGGGTGGATGTGGGGAGGATGTTTCCTATGGTGGGGGTGTCCAGAACTAGAGGGCACAGCCTCAAAATTGAGGGGCGACCCTACAGGGGAATATTTGTAGCCAGGGAGTAGTAGATCTGTGGAATGCTCTACCACAGACATCTGTGAAGGCCAAGGCCATGGGTATATTGAAAGCAAAAACCGATAGTTTCCCCGATTGGTCAGGGCATCAAATGTTATGGTGAGAAGGCAGGTGCATGGAGTGGAATAGGATCCGGGATCAGCCATGATGGAAGGCCGGAGCAGACTCGATGGGCTGAATGGCCTAATTCTGTCCTATGTCTTTTGGTCTTATGGACCCTGACCACCAAAAGCCTCAGAAGCCCTGAGGATTCTTCTTCACCTTGTCTGCTAGAGCAACATCATGCCTTCTTTAAGCCCTCCTGATTTCCTTCACCAGCGGTCTATTGTATCTCTTATACTCCTCAAGTACCTTATTTGCTCCTTCCTGTTATGCACCTCTGTCTTCTTCTTCTTAACCAAGGCCTCAATATCTCCTGAGGACCAATGTTCCCTAAACCTATTATCCTTGCCGTTTATTCTGACAGGAACATACAAGCTCTGTACTCTGAAAATTTCACTTACGAAGGCCAGCCTTGCTCATTGTTTGCACAATGGCAGACGCTGGGTTCTAATAAAAGAAACTCTGTAGTCTGTTTCCTGTACTTAAAGGAATTGCCATCTCAGTTGGTGAACTAAATTTATCATCAATCAGTTTCGCATTATCTCAAGTTGTTCCACGGACAAATGGGTGATAAATAGCCTACTGTTTTAATGGGATTCTGTAGTGAACAATTGTTTGATTGCCACAGGGAACGCGACCAAAAGTAGGAATCTGAAGGCTGAAGTAATGAACTGTTATTGGATAATAAAGTGTTTCCTGCAGACTATTTCATATTTGGTATTGGTAATGCTATTGTTAGGTGGTGGAGTGTAGGCACGTCTCTACCAAAGGAGGCGTAAGGCACTCCTTCCCTCTGCTAGCCTGTAGGTCACCCTTGAGCAAGGTGTAGCACCTGCTTAACCCCCTGATCAGAGACACATGAAGCCATGGGAGAAGATGGCGGATGGCCGTACGAGCAGCCGGTGCACATCACAAGCCCTGGTGATGCAACCACTGATGCCAGGCCAGACAATCTCTGAAGAGTATTGATAATGGCTGGGGTCACCCGTCTTGTAAAGACACTGCCCAGAAGAAGGAAATGGCAAACTGCTTCTGTAAAAAATGTTGCCAAGATCATTCATGTTCCTGGAAAGACCTAGGTCATATGACGTGGCGCATGAGGAATGAATGAGTGCCTATTGCTTTACACGCTGTTCATGCAGACCAGTTCAGTGCACCGTGCATTGAGCTAGAATGAGGTAAAGCAATTACAAAAGCAGAATAAAGTGTAAAAGCTACCAAAAAAAAAACAGTACCAGGGAAAATGCCGTTCCATTTTCTCAGTTGCTTCGTCTCCACCACGTCTATTCCCAGGAGAAATCCTACTCCCTTTCCTCAGTTCCTCTGTCTCTGCTGCGTCAATTCCAAGGAAAAATGTTAATCCCTTTTCTCAGTCCCTTCCTCTCTCCCAGGACGAAGCTATCCTTTCAAGGAGATCAGAGATGTCCTCCTACCTCAAAGAATGGGGTTACCCTTCCTCCACCATTGATGCTGCCCTCATCCTCATCTCCTCCATCTCCCAGACATCCGCGCTCACCCCATCTTTCCCACTGCCTTAACAGGGAGAGAGTTCCTCTTGTCCTCACCTACCACCCCATGAGTCTCCGCAACTGCCACCATCTTCGAGGGGGATCCTGCCACCAAACTCATCTTTACCTCTCCCCCTCCCCTCCTCCACTCTCCACTTCCACAGGGATCACTCCCTCTGTGATTCTCTTAACCAGTCATCTCTCCCCACTATTCTCCTTCCTGGCACCTATCCTTGCAAAGTGACAGAAATGCCCATTCACCTCCCACCTTAGCTCCATTCAGGGCCCCAAACAGCTCTTCTAGGGGAGGCAGCACCTCACCTGCCAACCTCTTGTGTCCAGTGCTCCGGATGCGGCCCCCTCTACACTGGTGTGACCCGTTGTAAATCAGGGGGACGCTTTGTCGTGCACTTCCGCTCTGTCCACCAAAATCTGAATTTCCCAGCGGCCAACCCTTTTAATTGCTATCCCCATTCCCGTCCCGACGTGTCGGTCCGTGGCCTGCTCTCTTGCCACCATGAGGCCACTCTCAGGGTGGAGGAGTGACACTTCGTGTTCTGTCTGGGTAGCCTCCAACCGGATGACATGAACGTCGATTTCTCCTTCTTGTAATGTTTTTCCCTCCTCCTTCCCTCCTCTTCTATTCCCTACTCTGACCTCTAACCTCTTCTTCTCACCTCCCTCTTGATCGCCTGCTTTTTCCCCTTCTCCAGTGGCCCACTCTCCACTCCTGTCAAGTTCCTTCTTCTCCTGCCCTTTACCTCTCCGATCCTACTGGCTTCACCTGACACCTTCTAGCTATCCCTCTTCCCCTGCCCCCTCCTTTTTATTCTGGCATCCTCCCTCTTCTTCTCCTGCCCTTTACCTCTCCCATCCTACTGGCTTCACCTGACACCTTCTAGCTATCCCTCTTCCCCTGCCCCCTCCTTTTTATTCTGGCATCCTCCCTCTTCTTCTCCTGCCCTTTACCTCTCCCATCCTACTGGCTTCACCTGACACCTTCTAGCTATCCCTCTTCCCCTGCCCCCTCCTTTTTATTCTGGCATCCTCCCTCTTCTTCTCCTGTCCTGAAGAAGAGTCTCGGCCTAAAACATCGACTGGTTACTCTTTTCCCTACATCCTGCCCGACCTGCTGAGTTTCTCCAGCACTGTGTGCGCATGTCTGTTGCTCTAAATTTCCAGCATCTGCAGAACCCCTTGCGCTTAAAAAAAAGGCAGTAATGCAGTTTATCAAAGCTTCCCAAATCCACAGAGGAACTTGGACCTGATTGAGTAAATGTAAACAGTGGGAAAAAAACCATTCATGGGGTAAATTATGTGCCTATTATTAAATATCCTTGAACTGAATGACTTGCTGGGCCATTTCAGAAGGCAGTTAATCAGCCAGGCTAGGTATACTGTAGGCAGTCTGTTTACTTCATAAATAATACCAGTGATCCAGGAAACAATTCACAACAATCTGGTAGTTTAATGACCAGCATGATTGACGTATCTTTATCAGTTTCAGGTTTATTTCAATAATTGGTTAAATTCTCCTGAGGCAATGATTGGGTTTGATTTTTCACCTCTGAAACGCTGGATAAATGGAAACATTTGACAGCTGGATCAGTCCTTTGGTCCGTAAATCTTTTGATCTACTCCAAGAGCAATCTCACTCTTCCCTCCCACATAGTCCTCCATTTTCCTTTCATCTTGTCTATCCAAGAGTAGAGCCTCTAAGAGCAGTAGCACCCCTGGTGAAGGTCCGTTCTGGGGCAGCTTTGGTCCCAACTGGACTCTCAACTCTCACCCGTAGCTCCGAGCAGTTGCTCGCATGCGACAGCGGCCACTGCCGGAAGCCAGCTCCAGTGGACTGGCTGGAGAGGATCTACAGTGAGATCCGATGACTGGGAAGGCGGTACTGCGACGTTCCATGGAGAGCGAGGGCACGACAAGGCACAGAAGATGCCATGGTCATCCTTTGCCACCAAGGAAGACCCCAGTTTGTGACCACTGGACCCAAGCTTCTGAGGTCGAGAGAGTGTAATTGACCCAGTGTAAACAGCTTTTCCACTTTAAAAACTCTCCTGCACAGGTTTCCCGTCATTGTTAGATACGACAGACTACCACTACCAATATCCCCTCCATCCCTTCCTCCAATCATCTTAAAGTAATTCCTTCCTGAATTAGCCATTTTCACTCTGGGACAAAGGCACCGGCTGTCTATTCTATCTATACCCCTTATAATGTTATACAGCTCAATCAAGACAACTCTCATCCTTCTTCCCTCCAAAGAGAAAAGCCCAAGCTCATTCAATCTTTCTTCATAAAACACGCTCTCTAATCCAGGCGGTGCCCTACGGGTAACGTAGTGATTAGCACAACACTTTACAACGCCAGCGGCCCGGGTTCAATTCCCACCGTTGTTTGTACGTTCTCCCGGTGACTGCCCAGGCTTTCTCTGGGTGCTCCGGTTTCCTCCCACAGTCAAAAGACTCACTGGTGGGTGGAGGGGGGGTTAATTGGTCATTGTAAATTGTCCCGTGATTAGACCAGGGTTAAATCTGGGGTTGCTGGGATGGCAAAGGGCCAGAAGGGCCTATTTGCAGTAAGTAAGTAAATAAGTAAATAAATTAATAGATAGATAGATAGATAGATAAATAAATAGATAGATAGATAGATGGTTAGATAAATGACTAAATGAATGAATGAATGCTCTCTCTAACGCTTATGCATCCTCATTATAGAACTGAACTCTATACTCCAAGTGGGCGTAATTGGGCTCATTGGACCAGACGGGACTGTTACTGTGTTGTATCTCTCAATAAAATATAAAACAAATAGTGTTCAACCCATGTAATAGAAGTTCAAGGCTTCAGATGACTCTCTAAAAAGTGGGTTTTTATAAGAGCCAGAGCTGGTGCCCAAGTCAGATGGGTGAAAAAATGAATGCTTCAAGAATGATCAGTTGTTTGGCATTGACAGTAATAATCAGGTCCTCACTGCTAACACACATGAGCAAAGAGAACTTGAGAATTATTGAAATGAGGAGTGGCGGTCTAGGTCGGGGTCCCCAAACGTTTTTTTATGCTAAGGGCCCCTCCCAAGAGGACCGTGAACTCCAGGTTGCAAACCCCTGGTCTAGGTTGTGCTGCTGGAAACGTGTTATGTTGAAGCTAAAACATGCGGCGATACTTGCGGGCTGCCTCCAGTGCATTCTTAGGTTCGTTGGTTGTTAACGTGAACTACGCATTTCACTGCTTCAACATACGTGTGATAAATAAATGCAAACCTGAATTTGAATCTTAAATGAGTGACCATGATGTCCTCTAGTCCTGGATGCCCTCACTAGGGGAAACATCCTCTCAACATCTCAGATAGTAACGAGAGGGCGTACAGGAGCAAGGTATACCAGCTAGTTGAGTGGTGTCACAGCAACCTTGCACTCAGCGTCAGTAAGACCAAAGTGCTGATTGTGGACTCCAGAACGGGTAAGATGAGAGAACACAAACCAATCTTCATAGAGGGTTCAGAAGTGGAGAGAGTGAGCATTTTCCTGGATCTCAATATCTCGGGGGACCTAACCTAGTCCCAACATATCGATGCAGCTATAAAGAAGACAAGACAGTGACTATACTTCAATAGGAATTTGAGGAGATTTGTTTTGTCACTTAAAACACTGGAAAACTTCTACAGATGTACTGTGGAAAGTTTTCTGACTGGCTGCATCACCGTCTGCTATGGAGGGGATGAGGGACTTACTGCACAGGATCAAAATTAGCTACAGAGAGTTGTAAAGTTAGTCAGCTCCATCATGGCCTCCATAGTATCCAAGAAGCAGTGCCTCAGAAAGGTGGCATCCATCATTAAGGACCCCCATCACCCAGAACATGCCCTCTTCTCATTGCTACCATCAGAAAGGAGGTACAGAAGCCTAAAGTCACACACTGAACGATTCAGGAACAGCTTCTTCCCCTCTGCCATCCAAATTCTAAATGAACATTGAATCATCATTACTCTTCTTATTTTTGTTTCTGCACAACTTATTTAATTTAGCTATTTAATGTACATATATACTTACTGTAGTTCAGGAGATCGGTGAGTCCTGGACTGGACGCCCTGCTCATTTAAGGAAGATAAAGTGTCTCCTTTCTAGGTGTAGAGATCACCGCAGGACCACTGCTTGGCTTCCCCTGCAGGAGATCACTTGCATATGGCCTCTCCTACACTACTGTGCCCATAGCAACACTTTCACGTGGCACCCCTGTTCTTACTGAATTTGTGATGTCATGGAGCGACTGAGTGCCCAGCAGTATAACTCATCAGCCTTGGCTGGCAGCCTGCCGAGGAGAAGGACAACTCCAAATCCAAGCCGGGGTAGATGGGACTTGTTAGCCTTGCCAGGCAGTCTGTCTAGGAGAAGGAAAAGACTTTTGCACAGTACTGTAGTAATTTTATGTATTGCACTGTACTGCTGCAAAAAAAAAGAGAAAAATTCATGTCGTATGTGAGTGATGAAAAACCTGATTCTGATATGGGTCTCCATTGTGGACTGTGAGTGGGAAGGGGACAGAGAGAGGGGAATCGTGGTTGGGAAAAGGGGAAGGGAGAGGAGAGGGAGTGGGAAGCACCAGGGACACATCATGTAATGATCAATAAACCTATTGTTTGGAATCAAACAACCTTGCCTGGTGTCTCAGAGCTGGGTGTGTTTGCACCTGTGCCACCCCCTGCCCCTGGCACTCCTTCTCTGCCACCTGTCCCACACCCCTCCCGCGGCGCTCCACCCTCGCCATTCCCAGCATCCTTTGCTCCCGCCAGATTTACAAATCTGCTCTCTGCTCCACGTTGACAGATACAGTACCGTGCAAAAGATTTAGGCATTCTAGATGTATATAAATATTTGTCTAAGACTTTCGCACAGGACTGTACATTAACCCTTTCATCCCCAAGATTATTCTCGTAAACCCTCCTCTGAACCTCTCCAATCCTTTCTAAAGTATGGAGCCAAAAACTACAGACAATACTCCAAATCTGATCTGACTAGCGCCCTATAAAGTCTCAGCAACTTTATATTACATGTTTTTCTAATAAACCTATCTAATTTTTCTGAAAAAAGTACATCTGCTTTTAAAGGCGGTGTGAAAACCTGTAATTGGGCACTTCATAGACTGTAGTTCCAGATTCCAAAAATATTGGATTCAATGGCTCCCAAAAATTTAAGACTCTGTGTCTCACTGGACATTGACCTTGAAGTATGCTTGATGTAATGGGTGAGTTACTCTTTTGGTACTTAGAAACATTCTTGTACCTGAAGATTATTCGTGAGGTAGCGTAGAGGTTAGCACAACGCTTTACAGTACCAGCCACCCAGGTTCAATTCCCGCTGCTGCCTGTAAGGAGTTTGTACATCCTCCCCGTGACCGCGTGGGTTTCTGCCCACGGTCCAAAGACGTATTGGTTGATAGGTTAATTGGTCATTGTATATCTCTCGTGATTGGGCTAGGGTTAAATTGGGGGTTGCTGGGCAGCGTGGCTTGAGATGCCAGAAAGGGCTATTCCGCACAAATAAAAAAATAAATAAGAAGAGACTTGTATGGAGGAGTGTGAGTGTGACTCTTCCTGAATAAGTAGCTTGAGCCATAGAGTAATACAGCACAGAATCAGACCCTTCGGCCCAACTAGTCCATACTGGCAAAAATGCCCCATCCAAGCTAGTCCCATTCACCAGCTACAATTTTGTATTCTGTTTCCTGTTCTACATTAGAATGCAGGATTCTATCTAATGTATTTTTCAAAATGACCACCTCAAGCACTATTTTTAATCTTCACAATGCACACACCTTGACTTTTCCCAAGAAACTCTGCTTCAGTCGGAATGAACGGGTACCAGGGAGCAATGTATATTTTAGTGAGCAGAAATTGAAATATTAATCAGCTGAAGCACAGTAGTTTCGCCGTGTTCCGGTCCAATCTGCATTTATATGCAATATTACCCCAGGAAACTGTCTATCCCTCAGTATTATGAGCAAAACAAACATCCACTCACGCTTCAGGTTAGCAGAATTCGCAGGCGCTCCTTCAGGCTCCATTGCTAGTGGAGTCACGTTTCAATGTTGCACAGCGTCCTTGCAGAGCGAATCCATGCAGACTCTCAGCTGAGGGAAATAATTCACCACTTCCCCGTCCACGAGAAAGGAAAGCACGTGCATCAGTAACCTGAATCACAGAAAAAAAATACTCTGAGAGCGTAGAGGATGCAAACCCTGAGTCAAGCAGCAAGTCGCAGAGACAAAACACTCAACTGGTGGGAAGGGGGTGATAAAATTTTATTATCTTGATTTAGAAATTACCGTGGAACTACCGTGGTATCTCCAGTCCAATGAGTATGCATCAGGACCAGTGCATTTTGGCCCAATTAAGTAGCTGCCCCCAATTATCCATAGTTTAATGGAAATTTCTATAAAAGTTATAAAAAGCAAACTACCATTTAACTGAATAATAAACTGTGTATTCACATGAAATACAGAACAAATTAGAACACAATCAATACTACTATAGTGTTACTCCATGTAACTATGCACTTGTGTATTAGTTCTTAATAGTTATGGATGGAGGAATCCAGTGTACACAGCTATTTTCTTCTGATTGACTATGTAGCACGCTGCAATGTTTCACTGCTAATGTAATGGCCTCTCTGTAAGGTTTCACTGCTAATGTGATAGTTTCTCAGTAGCAACAACGTTTGGGTTATGACAGGAGATAACAGGGCTTGGAATGTCGGGGGCCTGTCCAATGAGAGTGATGCACCATCAATAACTCTGAGACGTGAGTTAAGATAGGCTTTTATTGGCTGGAAGAGAGCACAAGCAGCAAGTGACCACCACACAACATCCTGGAGACTGAGGGAGGAGCAGTGCCTCCAATCGCCTTTATACAGGGGTCTTGTGGGAGGAGCCACAGGAGCAGTCAGCGGGGGGGGGGGGGGGGGGGCGTGTCCAGACAGGTATATGTAGTTCACCACAGAGAGACATGTTGTTTCTTGTGAGTCTGGAAGAGAGATTTTCGCAGCCTTTGGTCAGCAAGAAGAGAAGGAGGAAGACGTGTGTGGAGAGAGCTGGAAGCCCACCGGATGGAGTGGAGCGGGAGCGAGGGTCTGAAGATCAGCGACACTCGGAGGAGGTCCATGGTTGATGAACGGCCATATTTGTGAGCTCCAACGTGCACTTTTGACTTTTCGCTTAAAATGAGCCCTTTTACTTTATATTTTCTTTACTAACCCTATATTCAGATTAAGATTTATAAAGTTTAATCAGTTAATTATATATGGTGTACTGTCTGATATTTTGCGGTTCGGATTTGTAACCGAGCGACACATCACGCAGCATCCACACAAACGAGATTTCTCGGTCTGGCGGGGCCAGAAGTTGCCTTCCCCTGGACGAACAACTATAAATGAACAAAATAAGCACGGACACCTGGTATAGATAACGGCTTGTTTTCATACAATGCTATCAACGACCGCATCCTCCAAATCTTCATTTTCATTGTAACATTCAAGGTAATTGTTGCTACCTTCACATTCTTTGTAGTTGCTGACTTGTTGTGGTGAAATCGTTTCATTTTCACTCCCAACTGTTTCTGGTATCTCGAAGCCTGAAACTGTAGCCAGCAAAACAGTTCTGAATTCTCTTACTGCTATTTCTCACCAACTATCAGTGACAAAAATCACTTTTTTGAACACAAGAACGTGCAAATGAAGTTATTTAAAAACTGTTTGCTATAAGCGCCATGTAGCGTCTGATGGCCACGCAAACGCACATGTCTGACGCTAGCAAGGACTCCCAAGTCCCTTTGCACCTCAGATTTTCAAATGTTCTCTCCAGTTAGAAAATAATCTACATTTTTATTTCTTCTAACAAAGTGCAACACTGTACACTTCCTGGCGCTGTATTCTATCTGTCACTTCTTCACCCATTCTCCTAATCTAAATAATTCAGCAGCCTCTCTGCTTCTTCAAAACTACCTGCCCTTCTTATGTCAGCAAACTTTACCACAAAGACGTCAATTCCATTATCCAAATCACTGACATATAACGTAAAGAGAAACAGTCCAACCACGGACTCCTGTGGAATACCACCAGTCACCGGCAGCCAACCAGAAAGGACTCCTTTTATTCCCATTGTTTGCCTCCTGCCAATCAGCCACTGCTTTATCCATGCTGGTATCTTTCCTGTAATTCCATGGGCTCTTTACTTGTTAGGCAGCCTCACGTGTGGCACTTTGTCAAACGCCTTCTGAAAGTCTAAGTACACAATATCCACCAATTCTCCTTTGCCTATCCTGCTTGTTATTTCTTCAAAGAATTCCAACGTATTTGTCAGGCAAGATTTTCCCTTAAGGAAACCATGCTGACTTCAGCCTACTTTATCATGTGCCTCCAAGTAACCCAAAGCCTCATCCTTAACAATCGACTCCAACATCTTCCCAACCACTGAACTGTAGACTAACTGGCCTATAGTTTCCTTTCTTCTGCCTCTCTTCCTTCTTGAAGAGTGGAGTGACATTTGCAATTTTTCAGTACTCCAAAACTGCCACAATCTACTGATTCTGGAAGGAACATTACTAATACCTCCACAATCTCTTCAGCCACCTCTTTTAAAACCCTGGAGCGTAGACCATCTGGTCCAAGTAATCTATCTGCCTTCAGACCTTTCAGTTTCCCAAGCACCTTCTCCCTCGTAATGCCACCTTCACAAACCTCTGTCCCCTGACACCCTTGAACCTCCGGCATACACCTAGAGTCTTCTACAGACTGATGGAAAATACTTATTCAGTGCATTCGCCATTTCCTTGTCCCCCATTACTACCTCAGCAGTCCAATATCTACTCTCGTCTCTCTTTAACACTTCATATTTCTGAAGAAGCTTTTGGTATCCTCTTTAATGTTATTGGCTAGCTTACCTTCATATCCCATCTTTTCCCTCTTTATGACTTTTCATTGCCTGCTGTTGGTTTTAAAAGCTTCCCAATCATCCCACTATTTTTTGTTCTCTCTTTGGCTTTAATGTTGGTTCTGACTTCTCTTATCAGCTATGGTTGCGTCGTCCTGCCTTTAGAATACTCTTCTTCTTCTTTGGATTGTATGTATCTTCCACCTTCCAAAGTGCCCTCAGAAACTCCAGCCATTGCTGCTCTGCTGTCATCCCTGCTAGTATCCCCTTCCAATCAACATTGGCCAGCTCTTCTCTCATGCTTCTGTAATTCCCTTTACTCTACTGTACTACTGGTACATGAAACTTTAATATCTCCCTCTCAAATTGCAGGGTGAACTCTACCACATTATGATCACTGTCCCTTGACCTTAAGCTCTCTAATCAATTCCGGTTCATTGCACAACTCCCGCTCAAGAGTAGTTGATGCTCTAGTTGGCTCAACAATGAGCTGCTCTAAAAATCCATCAACCAATTCACCTTCTTGGTATCCAGCACCAACCTCATTTTCCTAGTCTACCTGCATTTGAAATCCTCAATCATTATCATAAATATTACCTTTTTTCATGCCTTTTCTATCTCCTGTTGTAATTTGCAGCCCACATCTTTGCTACAGATATAACTTCTATCAGGTCTTTTTGCTTTTGCAGTTTCTTAGCTCTATCCACAAGGATTCTATGCCTTCCAATCCTATGTCATCTCTAAGAATTTGATTTCATTTTTTACCAACAGAGTCATCCCGCCCCCTCTAACTAAGTGCCTCTCCTTTCAATCTTGTGTTTAGTTAATGCCACAATATTTGGATCATCCGGAAACAAGGATATGGGATCAAAGTGAGCTTGTAGCTCAGGATTAGCTATGATATGACATGTTGTGAAGACTTACTGTCAATGGGACATGAATAACTCCCATCTTGGTGCAGTCCTTAATTAGGACACTAATAAGTAACCAGTAGTTCTATCAACCAGTCTTCATCTGTCCTGATTCTTTGGAGGTGTGATCAAAATCTACGCTGCTGGGTGACATTATCCAGCTTTATCTCATTACAGAAACAGTCGCTACTTGGTTCCTTTATGAAAAGTTCTAATGAAGCATCAGCTAATATTATTGCTGAATATTTATGAGGCTCAGCTGCCAAAGCAAACAGTCATTTGATATGGTGCTCAGCTGCCACCCCTCTCCAAGCTATACATTAGACCATAAAGTAAAGTTTATGAAGTTGATGGCTCTTGGAATGAAACAAAGGCCAATTGAAAAAAGTATCAATTTGCTTTGAAATCAAGTATTCAAGGTTCAAAGTTCAAAGTAAATTTATTATCAGATTTTGTATAAGTCACCACGAAGTCCCTTGAAATTCATTTTCCTGCAGACATTTACAGAAAAGAAGAAATACAACAGAATTTTGCAGAAAATTATACAAAGACTTAATTATAAAATTTGTTATTTTATTATTATAAATATTATTTCTGTGATTTTTAAAAATTTAATTATTGAGATACAGCGTGCAGTAGGCCCCTTTCGAACCATGCCGTACAGCAACCCTCAATTTAACCACAGCTTAATCATAGGACAATTTACAATGACTAATTAACCTACCAACTGGTACATCTTTGGACTGTGGGAAGAAACCGAAGCACCCGGAGGAAACACACGCAGTCATGGGGAGAACGTACAAACTTGTTACAGGCAGCAGCAGGAATTGAACCCGGGTCACTGGTATTGTAAAGCATTGTGCGAACCACTACACTACCATGCCGCCCCGGTATATAAATATATATTATTATATTACATTATATATTCCATATCATGTATATATATATATATATATGAATATTATTATAAATTCTATAATTAAAAATATAACATGTAATAACATTATAAAAGCATTGCATTTTGCATATACAAAAACTGACAACCAACGTGAAAAAAAACATACTGTACAAATAAAAATAATACTGAGAACATGTATATGTTGTTGTTAAAAGTGAGTCTGTAGCTCATAGAATCAGTTCAGAGCTGTGGTGAATGAAATTATCCACCCATTTCAGAAATATTGGTGCATTTAATTACCTCCTCGGTTTTTGTTCCATTCATGGGATGTGGGAAAACAACTACTTTATCCTGCGTGATGCCTTCCTGAACTACTGCAGTCCAATGTTGTTGGCTCGCGGGTTCCAGGATGAAGGAATGCTGATTATATTTCCAGTCAGAGGAATTATGATCAGCTGGAGGAAATATAATCTGCTGGAGGAAGGTGCCAACGTTTGACCAGTCTCTCTCTCTCTCTCTCTCTCTCTCTCTCTCTCTCTCTCTCTCTCTCTCTCTCTCTCTCTCTCTCTCTCTCTCTCTCTCTCTCTCTTGCCCCCCCCCCATTCACTGCTGCCAGGGTGTTGCATCTTGGGCAAGATTTAATCAATGCACTTTGTGGTTTGTACCCTGCAGTTCACATTACGATGTGTTCTCCTTTTGGTCTGGTTCCTCCATTTTTATTGCGATTTTGTGCAACTTTGATCAGGGGGGGACTGGCTCTGCAGCCTGCAGTCAACAAACAACACAGCGCTAAATTGAACTGAACTGAACATTCCTAGACTGCTTCAAACATTCTGTGGTTCAAAGTTTCAAATTCTGTATGTTTTTTGATCATTTTTTGCCACTTGCGAGATCTGGGTTTTTTGTGCATTGGCTGTTTGATGTTTTCTTTGAATAGATTCTCTGATGGTTTTTTTTTGTTTTTGTGGGTGTCTGTGGGAATTAGAATCTCAGAGTTGTATACAGCATACATATTTTGATAATAAATTGACTTTGACTTTGAGGTTAGGGCAATGTTGGACCTTGAAAGGATCTGCAGATTCAGAATTTGGTGAAGTATACTCTTTCTATAAGCAACAGCCTGGGTGACATCACGTGATGACGTAGGATCGAGATGTGGAAATCCAGCTCTCCCGTAAAAAACTAGTAAAATAATGTTTAAGTGAAGAAAAGTTCGTAAATACTTTTTAAAAATTACTTATAAACTACTCAGGATTGTCTTAAGATACATCTCCTAAACAGAAGCAGAAGAAAACGACTACTTTGAAGACAACACAAGTTGGAAAAGAATCAAGGCCGGCCGCCATGAAAGAGCCTCGGGCTCAAGTGCATTTTACCTCCGGCGATATAGAACAGGAAACTGCGGCAACATCAACCGTTTCCAAAAAAAAGAGCAACAGGAATTGCGCATGCGTGAAGGAAGGGTCATGCGCAAACACGAGCAACCCAAACTACAAATCCCAGCTATGATCGGAACTGAAAGTGAAAGTGAATATGAGGTGGAATCAGATTCTCTGGATAAATCAGATGAAGATGAAGAGACAAACAAAGAAGAGCAACAGGAAGAGGTTGGAGGTGATATTGGAGACATAAAAAAATCTTTGGTGCAAATAATGCATGAATTAAAAGCATTAAAAGTAATTAAAAAAAGATATTAAAAATATGAAGATTATGTTTGATAAAATGATGAAAAGACAGGACAAAATGGACAAGAAAATTAAAAACGGAAGAAATAACGGGAGACACCATTGATAGAGTGAATAAAATGGAAGATAATATTTCTGCCTGGACATCAGAAAGAAAACAGTTGCTGGAAAAAGTGGATGTACTTGAAAATTTTAGCAGACGAAATAATATTAAGATTGTTGGACTTAAAGAAGGTATAGGGGAGAGGATCCAATAAATTTTTTTCAAAAACGGATTCCGGAAATTTTGGAAATGGAAGAAGGAACCCAGTTAATTGAAATTGAAAGGGCTCACAGAGCCTTAAGATCAAGACCTTAAGTTGATCAAAACCCACGATCAATCTTGATAAGATGCTTAAGATATCAAGATAAAAAGATCCTGAAGGCGGCTGCTCAAAGTGCCAGAAAGAGAAACGGGCCATTGATAATAGAAGGGAAAACAGTTCTTTTCTATCCTGATATAAGTTATGACCTTTTGAAGAGAAAGAAGGAATTTAACCCAGTGAAAAAAGTTTTATGGGAAAAGGGTTATAAATTCATATTGCACCACCCGGCAACCCTGATAATTTTTTTGGATGACAGAAAAAAAAGATCTTTTACTGATTATCGGGATGCGGAAGAATTTGCACAAGAACTCCCAAATATTCACTAACCACAGCCAAAGATTTAAAAGTGAAACAGATTAAAGATGAAGACAGGGACAGTGAATGGAGTTGATGGATGTTTAAGGACAGAAGAATATTTAAATATATTCTTAATTATATGATACAGGGGGAGAAAGGTAAAAATTTGAGAAATATTAATCGAGAGTAGTGATATTATTTTTTCTTATCTTATATATACTTTTTTATGTTACAGGGGAGCTGGGGGAAACTTCGGATCGATTGCTACGGGATTCACGTGTGTAATCATGGTGATTGCCATGACCCGCACAATGGAGGGGGGGTAATGTTGTGTTTTTTCTTTATTCACAACATTAGTAGGGGGATATTTTGTTATTTTTTTCTTTATAATCTATTTTTCTTTAATCTTTCTTTCTTTGCCTGGACAATTGGGGGGGAGACACATAGCAACATGGAGAATTTTAAAAAGATTCCTCAAGGTACTATGAAAGTTGAAAAGTTAGGTATTACTATAGACTGGAGTAACCCTGTTAAAAATAATGACTAATTTACTGAATTTTTTAAGTTTTAATGTTAACGGGCTTAATGGACCGGTGAAAAGAAAAAGAATTTTAACATACATTAAGAAAATGAAAATAGATATAGCTTTTAGCTGCATTCCATTTGAAAAAAATACTTATGATTTAAGAGATAAATACAAAATATTTCTGAAAATTTGGTGCCCTTATTTACAAAAGATAGGATTAAATATATAGGTGCTCTGAAGATAAAATTATTGGTTATTTGGGGAAAGAAATAAATATAACCATATAACAATATATAACCATATATATTAAAGCTATTATGAACTCCGTGGAGCATGTGGGGATCTTTCGATATCCAGGCATTCTTTCTTTCTTTCTTTCTTTCTTTCTTTCTTTCTTTCTTTCTTTCTTTCTTTCTTTCTTTCTTTCTTTCTTTCTTTCTTTTTTTTCTCTTTTTTTTCTCTTTCTACTGGAATATGTTAGGGGGAGGGGTTAAGGGGAGGGGGAAGGGTTGATAATTTTTTTTCCTTCTGTAACCATTTGAAAATTCAATAAAAAAAATTTATTAAAAAAAAGCAACAGCCTGTGGTATTGAATTATACCATGCAATAACAAGAAATCTTACCAAACCAAAAATTGATGCTGAGCCAGTGTCATTCAGGATATATGACAAAAGAAAACTTTATGGTCAAAGAATTGGATCTTAAAGAGCATCTTTAAGAATGGAAGATGGAGAGATGCACAGATGTTTGAACATAAAACATAGAACAGGACAGCATAGTAAAGGCTGTTCATCCCTCGATGTTGTGTCGACATTTTAACCTACTCTAAGATCAATCTAACCCATCTCTCCACATGGCCTTTCATTTTTCATACATTCATGGAGCTCTCGTAAGAGTCCCTTAAATGTCCCTAAAGTATCTGCCTTCACCACCACCTCCAGTGCATAATTGCTGCTACATTTCCTAACAAGTTCCATTTGCGGTCAAGATGGCGCCAGCGAACAATGCTACCCAGGGTGGCGTCTTTCAGTTAGTCCACGAAATTGTTTCTTTCACTTCTTTTACATCTTCTTTTTATCTTAATTGTGTTTCTGGTATTGTTAGAGCCTGTGATCTAGAGTTTGAAGATCAATTGAGTGATCTAGCACTTGGCTTTTTCTGAGAAGATTTCAGGAGGCAAACGCCTCTGAGGCCTAGAAGGTTAAAGACCATGATCATCTCCATTTTTCGCCAATCTCGCCGATTACAGCACCGAGGAAGGTGAGTGCAGAAGGCAAGTGAAAGTTCAGTGCCATCTACCAGCATCTCTTTCTGGAGATTTACATAGATATTACTATGTAGGGCTAATTGTTTAAAGCTATTGTGTAGTGACTTTGGGATGATACAGTTGTAGATATTACTATTGGGATAATATATACCCTGTTCATGTTCCAAAGTTTTTGAATTTCCTCTTTTAATTCAGCATATTTCTGGTGTTTTTCACTGACTGATTCCTGTAAGTTATGGTGTTTGGAATAACAATATCTATTAGATATGTTGTTCGTCTCTTGATTGTGCCTGAGTAAGTAATCAGGTTGTGTTAAACCGCTACAGGATCCTGTAATGTGTTGCATTGTTTCCTTTTTTGTCTCGGCATTTTCTACATTTATCATCTTGAATTTGTTGGGCTTTCATTACGCATTTTTGGGGGAGTTTTTTGCGTTAGCCACCTGGAACTCTGCTGTTGCTGAGATGAAGTCTCCAACTCTGAGCCAGGCGTTCGACGCTTCCATGTTGACACCCAGTCTGCTCAGACCATGGGCATGTCTTCCATGGAGGGTCACGCTCTTTCATTGGTTAACTTTTTCTTCAATAGTGATAATGTTTTCATTTTTCTAGGTTGTGTTCTCATTTGTTTAGTGGTGTATACTTCTTAACAGAATTGCATATGCTTGCATGGAGTGCTGAATCCTGTTTTCATTGTTGAAAGTACATCCTTAGAAGTTTCATCTCACTGTTCTCTAGATTTTTAATGTCTGTTATTCCTCGTTCCCCCTTCTGTCCTAGGTAGTGTTAATCTTAACACACTCTAATGTACATAACGTTTACTGAAATTTGTCACTTCAGTTCTTCTTTTTCTTTATAAATTTTTCAGATCAGTTTCGGACCAAGATATTATACCAAAAGAATACATTAATATAGGTATAGCTAAAGAAAATCTGCCAAGCAGAGCTCAGAAGTAAAAATATAACAAAGGCAATAAACATTTTTGATATACCTATATTAATGTATTCTTTATCTTTAATGTTCTGCATTTATCCAGCCCAAAGTTCATGTTTATATCTTTTGAAAATTGTTATACTATTTGAATTAATTGCTTTAGCTTAACTGATGAAGGAGCGTATAATTTCAAATCACCCATGTATAAAAGGTGGGTTAAGGTATAGCTCGTTTTATTGTTTCTGTTTTGATACCCACCTTTGCTCAGCTCGGTAAATCAGAGAGCAGGTTTAAAACCAAACAGAACCATAGAGAACTTAAACAGTCACCTTGGAAAATACCTTGGTTTATTATTATTATTATTATTATTGCCATTATTACAATTTTCTTTTATAGAACATTGAACATAGAAATAAATCTACAGCATATTACATGCCCTTCAGTCCAAACTGTTGTGTTGACCACGTAAGCTTCTCTAGAAGCTGCCTAGAGTTCCCTTTCGTATAGCCCTCTATTTTTCTAAGCTCCATGTATCTATCTAAGAGTCTCTTAAAAGACCCTATTGTATCCACCTCTACCACCTTCGCTGGCAGTCCATTCCATGCACACACCACTCTCTGTGTGAAAAACTTACTCCTGACATCCCCTCTGTACCTACTTCCAAGCACCTTAAATCTATGCCCCCTCACGTTAGCCATTTCAGCCCTGGGAAAAAGCCTCAGACTATCCTCACGATCAATGCCTCTCATCGTCTCGTACACCCCGATCAGGTCACCTCTCATCCTCCATCGCTCCGAGGAGAAAAGGCCAAGTTCGCTCATAAGGCATGCTCCTCCTCATAAGGCATGTGTTAGCCACCTGGAACTCTGCTGTTGCTCAGATGAAGTCTCCAACTCTGAGCCAGGCGTTCGACGCTTCCATGTTGACACCTAGTCTGCTCAGACCATGGGCATGTCTTCCATGGAGGGTCACGCTCTTTCATTGGTTAACTTTTTCTTCAATAGTGATAATGTCTTCATTTTTCTAGGTTGTGTTCTCATTTGTTTAGTGGTGTATACTTCTTAACAGAATTGCATATGCTTGCATGGAGTGCTGAATCCTGTTTTCATTGTTGAAAGTACACCCTTAGAAGTTTCATCTCACTGTTCTCTAGATTTTTTGCCCTGATTTTTTGCCTGTGTTTGCCCTGGGGTCTCGTCCTGTGTTTGTCCTGGAGTCTCATCCTGTGTTTGTCCTGGGGTCTCGTCCTGTGTTTACCCTGGGGTCTCGTCCTGTGTTTGTCCTGGAGTCTCCTCCTGTGTTTGTCCTGTGGTCTCGTCCTGTGTTTACACTGGAGTCTCGTCCTGTGTTTGGCCTGGGGCTTCATCCTGTGTTTGTCCTGTGGTCTCGTCCTGTGTTTATCCTGTGGTCTCGTCTTGTGTTTGCCCTGTGGTATCATCCTGTGTTTGTCCTGGGGTCTCGTCCTGTGTTTGTCCTGTGGTCTCGTCCTGTGTTTGCCCTGGGGTCTCGTCCTGTGTTTGTCCTGTGGTCTCGTCCTGTGTTTACACTGGAGTCTCGTCCTGTGTTTGTCCTGGGGCTTCGCCCTGTGTTTGTCCTGTGGTCTCGTCCTGTGTTTGTCCTGGAGTCTCATCCTGTGTTTGTCCTGTGGTCTCATCCTGTGTTTGTCCTGGGGCTTCGTCCTGTGTTTGCCCTGTGGTCTCATCCTGTGTTTGTCCTGGAGTCTCGTCCTGTGTTTGTCCTGGGGTCTCATCCTGTGTTTGTCCTGGGGCTTTGTCCTGTGTTTGTCCTGGAGTCTCGTCCTGTGTTTGTCCAGGGGTCTCATCCTGTGTTTGTCCTGTGGTCTCATCCTGTGTTTGCCCTGGGGTCTCGTCCTGTGTTTGTCCAGGAGTCTCATCCTGTGTTTGTCCTGGGACTTCGTCCTGTGTTTGCCCTGGGGTTTCATCCTGTGTTTGTCCTGGAGTCTCGTCCTGTGTTTGTCCTGGGGTCTCATCCTGTGTTTGTCCTGGAGTCTCATCCTGTGTTTGTCCTGGAGTCTCGTCCTGTGTTTGTCCTGGGGTCTCATCCTGTGTTTACCCTGGAGTCTCGTCCTGTGTTTGTCCTGGGGTCTCATCCTGTGTTTGTCCTGTGGTCTCGTCCTGTGTTTATCCTGTGGTCTCGTCCTGTGTTTGTCCTGGGGTCTCATCCTGTGTTTACCCTGGAGTCTCGTCCTGTGTTTGTCCTGGGGTCTCATCCTGTGTTTGTCCTGGAGTCTTGTCTTGTGTTTGCCCTGTGGTCTCATCCTGTGTTTGTCCTGGAGTCTTGTCTTGTGTTTGCCCTGTGGTCTCATCCTGTGTTTGTCCTGTGGTCTCGTCCTGTTTTTGTCCTGGAGTCTCGTCCTGTGTTTACCCTGTAGTCTCGTCCTGAAATTTGTCACTTCAGTTCTTCTTTTTCTTTATAAATTTTTCAGATCAGTTTCGGACCAAGATATTATACCAAAAGAATACATTAATATAGGCATAGCTAAAGAAAATCTGCCAAGCAGAGCTCAGAAGTAAAAATATAACAAAGGCAATAAACATTTTTGATATACCTATATTAATGTATTCTTTATCTTTAATGTTCTGCATTTATCCAGCCCAAAGTTCATGTTTATATCTTTTGAAAATTGTTATACTATTTGAATTAATTGCTTTAGCTTAACTGATGAAGGAGCGTATAATTTCAAATCACCCATGTATAAAAGGTGGGTTAAGGTATAGCTCGTTTTATTGTTTCTGTTTTGATACCCACCTTTGCTCAGCTCGGTAAATCAGAGAGCAGGTTTAAAACCAAACAGAACCATAGAGAACTTAAACAGTCACCTTGGAAAATACCTTGGTTTATTATTATTATTATTATTATTATTATTATTATTATTATTATTATTGCCATTATTACAATTTTCTTTTATAGAACATTGAACATAGAAATAAATCTACAGCATATTACAGGCCCTTCAGTCCAAACTGTTGTGTTGACCACGTAAGCTTCTCTAGAAGCTGCCTAGAGTTCCCTTTCGTATAGCCCTCTATTTTTCTAAGCTCCATGTATCTATCTAAGAGTCTCTTAAAAGACCCTATTGTATCCACCTCTACCACCTTCGCTGGCAGTCCATTCCATGCACACACCACTCTCTGTGTGAAAAACTTACGCCTGACATCCCCTCTGTACCTACTTCCAAGCACCTTAAATCTATGCCCCCTCACGTTAGCCATTTCAGCCCTGGGAAAAAGCCTCAGACTATCCTCACGATCAATGCCTCTCATCGTCTCGTACACCCCGATCAGGTCACCTCTCATCCTCCATCGCTCCGAGGAGAAAAGGCCAAGTTCGCTCATAAGGCATGCTCCCCAATCCAGGCATCATCCTTGTAAATCTCCTCTGTCGTATCCACATCTTTCCTGTAGTAAGGTGACCAGAACTGATGACAGTATTTGTACAGTTTGTTGTTTTTTTTGAATATTGATTATTTGTCCATCCCTCTCAGTGATGTCTTTCATTGGTTCTATTGTGTTTCTTGTATTTACTGCCATTGCCTGGAAGAAAATGAATCTCAAGATTGTATATGGTGACGTGTACGTTGATAGTAATTTATTTTGAACCTTGAACTTAATTTTTGAGGGAATGAATTATTTTATGATTCTGGGATGTACTGAGGCGCAGGGAAAACCTTTGTTTTTCATGTTGTCCACACAGATCATTTCATTCCAACGCCACACTGAGGTAGTACAAAGGAAAACGGTAGCAGAATGCAGAATAAAGTCTTTTCCAGAGGAAGTACAGTGCAGGTAGACAACGGGGCCATAAGATATAGGAGCAGAATTGGTCACCGAGTCTGCTCCCTCATTCCATCATGCCTGATTTATTATCCCTCTCAGCCCCATTCTGCAGCCTTCTCCCCGACTAGTCGAGAACCAGTCACCCTCCGCTTTAATTCTCAATAACTCGGCCTATACAGCCGTCAATGGCAATTTATTCAACAGATTCACCACGCTCCGGCTAAAGAAATTTCTTCTCATCTCTGGTCTAAATGGACGTCCCTCTATACTGAAGGTATGCCCTCTGGGCCCAGACTCACCCACGAGAGGAAACATCCTCTCCACATCCACTTTATGTACGTAGGCCTTACAACATTCGATAGGTTTCAAAAAGACCCCACCCCCTCATCCTTCTAGACTCCATAGCCATCAAATGCTCCACAAACATACGTTAACCCTTTCCTTCCCATAATCATTATCCGTAACCTCCTTCGGACCCTCTCCAACGTCAGCACATCTTTTCTTAGATAAGGTGCACAAAACGTTTCATGATACTTCAAGTGGGGACTGACCAGTGCCTGATAAAGCCACAGAATTACATGCTTGTTTTTATATTCTAGTCTTCTCAGAATGAATGCTAATATTGCATTTGCCTTCCTCACCACCAACTCAACCTGCAAATTAACCTTTAGGAAATCCTGTGCATGGAGTCCCAGTCCCTTTGCACCACTGATTTTTTAAATTTTCTCCCTGTTTAGAAAATAGCCTATGCCTTTATTCCTTCTGCCAGAATGCATGACCATACAATTTCCAGCACTTTATTCCATCTGCCACTCCTTTGCCCATTCTCCTAATCTGTCTAAGTCCTTCCGCAAACTCCCTGTTTCCTCAGCACTACCTGCCCCTCCCCCTATCATTGTGCTGTCTGCAAACTTGGCCATAAAGCCATCAATTCCAACATCCAGATCGTTGACATATGACCTGAAGAGAAGCAGTCGCAATACTGACCTCTGCAGCACACCTCCCGTCACCTGCAGCAAAGCAGAAAAGGCCCTCTTTATTCCCACTCATTGCCTCCTGCCGGTCAGCCAATCTTCTATCCATGCGAGTATCTTTCCTGTTATAACATCTTGCTAAGCAGCTCCATGTGTGGCACCTTGTCAAAGGCCTTCTGACTCGCCTTTGTCCACTGACTCTGCTTTGTCTATACTGCTTGTCTCCTCAAAGAATTCCAAAAGATTTGTCAGGCAAGATTTTCCCTTTAAGAAACCATGCTGACTTTTGCCTACTTTATCATATACCTCTAGGTACCCCCAAAACCTCATCCTTAGCAATGGACTCCAACAGCTTCCCTACCACTGAAGCCAGACTAGCTGGCCTTTAATTTCCTTACTTCTGTCTCCCTCCCTTCTTAAAGACTGGAGTGATATTTGCCATTTTCCAGCCCCCCAAACCATTCCAGAATTTAGTGACTCTTGAAAGATCATTGCTAATGCCTCCACAGCCTCTTTAGCCAGTTCTTTCAAAACCCTAGTGTTATGAGTGATGAACAGACCTGATGGACAATGGGGTGCAGAGTTAACCATCCCCACCCCGAGAACCATGAACTATTGCTGTTGCTATGCTGCTCATGAGAGAGAGAGAGACAAAAAACAGGCACGAACATTTGCTACAGATAAGAGGGAGAGAGAGACTGTTGATTTATTGTATTTTGACTCTTCCTGGATTATTTACCTTTCGCTGCAAGGACATTATTTTGCTTGTTAACATTCCTTAGGAGACAGCAGGAGTGGCCTGGTTTGATGGACACAGTCATTCAGAGTTGATGGATAGCTGAGACCCCACTAGTAGGGATAAAAGACAGGTCTGGAGAGACACCCTTCAGACACACCAGTGGACACTGACTGAGGGTTGTGAACCCACAAAGGTGGGGGTTTTGGAGACCGAATCAGATCGGTCAACAAAGCTCACAGTGTTACAGCAGGGCCGGTGGGGACTTGTGTGTGTGTCCACTCATGCCAGAGTGACGAGTCCACCACAGAAGAACGGTCTAGCTGAAGGACGGAGGGGTCATAACTGAATGGCCGCAACGAGCCGACGAATTAAGAAAGCCACAGAAAGGTTTGCCTGCTGCAGCTGTTACATCTCGCGCGCTCTCTCTCTCACTCCAACGATTATCACTCAACAACTGTACCTACCTCAGCACGCATGAACTGAACTGAACTTTATACTTTTCTATGACAATTCATTTACCCCTAGACATCGCTAGAGCTTGTTTATTATTGCTTATTATTATTCCTACACTTTTAGGTTTATTATTGCTAACTTGTGTTATATGTATATTTGCATTATTGGTATTGTTTTGCTTATTTTACTAATAAACACTTTTTGAATATAGTACCACCAGACTCCAATGGATACATCTATCTTTGCTGGTCTGACTCCCAGTTACGGGTTACGTAACGCTAGAGTATAGTCCATCAAGTCCAAGTGACTTCAGACCTTCAGACCTTCACTTTCTCATTAGTAATAGCAACTATACTCACTTCTGTCCCTTTCAAATGTATTTCTAGTGTATTTCATAGTGAAGACTGACACAAAATACTTTTTAAGTTTGTCCACCATTTTTTGTCCCCATTACAATCTCCCCAGCATTATTTTCCAGCAGTCCAATATCTACTGCTTCTTCTTCTATTTCTGGCAGTTTAGACGCATCTCGGCGTGTTACTGCCCTCTGCAGGATGTGCAATTAATTACAGAATCTCAAGAAACTCAAATTCTCAAATATAACCTAATCGCACGTAGAAACAGAATAATAAACTCTTCAATCAGATGGTGGTTCTCTTGGTGGCCAAACAAGATTTAATAGCAAAACAAAATACAGCCTCTTGAACAATATTCTTCTTTTAATTTTATATCGATTACAACTCAGCAAAACATGCTGAACTGTCTCTGGACTACCACAGTCACATAATCCAGTCGGATGTTTTCCTATTATCTTTAAGTAATAGTTTAGCCCACAATGCCCCAATCTACGTCTTGTTAATTTCACCATATCTCTATGATTTTAAGAGTAACAGTCTGAGACCTTTTTAACTAGAGGGTGACTGGAAAAGAAATGCCTTCCCTTTAATTAATTTTTCCAATCCTCTTGCCATTTCTTCTCTATACCTTTTTTTAAAATCCTACTTCTTAATTCTTCTCTGCTCTCACTTCGTTTTTTACTCTTTATATATCCAAAAAATCTTTTGGCATCCTCTTTTATATTATTGGCTAGCTTACACCATTTATCTCCTTATGGGATTTTTGTTGCCTTATATTGGTTTAAAAGCTTCTCAATGCTCTAATATCCCACTAATTTTTGCTATGTTACATGCCTTCTCTTTTATTTTTTTGGTGTCAACCACAGTTGCCTCACTCTCCCTTTAGAATTATTTTTCATCTTTGGGACGTATCTATCCTGTGTCTTCCAAATTGCACCAGAAACTCCAACCATTGCTTGTTCTGCCATCATCCCTGCTGGTGTCCCCTTCCAATCAACTTTGGCCAGCTCCTCTCTCATGTGTCTGTAACTCCCTTTACTCCACTGCAATACTGATACATCTGACTTTAGCTTCTCCCTCTCCAACTGCAGGGTAAATTCTATCACATTATGATCACTGCCTCCTAAGGTTTACTTTACCTTAAGCTCCCCAATAAAATCTGTTTCATTACACAAAACCCAATCCAGAATTGCCTTTCCCCCAAATGGGCTCCAGCTCAACCTGTTCTAAAAAGCCATCTCATAGGCATTCTCAAATTCCCTTTCTTGGGATTCAGCATCAACCTGATTTTCCCAATCTACCCACAGACTGAAATCCCCCATTACTATCATAACATTGCCCTTTTGACAAGCCTTTTCTATCTGCTATTGGAATTTGTAACTCAGCTCAGTGTTGCTGTTTGGAGGCCTGTATATGACTCCCATCAAGATGTTTTCACTCCTACAGTTTATTAATTCTACCCACAATGATTCTATATCTTCAGACCCTATGTCACCTCTTTCTAAAGATTTAATCATTTTTTTCCTAATGGAGCTTCCCCACCCCCTCAGCCCACCTGCTTGTCCTCGTGACACAGCTTGTATCCTGAGATGTTAAGCTCCCAACTATGATCTTCTTTCAGCCTTGACTCAGTGATGCCCCAACAACGTATCTGCCAATCTCTAACTTTGCTACAAGATCATCTACCTTGTTCTATATACTCTGTGCGTTCAAATATAACACCTTCAGTTCTGTATTCATCACCTGTTTTGATTTTGTCTTCAACTCATCCTCTGACTGCAATTCATCTGTCTATCCTTTCTCACACAATGCATTGACTTTTATACCAACTGCCCTATCACTCGGTTCCCATCTCCCTGCCGACTTAGTTGAAACACTCCCCAACAGCTCTTGCAAACCCGCCCTCAAACAAACAATGCATTTCACGGTGTGGTTCAATTTTCCAATGATGCTTATTGAACCTTCAAAAGTTCACGGACCGTTCGGAAATCTGGCGGTGGAGGGGACGAAGTTGTGTCTTAAAACTTTGAATGTGGATCTTCAGGCTTCTGTAGCTCCTCCCTGATGGTAGTAACGAGAAGAGGGCGTGTCCTGGGAGGTGACGGTCCTGAATGTTGGATGCCTCTTTCTTGAGGCGCCTCCTTTTGAAGATGTCCTCGATGATGTGGGGAACTCATGGATCCGCCAGAGTTCTGCAGCCATTTCTGATCCTGAAGTCTGTGTACCAGCTTGTGACACAACCAGTCAAAATTCTCTCCACCATAAATCTGTAGAAATTTGCTAGAAGTCTTTGGTGACATTAAAAGCTCTTCAAACATCTAATGAACTATAGCCGTTGGTGTGCCCTAGGAGCAGAAACACACATAAAGTGAAACGGCTCCGCTCTGTCCTGTAAAACCCGAGGACACTGACCACAGCTTGTAGCTTGACTGGAAGCAACGGAGCTGCTGAATCAGAGGATTATCCGTTCAAGTCCCACTCCAGATTTTTGCCACTGAGAGGAAATGCACAGTTGGAGGTTCTGGTTTCAGACTGAGCATTAAACAGAGGTTTTGAGGGTGCGATCATAAGAGCACAAAATATTCCACAGGACTCAAAATATAATTAATAAATAACACAGAATAAAACATGGAAGAGTGCCCTCTGGTTGTCATGGGAGTGGGTCAGGCTGAGTCCCCTAGCCCTAGTCTCTCCTACCAGTGGACACAACTTTCCTGCCTCTATCTTATCTAGCCCTTTCGTAATTTAATATGTTTCTATAAGAACTCCTCTCATACTTCTGAATTCCAGTGAGTACAGTCCCAGACAATTCAATTCAATTCTAACCCCCCTCATCACCTGCCTTGTAGAGACACTGCCCAGAAGAAGGCAATAGAAAACCACTTCTGTAGAAAAATTTGCCAAGAATAATCATGGTCTTGGAAAGACCATGATCACCCATGTCATGTGACATACCAGATAATGATGATGTCATATGACATGCCACATAATGATGATGTCATACGACATGCCGCGTAATGATGATGTCATACAATATGCCACATGAGTACTAGTCTGGAGCCACAATAGTGGAAAATGGTGAAAAAGATGTTTGTCTAGGCTGGAGGTTGTAAGAGACAAGGGGGTGCGATTGGTACCACTCAGGGATGCAAAAGTAATAGTGTAAGGGGTTTGAAAAGCCTAAAAAGGGCCAATTCCTTTGCGTGTGATACTGAGGAGGAGAGCGGAAGAGGGGAGAGTTTTGCGTTAGTCTAGGTCACAACCAGTGCTAGTGCCAAGATTTGGAGAAGATAGGGACAAGTGTGCCAAATTAGAGTATGGTGATTCAGAGCTATAGCGAGAGAAAAGAAGAGAGGAAAGACTGCATGAAGTTTGTCGACATTCTATAGATCAGCATATCTGCTGGATGATAGGTATTATTTCGATTTCTGTATTGTGCTACTACAGTGATGTGTCTTTTTATTTCTTTCTGTATTCCATTTGTGCTCGTTCTGATGAAGAGTTTCCCTGTGCAGTCTCTCCTTTGTATGGAAATGCATATGCAAATTGCCTGAGCTGAAGCAGAAAAGAACGCAGTAAGAATTTTGAAATAACTTTCATCGCAGAATCTAAGAATAGAACTGAAATACAATCCATACTCTCCTGAACCACATTGCTGGGAAACACATTTCGGATTCAGATTCACTTATTTATCACGTACATCGGAACTTACAGTGTATTAGCAAGGGATATCTCTGATGCACCATCAATAACTCTCTGAGACGTGAGGCGAGATATCGGCTTTTATTGACTGGAAGAAAGAACAAGCAGCAATTGACCACCATGCTACATCCTGGAGACTGAGGGCAGGGCTATGGCCCCAATCGCCTTTATACCGGGGTCTGTGGGAGGAGCCACGGTCAGTGGGAGGAGCCACAGGAGCAGTCAGCGGGGAGGGCGTGTCCAGACAGGTATATGTAGTTCACTACAATATCAAAAGATGTCCTTTCGTGACAAAAGAACCAATCAAACCCCCTGCATCACCACTCTCCTCCCTCTATCAGAACTGGTCTTCACCCTGGTATGGAGTGGGGGGGGGGGTGGACAGCCTACTATACAGGATCAAAATAAGCTGCAGAGAGTTATAAACTCAGTCAGCTCCATCATGGGCACCAGCCTCCATAGTATCCAGGACATCTCCAAGGAGCGGAGGCTCAAAAAGGTGGCATCCATCATTAAGGACCCCCATCACCCAGGCCATGCCCGCTTCTCATTGCTACCATCAGGGAGGAGGTACAGGGGCCTGAAGGCACACACTCAACGATTCAGGAACAGCTTCTTCCCCCCTGCCATCCGATTTCCGAATGGACATTCAACACATGAAAAATATCTCACTGCTTTTATTATTTTTAATTTTGCACTGCTTACTTAATTCAGCTATTTAATATGCCGACTGTAATGCACAGTTTTTTTCTATCGTTCACTATTGCGTCGTACTGCTGCCGCAAAGTTAGCAAATTTCACAACACTGGCCGGGGATATTAAACCTGATTCTGATGTCCGTCTCGCAGACCTCAGAGCTGACAGACAGGACCTGACTTCTTATCCGTTGTATTAACCGCCAGTGAGTGAAAGTGGCAGGCTGTTCAACTGCCGAAGCGCATGAACTGCAGGTAACGTTCTTGTCTGATGATTGATTCCCTGACCTGTGTGGTTACACATCACATCTCAAATAAAAGAGACTGATTCTCAAAGCAGAAGTAATACTCAAGCAGCACACTGGGGTCGACTGTAAAACGCCGTCATTTAAGGGCAGTTTTCACACTGAACGCTGCATAACTTGAGGCTTTTCAGCCTTGCTTTAAACAGAGATCCTCCCGGAGGACCACAACCTTGTCGTAGGGTTTGGGGGCTTGCGTGCCTCAATGACCCGGAGAGCTATGCTGGCTGGAGTCAGGGCTTTATGCTTTGGCTCTTGGTAGGGTCACCCATGCCAAACAGGTCAAAGGGTAGAGGCCAGGCTAAGAGTGACCCACCGGTCCTCCAGGTTCGGGAGTTCAGCTCAGGTCTAACAAAACTCACCGGTCAAAAACAAAATTGTTACGGAAACAGCAATGCCAGCAGTGTGACGGGCAGGAAGTAGGTAAGGCAGAGTAGATAGGTTTCTTTTTGACAAAGAGAATGCAAGGTTTCCTCAGGTAAATGGGAGCATGGAGCTGAGAGCACAAACAGATCAAGCACAACCTTTTTTGGTGACAGAGCAGACTCAAAGTGCTTTGTGGCTTCCGACTGCCCCAAACTCTAATCCATAATAAATCACAAATAGAAACAGTACTTTCATTTAACTGTTAAACAAAACTTATGGAAGCAGTAATGAAGAATCCTTCTACATGAGAGTGTGACGGTATTCCTGAGTCTCCACTCAGGACTCACATGACTGACAGTAGTGAAAACCGAGAGGAAGCTACTGACATGATGAAGGAAGCCCTGAACACAGCCAGAGATGGAGGACTTTCATTGCTGCCCAAACACCACTGGGGTAATGGGCAGTCAGCAAGCGAGTTACATAGGGAAAGCAATTAGCCTGAAGACTGTAGCGATTGACGCATGGGCAGTCAATGACCCAGACAGAGGTCAGGTTCGGGACTGACCACCAGCCTCACTGACACTGAAATTCTTTTATAGGTGTAGCGCCCGACTCCATTATCAACGAGTGCTGCCCATACCCGCACGTTTCATCATCTTTGTCACCATGGAGATCTTGCAGAAGTCTCACCAGCCCGGGCATGAGGAACAGCGCCTTTGACAACAAAATCTTTGCTAATACTTTTGGATATTGAAAGCTGTTTATCAGCCTTGGTTGGCCTCCATGATTTTTGGAGCTGCTAAAGATTGAGATACACTTTAGTTCCTTGCAAAAGGAGTACAACGGTTGGCGCCCGATCTTTTTTGCAGACCTGAGCGACTTCTTCCAATACATCCACGAAACAGCTTGTTCTTCTCATATCAGGTCTCTTTTCCCTTTTCAAGGTGGCTGGGCTCGTGTCAGAGACCGTGATCTACAGCTCGAACCACAGTTCTTCAAGGCCGGTGAGTTCGCGGGATCACCGTGCGGCCTGGCGTTTCGATGACTCCAGGTGTGGCCTTCGGGAAGCGGCCCCATTGACAACCCAGTTCTTCGTCGACATCACGGACTGAAGCGTCACGGAAGATTGAAACATTGAGACAGCAGGTGGTGTGCGCTACAGTCGAAGAAAGCCCCTGCACTCAAGCAATCTCTCTCTCTCCCCCCCTCTCTCTCTTTCTCTCCCCCCTCTCTCTCCCCCTCTCTCTCCCCCTCTCTCTCCCCTCTCTCTCTCCCCCCCTCTCTCCCCCTCTCTCTCCCCCACTCTCTCTCTCCCCCTCTCTCTCCCCTCTCTCTCTCTCCCCCTCTCTCTCCCTCTCTCTCCCTCTCTCTCCCCCTCTCTCTCTCTCTCCCTCTCTCTCCCCCTCTCTCTCGCCCTCTCTCTCTCCCCCTCTCTCTCCTCTCTCTCCCCTGTCTCTCTCCTCTCTCTCTCCCTCTCTCTCTCTCCCCCTCTCTCTCCCCCCACTCTCTCTCTCCCCCTCTCTCTCTCCCTCCCTCTCTCCCTCTCTCCCCCTCCCTCTCTCTCCCCCCTCTCTCTCCCCCCTCTCTCTCTCCTCTCTCCCCCCTCTCTCTCCCCCTCTCTCTCTCCTCTCTCTCTCCCCCTCTCTCTCCCCCCCTCTCTCTCCCTCCCTCTCTCTCCTGTTGCTCCTCAAGTCGGGGGGGCTTGGACAAGCAACACAGTGAGCTGCCGGTCTCCCCTCTCGCTCCTGCAAGAGCGATCTCTCTCGCCTTCACTCGTGAGGGTGAGAGCCCATCTGCAATGCCAAAGTGTTGGGAAGGACTGTGTTCTCTGATGAACTCTAGACCACAGTCTCTCTGGGGACTTTGCTATTGCCTGCACGGTGGGTGGAGGGGGTGGGTGGTGCATTTGCTGGAGCAAGTTGGGGGAGGGGGAGAGGGGAGTGTTGATGCTTTTGGTGCTGCTCATGCGTGGGAGGGAGCAGGAGGGCTTTGGGGTGCTAACATTGTCTGCCATTCATGACACCATTTGACCATAAGACATTGGAGCAGAACTAGGCCATCTGGCCCATCGAGTTTGCTCCACCATTCAATCATGGCTGATCCTTTTTTTCTATCTCTTCCTCTACCCCAGTTCCCGGTCTTCTCCCCATAACCTTTGATGCCATGTCAATCAAGGACCTATCAATCTTATTCAGTCTTTGGGGGTCTTCTTTTTCTGTTTTGCGGATGTCTGTGAAGAGTAAGAATATCAGGTTGTAAACTGTATACATTCTCTGATATTAAATTGAACCATTGAGCCATACACAGACCAGAACAGTTCATGAACTTATCCAATTATTGGAGATGTCATCCCTTATATATTGAAACTGCTTTCTTGCCTGCCACACTCTTTTCAACAGAAGTTCATAACACGGCGTTATGCAGGAGCACAAAAGACTCCCAACTGTGCAGTCTGGCTATATGTAGAACGTATCAGTGTGTGTCCCCATAAGTCTGAAAAAAATCTCCTAAAATAAGGAACAAGGAGAATGACGCAGGTCCAATTCTTCCTGGCAGGAAGAAATTAAATTGTACCGGTTTGAAAAAAATGCAATTTTAGAGGAAGGTGAAAAGTTTTCTTCCTCCAATTGAAACCTCACGGTGTGTTATCTCCTGTCAGCTAATCCACTCTTTCCACGTGAAGGATGTATAATGCAAAAATTGCACATTGAGGTTGAATTATTCTGAACTTAAAGCAAAGGTTTATCCCCATGTTTATGCTCCATAAGGTTCCCAAAGTTGTCGTAGCCGGGGGGATGGTCGAGGGGATAAGCTCCCTCTACCTATAAAGTGCTCCAAATGGCATGTATCTCCAACAGCCTTTGACAACCAAGTCCAACTCTTGGCCTGCACGTGTGGCTTAGCTACTAGGCCCGGCGGGACTGTTTCTACTGACAGGAGAAGGGGCAAAGGTGGACCACTGGCACCTCAAAACCAGTTGCTTCAGGCTGGTGGGGCTCATCAGCCTTGGACGGCAGCCACTTAGGAGAAGGGAAACTCTGATTTTAAAGCTCCGCTGCCTTGCGGCCAGACCCACCCACGGGAAAGGCTTCAGGCGTAAACTTGGAGGAAGAAATCCGGAGCCGGGGTCCCTACGTGGAAGATTTTAAGACTCTTTGGATATGTAGGGGTTAACCGAATCACTTGAGAATGCTCTTGAGGTTTAGCGAAAAGTCCTTGCAAGAAGGAGGTTGCGGCGCCTACTGGAATGCGACCAAAATGTTGTGATTTAGTTCTAAGTTCAAAGTCAAGCAACGCTCTTGTTAAGTGCTTTTAGTTACGTACACTGTGTCTATAGAATGAAGCACATCTGCAAGCACAGCAGAGCGCCTAAACACCGCTCTTAGGTGCGGAGGCTCTCCGTGATACCATGTATAATAAAGTCCTTTAGTCTGAAACAATTCTCTGAGTCGGCCTGACTTTGTTCTGTCTGCTCTCCTGGGATAGACAGATAGACAGGTGGATAGATAGACAGACATATAGATAGGCAGATAGATAGACAGATAAATAAACAGGTGAATGAATGAATGAATGAGTAAATAAATAAATAGATTTCTGATATCAACATTAAATTGAACCTAAATATTTGTACTTGAGGATTTTGAATAGAAAGCTCCAGAGATACATTTTAGAAAAGTGAGTCCAGTGTTTGATGCTTATGAATTCATCTACCCCCAACGCCCGCTGGGTAGGTGACTTAACTTAATTGAGATGCAATTCTCGGCCAATGCCGTCCTCTCCAACTCTTTCCCTTACAACTCCTCTCCTCACAACCTCAACCTTCCCACACGATTGAAGTTCAAAGTGCATTTATTATCAAATTGTGCACACAGGCTGCAACCCTAAGATTCGTCTTCCCCACAAACAGTCACGAAACAATGAAACACCATGGAAACAACCTGTTCAAAGGAAAAACATCAAACATCAAATCCCCCTCCACCCCACACACAAAAAAAATGAGCAAAATGACTGAATATAAAACACTAAAGGCACATTTCAGTACAGTCCAGCTCAGTGTTCATTGTCTGCAGGCCATCCCGATTCAAAACTCACCCAAAAAATTAGTAACGACAAAACAAAGAATGACCAGAACTACAACTGGAAATAGAACACCTTGTAAAAACTGAATTAGAGTCCAAAACTGCTTCAATTAAACCCTGCCCTGGCCCCATCCACCAAGAACATAAAGAGATCACTCCACCCACCATCCCGCCCACTCTAAACCATCTCCCCCGACCCCATCCCATCCCTCTCACATCTGCAGTCCCTGAGTTAAGTGTAACAACGATTGCAAGGCACTTTATCACAAACCAAAGTTAAGAAAAACTCAGATTGAGTGTTTATGAATTCTTAATGCAAGGTTTAGACCAGCAACGTCAAAAGTTCCTCCACACCCCCCACCACCGCTCCACGGATGCTGTTCGAACCATTAAGTTCCTCCGGCAGATTGTTTTGGCTCCAACTCCAGCACCTGTGGTCTCTCATGTCCCCTATTTACAAATTAACTTAGTGCGAGGGAAAAAACTCTGTGGTAAAACTTCTTGTCAAATGAGCAGCTGTTAACTGAGGTGCTGATGGATATATAATAATAATAATAATAAGTACTTTATTGATTCTGAATGGCAATTATTTTGTTACAGCAGCAATATTTAAAAACACACTTAGTGATAATAAATAATAATACCTTATAATAAAGTACAGAATAATAACATACACAATAATAATTTAACACTGTGCACTAATAATGTATGAAATAATAAAGCAGAGACTATTGTACTATGATGCGTGTTCTCCTGTCACACGGAGATGAACTGTTGTATATGCTTATTGCATTTGGTAGGGAAGATTTTCTGTAACGATCCTGGTGACTGCGGAGCTGAGTCAGTCTGTTTGAAAGGGGGCTCCGCTCTTATTCAGAAGGTCATGGAGAAGATGTGCCAGGTTGTCCATAATGGATAACAGTTTGTTTAGTGACCTCCTCTCCACCACCAACTCAAAAGAGTCCAGGTTGTAGCCAAGGACAGATCCAACCTTTCTGATGAGTTTATTTAGTCTTTTTGCATCACCAGCAACGATGCTGCTCCCCCAACATAAAGCCGCAGAGAAGACTGCACTCGCTACAGCAGACTGGTAAATGATCTCCAACATCCTGCTCCACACATTGAAGGATCTCAGCTTCCTTAGAAAACAGAGTCTGCTCATCCCCTTCTTGTAAACAGCCCTGGTGTTGGTTTTCCAGTTAAGTCCGTGTCAAGGTGATCGCTCAAGCAGTTGTACTCCCCCACCACCACAACTTCTTCTCCCAGAATGTACACAGGACTTGTCACAACAACACAGAGCTCGTCCAATTCAGTTGTCGCGTAATCTCCCGTATTCAATATCTCTCCGAAACAGTCCTTTGTCCTCTCAGTTTTCAGGCTTGTCTATTTATGCATAATTTATCTATAGATTTTACTCTTACTTGTTATTGTGCGTTATTGTCAGTGTGCTTTACCCCCGGTTCAGAAAAGCATTGCCGCGTTTGACGGTATACATGTATGTATGTTAAATAACAATTAGCTTGACTTAAATCTCAGTCTCCTTCCTTCCAAAAGAGAATCATCCCAGCCTCACAAGTCTCTCCTCAGAGCTACAATTCTCCAAATCTGCAACACTCTCTCCTCTGTCACTTCCTACGTACAATGTACGTAGTTCCAACTTGCGTAGTTGTACTTCCAACTGCATCTGCGCCCAGCACTGCAGCAATACCAAAACCTGGAGGTGCAAAGGGACTTGGAAGTTCTAGTGCAGGATTCCCTCGAGGTTAACTTCCAGGTTGAGACGGTGATAAGGAATGCAATGTTTGAATTAACTTGGAGAGGACCAGCAAATGAAAGCAAGGAGGTTACGCTGGGGCTTTATAAGGCATTGGTCAGACTGCATTTGGAATATTGTGAGCAGTTTTGGGCCCCATCGGTCTGGTACTGGAGAGGGTCCAGAGGTGGTTCCCCGAGAATGATCCCAGGAATGAGAGGCTTAATGTATGAGGAGCTTCTGGTGGCTCTGGGCCTGTGCTCATCAGTGTTCAAAAGAGTAAGATAGGATATCATTGAAGCCCGCCAGGTATTGAAAGGCCCAGATAGAGTGGATGTGGAGAAGATGTTTCCATTTGTGGGAGAGCCGAGGACCAGCAGATACAGCCTCAGAATAGAAGGACGTCCCTTGAGAACAGAGATGAGGAGGAATTTATTTGGCCAGAGGGTTGTGGATCTGTGGAATTCATTGCCACAGAGGCCAGATCACTGGGTATTTTTAAAGTGACAGCTAACTCCACCCTAGACGGTCCAAAATCTGGCTGCGAAAAGAGGAGGGTTGGGCAAGGGGCTAGCTCCCCATCCCGCAAAAACCCAGAGCTACAGAAATACCAACAGAAGCTTCAAAGACCTCATGCCTGGGAGAAGAAGGATCTTCGCCTAGAAGATGACTAGATAGGCTACACTTGACTTGAAAGAACTGGCCTAGGTTAGAGGACTCTGGTGAGCAGCTGTTGACCCCTACGCCCCAGCAGGGGTGATGGGCTTAAGAAGAAGAAGAAGAAAGCAGAGGTTAATAGGTTCTAGAAAGTGATGGGGTGAAGGCATAAGAATGGGGTTGAGAGGGAAAGTAAAATCGGCCATGGTTGAATGCTGGAGCAGACTCAATCAGCCAAATGGCCTAATTTTGCTTCTATGTCTCGTTGCCTTGCGGTCTAATAAACGTCCGATTCAGTTGCTGTGTAACCTCCCATATTTCCAGATGCCGGTCCAGGTAGACTGAGAAGGCAAGGTGTTGGGAGAGGCGAGATTCGGGCCAATTCCACTCGCTCTCCCGCTATGGTTACTCCTCTCACGGCGGCGCTGAGGCTGCGAGACTGCTCGGGCTTCGGGTCTGCGAGCTTCACAGCGACTTGCCCCGCCGCGGGATGAACTGAGACCGAGGCTCCGGCCCCACTCCAGCTGCTCCAGGCTCTGGGTGTACGGACTCAACTTGTTGCTTGTTTCTGTTGTTTGCATGATTTGTTTTCCCTCTTTCTCAGCACATTGGGTGTTGCTCTTTAATTTGGGTTCTTTCCAGTTTCTTGTCTTGTGGCTGCCTGTAAGCAGACGAATCTCAAGGCTGCTTAATTTATACATTATTTGATCTGTAACCCTCAGGCTCGGCCGGCACATGTTTGTCTAGGAGAAAACAACTTCTGGCCCCACCAAGCTGAGAAATCTCATTTGTGTTGATGCCTCATGATGTGTCGCCCGCTTACAAATCCGCACCACAAAATATCAGACAGTTCACCATATGCGATTAATTAAATGATTGAACTTTGTAAATCTTAATCTGAATAAAGAATTAGTAAAGAAAAGGAGCCCATTTTAAGGAAGAAAAGTCTATTGCACGTCGTTGGAGCTCACTGATACGGCCATTCATCAACCATTGACCTCCTCCAAGCGTCCCAGCCCTCGGACCCTCGCTCCTCAGACCACTCTGTCTGGTGGTCTTCCGACTCTCTCCATTCGCGTCCTCTCTCTCCACCGCTCCCCGACGGAAGACCGCGAAAAACCCGGCTTCCAGACACACAAGGAAGAACAACATTTCGTCATTGGCTAACCCCCGCATTCCAAAGCCCCGTTATCTCTAGCCATAACCCAAACATTGCTGCTACAGAGAAACCATTTCCTTAGCAGGGGAACATTACACAGAAGCCATTACATTCACCTTAACGGTGAAACCTTACAGTGTGTTACAGATAATAAATGTATTTTGAATCCTTTGAAAGTGGCTATTTGGCCCATCAAATCTTTGCTAGTTCACAGAATAATCCTGCTCTCCCACTAATTTTCCCCATGTTCCCGTGTTCCCATTAATTCTACCACCCACCTACAATTGTACAGCACTCAATTAACCTACTAAAATGCTTGTTGGAGGACACCTGAGTACCCGGAGTTACAGAGATAAGTCTACCAAAACAGCATCCAGGTTCTGGACTGATCGCTGGTGAGACAGCAGCTCCACTACGTGCACCTCTCCTTGTATGCTAAGCTTGTGATAATAAAGGCAGGAATCCTGCGCACGTGTGCTGGAAGTTTGTGAACCGTAGTTTAATGGACTCTCTGGGGCTTCTGTTTCTGCTGGCAGGGGTGGGGGGGTTGGAGGTCAACGCTTTTTGCTGCTGCTTCTGTGAAGGGGTTCGAAGAGGGGCTTCAGGGCTTCGATGTTACTATCGTTCGATCAGGTTTCTTTATTTCACGGGTGTCCAGAAGAGGACAAGTTTCAAGTTCAGCACTGGATACTATTAAATGTACTTCGAAACTATGAAAGAAGGCAGACCGCTTTTTCTTGTCAATGAGCTAAGCTTGCAATTATGTTTTTGTTGTGTATTTAAAGATACAGGGCATTCCAGCCCAACCACACCAGCCAGCAAACCTCCTGCTTAACCCCAGCCAGATCACAAAGCAATTGACAATGACCAATTAACTTACTAACCGGTATGGCTTTGGACTGTGGGAGGAAACCAGACCACCTGGAGGAAACCCACACATTTCACGGGAAGAGCGCATAACCTCGTTACAGAACGACGCCAGAATCGAACTCCGAGCTCCGGAACGCCCCAGGCTTTAACAGTGTTGGGCTAATGGTGCAAGGGCAAGTGGTGCATGTGAGCTCAATTTCAACGTTTAAGAGGCATTTAGATAGGTACATGGACGGTAGGGGTATGGAGGGCTATGGTCCCCGTGTGGGTCGATGAGAGTAGGAAGCTTAAATGGGTCAGCATGGACTAGATGGGCTGAGGGGTCTGCTTCTGCGCTGTGCTTCTATATCTATTACGCTACTGGGGATGGTGTAGCGATACTCAATTTCTTCTCCCTTTGATCACACCAGTGTCTGCTGCGTGCCTTCTTTTCGGACTTCGCCGCTGCTGAATACACAATGCCTTCACTGTCACTTGTCTGTGCAGCCCTTGTTTATAATGCACTGTGAACGGGAAATGTAATTCAGAGCTCCTCAACGCAGCTGACCGTCGACAGCCGCGACCCGGAAAACACTGGAGCCCGCTCCTCTCCCCGTCAGAGCTTTCTGAAGTGACAAATAGGAGATACGCTCTGGCGCGGTTCCTTTCGGGTTTACAGCAAGGGTTGAGTTTCCTCCACCGCTGTAAACGGAACTTGGACTGTGTAGGAGTGAAGTCACTTTCATATTGATAAGATCGATTATTATTTATTGAGATATACTACGGAATAGGCCAGCCCTTCAAGCCGTGCTGACCAGCGATCCTAGCCTAACCACAGGACAACTTTACAATAACCAATTAGCATACCAGCCAGTACGTCTTTGGGCTGTGGGAGGAAATCAGAGCATCTGGAGGAAACCTTTGCGCTCGTGAGGAGAATGTACAAACTCCTTACAGGCAGCAGTGGGAATTGAACCTGGACAGCAGGTAATGTAAACCGCTGTTCGAATCACTAGGCTACCATGCCGCCCTACTGCATGGGAACACTAAATCAAGGATCTAGCTAAACAAGTGTTTGTCTAAACTACCGAAAACCACAATACTGGATGTTCAGTCACCCTCTAATTGAATGGATACTCTGCTAAATCTCCCAGAGTTATAAAACCGAAGAACTAAACATGGTGCAAACGGCTAGTTAACTAAATAGACACGGGGAGCCCGTCTACGTTTGCAGCACCCTTTCCCAATTGCACTTCAGTGCTGGCGCGACTTCGGCCTGACGTGGGGCCTGTAGGGATGGAAGAAAAGAGGCCAAACTTCCCTGAGGTGCCGGGAACCGGAGACCTGTACAGTGACGCGCAAGCCAACCAATAGGAAAGAGTGGCCGTAACTTTTAAATAGACCAAGCAACGTCCGACACGGTGGAAGCGGCTTTTGACGGGCAAATAAGCCAACCCCTCACTAATCAACCAAAGTTTCAACCGGTTACTCACAAATAGAATCATTTGTTCTGCAAATGCTGGAAATCCGGAGCACATGTGCAAAATGCTAGAGGAACTCAGCAGGTCAGGCAGTAACTATGGAGGGGAATCAGCCGAAGCCATTTCAGGCTGAGGCACTTCATCAAGACAGTACTGTCGTTTGGTGAAGAAATTAATCTGCTCATGTTGCTTAGTCTCACCAGCAGGAAGATGCCAGTTTTGAGTGTAGTCTAGGGTGGATGATAGATTGTGTTTGTAAAACTCAGTTAAGTGATGATCCCGGCAAAAGATCTCCAGAGACTTTTAGAAGGTGAATAGCTGGCAGTCACAAAAGGATGAGCTGTTCCACGCATTCTGCTTCACCAGCACGTTCTCTGAAGAACTGCGGCCCCTGGATCACGGTGTGCCCTGCACTCTTCCCACTTGTTCAGATGACAGGAAACGTATCAATGACTACTTATTCTAATGAACAGACAATGGAAGGTCAGACAAGTACTTGCTGTGGATTCTACCCATGAAAAGATGTGGGTCCGTAAGACCATAAGACATAGGAGCAGAATTAGGCCATCTGGCCCATCAAGTCCGCTCTGCCGTTCAATCATGGCTGATCTTTTTTCTAATCTCCTCCTCAACCCCAGTTCCTAGCCTTCTCCCTGTAACCTTTGATGCCATGTCCAATCAAAAGCCTATCAATCTCTGCCTTAAATACACCCAATGACCTGGCCTCCACAGCTGCATGTCAAGTCAAGTCATTTTTATTGTCATTTCGACCATAACTACTGGTAGAGTACATAGTAAAAATGAGACAACGTTTTTCAGGACCATGGTGTAACATGACACAGTACAAAAACTAGACTGGACTACGTAAAAACAACACAGAGAAAAAACACACACAACAAATACACTAGACTACAGACCTACCCAGGACTGCATAAAGTGCACAAAACAGTGCAGGCATTACAATAAATAATAAACAGGACAATAGGGCAGTAAGGTGTCACTCCAGGCTTCGGGTATTGAGGAGTCTGATAGCTTGGGGAAGAAACTGTTACATAGTCTGGTCATGAGAGCCCGAATGCTTCGGAGCCTTTTCCCAGACGGCAGGAGGGAGAAGAGATTGTATGAGGTGTGCGTGGAGTCCTTTATAATGCTGTTTGCTTTGCGGATGCAGCGTGCAGTGTAAATGTCCGTGATGGTGGGAAGAGAGACCCCGATGATCTTCTCAGCTGACCTCACTATCCACTGCAGGGTCTTGCGATCTGAGATGGTGCAACAAATTCCACAAATTCACCACCCTTTGGCTAAAGAAATTTCTCTGTATCTCTGTTTTGACAGGGAGCCCCTCTATCCGGAGGCTGTGCCCTCTTGTCCTAGACTCCCCCATCATGGGAAACATCACATAGTGGTGTCGGATCTGGAGATACTCTGACCCAGGAAGCACTTCGGAAGACAAGAATGAGGCATCCTTGCCTGGCAAGGCTCCCTTTATTCCTCCAAAAAAACTCAGATACAGACCACACACACACACACACTCACACACACGCACACGCACACGCACACACACACACACACACACACACACACACACACACACTCACACACACACACACACACACTCACACACACGCACACGCACACGCACACACACTCACACACACACACACACTCACACACACACACACACACACACACACACACACACACACACACACACACACACACACACACACACACACACACACACACACACACACACACACAATGCTGAATGCGTTGCTGGATTTCCAGCATCTGCAGAATTTTCTCTTGTTTGAAACTCAGATTCAGATTCTGCTTCCACTTTTTTGTTTATTTGTCAAAGGTACGTCAAATCATACAGTGAAGTGTACTGTTTGCTCTGACTACCAGTAAA
This sequence comes from Hemitrygon akajei, assembly GCF_048418815.1. Classification (NCBI taxonomy): domain Eukaryota; kingdom Metazoa; phylum Chordata; class Chondrichthyes; order Myliobatiformes; family Dasyatidae; genus Hemitrygon; species Hemitrygon akajei. The sequence continues at coordinate 15,619,972 of NC_133147.1, read as the reverse complement.
ACCTAAGGATGTGCTGGGGGGGCAGCCTGCAGGTGGCTCCGCACAATCTGAGGCCAACCAGGCGTGTCTACAATGTTCAGCAGAGCAACATAAGCAACAACAACGGCACCAGAACTACAACAGCATTTCCTCCTTCCACTCATGCCCACAGACAGACCCCTAACTCAGGACAGGCTGCAGCCAGGGCCTGACGTCCAGTGGACTCACAGATATCCAGCCTCCAACTTCCCAGGGACTCACAGATATCCAGCCTCCAACTTCCCAGGGACTGACAGATATCCAGCCTCCAACTTCCCAGGGACTCACAGATATCCAGCCTCCAACTTCCCAGGGACTGACAGATATCCGGCCTCCAACTTCCCAGGGACTGACAGACATCGGACATCTGACTTCTGGAACTGCCGACTTTGGGTTTCAGTCTTCCATATCAACCCCAGGACTCTCTGATCAGAGGCTTCAAACCCCAAGCCCCAAACTCCAGACCTCGCACGGACCTCGGCTACAGGACTTGCCAACCGGGTGGGGGGGGGAGGTTTAAGGGGGTGCGGCCTCATGTTTCCCGCCATCTTACCTCTGAGCCTGCAAACTGGCCACCTGGGGTAGGGGGATCACCAGCCCTCATCCACGCCAACCTCATTCATTGACCACAGGAATCGCTAGTCTTCGTCCACAATGACTGTTGACCTGACATCCGCCCACGGGCATCACTGGCCTTCTGCTAGGAACATAGGAAACATAGAAACCTACAGCACAATACAGGCCCTTCGGCCCACAAAGTTCTGCCCAACACGTCCCTACCTTAGAAATTACTAGGCTTACCCATAGCCCTCTATTTTTCTAAGCTCCATGTACCTATCCAAAAGTTTCTTAAAAGACCCCATCGTATCCGCCTCCACCACCATCGCCGGCAGCCCATTCCACGCACTCACCACTCTCTGAGTAAAAAACTTACCCCTGACGTCTCCTCTGTACCTACTCCCAAGCACCTTAAACCTGTGCCCTCTTGTGGCAACCATTTCAGCCCTGGGAAAAAGCTTCTGAAAGAGCTCTGGAATTCTCCGACCTGGGTTCCGGCCTGATCTCTAACTCCTCCTCATCCCTGTCCCTAAACCCTAACTTCACCACTATGACCCAAAACCATCCCTGAGTCAGAGGCATGACCTTGATTAACTCGTCTGGCACCATCCTGACCACTATCCTGCTCTTCAGCAAACCGATTCTAGTCCTATTTCTCCTATTTAACTTTGTACTTGCTTCCCATATGGACTCATTCTTTTTCCACCCAGGAGTCTGTCACCCTTTGCCCTGAACCAATCAATGAGGAAATAATCACAGTTCCGTACGAATGAGGTTAATTTGTTGAACATTTGGGAATAGCAATCTCGAGCCCTCATTTTCAGCAAGTGTTATTATTTTTCAATTACGGATGTGGGCCCAGCGTTTTTAATGTTAATTCTGCAACGGGTACTTGGTTTTGCTGACAGGCTCTGAAACCCATGGATGCATAAACAACAATAATCGTTTACACCCACGATATATCACCATCACTTCCAACACTGCTTCCACACATCATTAATTCCCTGTTATTAATATATGATGCAATGGGAACTGAAAACAGAAACAACTAGAATAGTAATATATGTGGACAAAGCACAAGCACAAGCTAATGGACTGGTGCAGAGCCAACAACCTGTCTCTGAGTGTGAGCAAAACAAAAGAGATGGTTGTTGACTTCAGGAGGGCAGGGAGCGACCACTCCCCGCTGAACATCGACGACTCCTCGGTAGAGATTGTTAAGAGCAGCAAATTTCTTGGTGTTCATCTGGCGGGGAATCTCACCTGGTCCCTCAACACCAGCTCCATAGCAAAGAAAGCCCAGCAGCATCTCTACTTTCTGCGAAGGCTGAGGAAAGTCCATCTCCCACCCCCCCATCCTCATCACATTCTACAGGGGTTGTATTGAGAGCATCACTGCCTGGTTCAGAAATTGCACCATCTCGGATCGCAAGACCCTGCAGAGGATAGTGAGGTCAGCTGAGAAGATCATCGGGGTCTCTCTTCCCGCCATCATGGACATTTACACTACACGCTGCATCCGCAAAGCAAACAGCATTATGAAGGGGCATGCACCCCTCATACAATCTCTTCTCCCTCCTGCCATCTGGGAAAAGGCACCAAAGCATTCGGGCTCTCATGACCAGACTATGTAACAGTTTCTTCCCCCAAGCCATCAGACTCCTCAATACCCAGAGCCTGGCCTAACACCTTGCCCTACTGTCCTGTTTATTATTTATTGTAATGCCTGCACTGTTTTGTGCACTTTACGCAGTTCTGGGTAGGTCTGTAGACTAGTGTAGTTGTTGTGTGTGTTTTTTCTCTGTGTTGTTTTTTACGTAGTTCAGCCTAGTTTTTGTATTGTTTCATGTAACACCATGGTCCTGAAAAACATTGTCTCATTTTTACTGTGTACTGTACCAGCAGTTATGGTCGAAATGACAATAAAAGTGACTTGACTTGACGACTTGAAGTTTCCTTTGCCAACACTGAATATTGTGAGAGACTTGGCTTGCCGCTATAGGGCACGACTGTTTCAGACTAAATCAAACACTAAATAAAAAGTAGCAGTTCTGAATTCCTATCTGCAAACTTTTTAAAATTTTACTCAATAAAATTCTTGATCTGTAAACTGGGGCTGAACTGAATATGCCCAGACTCTTTCGAATTTGTGTTTTTCACTCTTTTTTTTGTTGGTGTTCACCTAATTTGTTTTTCTTTTACACGTAGGTAGGGGTGGGGGGTTATGTTTTTCTTTGAACATGTTCCCAGGTTTTTCTTTGTTTCGTGGCTGTCTGTGGGGAAGACAAACCTCAGGGTTGTATACTGCGTACATAATTTGAATATAAACGTACTTCGAATCTTTCGATTGCAGAATTGACCTTTTCAGGTTCTTGACTGAATACCCAACATGGCTTTGAAACACTCATATGAAACTATTGACTAATTCTACTAGTTAGTCAGTGGCATGATGCTGGTATACTGTTAGATGGCAGTAAAGTTTAACCTGGTTCTGACGCTGGTAAAATGGTAACTTGGTTTATTTATTTATTGAGATAGAGCACGGAATAGGCCCTTCCAGGCTTTCAACCCACACCCCCCAGCAATCCCCGCCCCCCCCCCGATTTAATCCTAGACTAATCATGGGGCAATTTACAATGATCAAATAACCTACCAACTGATATGTCTTCGGACTGTGGGAGGAAACCAGAGCACCCGGAAGAAACCCACACAGTCACAGGGAGAACGTTACAAACTCCTTACAGGCAGCAGCGGGAATTGAACCCGGGTCGCCTGTGCTATAGGGCTCTGTGCCAACCACTACGCTACTGGGCCGCCCATGTTTTGTAAGTCATTCATGCAAACCATTTCATCACAGCAGTAAATTGAAACAGTTCAAGGAAAAGCAGGAACAGAATGCAGAATAAAGTGTTACAGTTACAGAGAAAGTGCCATGCAGGCAGACAATAAGCTTCAAGACCAGGATAAGGAAGATTGGGAGGTCAAGAGTCCATCTTTGAATGTGCACCTGCTGCCTTTATTACCAAACTCAATATAGTTGTGCATTGTGGCTGGAAATACTAATGTTCATCAATGAAAAATCCTGCAAAAAGTAGTGTTTATGGCCCAGCTTATCAAAGGTAAAGCTCTCCCCACCATCCCACAATTGAGCACATCTATACAAAGCGTTGTTGCAGGAAACCAGCATCCACCATCAGAGACCCCCACCACCCAGGACATGCTCTCTTCTCACTGCTGCCATCAGGAAGAAGTTACAAGAGCCCCAGGACTCACGCCACCAGGTTCAGGAGTAATTACTACCCCTCAACCATCAGGCTCCTGAACCAAAGGGGATAACTTCACTTGCCCCATCACTAAATTGTTCCCACAACCTGTGGACTCACTTTCAAGGACTCCTCATCTCATGTTCAAGACTCTTCAGCTAATGTTGCTTATTTACTTTATTATTATTGTTTCTTTCTTTTTTGTATTTGCGCAGTTTGTTGCCTTTTGCACACTGGTTGAACACCCAAGTTGGTGTGGTCTTTCATTGATTCTATTATGGTTAATGTTCCAGTAGGGATTTATTGAGTATGCCCACAAGAAAACAAATCTTAGGGTTGTATATGGTGACATACATGTACTTCGATAAAATTTTGCCTGGGAAAAGGATGTGATCAGAGCATGGACAAATGGGTTTACTGATTGGAAATGACTGATCTGTGAGGACCTTCATCCACGTGACGATGAGAAGGCAGCTGATTGGTATGTAAAGTACAAGGGGGAAGAGCAAAACCTACCTGGGGCCTGCAAACCCTGTGAAACCAAAAAAAAAAGAAAAAGAACTGAATACATTAATCACACAAAATGCTGGTGGAACACAGCATTTTGTGTGTGTTGTTGCTTGAATTTCCAGCATCAGCAGATTTCCTCGTGTTTGCTTTTGAAATTCACTACTGCAGACAGTGCTTCTCCCTATAGATGCTGCCTGGCCTGCTGCGTTCCACCAGCATTTTGTGTGTGTTGCTTGAATTTCCAGCATCAGCAGATTTCCTTATGAATACATTAATCTTTATTCTTGAAAAGTTTGCACTGATACAAATAGGAATCCAGTTCCTAAGAAGATTGAGGTAAAGGGTAAAATGCAAATTATTTAAGCACTCTCAAAATAAAATCCCACCTTTGTTTATATAGCGCCTTAAACCCAAGGAGATTCATAGGATAGACTCTCCAATATTTTATATAATGAAATCTAGGGTGGCAAGGTGGACATACAGTACGTCTCTACCAAAGGAGGTGTAAGGTGCTCCTTCCCCCCGCTAGCCTGCAGATCACCCTTGGGTAAGGTGTAGCACCTGTTTAGACCCCTCCCCACCCCTGATCAGGGTCACATGAAGCCATGGGAGCAGGTAGTGGATGGTTGTATGAGCAGCCGGTGCAGATCACAAGTCCTGGTTATACCATCTCTGATTCCAGGCGGACAATCTCCGAAGAGCATTGATAATGGCTGGGGGGGGGGGTGGGGGTCGCCCATCTTGTAATGACATTGCCCAGAAGAAGGGCAAGCTATTTCTGTAGAAAAATTTGCCGATACAACATTGCACATAACGAACACATAATCTCATTTAAATTATGAAATGCGTACTGTATTAGTTATACTGTGGCATAAGCACACCACTGTGGTGATATCACGTGTCAGAACGTGCTTGGACGGAGTTCTGAGCGTGCGCAGAAATGAAAGGATGATCTAGAAGCTTGTATGGTTAAAACGTGGTTGCTGTTTGCTGTTAAATAATAGTTCTAGTTATATTCTTCCAGGATACGCTTCATTATTAGAAACCCACGGTGCATATAAAGAACAGAATATGGTGGCAGAAGCCAGTCTGGAAGAATAATACGTTCACTAAACACAGGAGAAGCGAAGATAATGGAGCGTGAACTTTTTTGTTGTTTGCTAACAGATTTAAAAATGGAAGTTCTGCACCCCTCATTGAGGCTTCAGCTGACTGGAAACGTTGCTGAAAACTGGAAAAGGTTTAAACAGCGTTTTGAAATTTATTCATCAGCGGTCGGAGCAGATAATAAAATGGAGAAAACAAAAGCTGCCATTCTACTCCATGTGGTTGGTGACGACGCAATTGAGGTATATAACTATTTTACTTTTGAGAATGGAGATAATTTGAAGCTAAAAGCGATAATCGACAAGTTTGAAGCGTTTTGTACACCCAAGCGCAATGTGACATATGAACGGTACAAATTCTTTACAGGTAAGCAGAAAACTGGTCAAACGATTGATCAATTTGTTACAGAATTGAGAAACCACAGTAAAACTTGCGAGTTTACAGAACTGACGGACTCTCTCATTAAAGACAATTCTGGATAATACTCTAAGAGAAAGACTTAAGAGAACCAGACGTAAATTTGGAAAAAGCTTTGATTCTCTGCAAAGCTTCGGAATCCATGATGTCGCAGGCTATGGAGCTTCTTATTGAGAGCTACGTAGATGCTGTAAAGCGCGAACATGTTAGAAAAAAATAATAAAACGACAGAGAGCAAGTCGTCATCTAAAAGAAAAAAAACTTTGCAATTGCTGTGGGTGGGAGCACCGACCTAAAAGGTGTCCAGCATGTGGAAAAATGTGCAATCAGTGCGGTAAGAGTAACCATTTTTCACACTGTTGCAGAAGCAGAAAGGAAATAAAACATGTAAATGCTGTGCTTGAAAATGAACGTGAGGAGTTTTATATCGATGTGCTTTGTGAAAATAAACAAAGTAGGAATGACTGGACTATGCTATTGCAAGTGAACCAAAACATTATTCTGTTTAAACTGGATACTGGAGCACAAGTAAATGTTCTTGCAGAATCTGAGTTTAATGCATTAAAGCCAAGACCAATGTTACATCAGACAAATATTAAAGTGACTGGGTATTCAGGTGCAGACATTCCAGTTAAAGGAACATGTGTGGAAAAAGTATCACACAAGAATTTTGAGCACACATTTTCATTTGTGATCCTGCCAAAAAATGTATGGTCAATTCTGGGGTTTATCTGCCTGCGAGAGACTGAATTTGGTTAATAGAGTCTTAGTCCTGGATAGTGACACAGAGTCAGAATACACTGGCTTGATGAAAGAGCAAGAGAGGACAGAATTTGATTCCAACATGGCAAAAGTAAAAGAAGTCATAAAGAAAGATCCCAGACCCATCCCTTTGCTACCAGCGTCTGACAAAGCATTGCCACCAAAACCAAACTTACCGGTACAGTACAATACTGATCTGAAGCCAAAGAGTAACAAGAATCGGGATCCAATTGAAGAAATGAAAGCAGAAGTGAAGGAATTGAGAAGTTTTATTGAAATGATGAAGTCTCAGCATAAGAGATTACACAGTTAATGAATGAATTGTGATTTCTTCTCAAAGACCTCAAGAAAGAGCCAGCTTCAGAGTTTCAGTTAACTGATGCAGACCAGACAAAAAATGAAAGTAACAATGATACACAAGAACGGTGTGAACCACTTAGAAGGTCTACTCGTGTTCATAAACCCCCAGAGAGACTGACAGGGACATGTTAAATTATGAATTTGTTTTGATTAATGTTGCTAATTGTTTTTCTTTTTAAGGAAAGGAAGATGTGGTGATAATACGTGTCAGAACGTGCTTGGACGGAGTTCTGAGCATGCGCCGAAATGAAAGAATGACCTAGAAGCTTGTATGGTTAAAACGTGGTTGCTCTTTGCTGTTAAATAAAAGTTCTAGTTATATTCTTCCAGAATAAGTTTCGTTATTAGAAACCCGCGGTACATATAAAGAACACAACAACCACCAGTTATCCAATCAGAAATATTGCCTCCACTACCCTATGGAAAGCATGTTATCTTTCTGTGGAGTAGATCTCCACCCACAGGTGGAGAAGCAACACCTTTGATTCTGTCTGGATATCGTCCAACCTGATGGCATTTGTCCTTCCGGTTAACAAATTCCACCCCTCCCCTTCCTCTGTTCCCCACTCAGACTGCCGTAATTCTGCAGGGTGTACACAAAAGCAGTTCTCCCTCCCTTGTACCAATTAGGATGCTGCTGTTAGAGGCGCTTGAAGAAAATAAAATCAGAAAGAACCTCTAACATTATTCTTTTACAAAGCTTCCAAAAAAACTCAAGAGACATCATTAATTCAGCAATATATGTTCCAAAGTTCTATCCTTTCACTCTGAAACAGTGCTGGAAATTACAAACATATTTTCTTAACCCCCCTGCCTGTGGGGATTTATAGGTGCAATGCAGTTGTAATTCGGCGTGATTATCTGGGCTTCTTCTGATAACTCACCCTCTGAGTCAGGGAACAATAGCTGGTCCCTATTATTTAATTAATGTGGCTTTGAGTTGTTGAGAACATCAAGAATGCAGTACGATGAAAAACAGTCTTTCTGCTGCACTCTTTCATCAGTGCTTGAAGCCAGCGGCTAGCTTGTGTTCTGAACACACTGCCGTCCCCCGATACCTCACCTACATAGCAAATCTTGACGGGTTTATAAATTCTTGTGTGTAGGTACAATACAATCTAGAACCATGCCATGCAATCACACAATTATTCACCAAGGTGGTCACTTGATTCAATCGGGCTTGTTGCAAATTGAGAGCATGCCCATTATTACAAGGTTGTTGCCAGCTCTGGATGACCTGAGTTATAAGGAAAGATTGAATAGGTTAGGACTTTATTCCTTGAAACATAGAGGATTGAGGGGAGTCTTGATGGAGGGATATAAAATTATGAGCTGTATAGATAGAATAAATGCAAACAGGTTTTTTCCACTGAGGTTGGGTGGGACTACAACCAGAAGTCATGGGTTAAGGGCGAAAAGTGAAAAGTTCAAGGGTTATTGAAGGGAAACTTCTTCACTAAGAGGGTGGTGAGAGTGTGGAATGAACTGTCAGTGCAAGTGGTGCGCTTGAGCTCAATTTCAATGTTTAAGCGAAGTTTGGATAGGTATGTGAACGGTAGGGGTAGGGAGACCCATGGTCCCTGGTGCAGGCTGATGGGAGTAGGCACTTTAGATGGTTTACCATGGACTAGATGAGCAGAAGGGCCTTTTTCCATGCTGTACCTTCCTATGTCTCTTTGACCCTAGGTCCTCACAGAGCAAATACTGGAAACCTGGGAAGACAGAAGTGAGCTGCAAGACTCCATGGACGTCCACAGAAAAATTGGGCCACTGCACCCCTGCCATCTCTCCCTTTCAACACCAACCTGGCACAATAGGGACAAACTCTGGACTGGCACAAGAATCTGAATCATCTCTATGAAGTTGTGTAGACCTGGCAAAATAGGTTTTGGCGTTTATCTGGAACTACTGCATAAGCTGCCTGCCTTGTAAAAGCCGTTAAAAAAGACTCTCAATGAATCGAACTCTCCCACTGCCAATACTGCCCAGATCGAGTGATACGTCTCCCTATGGGCAATCAGTTGTCCACTCCCGGCCCTGGGTTCGCTCCTTGTTGTAAGTAGAAAGGTCTCGTGGTTTGATCCTCTTCAAATAAGTATAGGTTGTAAACTTTAGGATCGTGTTGTCAAATTAGCTCATCAAAGAGTCATAGAAAAGTACAGCACAGAAACAGGCCCTTTGGCCCATCTAGTCGGTGTCAAACCATTTAAACAGCCTACTCCCGTCGACCTGCACCTGGAGCATGGTCCTCCATACCCCCCACATCCATGTACCTATCTAAACTTCTCTTAGACTTTGAAATCAAACTGGCATGCACTAATTGCATAGACACCTCATTCCTCAAGCTCACCACCCTCTGAGTGAAGATATTTCCCCTCATGTTCCCCTTAAACCTTTCACCTTTCACCCTTAACCCATGACCTCTCGTTGTAGTCCCACCCAACCTCGGTGGGAAAAGCCAACTTGCATCTACCCGATCTATACCCCTCATAATTTTGTTTACCTCTATCAAATCTCCTCTCGGTCTCCTACATCCTAAGGAATAAAGTCCCAACCTTATAACTCAAGTCACCTTCAGCCTGGTAAACTTCACTACCACTGGCCCGGACAGGACTGAGGACATGGTGGTAGGATTCCCGCTGGCGCAGCTTTCCCACTCCACCCTGAGAGTGGGGGGGTGGGTGGGGGGAGATGATTAAAACACAAGTCATTCTGGTGTCTCCCACACTCTTCAGAATGAGGAGTCAGCAAGGCAGCCGGGAAGCTTCGAGCTTGGCAGCTTTCACTGCCTATACAATTCCTATGCTAATGAGCCATCTGCTTAACTTTGTTTTGCTGTGAACTGTTACCCAGCTGAGGAGGTATCGTGGACTGCTCATCACACACTCCGCATAAAGGTCAGGGTGTTCAATCTATTCTAATGGTGCAATATGTTTTAAAGCATGAAATGTGTGGTTTTCTGTATGTGTGTGTGTGTGTGTTTAATATTCTGTTTCGATAGATCAGCATAACCTTGTGGTGTGTCTGCTTCTCAAACTATAACAGTTTCACAGGTACTGTACTTGCGCATTTACCAACCTGCTGTAGATATGTTATTTATTTATTGAAACACAGCGCTTCAGCCGCGCCTCCCAGCAATAATCCTAGCCTAATCATGGGACAAGCAAGAGAAAATCTGCAGATGCTGGAAATCCGAGCAACACACACAAAATGCTGGAGGAACTCAGCAGGCCAGGCGGCATCTGTGGAAAAGAGTGAACAGTTGACGTTTCGGGCCAAAAGCCTTCGGCAGGACTGGCCTGAAACGTTGACTGTACTTTTTTCCACAGATACTGCTTGGCCTGCTGAGCTCCTCCAGCAATTTGTGTGTGTGTGTGCGTTGCTCATCATGGGACAATTTACAAAGACCAATTAACCTACCAACCAGTACGTCTTTGGACTGTGTGAGGAATCTGGAGCACCTAGGGAGGTCATGGGGAGAACGTACGAACTCCTCACAGTGGGGATTGAACCTGTGTCTGTAATGCATTGTGCTAACCACTATGCTGCTGTGCCATCTAGAAAGAGGTCTTTAAGTTGATAAAGGGCACTGGTAGAGTAGACAGCCAGTGCCTTTTTCCGAGGGCAGAAATGATTAATATGAAAGGCCATAATTTTAAGGTGCTTGAAGGAAAGTATAGGGGGTTGACAGAGGTAGTTTTTTTTTACAGAAAGTGGTGGATGCATGAAATGAGCTACCAGGAGTGGTGCTAGAGGAAGATGCATTGGCAAGATGCAAGAAACTCTTAACTAGGCACATGGATGCAGGAAAAATGGAGGGGCGGGTGGCCAATGCGTGAGGAAAGGTTAGATTGATCCAGGAGTGAGATAAAAGGTTGGCATTGTTACGTATTTAATATTTCTGTAATATTTGAGAAAAATTGTAAATATACTGTCTGAGTAAGCATTCTTTGTTCGTTTAAATAATTCATTACAGGTTATGTGTAAAAGATCGTGAATGGGATACGTCATCATGTCACCACGTCATATATTTGCACATATCGCGAAAGTAAAAACCCTGCAGCAGGCAGTGAAGACGGCTAATGGAATGCTGGCCTTTATTACAAAGGGAATTGAGTACAAGAGCAAGGAAATCCTCTTGCATTTGTACAGAGCCCTGGTGAGACCACACCTGGAGTATTGTGTACAGTTTTGGTCTCCAGGGTTAAGGAAGGACATCCTGGCTGTAGAGGAAGGGCAGCGTAGATTCACGAGGTTAATTCCTGGGATGTCTGGGATGTCTGGGATGTCTTACGCAGAAAGGTTAGAGAGACTGGGCTTGTACACGCTGGAATTAAGGAGATTAAGAGGGGATCTGATTGAAACATATAAGATTATTAAGAGTTTGGACAAGATAGAGGCAGGAAATATGTTCCAGATGCTGGGAGAGTCCAGTACCAGAGGGCGTGGTTTGAGAATAAGGGGTAGGTCATTTAGGACAGAGTTAAGGAAAAACTTCTTCTCCCAGAGAGTTGTGGGGGTCTGGAATGCACTGCCTCGGAAGGTAGTGGAGGCCAATTCTCTGGATGCTTTCAAGAAGGAGCTAGATAGGTATCTTATGGATAGGGGAATCAAGGGATATGGAGACAAGGCAGGAACCGGGTATTGATAGTAGATGATCAGCCATGATCTCAAAATGGCAGTGCAGGCTCGAAGGGCCGAATGGTCTACTTCTGCACCTATTGTCTATTGTCTATTGTCTATAAAACTAAGGCTTGCGGCTCCTGGCTCCATACTTTCCTTTCAATTAGTTTTATGTTTTGGAGTTATAAAACATGACACGCACAACATCATTGGCTAAGTGGCTCATACTAACGTGGACTATACTATATTCTGTGTACAGAGCGTTAAGCCACCATTTTATAACAAAGCCTCTGTTGTGCATTATGAAGACATTACCATTATTATCTTACTAAAGATGAAAGTGCCTGTTTCAGAGATAATGTAATTATTAAGAGCTGGTGTGGCTCTGATCTGAAGCCAACATTCAACACTGGAATACAGACTTAAGATGATGCTCTCCATACTTCTTTGTCCCATTTGATGGGATTAGGCAGTAAACCAGGCCAGCAGGGCCTAGATGGGCCAAAGGGTCTGTTTTTGTGCTGTAGTGATCCATAACTCTATTCGTGTCCAGGAATCTATGTTGCTCGCACCAGAGGTTTTGAATTACAAAGAAAGATTGAGTAGGCTTGATCTGTCTCTCCTGGAACAAAGGAAGTTGAGAAGTGACACTGGACAACAAAGATGTTGCTTCCTAAAAACTTTTGTGTATATCTTATGGATTTTGGGCTTCTGATCATGAAAATCACAATGAAATTTCCTTATCATGCACCTTTTTTAATTGCCTGCAGTTGTTATTTCAATTCATAATTCAAGTCAGAATAACTGATGCCAAGATTAAGGAAGGCATTTTTGTAGGTCCACAAATCAAACAGGTCATTACTGGCCGGCAACTTAAAAAACTTCTAGCGGGACTGGAGAAAATCATATGGTAGGCAATCAAGGATGTGGTGAAAATTTTCTTGGCAACTACAGAGCACCAAGCTACATGCAGCTGGTTGACAACATGCTTCAAGCATACAAAACCATGAAGTGCAACATGTCACAAAAAATTCATTTTCTGCATTCCCATTTAGTCTCCTTCCCTGCAAATCTTGTCACTGTCAGTGACGAGCATGGTGAAAGATTTCACCAGGACATTGTGGACATGGAGAAACAGTATCAGGACAACTGGAATCCATCAATGCTGGCTGATTATTGCTGGACACTTAAACGTGAAGCCTCAGACACTGAGTACAAATGAAAATCATCAACAAAACATTTTAGCTTGGTCAAGCTATTACAAAGGATCAGCATTGTTATGCAATTGGACATATTATATTCAATAAAAGTTAATTTCTTGTTTCTCCGAATTCCTACGTGATACAAGTAGTCTGAACTATTATTTGTGTTCAGTTTCAAGCAGTCTATCAAAAACAAAAAAACAATAATTCTAAGGAATTATTCTAAGATTTACTAGAATGTTACCTGGGTTTCAGCACCTAAGTTACAGAGAAAGGTTGAACAAGTTAGGCCTTTATACTTTGGAGCGTAGAAGGTTGAGGGGGGACTTGATAGAGGCATTTAAAATTATGAGGGGGATAGATAGAGTTGACGTGGATAGGCTTTTTCCATTGGGAGTAGGGGAGATTCAAACAAGAGGACATGAGTTGAGAGTTAGGGGGCAAAGGTTTAGGGGTAACACGAGGGGGAATTTCTTTACTCAGAGAGTGGTAGCTGTGTGGAACGAGCTTCCAGTGGAAGTGGTAGAGGCAGGTTCGGTATTGTCATTTAAAGTAAAATTGGATAGGTGTATGGACAGGAAAGGAATGGAGGGTTATGGGCTGAGTGCAGGTCAGTGGGACTAGGTGAGAGTAAGCATTCGGCACGGACTGGAAGGGCCAAGATGGCCTGTTTCCATGCTGTAATTGTTATATGGTTATATGGAAGCAACACTTTTGAAAGAAGTTGTTGTCCAGTGTGACCTGAAAGAGTTTTATAAAATCATGCGTGAGGTAGATGGACATAGAGTCTTTTTCCCATGGTAGGAAAGTCTAAAACCAGAGGGCATTGGTTTACGGAGAGAGGGGAAAGATTGAAAGGAGATGTGGGGGCATGCTCGTCCCAGAAAGGTGGTTGGCCTATGGACTGAGCTGCCAGAGGAAATAGCAGTGGTAGGTACAACTACATTTAAAATTATGACAAAAATATTGATAGGAAAAGTATAAAGTAGAGGGTCCCAACCTGGGCCCCAGGGACCCCTTGGTTAATGGTAGGTCTCCATGGCATAAAAATGATTCAGAACCCTTGGTTTAGAGGAATATGGGCCAAATTTGGGCAAAAGGGACAAGCTCAGGTTGACATCTTGGTTAGCATGAACAAGTCAGGCCAAAGGACCATTTTCTGTGCTGTATAACTCTATGGTTGTATGACCCGATAACCATGGTCCTGAATAACCTTAATGTTCAAAATTCAATGTCAATTTATTATCAAAGTATACATATATCACCGGATACAACCCTGAGATTCATTTTCTTCCAGGCATATTCAATAAATCCATAATTGAATAATAACCATAATAGAATCAACGAAAGACCGCACCAACTTAGGTGTTCAACCAGTGTGCAAAGGACAACACACTGTGCAAATACAAAAGAAAAGAAATAATAATAATAAATAAAGAATCAATAAATATCGAGAGCATGAGGTGAAGAGTTCTTGAAAGTGAGTTCATAGGTTGTGGGATCTTTTCAGCGATGGGGCAGGTGAAGTTGATTGAAATTATCCCCTTTGGTTCATGAGCCTGATGGTTGAGGGGTAGTAGCTGTTCCTGAGCCTGGTGGTGTGAGTCCTAAGGCTCGTGTACCTTCTTCCCAATGGCAGCATGGCCTGGGTGGTAGGGATCCCTGATCATGGGTGTTGCTTTCCTCCGACAACATTCAATGTAGACGTGCTCAATGGTTGGGAGGGCTTTACCCATGGCTGACTGGGCCATGTCCACTATTTTTATAGGGTTTTCCGTTCTAGGGCATTGGTGTTTCCATACCAGGCTGTGATGCAGCCAGTCAATATACTCTCCACCACACATCTACAGAAGTTTGTCAAAGTTGTAGATGTCATGCTGAATTGCTGCAAATTCCCAAGGAAATAGAGGTTTAAATGAGTGACCCTTCATCCTGAAATCATTTTCCCAGACCATTCTGCTTGATGAAGTGGTCCCTCAGCTAAGCCAAAAAGATCTGGTCCCAGGGCTGGAGGCCCATGTGTGTGTCAGGGGAGTGGGAGGGTGGGAAAGGGGCATTTTTTTTTGCAGCTGTTGTCTCGTTTTGTTCTGTTGCTGTGCATGGGTGTGTATTTGTTGTGTCGAACATGGTGAGCACGCAATACTGGAACCAGAATGTGTGGGGATACTTTCCGGCTGCCACCAGCACGTGCTTGGGTGTGTTGGTTGCCAATGCAAACAACACGTTCCACTCTATGTTTCAATGTACTCATGATAAATAAATGAATCTGAAGAATTTTAGGCTTTTGAAGTGTCGGGAACACACACACACACACACACACACACACACACACACACACACACACACACACACACACACACACACACACACACACACACACACACACACACACACACACACACACACACACACACACACACACACACACACACACCCCCCCCCCCCGGAAGAATTCAGCAGGCCAGGAAGCATCCATGGAAGAGAGTAAAGAGTCGATGTTTCGGGCCAAAACCCTTCAGCGGGAGTCCTGAGATCCTTCATCAGGAAAGTAATGGCCATCTGACAAATGACTTTGAAATGTAGTCACAAGAGTAAATGGAAGCAGTCTGCCTCCAGCTAAATCACACTAGCAACAATGAGCCTACAGAAGTCACAAGAGCCTGAGCAGACATTAGCAGTCTGGAGCAGCTCACACAAACTTCAAGAGGAACTCAGCAGGACTAATGAAGGGTCTCAGCCCGAAAAGTCATTTCTTTCTATAGAACCTGCTTGACCTGCTGAGTTCCTCCGGCATTTTCTGTCTGTGTGCTAACAATGAGTCAGGTCCGATTTAGCCATTCTTGATGGTTATTAAGGGTCGGATGTTGGTCAGTTTCAAAAGATGCAGCAGTATCTTTATAGATCTGACGAAGGGCCTCCAATGGACAGGAGGTACAGGACCCTTGGACCCCGCACCATCAGGTTCAGGAATAGTTAATCAGGCTGCCGATCCAGCGTGCAGGAACACGTGTATTGTGTACAGTTCTGGTCACCAAATTATAGGAAAGATGTCAAAAAAATAGAGAGAGTACAAAAACAATTTACTAGAATGTTACATGGGTTTCAGCACTTAAGTTACAGAGAAAGGTTGAACAAGTTAGGTCTTTATTCTTTGGAGTGTAGAAGGTTGAGGGGGGACTTGATAGAGGTATTTAAAATTATGAGGGGGATAGATAGAGTTGACGTGGATAGGCTTTTTCCATTGAGAGTAGGGGAGATTCAAACAAGAGGACATGAGTTAAGAGTTAGGGGGCAAAAGTTTAGGGGTAACACGAGGGGGAACTTCTTTACTCAGAGAGTGGTAGCTGTGTGGAACGAGCCTCCAGTAGAAGTGGTAGAAGCAGGTTCGATATTGCCATTTAAAGTAAAATTGGATAGGTATATGGACAGGAAAGGAATGGAGGTTATGGGCTGAGTGCAGGTCGGTGGGACTAGGTGAGAGTAAGCGTTCCACACGGACTAGAAGGGCCGAGATGGCCTGTTTCCATGCTGTAATTGTTATATGGTTATATGGTTATAGGAGTCATGAATTCTGTGTTGGGCATTGATTACATTTATTATGGTAACTAGTCTCTTTAGAGGGGACACGAGAGGAATAAGTTACATATTCTTGCTTATTTCATGGCAGTTTGTGGCTTGGGACTGGCAGGAGGTCAAATCTTCGCTGACTACTTAATATCGCTTCAAGTTTGCATGTTTGCTATTTGTTAATAAAGAATTGAATAAAGGATTCGACTCTTTGGAAAAATGATTTCATTGGAGCTGAGGGAGCAAGTATACCAACCCCGTTACGGTTGCAGGCTAGCGGCAATCATTTCGTTTTGATTTTCAATTAGTTTGGCTGCTGCACAGGGTGGATAACTTCTCTCATCTCGGCTCCGAATTGACTCCACAACCTACAGACTCACTTTCAAGGACTCTACAACTCACATTCTCAGTATATCTTTTATGTGCATAATATGTTTTCTTTTGCACATTGGCTCTTTGTCAGTCTTGGTTCATATGCAGTATTTTTTCATAAATTCTATTGTATTTCTTCATTTTCCTATAATTGCCTTCAATAAAATGAACCTCAGGGCGGTACATGTAAGAACTATATGTGACTATATGCGGAGTGGAGTAATGATGGCGCTAAACGGTGACTTCTTTGCTTCCATCTTCGGAAACAGCTCTATTTCTATCTTTAATATCTCTATTTTTCCCTTTCAGGGTTCCTTTGAAGGCCCTGACCTGGAGTTACACGCTGACTTCAGTTCTTTGCGGGAATGGAACCTGCTCTCAGGGTTTCGTAACTGGCCGTTGTTCAGCATGCCAACGGCTCGGCCTAAGATTCCAGCTCGAATTTGGATGCCTAGGATCTCGGGGCTTTGGAGACAGGAGGATCGAGGGCCGGTGTCACGGCAGGAGACCGTGTGCCATCGGGGGAGTCGAAATATCTACGGTAGTGTGCCCAAAGACCTGAGATCTTTGAGATCTTCAGGCACGGTGCTCGAGAAAAGTGACGTAATGGACTTTTATCATCGTAAACCAGTGATTTGTTTGTTACGTCTCCCCATTCACTGGGAAAATGGAGACACCTCCTTCTCCCTTATTAGGGAGAGAGAGAGCCTGTGGTATGTCGAGTTACCGGGTGAACAAGTAGTCTTTGGACTACTGCAAGTCTGTGTCTCTACTGTTGCTTTGCTCACACCTAGTGCTCGGTGGCGGGTACCAATGCCTTTTTTTTGCCGGTGGGGTGAGGGGGAATTGTTGCTTGCTGTCGCTTACACGCGGGAGGTATGGGGAGCTGGGGGGGGGGTGGACTTTGGAGTTCTAACATTTAATTATCATTCATTCTTTGGGGGCGCTCCTCCGTTTTGTGGACGGTTGAGAAGAAAAAGCATTTCAGGATGTATATTGTATACGTTTCTCTGACATTTAATTGTACCTTTGAACCTTTGATAGTAACTCGAATTTGATTTTTTAACATTAGTTGTTAACTGTTTATTCCCCTCCATTGACGCTGCCTAACATGCAGAGTATGTCCAGGATTTTATGCAGGTTGATCAAACTTTCCAGCATCTGCCGAATCTCTTTGTGCCAGCAATTTCTTTAACATCCATCTATTGTCTCATTCTAAGAAAGAAGCACCTCTAAAAGCATTCTGCTGAGGCAGTGCATCCATAATCAGATTCCAATTAGGAGCAGCAGAAGGCCATATGCTCCCTCTGTCGTTTAAGAAGATTGCGTCTGATGCGATTGCAAGCTCATCTCCACACTTCTGCCTTCTCTCGGCAATCTTTCATCCTGATCAAGCGTCCCATCTCCCATCCCAGAGAGGCGCTCACTGACTCAGCTTCAAGAGAATGAAATGGAAAAATGCACAACCCCTTTGAGAAAATAAATTCAAAGATTCAAAGTACACTTGTAATCAAAGTATGCATGCAATGTTCAACCCTGAGATTCGTCATCTCCACAGACAGCCATGAAACAAAGGAAACCATGGAAACCATTCAAAGAAAAGCATTGAACCCCCACCCCATGAGCAAAAAATATAAATCATGCAAATGGCAAAAAAGAGCGAAAAACACAGAATATAAAACACCAAATTGAAACAGTCCAGGCATATTCAGCCCAGTTCAATCAAGTGCGGCATCGTCCTTTATTGCCAGCCACCCTGATCAAAAACGCCCAAAATAGCAACAAAAAAGGCAGCGAACTGAAACCAGAAACACATCATAACATGAACTGCAGAGTCCGATTTGGAAACCGCTTCGATTTTAACCGCTTGTATTTTAGGAGCAGAATTTGGCAATTCAGCCCATCAAGTCAGCTTCAGCATTCCAGCAACTTCCTGCTTACTAAATGGGGGCCCCACGATGATACCCACAATAGCCTCTCCCACTGCCACCCCACCGCTGTTAGCAGTTGCCCCATCTCCTCACAAATTTGGCTGCACTACCGCGACTCTCCCTCCTGCTCCTACACCGCTGCCCACCTCACATCCCTGCACCCCACCAGGTAGCCTCGTGTCTGGATTCTTCCACTCAGGAAACCTCCACTCCCCATTCTCCCCTTCAAAACCATTCATACATCCCTTTTACCGTCCAATGTGATGATATGAATATCGATTTCTCCTTCCACTGAACAAAACTAATCCCCCCCCCCACCCTTCCTCTATTCCACACTCTGGCCTTTTACCTCTTCTCACCTGCCTATCACCTCCCCTAGGTCCCCTCCTCCTTCCCTTTCTCCTATGGTCCACTCTCCCCTCCTATCAGATTCCTTCCTCTCCAGCCTTTGACCTTTCCCATTCACCTGGCTTCACCTATCACCTCCCAGCTATATAGAAACATAGAAAACCTACAGCACAATACAGGCCCTTCGGCCCACAAAGTTATACCGAACATGTCCCTACCTCAGAAATCACTAGGCTTACCTATAGCCCTCTATTTTTCTAAGCTCCATGTACCTATCCAAAAGACCCTATCGTATCTGCCTCCAACACCATTGCCGGCAGCCCATTCCACACACTCACCACTCTCTGAGTAAAAGACTTACCCCTGACATCTCCTCTGTACCTACTCCCCTATCTTCCTTCTCCAGCTCCCAAGTTTTTACTTTGCTGTCTTCCCCCTTCCTTCTCAGCCCTGACGAAAGATCTCGCCCTCTAAATGTCGACTGTTTACTCTTTTCCATAGATGCTGCCTTGTCTGCTGAGTCCCTCCAGCATCTTGAGTGCTTTGCTTTAGATTTCCAGCATCTGCAGACTTTCTTGTGTTTGTCTTTTATTCTAATCCTCCCTCATTCTCCTGAATTCCTGCAATTACGAGTCTGTTCTACCTTTTGTAATGTGGTAAATGATCCATTCTGCCTTCCCATTCTTCCCTGGTCTTCTGTTCTCTCCTGTCAGATTCCCCCTTTCTCCAGCCCCTTATCGCTTTCACCAATCGACTCTCCAGCTCTTTACTTCTCCCCTCCCCCTCTGCCGGTTTCACCTCTCACCTGCCACCTTGTACTTCTTCCTCCCCTCCACCCCCACCCACCTTCTTACTCTAATTTCTCCCCTTCCTTTCCAGTCCTGATGAAGAGCCTCAGCCCAAAACATCGACTGTTTACCCTTTTCCACAGATCACAGACGCTGTCGGACCTGCTGAGCTCCTCCAGCGTGTTGTGTGCGTTGCTTTGGATTTCCAGCGCCTGCAGATTTTCTCCTGTTTGAGGTATTAATCTAGTTAACCCCTTCTGAACTGCTTCTGAAACATCAGCACCCTGCCCTAAATAAGGAGTCCAAGCCGGTCCACATTCCAAATAAAGTTAACTGTGTCACAATTCTTTTGGTAATGATAACTTGGTTGAAGTTCCTAATTACTGGCTGTATGTGCTTATTAGCCTTATGTGAATCATCGACCATGATGCCCAGATCACTTTGTGTCTTCAAGCTCTATAATTTCATGTAACCCTCTCGCTGTTGGCTCGTGATGAGTTAGATATTACTGTGAATGCATGCGAACAGCAACATAACTCTACACTGCCTGGGGAATAATGATGAAAGGCCCATTACTGGTAATGAGGACCTACTTCCGCAGGAGTCTGCAGACATTCAGCGCATCAATAAAATCCGTGGTAAACTTCTGTAGGAGTGTGATGGAAAGTGACTGACAGAATTGTGGCCTGGTATGAGAAACACCAATGCCCTTGAGCGGAAAGTCCTACAAAAGGTAATGGATTTGGCCCAGTACGTCACAGGTAAAGCCCTCCCCACCATTGACCACATCTACATGAAACGTTGCTATGGAAAAGCAGCAACCATCATCGAAGATGCTCACCACCCAGGCCCTGCTCTTTTCTCTCTGCTGCCATCAGGTAGAAGGTACAAGAGCCTCAGGACTCGTACCACCAGGTTCAAGAACAGTTACTACCTCACAACCATTGGGCTTTTGAACCAAAGGGGATAATTACACTCACTCTATTTCTGGTGTTCCCACAACCAATGGTCCTACTTAAAGGACTCTTTATCTTATTATTTCATGCTCTTGTTATATATTGCCATTTATTTATATTTGCATTTGCACAGTTTGTTGTTCATTGATCCTGTTTGCAGTTACTGTTCGATAGATTTGCCCACAGGAATAAGAATCTCAGGGTTGTATGTAGTGAAATGCATGTACTCTGATAATAAACTTTACTTTGAACTTTGAACTTCCAAACTTATATGAATGGGTCTAGGATGGATATGATTCAGGTATCCACAGAAACATAAACGTTTGAATTTTTCTTCTAAGAGAAAATAAAACAATACCCTTATGACCAGAGAGCCCAAACACCAGAGGGTATATGTACAAAATTAGGGAAGGAAAGTTTAGGGGAGACATCAGGGGTAAGTTTTTTACAAAGAGGGTTTTGAGTGCCTGGAATGACTTGCCAGGGATGGTGGTGGAGGCTAAAACATTAGGGGTATTTAAGAGCCTCTTAGACAGGCACGTGGATGAAAGAAAAATAGAGGGTTATGGGGTAGTGTGGGTTTAGTACTTTTTTATAAGGATTATATGGGTCAGCACAACATGGAGGGCTGAAGGGCCTGTACTGTGCTGTAATGTTCTATGACAACTGACCCATGCAAACAGAAGGCTCACCAGGAAATAATAATTCAGCTCACACCAGTATAAACTTAGATCAAGATTGTATTGACGAAATATTTTAAACTATAACAAGCAAACAAAGAAAAGGGCCCATAACATATATACCAGTTCATAGTGTGCATGCAATCATTGGGGCTTGTTGCTGTGCAATAAATACAGTTTGCTTCACTTCATTTACTCACGGTACCAAACCAGTTCTGCGCTGAAGAACCAGTCCAGGCATTAAAAAATATCCTCACAACATCCAAGGGGAAAGGCATTGAACTTTCTTCAATACCGTGTCCTAGCTGGCTAACTGCAAGTTACCTGCGCATTCTCCTTGCAACCATAGTCTGCATGGGGATTTTCTGACATCCGCATCTGTCCTGGCTCTGCCAGTGTTTCACCAGGAATGTATGCTGTCTGTTTCCTTTTCTCCTTTTTTCCCGAAACTCCTTCGATCCTGTGCTCTCTCTAGAAAAATGCCTACCTGTTCTGTTCCTGGGCATCTTACAAGACAAAATGTTAACAAGACAAATTTTATTAGCTAATTCAACAAGCCTAGTTTATTAATCAACTAACATTTTATTTTAAACACCAAAAGTGAAATTCTATAATGTAATTAAAGGAACACTTTTTTTATATATAGATTTTCATTTTGAGGAGATCTGCAAAAAATATCATAAAATTCCCAACAGCATAACCGTCTTAATAAAATAACACATGGTCTTAAACCAGGAAACACACACAAAATGCTGGAGGAACTCAGCAGGCCAGGCCCAAAATGTCGACTGTACTTTTTTCTATAGATGCTGCCTGGCCTGCTGAGTTCCTCCAGCATTTTGCATGTGTTGCTTGGATTTCCAGCATCTGCACATTTTCTCTTGTTTGTGAATTAAACCAGGATATTACGTTCTTCCCACACCAAAATAGGCATGTCCTCATGACTTTGTAACCCTTTGGATCTTAACAAATTCATTATTAACAACACAACACATATGCTCAATAACAATAACACTTACGTTCACACTTATGTTCCAACAGTATTCAGGCATGCGGTTTACGACAGTCAAACGAAGTAAGTGATTGCAGGAAATGGAAGTAACATATCCGATGTTCTGATTTCCAGATGCATTGAATGCCAGCCTATCTGGAGGTTTCCTGACTCTCGGACTAGACTCAGCTTCATCTTCAATTATATTGGAGTCCGTTTCCCTTTCACTATCCAATATCACTTCTGGCCGTCCAGTGGCTGTATTCCCCACTGTACCCAGGTCTGGACTGAAAGTTTCTGACATCAACTCCTCTTGGGAGGTTTGCGTAAGGTTATGTCATACCGCATTCCAATTTCCTTATCTTCTGAGTCTACACAGTATTCAATTGCTTCATCCGGTTTCTCTTTTCCAGTTTTCTCTTCATGTCTGTCCACCAAAACCATGCTATTATCCGACTTATCTTCAGCCTGCTTCTTTCTGTTACTTTTCTTCTCCTTTGCAGAGTTCTTTTACTAAACGTAGGTTCTATGACTAACGCTGGGTCAATATGTACTCCCTGCCCTAGAGGTTAAAGATGGTTCCGATGGAGAATTTTTACAGGACCATTTCCATCTTCTGGTTTTAACTGAAAAACTGGCAAGTTTGGCATCTGACTCTCCATTACATAGGGTGTAGAAACCCAGTGGTCCGCCAACTTATGGTTCCATTGTAGTCATAAATTTCTTATGAGAGCTCTATCTCCAGGCATCAATTGGGAAAACTTAATCTTTTGATCGTATCTCTTCTTGTTTTCTTGCTTTTGTTTTTCTAGCTGAAAAAGTTGCTCGTTCATAAGCTTTTTGCAGTTCTTTCTTCATATCAGATACAGACTTAAGATAGGTTTTCTGTGGCAAATCCTCACTGGAGGTTCCAGAACAAAGATCTGCAGGTAATCTGGCTTCACGTCCAAACATTAAATAGTATGATGAGTGGATAGTGGCTTCATTCTGAGTACAGTTATATCAATACATCAAATGTCCAAAATGATGACTCTAATTGCTCTTTTTCTTGGCATTAAGAATCTCTAGCATGTCTAGCAATGTCCTGTTGCATCTCTCAGGGTGAGGATCACCTTCAGGATGGTATGGCATTGTCCTTGACTTCTTGACTTAAAGCATGCTGAGCAACTCAAATATGAGCTGGCTCTCAAAATCCCTTCCTGGACCACTGTGTATCCATCTCGGGAGGCCATGATAAAAGAAGTATTTCTTCCACAGCACTTTTGCAACTGTGGATGCTTTCTGATCCTTTCTGGGAATTGCTTGAGCGCATCTGGTATAGAGATCAGTGACGACCAAGACATTTAAAATATCTACCTTGAGAACATCTAACCTGATTTCAAATATTCAAGGGTCATATCCCTTTAATAGTTGATGCGCAGTAGCTATTTCATCAGTTGGATTCTTTTCTCATGTCTCATCCTGTCTATCATTCATTCCGTTCTGCCACTCAGTTTCTCCTGCCCTTTACAACTTGCTCCACTCTCAAGCGATTCACCTCAGACAGCTGAATGCCCCCTTTGTAGCACAGACAATGCGGCAGTTTATCCGCCCTGAAAATGTAGGAAGGAGCTTCTCTCCTTCCTCTTGGAATGTGTGCCTGAACTTCACCCTGAGATCAGCCAAACTTTCAGTAGTGCCAAAAGCATTTCTGGAGCCTGCATATAGCAAGCTGATGTGACTAAAGCATTTTCTGCCTTTAGTAACCTCGCTACATCAGTAGCAGGACACTTTAAACTCTCTACAAGTCTCTGCTTCTTTATATTGTCTGACCGCTGCCATTCATTTACTAAATGAGATGTCTGCTCAGCCCAGGCCTCGTAATCATCTTCTCCATTGGGTATGGGCTTGGCTCCAGAGAACATTCTCAGCTTGCGATAGCAGAAACCAGCTCAGAATTTAGACCAACAGTTGAAGGACTTAGTAGGTTTTATCATCAGACAGAGTTTTTCATTAATTCCTTAGAAAAAAGAGCAATTTAAACTGAAAATCTTCACACACAGCAACATCTGTATCACAGTACCTTAATTATGATGTACTTTAAATGGTACTAAAAGAAATAGCTCTGGTGTAACACTGGCTTGAACACAAACAGTCTTTCCAATGACTATGCAGCCATTATATAGCATTCACACAACATTAATTTATACATGCATCTATCCTGGCTGAGCCCCCAAATATATATCCCTCTCACCATAGACTCATAATGCGTAACTGTGAAAATATATTAACTGCAACATAACTCTACAATGTATGGGGAATAACCATGACAATTCTGAGAAAGGATCTAGTGTTTTCCTGGCATACATGATGAATAAACTCTTCTCAGCCTTCCAGCCAGGTACAGGTATCGATTATAGCCAACGTTTTGATGACAAACTCTGTCACCTTCTTCAGGAATGATGCCTGGTATGTCTAATCCAGTGGTATTTAACCTCCTGTAGTCCTTCTCCCCTGATTGGTTAGTCCTTATCCAATCATGTCTCCACTCTCCCACCTTGTTTACAACCAAATTCCAGTTCTTACTTAGATAGATAGATAGATAGATACTTTATTCATCCCCATGGGGAAATTCAACATTTTTTTCCAATGTCCCATACACTTGTTGTAGCAAAAACTCATTACATACAATACTTAACTCAGTAATAATATGATATGCATCTAAATCACTAACTCAAAAAGCATTAATAATAGCTTTAAAAAAAGTTCTTAAGTCCTGGCAGTTGAATTGTAAAGCCTAATGGCATTGGGGAGTATTGACCTCTTCATCCTGTCTGAGGAGCATTGCATCGACAGTAACCTGTCGCTGAAACTGCTTCTCTGTCTCTGGATGGTGCTATGTAGAGGATGTTCAGGGTTTTACTTAGAGGAAAAGAATTTTAACAAAGATGACGATCTCGCTCTAAGTTAGCACTGGAATTCAATTCAGGCTGTCAGGCCTGTCAGGCCCTGCCAGGTGCCTAAATCGCTGTCCAAACATCAGGTTCGTTCACTTGGGACCTGGAACTTGCTGCCTCGATTCAGCCTGTACCCGATCTTTCCAATTTGGCCTAGTGCTTAAACTGTTGCCCAAACATACAGAATCAATGAATAGGTCCCTGCCATGATTCTGCTTATCTTGCTTTCGTGCTTATCAAAATAACAGCAGAATGGCTCAGCTCTGTTGTAGGGGAAACAGAGTCAGTAATTTTTTTACCAATACTATACCTTGAATCTTAAATACTTCCTTTAGTCTCCAAGTATTTACTGGAGTTTCACTTTAGATTCAGTCTTACCATTGATGAATTGGATATAACATTGAGCTCCAAAGCTAACCGCAAGGCACTTTGATATCAATTCTATTTATTGCTTATCACTCAACTAAGTTATTATGGGTTTTTACACAATTCCATTTCTGTGACTGATGTGGGAAAGATTGCACAGAGATTAGAGAAAGCTCAAAAAATAATTTCAATTCTATTTTGAGCTCAAATAGCAATTGCACTGGAATTACCTCAATGTCTTTGTTCTATCATGATCTTAACAATAAAATTCAATTCCAGTTGGATTTCTTTATGCGCATCAGTCTGTTGGATAGAATAAAAAGCAAGGGTAGATCAGCTCCCATCAAATTAAATTAGCTAGAATCAAATGCTACAAAAAATGGAGATCACGCTCCATGGCGGCCTGGCACGACACAGCACAACCACGGGCAAGCAACGGTGACGGCATTTCAAGCGGCAGCCGGCGACGAGGTAGACCTCCCCACCATTGACCAGCAGGTGAGCAATCCCTTACTGGCCTGGATGAGGGGATGGCTGAGCGTGGGACGGCGGGCGCAGTGGGCAGAGGTCTCTGCTCTGGATCCAGAGACTCTAGCCCTGTACTCTCAGAGGGGCACACTGGAGATGCGCGCTGGTTTGGTGTTCCAGCGGCGGCCACCTTCCGACGACAACCGACGTCTCTTGCAGCTGGTGGTACCTCCCAGGGGTCCGCGCCATGGCGCTACAGTCAGTGCACGGGGGCTACCATTTCAGGGTCACAGAGACAGGGAAATAAAAATAGAAAACCTACAGCACAATACAGGCCCTTTGGCCCACAATGCTGTGCTGACATGTACTTACTTTAGAAATTACCTAGCGTTACCCATAGCCCTCTATTTTTCTAAGCTTCTTGTATCTATCCAAGAGCCTCTTAAAAGACTCCACTACAATTGCCGGCAGCCCATTCCACGCACTCCCCTCTCTCTGTGTAAAAAACTTACCCCTGACATCTCCTCTGTACCTACTTCCAAGCATCTTAAAACTGTGTCCTCTCATGCTAGCCATTTCAGCCCTGGGAAAAAGCCTCTGACTATCCACACAATCAATGCCTCTCATCATCTTGTACACCTCTATCAGGTCACCTCTCATCCTCCATTGCTCCAAGGAGAAAAGGCCAAATTTACTCAACCTATTCTTGTAAGGCATTCTCCCCAATCCAGGAAACATCCTTGTAAATCTCCTCTGCACCCTTTCTATGGCTTCCACATCTTTCCTGTAGTGAGGTGACCAGAACTGAGCACAGTACTTCAAGTGGGAGTCTGACCAGGGTCCTATATAGCTGTAACATTACCTCTCGGCTTCTAAACTCAATCCAATAATTGATGAAGGCCAATACACCGAACGCCTTCTTAACCACAGAGTCAACCTGTGCAGCAGCTTTGAGTGTCCTATGGACACGGACCCCAAGATCCTTCTGATCCTTCACACTGCCAAGAGTCTTACCATTAATACTATATTCTACCTGCATGTTTGACCTACCAATATGAACCACCTCACACTTATCTGGATTGAACTCCATCTGCCACACCTCAGCCCAGTTTTACTGGCCTGGGTACAGGCAGGACATGGAGCTGTCATACACTGCTGTGACGCTTGCACATCCCAGAGGGGTCTGGCCACCAGTCTAGGATGCCAATGCAGCAGTATGGTGGGGGCCCCTGTATAGGTATACTACCCCTCCCGGAAGAAGGGACTATCCCCTAGGCTGGGAGGAGATGGGAGAGGTGCTCAACCACATCTCCAATGTGATCAGGTGCAGTTGCCTGAGCAACAGCAAGCTTGGGACTTTTGGGCTTTGTTGTGGACTCTGGGGTTGCCAGGGATGGCTGACCCTTTAGGTGGGGGCAGTATGACACTCGGGGGGAGGGGCGCGGAAGGTCAACAGACCGCCCCAGCATTCCTAATGACCAGCGCTACTTATTGCTCTTGTGTTAAAATGCGTTTGTGGGATTATGGTGGGATGGTCAAGTTCATATATTGTAACATTTTGGCTTGGGTTATACAGCTGCTCGCATGTGCGTTTGTGGGTCATCCTGACTGTAAACAGGGTGTGTAATAATCACCTCCCCCCGTCTGTATGTGACTGAGTAGGTTCTCTCCCCGGGTCATAGCGCCCAGTCTGTTTTTGTGTCTACACAATACAAATGGTTGTTGAGTTTAACGAGCCTCCTCGTCTGGCATTATGGACCAAGTACGCCTTCTTAACCACACGGTCAACCTGCGCAGCAGCTTTGAGTGTCCTATGGACTCGGACCCCAAGATCCTTCTGATCCTCCACACTGCCAAGTCCTCGCCACAGTGCTTTGAACTTTGAATCCAGATCTTACAGCTGGTGCCACAAAGCACTGCACTTACCGTTATGCTTCTCTGCCTCCCTAGACCTCCATCTCC
The DNA here is from genome assembly GCF_048418815.1 of Hemitrygon akajei. NCBI lineage: Eukaryota > Metazoa > Chordata > Chondrichthyes > Myliobatiformes > Dasyatidae > Hemitrygon > Hemitrygon akajei. The sequence continues at coordinate 15,591,787 of NC_133147.1, read as the reverse complement.
CCCCCTCCCCACCACAGCCTAAAATGCACCAAATACATAGGTAAATAAATTGGAGGTAGATACATTTTTGAAAGGACCACAAATTGAGAGCTTGAAGAAGCTGAAAAAGAATGGGGTGGGGTGGGCTGAGGCCTAGAGCAGATCGGCCATGAGCATATTGACCAGTGGGGCAGGATTGAGGGGCCAAGTGGCTTACTCCCACTCCTATTTGCTTTAGCTTCTTGTGTTACTTTCTCAAGTAACCAACGGTCACCGACCCGGAACGTTAAACCGGTTTCTTTCTCCGCAGGTGCTTCCTGACCAGCGGAGCAGCTCGAGAATTTCTGCTTCGATTTCAGGTTTTCAATGATGTGGCTTTCTGATTTTTGCATCCCCTGATTCCACTTGTGTCCAAAAATCTGTCAAATCCCAGCTGAGGGATCCCAGGAATAAAAGCTGACCTTCCTTGACCCTCAGAGAAAATTCCAGAGGGGTCACAACTCTCTCAAGGTAGGAATGCCCTCTCATTTCAGTCTTCTCTAACCACTGAGATGACATGTCTCAAACCATCTTTCCAGCCTAAAACTGAAAAATGAGTTTTTACAACGTATGCAGTGCCGGAAAGGACAGAATTTATTCATTCTTTTGTTCTATGATGTGGGTGATCATGCTCTTTCCACGACCATAATCGTTCTTGGCAATTTTTTCTACCATTGCCATCTTCTGAGCAGTGTCTTTACAAGATGGATGACTGCAGCCCCATTATCAATACTCTTCAGGTATTGACCGCCTGGTGTCAGTGGTCGCATAACCCAGACTTATGATATGCACCAGCTGCTCATTGGACCATCTGCCACCTGCTCCCATGATGTCACATGACCCTAATCGGGGTGGGGGGGGGGGGTGGGGGGCTAAGCAGGAGGTACTCTTTGCCCTAGGGTGACTTGTAGGCTAGTGGAGGGAAGGGGCACCTTACACCTCCTATGGTAGAGATGTACTGTATCTGCACCCCACTATCTGATTTATTAGTCATCCCCTAATTGTCCTTAAAATGAAGGTGAAGAGCCATTGAAACGTCTCCCAGTGCTCTTGAGGTGGGAATTCCAGAATTTAGGTACAGCAGGGTTCAAGGATTAGAGGGGGTTCGAAGGAAGTCCATAAAAATTATTCCAGTATTGAAAGGCGTGTCAGGTCAGGAGTGTTTGATGGCTCTGGGCCTCTACATACTGGAATTCAGAAGAATGAGGGGTGACCTCATTGAAACCTCTCGCATGTTGAAAGTGGAGTGGACGTGCACAGGATTGTTCCTATGGTGGGGGAGTCTAAGACCAGAGGACACAGCCTCAGAATAGAGGTATGTCCTTTTAGAACGAAGATGAGGAGGAATTTCTTCAGCCAGAGAGTGGTGAATCTATAGAATTCTTTTCCACAGGTGGCTGTGGCGGTCAGGTCATTGTTTATATTTAAGGCAGAAGTTGACAGATTCTTGATTAGTCAGGGTGTGAAGGGATACGGGGAGAAGGCAGGAGATTGGGGCTGGGAGGGAAATGGATCAGCCTTGATGAAATGGCGGAGCAGACTCAATGGGCCAAATGGCCTAATTCAGCTCCTATATCTTATAAAATATTTCCAACGCAAATATTTCCTCCCACATTCCAAAGGTTAGTAAATTGTGAACGTGTTATGTTGGTCTTGGAATCATGGTGATACTTGGGGGCTGCCCCAGCACATCCTCGGACTGTGTTTAGTCATTGACACAGAGGGCATATTTCGCTGCATGTATCGATGTACGTGTGGCAAATAACGCTAATCTTTCATCTTTTTCTATAAAATTGGGCGTCACAGTAGCCAGGCGGTTGGCGCGACACGATCACAGCTTGGGGCGTCGGAGCTCAGAGTTCAATCCCAGCATCCTCTGTAGGAAGTTTGTACTTTCTCCCCGCGGAATGCACGAGCTTTCTGTGGGTGCTGCAGTTTCCTCCCACACCCAAAGTAGGTGCATTGTTTTTGTTCCCCCCTCCACACTTTGTGCGCATGACGGGCAGCATCCTTGCAATTTCTTTAGCGTTTGTGTCTATTTTTCGTGAGGCCAAGTTGCTAGCTCAGCACTCAACCCAGCACGGATGGAAAGCGTGCAGGAAGCTGGCCACATTCGAACCTGGGACCACCCAGCTCGAACTCTGGTGTGGATGCCACTACAGCACTGGCTGATTAGTAGTCCATTGGTCGTTGTAAATCGCCCTGCGATTAGTTTAGGGTTAAATTGGGCGTTGGCGGGTGTTGCTTGACAGCACCACTCGAAGGGCCAGAAGGGCCTTTTCCACACTGTAAGAAAATAAACAAATCAATAAATAAACAGATCAATCAGTAAATAATTAACCGATCGAGAGCAGGTGCTCACATAAGAACATAAGTGTAGGATTCTCAGTAATATTAATTGTAATGTTAATTGTTAAGGCTTCTCTGTAATGTTAACTGCTGAGGTTAGGGGTTCTCTGTAGCAGCGTGTTCGGGTTATAATTAGTGATAACGGGACTTGTATTCATTTGCTAGCCAATGGAAGACACGTTATTCTATCTGTATGCGTGGGAACCGGAGGGAATGCGCGGGGCTCTTCCATCCAGGAGGAGAGGAGAGGTCGGGCATGAGTCGAGCGCTCTGGTAGATCACCGGGAGTGCTCCCAGCTGAGGGTTGACGGAGTTCGGAGGAGATCGATGGGTGGAAAGGATACCTGATTTCATGAGCTCCAACGCATTCTTTTGTGCACAGAACTGATAAATTTACTGACTTGGCGCCTTTATTGTATTTGTTTCTACTAACCCATCACCAAGAAAAATTATAAAGTGTAATCATTTAATTGTGTTTTGTGTTCTGCCTGATATTTTATGTTGTGGGCTTGTACTGGGGGTGCATCACACAGTATCCACACCAACGCGATTACAGTGTTGCCGGGGTCAACGCCGGTTTACCCTAGACAAACGGGAGCAAAGTGGGCAAAAACGTTACAGAAGAACATAAGAAATAGGAGCAGGAGTAGCTCGTCGAGTCTGCTCCGCCATTCAATAAGATCATGGCTGATCTGACTATGGACTCATCTCCACCTACCTGCCTTTTCCCCATAACCCTTAATTCCCCTACTATGCAAACATCTATCCAACCATGTCTTAAATATATTCACTGAGCTAGCCTCCACTGCTTCACTGGGCAGAGAATTGCACAGATCTCTGAGTCTATTCCTACAGCGCCGCCCAAAGCTGTGGTGGAAAAGTGGGATTTGTGGGCTGCCCTCCCCCCAGCACATCCTTGATGCAGATGGGGCATTTCATGGCCCTCGATGTTTTGCATTACATGCGACAAATAAAACTGATCTTAGAGAAAACTGAAATGGTAACAGATATCCATAGGAAGAGGAATAGTGAGCAGTTCAGGTCAATAAGCTGAAGGAAGATAATTAGAAATATGAACCGTCCATCTCTTTTCAGTAATCTATTGCTACTTTTGTCATTACGGCTGAGTAATTCATTCAGCTTTGAGTTTTTTTTTCTGGATATGATTTTCTTCTGCACTAACTGCAGTTTTATTTATTGATCCAAATTCCCAATTTCTCCGGGCAAATCCTTACAGTCCTTTCGGTTACAGGCCAAGTTGGGATCAAGCAGGTGGCAAGCTGATTAATGGCATCACGTCCAAATAAATGGGTACCTGCCCTTCGGACCCAGCTGGGGCAGCAATAGCACCCAATGAATGGAAGATAGCTTGTAAGTTTAGAGGGGAGATGAAGAAAGTACTGAGCTCTGGAACTCCAATCATGAAAAAGAAGAAGAATCTGAAAGTTTCTTTACTAAAGATGCCCCAGAGGATGACTTCCTTCAGCTCATCAGTGAAGCAGTTTAATTTCTTCTCTTCGTTGAATTTTCTTTCCTCGGCAAGGTGGCTGGGGACCTGTTGGAGTCCGTGATCTACAGCTGCACTGCACCTAGTGCTTCCGCCGTCTCGAAGACGTGCACTTTGGGGTGCGGCCGGTGTTGCCTGATGAGGCGTCGCGGGGGATTGGAACACCGAGACGGCAGTAGACGCTACTGTCGAAGTAAGTAATGCCGCAGACTGTAACACACGAAACAGTGCGGTGCTGGTCTCTCTCACTGTGGTAGGAGCGATACCTCTCTCTTCCTCATTAGTGACAGAAAGAGTGCCTGTGCGATGTCAAAGTGGTGGGATGGATCGATTAACTTCAGATGTCAGGAAAGATGAAATTTCAGCTGATGGATTACGGGCAAATACTACAAGGCTTCAGCCTACTGACGATACTTCAGGCGAGTGTACAAGGTGTGAGGGGACGAGTAATTAATTGAATAAAACAGAACTGTGATTCACAGGGCTAAGAAACAACAAACACTATCAGGCATCAGTTTGTATTACGAAGCTGCTTTTAATAAAAATTGTACCCACTGGACGAGAACTACTGAAAACATCGTGGTAATGGATAAGTAATTTTCGCAGAGCGGGTTTAACTCTCCAACTTTTGAAAGGTTTCAGATTACAGTTACTAATTAGAATCTACTTCCACTGGGAAGAGTGAACATAGAGCATAGAATATAGAAATTCACAGCTCATTACCAGCCCTTCGGCCCACAATATCATGCAACCATGTAGCCTACTCTAGAAACTGCCTAGAATTACCCTACCACATAGCCCTCTATTTTTCTAAGCTCCATGAATCCAAGAGTCTCTTAAAATATTCTATTGTATCTGCCTCTGCCACTGTCAATGGCAGTGCATTCCACGCACCCACCACTCTCTGTGTGAAAAACTTACCCCTGAAATCCCCCTTGTACTACTTTCAATCACCTAAAACCTATGCCCCTTCGTGTTAGCCATTTCAGCCCTGGAAAAAGCCTCTGGCTATCCACACGATCAATGCCTCTCATCATCTTATACAGGTCACCTCTCATCCTCCGTCGCTCCAAGAAGAAAAGGCCAAGTTCACTCAACCTGTTCTCGTAAGGTACGCCCTCCAATCCAGGCAACATCTTTGTAATTCTCCACTGTGCTCTTTCTATAGTTTCCACTTCCTTCCTGTAGTGAGGTGACCAGACTGAGCACAGTATTCCAAGTGGCATCTGGCCAAGGTCTTATATAGCTGTAACATTACTTCACGCAAAAACTTCACCCAACTAAAACTTCACTAAACTCTTAAACTGGTGAGGATGATGGGTTGGTGTTTGGTGAAGGCTCAGTTTGTGGTGTCCCCAAGCATCCTGGCAGTGGATCAAATGCCACACCTGCCCCTACACTTCTCCCTCACTACCCCAAACAGTCCTTCCAGTTGGGGACGATGTTTCACTTGTGAGTCTGTTGGGGTCATCTGCCGTATCCGGTGTTCCTGGTGTGGCCTCCTGTACTTCAGTGAGACGTAGACTGGGAGACCTCTTCGTCAATCAGCTCCACTCCGTCTGCCACAGAATTTCCAGGTGGCCACCCATTTCAATTCTACTTCCCATTCCCGTTCTGGCATGTCAGTCCACGGCCTCCTCTCCTGCCACAATGAGGCCACACTCAGGTTGGAGGAGCAACACAATATATTCTATTGTGGTAGGCTCCAACCTGATGGCATGAATATCGATTTCTCAAACTTATGGTAATTGCCCCATCCTCCTCTCATTCAGCATTCCCCATTCCTGTTTCCCTCTCTCATCTTATCTCCTTACCTGCCCTTCACCTCTTTCTGGAGTTCCTCCCCCTTCACTTTCTTCCATGGTCTCCTGTCCTCTCTTATCAGATTCCCCCTTCTCCAGCCCTTTATCTCTTTCACCAATTAACTTACCATCTCCTTACTTCATCCTCTCCTCATTTCACCTATCACCTGCCACCTTGTGCCTCTTCCTCCCCTCCTCCCGCCTTCTTACTCTGACTCCTTCCCCATTCCTTTCCAGTCCTACCGAGGAGTCTCGGCCCGGAACATCGACTGTACTCTTTTCCACAGACGCTGCCTGGCCTGCTGAGTTCCTCCAGCATTTTGAGTGTGTTGCGTTACATCATTTAATGACAGAGTTAAAATGGCACCAAGTGGCTGCCTCTTTGAGTTCATCTGCAGAACCAGCTTAGATTTGTTATGAATGTACCACAGCTCTGAGGGGCTGAAGGGTGCGGGACCAGCCCCCTCCTTCCGGAGAATCACAAGATCGCTATTAATTCGGGTCTTGGACCCAGGAAATGAGAGACAATGCAACGGATTTGACCATTGTTCTTAGAGACACCTGTGTGAATTGCAACTCTATAGTACGTGCCAGCTATCAGGGACATGGACACCCTCGGGCAATGTGGGGTAGGGATTGTATCACCCTACCTTGAGTGACATCTACAAATCTGCCAGTCACGATAAAAGGGGACAGCAGGAGGCAGTACGCCAGCGACGCACCAGACGGAGACACCATCGCTCATCGCTCCCGTAAGGACCGGAAGCTGTTCGGGAGCCACGTGTGATTCGGTTCCCCTAGCTAGGGAATCGAGTGGCTGATAACCCGGAAAAGGATTCCGAACTGACAACGGGGAACTCACGTTTCCGATTCAACGATTTGAGTCCAACAGGCTGGCAAGTTTATTTTCTCTCTCCAACACGTGAGCCCCAGCGGTCTCTGAAAGGCTAAAAGCCTGCATGAACTTCAGAGACTTTGATATTTCCATCGGACAATAGTTTTATCCCTAGACAAACGATAGAGCTACTTCTTATTGATGATTATTACTATACCCGTGCTTTAGATTGAGTATTGACGACGTATATTATCTGAATGTTTGTATTAACCTTACTTTTGTGCCCCTTTATAAATAAAAACATTTAAAAATAGTACCATCAGACTTCAGCGGACCTCTCTATCTTTGCTGGTAAGTGACCCAGTTATGGGGTTCATAACAGATTTCTCTCTTTAAAGTCTCTTTCTTCCCTTTTCAAGGTGGTCGGGGTTCTGTCGAGGTCCTGATCTGCAAGTAGCGCCCAAACTGCAAGGTTTTTATGGCAAATGAGCTCACCAGCAGACCCTTCTCCAGGCGTGCCTTGGAAGATGGCACCCTCTGGGCCTTGTGGGTGACCGATTCTAGGCCAGTGTTGCCGACTGAGATGTCGAGGGAGAAGGAACATCGGCATTTCGCTGCGACGGATGTATGGAAGAAGGTCTCTGAGGTCGAGCGGACACACACGCTCTCTCTCTCTCTCGCTTTTTCCCGATGGCGGGAGAGCTTACTGCCAATTCTCGAGTCGGGAATCTCAGAATAAAAAGCGACGCGGCTGACTGTAACACTGTAACAGTGACTGTCAGTCTCCCCTTTTGCTGTGAAATGAGTGAAATCTCTGCCTTGTTGCTGAGAGAGAGAGAGAGTGAGTGAGGCTGTCGGGTAAACAATAGTTTACAATCACTGCAGATCATGGTCTCTCTGTTTGAGTGCTTTGCTGTTGTTTTGTGGGTGGTGGGCACTGAAGATCTTTGCTGAAATGGGTGGGGGTGTGGGGGGGGGTCGTTGCGGCATTGACGCTTTTCTGCTGCTTGAACAAGGGGAGGAGGGAGAGGGGGGTTTGGGGTTCTAACATTTTTCTGCCGGTCATTCTTCTGGGATTCTGTTTTTGTGGAAGGCTGTGAAGAGTAAGAATTTCAGATTGTATACTGATTATAAATGGAACCATTTGAGCCATTGAACTTGTGTCATAAATATACCTTGTCAATTGTTAATTTAGTGGTGGTCTTGTGTGCGAGTCGTATTTATTGTGTTGTTCATGGTGATGTGGAGGTGACGTTGTTTCATTCGGTAGCTTTCATGTACAGGGTTGAATGACAATAAACTTGAGCTTGAAATGCAGGAAGTCATTGCCACAGGCAGCTGTAGGGGCCAAGTCATTGTCATTTAAAAAGTCAAGTCATTTAAAGTGGAGGTTGATGGATTCTTGCTAAGTTAGGGTGTGAAAGGATACGGGGAGAAGACGGGGAAATGGGGTTGGGAGGGAAATAAAACATGGGACGTAGAAGAGTACAGCGCTGGAATGGGCCATTCGGCCCACAGTGTTGTGCTTTACCGGCTAAAGAGCAAATCAGAAACACCCAAACACTAATCCCTCCTACCTACACCATGTTCATATCCCTCCATCTTCCTCACATCCATGTGTCTATCCAACTGTCTCTTAAAAGCCTCCAATGTATTTGCCTCTATCACCATACCAGGCAGCGCATTCCAGGCTGAGTAAAAACTTACCCCTCACATCCCCTTTGAACCTACCCCCTCTCACCTTCAATGCCTGTCCTCTGGTATTAGACATTTCAACCCTGGGAGACAGATACTCTCTGCCCACTCTGTCTATGCCTCTCATCATCTTGTAAACCTCTATCAGATCTCCCCTCAGCCTCCGGTGCTCCAAAGAAAACATCCCAAGTTTGTCCAGCCTCTAAATAGCACATTACCTCTAAACCCACCCCTCGTGCACACACTTGCAACCTCTTTTCGAGGTGGGGAGGAATTTCTTCGGCTGGAGAGTGGTGAATCTGTGGAATTCTTCGCCACAGGCGGCTGTGGAGGCCAAGTCGTTGGGTATATTTAAGGCAGAGGTTGATAGATTCTTGATTGGTCAGGGCATGAAGGGATACGGGGAGAAGGCAGGAGATTCCGGCTGAGAGGGAAAATGGATCAGCCGTGATGAAATGGCAGTGCAGACTCGATGGGCCCAATGGCCTAATTCTGCTCGTATGTCTTAAGGTCTTATGATCTAAACCAGGCAGCATCCTCGTAAAAATCTTCTGCACCCTCTCCAAAGCTTCAACGTCCTTCCTAGAGTGAGGCGACCAGAACTATATGCAGCTGTGGCCTAACCAGAGTTTTATAAAGTTGCATCAGCCATAATCAAATGACGGAGCAGAGTTGATAGGCAGGATGGCCTAATTCTGCTCCAGCGTCTTCGGGTCTTGAATTATTATCCCTCACCTCCAGGCCAAAGTTTATCTTTCTCTTACTGTTATCTAGACAATGTCACAATTTTGAACGGCAGCTTATTAAACTCAAATCGCCTGTTGTGCTTTCTACAAAAGTGAATGGGTTTCAATAAGCTCTCATTCGATTAGAAGAGCATAATTAGTTTTTTTTTAACAGTTCCAATTTAATTCAAAAATCAGAACACTGCTCTTGTATTTCCTGAAGGTGATACAAATCTTTCTGAATTTCCAGTTTCTTCCGTCTCTGTGTTAATTGGATTAAAAGTTCCCCCAATCCCTTAGCACTGACTCAAGCAGAGATTCCACAGATGTACGTCACTCTAGCAAGTGTTCATTAGCAGGCAAAAGAAAAAGCTTCATCACTGGGCTGGTTCGCTATCATGGGCTTGATCACATATCCACCTTTTGCCCCCAAGAAACCCTCCTGTAGGGCAAACTGGAGAATTGCACATTCACGGAAAGGATGGGGAGCAAATAAAGGAATCACATCAGAATCAGGTTTATTATCACTGGCTTAGGTCACGAAATTTGTTAACTTTGAGGCAGCAGAACATTGCAATGCATACCAGGGAGAAATAAAACTGTGATTTCCAGTAAGTATATACTTACTGGAATTCACAGTTTTAATAAATATTTTAAATTAAATAGGTAGTGCAAAAGATAGAAATAAAGAAGTAGTGAGGTGTTGTGAGGTGTGTTAATCGTCCATTCAGAAATCGGATGGCAGATGGGAAGAAGCTGTTCCTGAATGGTTGAGTGTGTGCCTTCAGGCTTCTGTACCTCCTTCCTGATGGAAATAATGAAAAGAGGGTGTGGTGAACTACATATACCTGTCTGGACTGCTCCTGTGGCTCCTCCCACAGACCCCTGCTGACTGCTCCTGTGGCTCCTCCCACAGACCCCTGTATAAAGGCGACTGAGGCCTGTTGCCCAGCCTCATTCCCCAGGATGTAATGTTGTTCATTCTTCCAGTCAATAAAAGCCGATAACTCGCTTCATACGTCTCAGAGTGAGTTATTGATGGTGCATCAGAGGGAACATCGCAGGTGGTGGGGTCCTTAATGATGGACACCACCTTCATTAGGCACCTCTCCTTAAAGGCGTCCTGGATTCTACGGACTAAGTTTACAACTCTCTGCAGCTTACTTTGATCCTGTGCAGTGGCCTCCGCCCTCCCAATACCAGACAGTGATGCAGCCTGATGCAGCCTGGTCCATCTGTAGGAATTTGCGAGTGTCCTTGGTGACAAACCAAATCTCTTCAAACTCCTAATGAAATATAGCCGCTGTCTTGCCTTCATGATGGCTGCATCGATATGTTGGGGCTAGATTAAGTCCTCACCCAGGAAGCTGGAATTGCTCGCTCTCTTCACTTCTGATCCCTCTAAGAGGACTGGTGCGTGTTCCCTCATCTTACCCTTTCTGAAGTCCGCAAGCAGGGACCTTGGGAAGCAAGTCCACAGACTCCAGCTGGTGGTAGGACAGATGATATCTTGTCAATGATATCTTGCTCACTTAGATCTGTTAGTTCTCTCACAGTCCATATATTTCCTTCTTTGCCTTCCCCTTCTACGTTTCCCAGGCATGCGGCCTTGCAATGTAAGGCATTCTATTTCTCCCTTTCTGATGACATGGCCCAGGAATTTTAGTTTCCTCTCATTTAATGTTCTCATTAAAGATCTTTTTGTATGGGCACCTTGGAGTACTGTCTCATTAGTTACCCTATCTCTATATGATATTTTCAGCATTCTTCTAAGAAACCACATTTCTGTTGCTTCTAAGTTTCTTTGGAGTTCTGGTGTTATAATCCATGTTTCAGAAGCATACAGCAAGATTGACCAGATGTAGCATTGTTGTCATAGAAATGGGTCTGTTGGTAAAAATGGATTTCATTTTTTGTAAATTGGTTTTGGCAATGGCAGTTCTTCTTTTTATTTCTACTTTACTTCTGACATCTTGTGACATAAAGCTATCAAGTTAATTAAAGCTAATTAAAGTTAATTAAAGTCTTTTGTTCAATATCTTGGTTACTGATGGACAATTGGTACTTGGGAGTATCCTACTGTTTTGATATTACCATACATTTGGTTTTTTTACAGTTGATGGTTAGACCAAGATCTGCACTTGTTTGTACTACTTTGTCTAGGAGGATTTGTAGGTCTTCTGCAGCTCTTGCTATTAGGGTGATATTGTCTTCATATCTTATATTGTTGATGTTAACACCTCCAATTTTTATCCCATCTAGGTCATCTATTTCTCTGAGAATCATTTCACTATAGATATTGAATAATTCCGGTGAGGCAACGCATCCCTGTCTAACTCCTCTTTGAATTTTAGTCCAACTGCTTATATTATCATCAAATTTTACCGCCGCCCTTTGGTTCCAATATAAATTTTGAAGCAGTTGTTGGTCCCTTCCGTCAATGTTTAGTTTCGCGAGAATTTGAAATAATTTTTCATGTTGCACTTTGTTGAATGCTTTAGTGAAATCAATAAAACATAAAAAGACATCATTTTGATATTCAATTGCCCTTTCTGAAAGCATTGGTAGTATGATAATTGCATTTCTAGTTCCTCGATCCTCAATAAACCCATATTGCAGTTTAGAAGCTTTTGGCCTTAACTTGTTTTTAATTCGACAATTCTCAACAAAATCTTGATTATGTGACTCATAAGAATGATTGTTCTATAATTTTCGCAGTCAGCAGTTCCAGGAATTTTTCGACAAGTTGAAAATACTGATTTCAAGAGATCGTCAGGCAATACACCAGACTCATATATGCTATTAAACAGTTCAAAAAGAATATCTATGCCCAGATCTTCTAGGGCTTGTATCATTTCCACTGAAATTTCATCAGGCTTTACCATGTTCCATGCTTTTCATTGCTTTAGTGATTTCTTCTTCGGTAATAGGTGGGCCAGAATTAGGGTGTTTAATATCTGGGGGTTCCTCCCTATCATCTTCAAAAAGCTGGTCTACGTACCGAATCCACCTTTCACATACTTTATCTGGATCCGTTAGTATGGATCCATATGCTGATCTTATGCATCCTGTAGAGAAGGTTTTCTTAATTCCAGTAACTTCCTTAACTTTCTTGTGCATTTCTTTGCTGTTGTTAATATGGCCTTCTACTTCAATGCATTTTTGATTCAGCCATTCTTCCTTCGCAATATTGCACAATTGTCTGGCCTGTCTGTCTAGCTTTCTGTATTGCACTTCATTATTCTTCACTAACCTTCCCTGTTCCTTCAGATCTAGAATTTCTTGGGTTATCCACCCCTTGTTGGTGTGTTGGATTTCTTGTACTGGGATTATCTACTATGCTGATTGCTGTATAACATATTTAAATCTGTCCCAAATATGTGTTGTTAAGCTTTCGTTGAGCTGTTTTGAATTGTTGCTTAAGTATGCTATCCTTTTTAAGTTCTCCCAACATATACTTCTTTCTCTTTTTTCCACGTTTCAGTTTCCTTAATTTTGTTTTGATGGTAGCTATTACTGGATGGTGATCTGAACCATAGTCTGTTCCTGGGTAGGCTTTAGAATTTGTGATATTATTTCTAAAGCGTTCATTGATGGTAATGAAATCTATTTGATTCCTTGTTCTATCTCCAGGGTTAATCCAAGTACACAATCTATGTGGATGGTTTTTATACCAAGTATTGGAGATCACTTGGTTGTTTCTGACACACCAATCAGTAGACCTTTCTCCATTTTCATTTTTATCCCCTAGTCCGAAAGGTCCTATGGTGTTATCAACCCTTTCCTGTCCAACTTTGGAGTTAAAATCTCCCATGACTAGTTTTATATCCTGAGGTTTATTTACATTGTTCATAAGCACTGTCAAGATCTTCATAAAACTTGTTGATATTCTCTTCATCCACATCATTTGTTGGCACATAGGCTTGGATTCTGCTAATGTTAAAAGGGGTACCCCTTAATTTTAGATTATGAGGACACCCAGCCCTCATTTATTGTCATTCAGAAATGCATGTATTAATAAATTATACAATGTTCCTCCGGAGTGATATCACAAAATAAAAAAAGGACAAACCAAGACTCCCACTGACAAAACCACATAATTATAGCATATAGTTACAGCAGTGCAAAGCAATACCGTAATTCGATAAACGCAGGCAATGGACGCAGTTTAAAAGTCTCAAGTCCTGATCGACTCCAATCGTCCCGATATCAGGAAGCAAAAAGGAGAAACTCTCCCTGCCATAAACTTCCAGGCACTGACAATGACTTGGAAGCATCCGACGACAGCAGACTCTGAGTCCATCCGAAAACTTCGAGCCTCCGACCAGCCCCTCCAATACAGCCTCCCGAGCGCCATCTTCTGCCGAGCGCCTTCGACCTCGTCCCGGCCGCCGAAACGAGCAAAGCCGAGGTCTCGGAGGCCTTCTCCTCCGGAGATTCCGGACCACACAGTAGCAACGGCAGCGAGGCGGGTATTTCAGACATTTCTCCAGATGTTCCTCCACTCTCTCACACCTGTCTCCATCAAATCAGGATTGTGCGCGGATCCCTACTTAACACGGAACAGATATCCATTCTCCAGAGAGGCCGTGCGCGCTGCGTTGCGCCGCCATCTTCTCCTCCTTATTTAACTAAAAGCAGCCGGTCGGATATTACCCAATATCCCATTAGACATTTTGATTCTTGTTTGTTTAAAGTAATTCCAACTCCATATGTATGCTGTTGACCTCCAGAGTACATTATCAGAGAAATATTCTTAGTGAATTTGCCACTGTTGGTCCATCTAATTTCTGACAGGCCTAAGATATCAACTTCCAATTTTTTCATTTCATTTCATGTGTTGTCCAACTTTCCTTTCTGGTGAAGTGTACGGATGTTCCATGTTGTTACCCTTAGCCTTTCCCTATTGCTTACAGTCTCTGGATGATGGTCTGGTGTCACCTGCAGCCCATGACTACCCCTTCCGAGCGAGGTGTTGTTCTGTTGATTAGAATCAACCCCATTCTTGTTGTCGTCTGGTTTCCTTCTTTTGTTTCTCTCCATGATCGACTAGGCAGAAATTTCAGCAGCGGCTTGCCATTGCCTTCTGTTGCCGCAGTGCTCATCTAACCAGAGTATTTGACCTCTACTGGTGTTCCCGATTGGGAATCGTACACAAGACATCGCCCAACCTTTGCTGTTGTTGGACAATCCTCCACCAAAGCTTGGAATCCACCTCCCCGTTGTCAGAGAATTCAGTGATTTTGGGTGACACCACCACCATCGGTCTGGTTATCTTTCTGGCACCAAACACTCGCCATAGACAGAGCTCCTTCAGCGAGACAGGGTGCACCCGGACCTAAGTCCTACGTGAAGGCAGAGTTGTCTTGGGTGGTAGAAGCTATATAATTGCTATTGGCATTTCCTGATATTTAGTCAGGACCTAACCATCTCATACACCCCATTCTGCCCTTAAATAACAATAATAATCCATCTCCCATAGATTAGAGGTTAACAACCAGACGACATGGACTTCAGGAATCAGGAAAGAGCAGAGGAAGAGAACTAGAGACACAGACTCAAAATTAAGGGGTGACCCTTTAATACAGAGGTAAAAAGGATTTCTTTTAGCTAACGAGTAGTAAATCTGTGGAATGCTCTGCCACAGACTGCAGTGGAGGCCAAATCCATGCATATATTTAAGGCAGAATTTGATCGTTTCCTGATCAGTCAAGGCATCAATGGATATAGCAAGAGCACAGGTGTATGAGGTTAAGTGGGATCCGGGATCAGCCATGATGGAATGGCGGACCAGACTCGATGGGCCGGATGGCCTAATTCTGCTTCTATGTCTTATGGTCTTATGGAATGCAAGCTGGAAAGAAACCTGGATAGCTCAGAGACTCCAACATAGTCTTGATCGACAGTATGGTCTCCTTCGAGATGAATTTCTATACAATTATGTATCTTCGTTGCTAGGGAGCTATTGAGCTCAGTAATGTAACATTATAGTCTGATAATATTGTTTTTATCTCCCCACATTGAAACTCAAGGTAAAATGCTGCCAGCTGCTATTCACCCTGGACAATATAAGCTGGAAAGGTTTTTATAATGAATCACAGAGAAACTTGACAAAGACGAAATCTCTCAGTCTCTAGAAATGGTTAGCAGTAGGTTCAGATCATAAATCCGTTCTTATGATTATGGGAAAAATACACTCAGATACCTCTTTATTAGACACTCCCGCACACCTGCTCATTAATGCAAATATCTAATCAGCCTATCAAGTGACAGCAACTTAACGCATAAAAGCATGCAGACACGGTCAAGAGGTGCAATTGTTGTCCAGACCAAACATCAGAATGGGGAAGAAATGTGACCAACTGTGGCCCAGTACATCATAGGTCAGGCCCTCCCAAACATTGAGCACATCAACACAAAATGCTATCGCAGGAAAGCAGTATCCATCATCAGAGATCCCCCAACCACCCTGGTCATGCTCTCTTTTCACTGCAACCATCAGGTAGAAGGTACAAGAGCCTCAGGACTCACACCGCCAAGTTCAAGGATGGTTACTACCCCTCAACTATCAGGCTATTGAATAATCTAGCAGGCTCACTTGCCCCATCATTGAAATGTTCCCACAACCAATGAACTCACTTTAAGAACTCTTTATTTCATTATCTCATGTTCTCACTATTTATTGCCATTTATTTATATTTGCATTTACACAGTTTGTTGTCTTCTGCACCCTGGATGAATTTTCATTAATCCTATTATAGTTACTATTCTGTAGATTTGCTGAGTTTGCCCATGGGAAATGAATCTCAAGGTTGTAAATTGTGTACATGTATGTACTTTGATAATAAAATTTATGTTGAACTTTGAATGATTGCTGGTGCCAGATGGGGAGGTTTGAGTAGCTCAGAAACTGCTGATCTCCTGGGGATTTTCAAGCACATCAGTCTCTAAAGTTTGCAGAGAATGGTGTGAAGAAACAATAAATATCCAGTGAGCGGCAGTTCTGTGGGCAAAAAATGCCTCATTAATGAGAGAAGTTAGAGGAGAATGGCCAAACTGGAAGGTGACAGTAACTCAAATAACTATTGTTTATAACAGCGGTGTGCAGAAGAGCAACTCTAAATACACAACATGTTGAACCTTAAATTGGATGGACTACAGATGCAGAAGACCACGAGCATGCACTCACTGGCCACTGTATTAGGTACAGAAGATACCTGATAACGTGGCCACTGAGTGTATAACATGACCAAAATATCTCGAAGGATACTTTATCTGCCAAGGGAGTTTTCCACCATCATCCTGGTAACAGTGTACATTCAACTTCTGACCAACATCAGGCAGGCTCTGGAGGAGATGAGCACCTTGATCAGTGATCACCAAACTGCGCACTCAGATACCATCTCTATCATTGTGACGGGATTTCAACCAACCAGTCTGAAGGAGTCTCTGAACAGTTATCACCAACATATCAGCTCTGGAACCAAAGGAGCCAACACCCTTGATAACTGTTAAACCACCATCAAGAATGCTTACCATTCCATCCCATGTCCATGCTTTGGAAAGTCCTTTCACCTGGCTCTACTTCTACTCCCGGCGTATAGACAGAAACTAAAGACTACAGCACCTGTGGTGAGGACTAAGAAGGTATGGTCAAGAGAGGTGGAGGAGCCCTTACAGGACTACTTTGAGTGGACTGGACAATATTTGAATCTGAATCAATATGCCACAATTGTCACCAACTTCAGCAAGACCTGCATGCCTTCAAGAACATACCGGACATACCCAACCAAAAGCCATGGATGAACTTAAAAGATTCATACTCTGCTGAGGGCTAGATCAATGGCATTCAAGACCAGTGATCCAAAACTATACACAAAGTCCAATTACGACCTACAAAATGTGATTTTAAGAGTGACAAAACCATTCCAATTGAAGCTAGAGATGGAATCGGATGCACAACACTTCTGGTATGGTTTGCAAGTGAAGCCTCACACTGTAAATGGCTGTGATGCTTCGCTCCCAGATGAGTTCAATGCCTTTTAAGCTCAATTAGAGATGGAGAGTGAAACTACATGTGTGCAGTTCTCCGCAGTATCTGGTGGCTCTGTGATCTCTGTCTCAGAGGCCAACGTCAGACATCTTTCAATAGGATGAATCCTCACAAGCTATCTTGACCTGATAGTGAGCCTGGCAGGGCTCTGAAAACTGCCAACCAACTAGCGGGAGTGTTCAAGGACATCTTGAATCCCTCACTACTGCAGTTGGAGGTTCCCAACTGCTTTAAAAGGGTGACAATCATACCAGTACCCAAGAAGAGCAGGGTGAGCTCCCTCAAGGATTATCGCCCAGTGGCACTCACACATATACTATGAGGAAGTGCTTTGAGAGACTGGTCATGTCCGGAATCAACTTTTGCCTAAGCAATGACCTGGACCCGCTGTAATATGCGCATCATCACCGTAAGTCTACAGCAGATGTAATCTCACCGGCTCTCCACTCAGCCTTGGGTCATAGCAATGTCAGGCTTCCCTTTACTGACTACAGCTCAGCGTTCAACACAATCGTACCCAAGCTCCAAAACCTGGGCCTCTGTACCTCCCCCTGCAACTGGATCCTTGACTTCCCCACCGGGAGACCAGTCAGTGCGGATCGGGAATAGCATGTCCTCCTCGCTGATGATCAACACTGGTGCACCTCAATAACGCGTGCTTATACTCTCTCTGCGCCCATGATCGTGTGATTAGGCATGACTCAAATGCCTTCTATAAATTTGCTGATGACTCAACTATCGCTGGCAGAGTTTCAGATGGTGACGAGAAGGCATGCTGGAGCAAGAGAGATCAGCTGGTTGAGTGGTGCCACGACAAAAAACCTTCCACTCAACATCAGTAAGATCAAAGAATTGATTGTAGACTTCAGGGAGGGGAAGTCGAGGGAACACACACCAGTCCTCATCGAAGGATCAGTGGTAGAAAGGGTGAGCAGTTTCAAGTTCCTGGAGTGTCAATATCTCTGGAGATCGATGCTGGGCTCAACATAATGATGCAATTACAAAGAAGACATGACAGCGGCTATATTTCATTAGGAGTATGGTATGTCACCAAAGACTCTCACTAATTTCTACAGTTGTACTGTGGAGAGGAGAGGATTCTAAATGGCTGCATCACCGTCTGGCATGGAGGGGCCACTGCACAGGGTCGGAAAAAGCTGCAGAAAACCGTGAGCTCTGCTTGCTCCGCCGTGGGCACTGGCCTCTCCAACATTGAGGACACCTTCAAAAGACAGCATCTCTAAAAGGTGGCATCGACCATTAAGGACCCCCATCACCCAGGTCATGTCTTCTTCTCGCTGCTACCATCAAGGAGCACATAAGGAGCCTGAAATCACACACGGAGCATTTCAGAAACAGCTATTTCCCCTCCGCCTTCAGATTTCCGAATGGACAATTAATCTGTGTACATTATCTCACTATTTTTTTGCTGTCTTTTTGCTCTACTTATTTAATTTTCAATGTATTTCTTATTATAATTTATAGTTCTTTTCATTATTATGTATTGCAATGTACTACAAGAAAATAAATTTCACAACATTTGCCGGTGGTATTAAACTTGATTCTGACTGTGAGTGAGAAGGAGTATTTTCTCTCCACATCCCTGAAGGCAGTGAAAGTTTATAAAGTGACTCCGCTGTTTTGGGTTAATTTGTTCACAGTGAAATGTAGTTTTTTTAAAATATAAGCGGAGTGACTGTGCAATAGGGCATCAGCTCAATGCAATCAGTAATGAAATCTCCCACTGCTTTATGGAACAGTCACAATCTAATATATTAGAGCATATTTTACGAATTAAATTAAAATTCAGAGTGTGTATGGTGTTTCAGCAGCTGAGAGAAGGCTGATATATTCAAAAAAAACTAAACCTGAGGGAATTTGTCGAATTTTAAACATGGCTATTGTCCCATTTATAAGACAGTAGTTTTCATTACTTTAGTGGACCATTGCCTGGCTGACAGAGGAAGCAAGTATCATTTGACAAGCCAGCAAAGGGAAATCAGAGGGCACTTTCAATGAATGATTTGCACATTATTGCTTCCAGTGAAATGGCCCTGTTTAATAATGGTGAAGCACTTGCAATAACTTACTGAGAAGCATTCGTCTGCTGTCTTAACTCAATTTGTCCATTAAATAAAAAAGCTCCACAGGCAAGGCCCACGTTTATTACCCAGCTACTTGCACTTGTGTAGGTGCTGCCATGAGTTCGACGGGCCGAAGGTCCTTTGCCCTGTGGTGAAGCTCATGATTCTATCAGGGTTATGGCTTGCATCAGTAACAGGCAGCGCCCAGTCCCGGTCAGACAGATTTTATTCAATAAAGCAGTCACGATTAACAGATACCATTCAGCAAAACAGTGGTTCTTAACCCAGAGTGGACAACCTTTTGCTGATGGGGAAGGTGGCATGTGTCGTGAAATTTGTTGTTATGAGCCAGCAGTATGATGCAATACATAATAATAAAAACATTGTTATTGTAAATTACAGAAAGTATGTAGGCCTCTGTCAGTCTTGATAGACCATGGGTTTTCACCTTGGAAAGTTTCCAGCGCGCAAGCCTGGGCAGAATTTTTTTTAATGGAAGACCAGCAGTTGCCCAAGCTGCAAGTCTCCCCGCTCCATGCCACCTAATGCCCTTCCCTTGTTGTCCAAGGGAAGGGCATTAGGACCCATACAGCTTGGCACCAGTGTCGTCACAGAGCAATGTGTGGTTAAGTGCCTTGCTCAAGGACACACACACACACACACAGCCTCAGTCAAGGCTTGAACTAGCGACCTTCAGATCACTAGACCAACACCTTAACCACTTGGCCACGTGCCAACACAACAGAAAGTATATATACTGTGTGTGTGTATATATATATATATATATATATATATATATATATATATATATATATATATATCCATTCAGAAATCGGATGGCAGAGGGGAAAAAGCTGTTCCTGAATCTTTGAGTGTGTGCCTTCAGGCTCCTGTACCTCCATCCTAATGATAACAATGAGAACAAGTCGTGTCCTGGGCGATGGGGTCCTTAATGATGCATATTGATTTTTTCAAGCATCGCTCTTTTTTGGAAGGACTGTGAGACATTAACAATGTTGAGATTACTTCAAAAGGAAATTCACCAAAAATAAGAATTAATAAAAAAAGTATATACTCCGTGGCCACTTTATTAGATAGCCCCTTCCTAATAAAGCGGATACTGAGTGTATGATCTTGGTCTTCTGCTGCTGCAGCCCATCCACTTCAAGGTTCGACATGTTGATCCATCATGGGCACTAGACTCCCCAGTTCCGGGACATCTTTAAGGAGCGAAGTCCCAAAGAGGTGGCATCTGTCATTAAGGACCTCCCATCACCTAGGACGTGCCCTACTCTCATTGCTTCCATTAGGGAGGATGTACAGAAGCCTGAAGACACGCACTCAATGATTCAGGAACAGCTTCTTCCCCTCTGCCATCCGATTTCTGAATGGACATTGAACCCATAACACTACCTCACTACCTTTTTTTCTCTCTCACTCTTTTTGCACTACTTAGTTAATTTAACTTTTTAATACATACGTAACATGCTATAATGTTTCACTACTAAGGCTAAAGTAATAGTTTCTCTGTAGCAGCAATATTTGGGTTATGACTAGAGGTAACGGGGCATGTTAGCCAATGAGCGGGATGTTGCTCTTTCTTGTGTGCCTGGGAGCCGAGAATTCGCGGTCTTTTGCTGGGAGAGATGGGGAGAGAGGACGCGAATGGAGGGAGTTGGTAGACCGCCAGACGGAGTGGACTTGGAGCGAGGGTCCGAAGGTCAGCAGTGATCGGAGGAAGTCGATGGTGGTCGAACGGCCTTGTCAGTGAGCTCCAACGTTTGCCATTAGAATGCTTCATGAGAATGGGCCCTTGTTTTTTGTTTCTTTACTAACCATGTAGTCAAATTAAGAATTATAAAGCTCAATTGTTTAATCATCTAATTAACATTTTCACCCACAGAATTGCCACTCACTGGATTTTTTTTTTGTAACTCCAGAGACTGTTGTACATGAAAATCCCAGGAGATCAACAGTCTCTGAGATACTCCAACCACCCCATCTGGTGCCAAGAATTATTCCATAGTCTAACTTAGATCCCATTTACTCCCTATTCTGATGTTTGGTCTGAACAACAACTGAACCTCTTGACCGTGTCTGCCTGCTTTTATGCCTTGAGTTGCTGCCACACGATTGGCTGATTAGATAACTGCATTAGCGAGCAGGTATACAGGTGTACCTAATAAAGTGGCCACTGAAGTACTTGCCAGGTTGGTTGCCTCGTAGTAAGACTGGGTGTTGTCCATAGGATACTTGCAACATCATCAGGTGTTAATAAGGAGCCCATGTTTCATCAAGTGTGAACAAATGAGGGTTTCTTTAGGAAAAGGGTGGGAATCGTTGCTCTAAGAACAGTAATAAGTAAGTCGTTACTGATATTAACTCCTGAAAGAGACTATCACAATGGAGTAGCTGGCAGAATGATGGCCTCACAGTTCCAGGGACCCTGGTTCAGACTTCTGGATTATCTTGTCACTGGCCCAAATGCAGACGAGAGACACTGAAGCAGGTCGATAGTTCACAAACTTTAATCCGGACAGAGTTAGAAGGAAAGGAAAACAATAAACGCTAGGCCAAACGGGGCCATTAACTAAAACTCTCAAATGGAAAATGAAGCCAACCCTGCAGCCGAAAGGAATAACTAAATATAAAATGATTACCGCTAGTCTTCAGAGTCAGTTGACGCGACAGTCCAATTTCTCAGGCAAGGCCGAATGCAAGCAGGCAGCGAAATGTTGCTGTGCTTTGCTCAAGTCTCAACAAGCACTACAATGAAAAGAATGGAGTTAAATACCATCACCTTGAAATAATAATTAGCTTACACATGCTTATTCACAAGCGCAATTGCCGTATCTGCTGCGCTGCCAAATCCATGGTTGTGACATGTCTGTGTGGATTTTAAACGTTTTCCCAGTGACCGTATGTATTTCCACCAGATGTTCCACTTTCTTTCTTCATGGTGAACTGTGGAATTCAGTGGAACAAAGGACTCTGGGAATACAGGCTCATAATTCATTGAAATTGCATAAGATAATGGTGAGGCCTAATTTGAAGGATTGTGTGAAATTTTGTTCACCTACCTCCAGGAAAGATGTAAACAAGGTTGAAAGAGGGCAGAGAAAATTTACAAGGATGTTGCTGGGTCATGAGGACCTGAGTTATAAGGAAAGATTGGTTAGGTTAGGACTTTATTCCCTGGAACGTAGAAGATTGAGAGATTTGATGGAGGTATGCAAAATTATGAAGGGTATAGATAAGGTAAATGCAAGCAGGTTTTTTTCCACTGAGGTTAGGTGGGACTATAACCAGAGGTCATGGGTTAAGGATGAAAGGTGAAAAGGTTAAGGGGAACATGAGGAGAAAATTCTTCACTCAGCGGGTGGTGACAGTGTGGACCAAGCTGCCAACACAAGTGGTGGATTTCAACGTTTAAGAGAAGTTTGGACAGATATATGGGTGGTGGGCATGTGGAGGGCTGTGGTCCCAGTGCAGGTTGATGGGAGGAGGCAGTTTAAATGGTTCGGTATGGACTAGATGGGCCGATGATGAGCTGTACTTTTCTATGACTTTATCCAAAATAAACGTGAATTGATAGGTTCATAAACTGCCCCTACCTAGTGTGCAGGTGAGTGGGAGAATCTGAAAGGATTTGTTGGGAAGAATAAATGAGGAATCATGTAAATGCACCCCTGGTGATTGACTCAGACTCAGTAGACCCTTTTTTGTTTTCTACAACACTGACACACTTGATCCAATTCACAGCACTCCCCTGAGGATTAAATTCTATAACTCAGTGACCTGTTATGGTTATTATTCCATTGTGGATTTATTGAGTATGCCCACAAGAAAATGAATCTCTGGGTTGTATGTGGTGACATAGATGTACTTTGATAATAAAATTTACTTTGAACTTTGGAATACAATTGAGACTTCAAATCATTGACATTGATCGATTCAACTTGATTTCAACACTATTGCATTTCCATGGTGCCTCAGGCAATAACATTCAAGAAACGTGTTGCTGTTTGTGTTTCAATTTCACATTTATTGCCTTGACTTGTTTAAATGCTATCAAGATCAGTATTTGGAAAAGGAATTGTTGCTGCCCAATAAGAAGGATTTATCCCAGTGCGAACCATAAACCCAGAGGTACATAACTCTGACACAAAAAGCACAATCTCCCGGTGGCCTCCCATTTCAATTCTACTTTCCATTCCCATTCCAACATGTCAGTCTATGACCTCTTCTTTGCCAGGATGAGGCCACACTCAGGTTGGAGGAGCAACACCTCATATTCCATCTGGGCGGCCTCCAAACTGATGGCATTAACATCAATTTCTCGAACTTCCAGTAATTGCCCCCCCTTCACCATTCCTCATTCCTGTTTCCCTCCTAACCTACCCATTACCTCCTTATGGTGCTCCTCCCCCTTCCTTTCTTCCATGGTCATCTGTCCTCTCCTATCAGAACCCCCCTTCTCTAACCCTTTATCTCTTTCACCAATCGACTTCCCAGCTATTTACCACACCCCCTCCCCTTCTCCTGACTCCACCTATCACCTGCCACCTTGAACTTCTTCCTCTACTCCCCTACCTTCTTACTCTGACTTCTCCTCTTTTTCTTCAGTCCTGATAAACTGTCTCAGCCCGAAACATCGACTTTTACTCTTTTCCGTAGATGCTGCTTGACCTGCTGAGTTCCTCCGGCATTGTGTGGGTGAGTTGCTCTGTATTTCCAGCATTTGCTGGTTTTCTTATGTATGGTAATTAATCAGAACATCCCAGGCACCCCAGAAACTTCAGTCTGGAAATCCCTAGAACCTACAAATCTTTATATAGAGGATAGATAGTGAGACCCGATTTGTGTCACCACAGAAATTGGTCGAGATAGGAACAATTGCAACATTAACCAGAATTTTGGATGGGTAGATGCTGGAATCAGCATGGATAACTTGGGATGAAGGGCCAGTTTCTATGCCGTATTACTCTGACTCTATAACTATAACTGGAGTGCTATGGTAGCGTAGTGGTTAGCATAACACTTTACAGCGCCAGCAATCTGGTTTCAATTCCCGCCGCTGCCTTTAAGGAGTTTTTACGTTCTCCCTGTGACCGCGTGGGTTTCTTCCGGGTGCTTCGGTCTCCTCCCACATTCCAAAGACATACAGGTTAATAGGTTAATTGATCAAATGGGCGTGATTGGGCAACAAGGACTCATTGGGCTGGGAGGTCCTGTAACCATGCTGTATCTCTCCCAGTTCCACCTATCACCTGCCACCTTGTACTACTTCCTTCCCTCCCCCCACCTTCTTACTCAGACTCCTCCCCTTCCTGCTCTGACTCCTCCCCTTCCTGCTCTGACTCCTCCCCTTCCTTTCCAGTCCTGAAGTAGAATCTCGGCCTGACACGTCGACTGCTTATTCATTTCCATAGATGCTGCCTGACCTGCTGAGTTCCTCCAGCATTGTGCGTGTGTGTTGCACTATATGCACTTTTGAAGGCTGCCCACTTACCAAGCACCTTTGCCAGAAAACAGCCTGCCCCAATCTACACTTGGCAGATCATTTCTGAGACCTTTCTCCAATTTAGAAACTCAACATAACAGGAAGTCTCGCGGTCTTTCCTGTCAGAAACCATTGTGCTTCTTTACCACTGTGAAATTTGATTCTGTTAACACGTTGTCTAGGAACTTTTACTTCCACTCACCTGCCTATTAATTCCCCCTGGGACCCCCCTCCTCCTTCCTTTCTCCTATGGTCCACCCTCCTCTCCTATCAGATTCTTTCCTCTCCAGCCTTTGACCTTTCCCACCCACCTGGCTTCACCTTTCACTGTCCAGCCAGCCTCCTTCCCTTCCCCCCACCTTTTTATTCCGGCATCTTCCCGCTTCCTTCTCAGTCCTGAAGAAGGATCTCGGCCCAAAATGTCGACTGTCCATAGATGCTGCCTGACCTGCTGAGTCCCTCCAGCGTTTTGCGTGTGTTGCTCTAAATAAATAGACTCAGTTAATATAATTACTACTGCAAGTGGCATAGAAAGATTTTTTTCTAAATCACTATCACCGTACTTTGCTCTCACTTCCATAAGTACCTACCAGAGTTAATTTAGCAAGCTCTGCTAGTTTAATGGTTCAATTTAATATGTACAATATATACAATGTACAACTTGAAATCCTTACTCCTCACAGCCTTCCATGAAACAGAAAGAAACCCCCAAAGAATGAATGACAGAAAACATTAGAACCCCCAAAGTCCCCCTCCCCCTCCCTAGCAAGGAAGAGAGTGATATCGCTCCTGCAACAATGAAGGGGAAGCCAACTGTTTCGATGTTACAATCTGCAGTGTCAACTTCTCAACCCCTGATGCCAGGCTAACAGGTCTGTAGTTTCCTTTCTGCTGCCTCCCACCCTTCTTAAATAGCGGAGTAACATTTGCAATTTTCCAGTCATCCGGTACAATGCCAGAATCTATCGATTCTTGAAAGATCATTGCTAATGCCTCCGCAATCTCTCCAGCTACTTCCTTCAGAACCCGAGGGCGCATTCCATCAGGACCAGGAGGTTTATCCACCCTCAGACCATTAAGCTTCCTGAGCACCTTCTCAGTCGTAATTTTCACTGCACGTACTTCACTTCCCTGACACTCTTGAATGTCCGGTATACTGCAGACGTCTTCAACTGTAAAGACTGATGCATAATACGCATTCAGCTCCTCTGCCATCTCCAGCATCATTTTGTATTGATCCTATATCTACCCTTGACTCTCCTTTACCCCTTTATTTACTTAAAAAAGCTTTTAGTATCTTCTTCAATATTGATCACCAGGATCCCTTCATAATTCATCTTTTCCTTCCAAATGACCTTCTTAGTTTCCCTCTGCAAGATTTTAAAAGTTTACCAATTCTCTATCTTCCCACTAGCTCTGACTTCCTTGTATGCCCTCTCTTCGGCCCTCTTTAAAGGGCTGAAGAAAGAATCTGATAGGAAAGTGGTCCCTGGGTGAAACGGAAGCAGGAGGAGCACCAGAGAGAGGGGTTGAAAACAGGAGGGGTGAGAGGGGAACCAGGATGAAAGAAGAGGAGCAGGATAAATTACCAGAAGTTAGAAATCAATGTTCATGCCGGCTGAAGGCTACCCAGACAGGATTTAAGATGTTGCTCCTCCATCCTAACTGTACCCTCAACATGGCAATCAAGGAGGCCATGGAGAGATATGTCGGAATGGGAATGGGCAGTCAAATTGAAATGGGTGGTCACTGGAAGATCTTTCTAATCCCCAGTTGTAGTGCTAGTAGATACGGCTCCTAGAAACATTGGCCTTGAATTTACTGGAATGGGACTGCTTACCGGGAAAAAAAATTATTTCCTTGCTTTACTTGGGTGAAAGTACAAACCTTTAATTATATATCAGTGAAGAAACAATGGGTGGAGACAACCCATGCACTCTCCAGCGCTTACAGAGAACCAGTCGTCTCTCAGTTCATCCCAGAGAGTGTATGATAACTTCAGAAAATATAGCAGTCATTAAAACACAGCAAGATCCCATGATGATCACCAAAGAATCTGTTTTCCTGCCATTGATTGAGGGATAAGGATTGCCTGGAACAGTTGAGAGAACCTGCCTGCTCTACAGGTTAAGGTAATGGAATCTCTCATTTCCACCAGCAACAAATCCCCAGCACAGGACTGTAAGGGGTACATGAGCCCCAGGCTTACATTCAGATCTGATGCACAGTTTCAACTCAAAATGTTGACAGGCCTGTTTAACCCACAGCAAAATGCTGGAGGAACACAGCAGGTCAGGCAGCATCCATGGAAATGAATAGATAGTCGACTTTTCAGGCCGAGACCCTCCTTCAGGACTGAGAAGGAAAAGGGGGGAGATTCCAGAAAAAAAAAAGGTGGGAGGGAAGGAAGGAAGTTAGCTGGAAGGTGACAGGTGAAGCTAGCCAGGTAGATGGGAAAGGTCAAAGGCCGGAGAAGAAGGAATCTGGTAGAAGAGGAGAGTGGACCATAGGAGAAAGGGAGCCACTGCCATGAGGGAGGAGGGTACACACATTCACACCAGGCCCACTAGACTCAAAAGCAATCACTTTCCCCAAGCCATCGGGCTGATCAACATCTCCAATCACAAACTCACCCCACCACCCCTACATACACATCACTTTATGAATATATGATCAGTCTATGTATATATCAGTTACTAGTACATTGTGCTTTATAGGAGTCCTTTATACTTACATTTATTGTATTTTTATTGAGTCCTTTTTGCTTATTGTATTTTTACGCACCACTGGATCTGAAGTAATAATAATTTAATTACCAGTGTAATTAATGACAATATGTGTAATTAATGACAATAAATAATCTTGAATCTCGAAATGATGCTGGACCCACTGAGTTCTTCCGGCAGCTTCATTACTGCTCCCGATCCCAACATCCAAAGTCTCTTGTGCCTTCACGTTGTGTCCACAGTATCAGGGCAGACTGACCAAATCATTTAAATTGACTGTCCGGCAGCTGGATAAATGTGCACTTTATTAAGATAGTGAGGGAATCAATGCTAAACTACCACTTGGACTCATTCATTATTTAAATTGAACCTTCATGTATAATTTAAAAGGCAAAGACTATGATTGCATTGAAACAATTTTCCAAAAAAAACCCTCTAAAACTTAAAACAAATACATCAGAAGTCTTGAACAACATCCTTTATGTTCTGGAAAAAGAAAGCAGTCCATGGCCTCCCCTTGTGTGATAATGAGGACACCCACAGAGTGGAGGAGCAACACCTTATATTCCATCTGGGTAGCCTCCAACCTGATGGCATGAATATAGAGTTTTCCTTCTGGTAAAAAAATTTCCCTCCCCCTCACCTCTTCTTCTATGGCCCACTCTGGTCTCTTCTCACCTGTCTATCACCTCCTCCTGGTGACACTTTCTCCTATGGTCCACTCTCCGCTCTTATCTGATTCCTTCATCTCCAGCTCTTTACCTTTTCCACACACCTGGCTTCACTTATCACCTTCTACCTATCCTCCTTTCCTTCCCTGTCCCATCTTTTTTATTCTGGCGTCTTCCCACTTCCTTTCTAGTCCTGAAGAAGGCCTAAAATAATGACTGTTTGTTCACTTCCATGGATGATAAGTGACCTGCCGAGTTCTTCTGGCATTTTGTGTTGCTTTGGATTTCCAGCATCTGCAGAATCTCTTGCTCTTATGAAACAGGTTCTTATCTAGAAATGGCCTCAATTTCAGCAGATCATCAGCAGGAAATTCATTGTGTCCACTTTCAATTGCTCCAATTGAGCCGTCCCTGAAGAACCAGCTCAGCAAACAGTTCACAAAATGGTGGCTGCAGGAACAGTCCCACAAAATGGCAGCTTCTATTCCTTCAACCACATGGCAAGAATAAAGATTTGTCTGTTTCCACTGCCCTTTCCTTATTCCATTTGCTGATTTCTGGCCAGTAGCACCACCAGATAAAGATTTTGGCTACCTATCGTGTTTACGTCTCTCTTAATCTCACGTTATGATCTAATGCCATTAATTCACCTCTCAGCATCCATCACTCCAAGATAAACAAGTCCAGCCTATCCAATCTCTCCCTATGACTGAAGTCCTCCAGTCTAGGCACCACCCCAGTAAATTTGCACTGTGCTCTCTTCTGTATAACAATATACTTCTTATCAAGTGGTGTCAAATTGTTGTTACTCGCCTAGTGTGGTAGTGTCGTGGGTAGTGCTTGTTGCTCTCATTTTCGGCTTCTACTGCTGGCTAGCAGTCTTGCAAAAAGGAGAGCTGAGTGTGTAAGTTGGTCCCTGCCAGTACATAGCCTCTCCAACAGCAAGCCTCATGTAATGCCTCCTCGCAGGTGGCACACAGAAACTGAACTCCTTTTGGACTCAGGCTGAACTACAGAGGATGGGAGGGGATCTGACCCACTGGGATGTGGACACGCCTCGGTGCTCGTGAACCAGATTCCCCAGCTATGGGTAAATAGCCCCACTGCCTTGTGGGCAGCCTCGGGAGAGACGAAGGCTACAGGATTGAACCCAGACAGCAAATCCAGAGTGGAGCCCCTAAGGCAGCTGGACATCTTTGAACATCCTTCCAGCAGCTCCTGCAGCCAAGCTGGTGCCAAACATATTGCTTCATAAGCTTTCCTTTGGATTACACTGGTGAGGCCGAAAGGGGGATCTTGACAACTGGGCATCTCAGGATCTCCACACCATCCGTCCAGGCTTGGGATGATGATCTTCGTCACCCGTTGTCCTTTGAGACAGATGGATGCCAACCAACCTTATCATGTGGCAACCAGAACTGCAGGCAATACTCCGAGCATTCTAACCAGTGCTTATTTGGGGATAGTACAGAGTTGCTGTTGTGTGGATACACACAGTATTCAATACATATCCTCCTGCCTCAATCAACCGGAAAACTCCTTCCTGTCAGGATGAGGAGCACAAATACATGGGATTTCCTGCATCTGGTGGTTATCCAAGGTCCCTTTCCAGGGAAGCATCAGATGGATGGAAGGAAGAAAGGGCGTAACTTTCAATGGTATGGTTGGGTGGAAAAGTGGTGAGATTCCTGAATCAGAAGTCCCGGATTGAGGGCTGCAAAAATGGGAGCCAAAATCCCATTTTAATACGAGAGATTTGGATAAATAAGTTCAATTCAAGTTTAACTATCATTCAACCGTACACGAATACCATGAATAGAGACAAACGCAACAGCGTTTCTCAGGGGCTAAGGCACAAAATCTGCATTTTAGATGTGAACTTCGACTGCTAAGAATCCCTTTACCTTCAGCTCCTTATTCAGATCTAGTTCATTTCACGACACCCAATCTAGAATTGCCTTTCCTCTAGTGGGCTCAACCACAAGCTGCACTAAAAGGCCAACTTGTAAATTTTCTCATTGGGATCCAGCACCAACCTGATTTTCCCAATCTACCTGCATATTGAAAACCCCCATAACTATGAGAACATTGCCCTTTTGACATGACCTTTCTATCTCCTATTGTAATTTGTTGCCCACATCCTGGCTACTGTTCAGAGGCCTGGATATAACTCCCACCAGGGTCTGTTTACCCCTGCAGTTTCTTAACTCTACCCGCAATGATTCTACATCTTCTGATCATATGTTACCTCTTTCTAGGGATCTAAATTCATTTTTTACCAACAGAACTACCCCCCGCTCCTTCTGTCTACCTGCCTGTCCTTTCGATACAAGGTGTATCCTTGGATGTCAAACTCCCAACTGTAATCTTCTTTGAGCCAGGACTCAGTGATGTCTGCAACTTCGTGCCTGCCAATCTCTAACTGCTCTATGAGATCATCTACCTTATTCTGGGTACTGAGTGCATTGAAATATTACACCTTCAGTCCTGTGTTCTTCACCCTTTTTGATTTTGTCCCCATGTTGCACTGCAACTTATCCTAATGACTGCATTTTTACCCTGTCATGCACCTGTCCTTCCTGACACTCTCGCTACACACTGCATCTACTTGTATAACAACCGCCCCGGCCTCCACCCTATGACTCTGGTTCCCATCCCCTTTGAAACCCTCCTGCAGCAGCTCTAGCAAAGTTGCCCATAAAGAGGATATTGGTCCCCCTAGGGTTCAGATGTAACCCGTCCCTTTTGTACAGGTAATACCTTCCCCGGAAGAGATTTCAATTATCCGTAAATCTGAACCCCTGCCCTCTGCGCTAGTTCCTCAGCCACACATTCACCTGCCAACTCATCTATTCTTACCCTTAGTGACAGGTGGCATACAGTAGGCAACAACCCTGAGATTGCTTCCTTGGAGATCCTGCTTTTCAGTTTTCTACCTAGCTCCCTAAATTCTCTCTTCAGGACCTCCTCCCATTTCATACCTACTGTCTGTGATTGGTGCCTGTGTTACCACATTTCTGGCTGCCCACCCTCCCCTTTTAGAGGATCTAAAACGTCTAGGGGTATGATTCTCACTTGGGTTGTGAAAGGTACTGGTTCAGATCCCGGTCGAGCCCCCAATTTTGTTACGTACCAGTAGCAATAGATCATACACTGAGTCAGGTTTTAATGTTAAAACTATTATCTTTATTAGTATCTGAAACATCCCTGACCCCGGCACCTGGGAGCCAATTTAATATCCAGATGTCACTTTTACATCCACAAAATCTCGTGTCTCCTCCTGTAATGGTGGAATCGTCTATCACTCCTCTTCTACCCCCCTTCCCTTCAGAGCCACAGCACCAGAATCAGTGCCAGAGACCCAGCTGCTGCAGCCCCCCCCCCAACAGTATCCAACACAATATACTTACTATCAAGAGGAACAGCCAGAGGAGTACTCTGCACTGGCTTCCCACTTCCTTTCCCTCTCCTGACAGTCACCCAGATACCTGTCTCCTGCAACCTGGAGGTGATTACTTCCTATCGACCACCTCCTCAGTTTCATGTACAAGCTGAAGACCATCGGGCTGCTGCTCCGGCTCCTTAACGGGTGCTCTGAGGAGCTGCAGCTTGCAGCTCCTGCTAAAGATGTGGCTATCTGGGAGGATGGAGGTCTCCCAGAATTCCCACATCTCACACGGTGAGCACAACACAGCCCCTGGAGCCATCCTCACTGCTCTAACAGATGAAAAACTTAACCTCGCCCAAACCTGTTCTCGCCTAAGCCTGTTGAGCCAAAGCCTTCCACTCTAACACTGACCCAAAGAATAGATCTGGTGAATTTATAATGTTTCAATAGTGGGTGTAACTGTGTATGTAGGTGCAGAAAGCAAAACTGCAAGCAATAATTCTGCTGTTAGCTATCAAAGAATCTTCCATACACTTTTATTCCAGTGCGCATCTTCCCTTGTGTAATGACTGTCCATAAACAGGACTGGAGTATCTTTTAGAAGACTCTAATGTTCACTTTGGAGTTTTAGCTGCCAGACCTTCAGCTGAAGTTTCTCCAGTCACGCGCCACGTGACATGCACGGAAAGATCCCAAAGAATTTGAAATTAAACTGGAGGGATGTTGCTGGGTCTTAAGGACCTGAGTTATTGGGAAAGGCTGAATAGGTTAGGACTTTATTCCCTGAAGCATAGGAGAGTGAAGAGAGATTTGATGGAGGTACACAAAATTATGAGAGGTATAGGGCAGGGTAAATGCAAACAGGTTTTTTTCTAGTGAGGTTGGGTGAGTGTGAATAGAACAAGAGGTCATAGGTTGAGGGTAAAGAGTGAAATGGTTACGAGGAACATGAGGGGGAACCTTTTCACTCAGAAGAGGTGAGAGCATGGAAGGAACTGTAAGCAGAAGTGGTGGATGGAGGTTCAATTTCAACATTTAAGAAAAGTTTGCATAGTACATGGATGGGAAGGGTATGGAGGGCCATAGTCCAGGGGCAGGTTGATGGGACTAGGTAGAATAATAATTTGGCATAGACTAAATGGGCTATAATGCTCTGTGACTCTAGAAATACTTTCTCACCCTAGTAACACGAGTCAAAAGGAACAACTAAAAATTATTAAAGCTGTTGACCAGAAAGAACTAAAATCTGCAAATCAACAAACAAGAATGAGGCAAGGGCAGTGGAAGCAAACAAAGTAAATGTCTTTGTTCTTGCCAGGTGGTTGTAGGAATGGAGGCTGCCATTTTGTTGGACTGCTCTTGCAGCGGCCATTTTGTGAACTCTTTGGTGAACTGGTTTTTGCTCAGGGATGGCTCAACCAGAGCAAATGAAAGTGGATGTGAAGAGCTCCCTGATGATGACCTGCTAAACTTGAGACCACTTCCAGATAAGAAGCTATTTATTCAGTTATGTAAGCGTGGCAGGCCTGTGATCTGAAGAAGCCTGAGCCCAGTGTTTGACTGACTTGGCTAAACAAGTTTGAGGTGAAAAGAACAAAGGAACTTACCTGATGAAAAAGTCTGGGAGAAGGGTCATAAAGTAATACCATTTGTAGCCTTGGGCCAGATGAATGAGACATCAGTCAGATGAGTCTGAGCTAACAAAATTGAAAGATAATAGATTGATCTGACAAGGAAAAGGATAAGAATGGAGGATATTGGGAGTACAGACAGTGACAACTCTGTCGACCAATCATCACAAAAGTGGAAGAACCCCACATTGGAAATGTGGAGATTACATCAGGATCACAAGGAACACGTGACCAACATAGACTCCTTTTCCCTAGCATTACCTTTTCTGTTCTTTGACTGTTCAGGAAAGGTCAGGGAAATCTAATAGGAGTGTGCACAGGAATTTAGTTTTGTACATGCTTGTTGTTAACTGAACCAACAAAGATACTTATTAAAGGTATGTACTTACCTGTCGTTAATTGGGGGACTGCTGCGTCGAGCACCTCCGCTCCATTCACCAATATCTGAACTTCCCTGTGGCCAGACATTGTAATTCCGATTCCCATTGCTGTTCCAACACGTTGGTCCATGGCCTCTTCTTAAGGCAAGATGAGGCCAACTTCAGGGCAGTGGAGCAGCACTTTACAGCCTCCAACCTGTTGGTATGAATATAGACTTCTCCATCTAGTAAAAATGAAATTCCACTCCCCCTCCCCTCTTCTTCTATTCCCCACTTACCTCTTCTCACCTGCCTATCACTTTCCCCTGGATCCCCTCCTCCTTCCCTTTCTCCTATGGTCTAATTTCCGCTAACAGGTTTCTTTCTCTCCAGCCCTTTACCTTTCCTACCCACTTGGCTTCACTTACCTCCTTCTAGCTATCATCCTTTCCCTCTCCCACCTTGTTATTCTGGTGTATCCCCCTTCTTTTCCAGTCCTGAAGAAGGGACTTGGCCTGGAATGTCAACTGTTTATTCATTTCCATAGATGCTGCCTGCCCTGCTGAGTTCCTCCAGCATTTTATATGTGTTACTTTGGATTTCCAGCATCTGCAGAATTTCTCATGTTTATAATAAAGGTATTAGTCAATTAGAAACATAGAAAACCTACAGCACAATACAAGCCCTTCAGCCCACAAAGTCGTACCGAACATGTCCTTACCTTAGAAATTACTAGGCTTACCTATAGCCCTCTATTTAATACAGATTCGCTCTATGCCTAACTGATTATTATTGTTGAGGGCTAATACCTATAGCGGAACATTGCAATCCAAATGTTCAGGTGTACAAATGCCAAATACAACAATAAGAATCTCAACCCAAAAGATCCATTATTTCCGTTGAGTTCCTCCAGTGTTGCGTGTTTAATATTTCAGGAACATTTAAGTAATACTGTTAATATATTTTTTGATTAAGCATTCATTTAAAAAATTCATTACATGTCATAAGTAAAGTACGTGAATTGCATATGTCCTGACGCCACCCCGTGATTCGTGCGTGTCACGCTTAAAGTAAAAACTAAGTTAGACTCACTTTCCGGGCTCCGTCTTTTTCTTGCAGTTAGATTTATGTTTTGGGGTCACAAGTAGTGACAGTAGTAGATGGGATAGATCAGCAGATCGAGCAGCTTGCCATGCACTGTGCAGGATGCCAAAATGTCCAGAAGATGACAAGAGCGGGGCCTCACCATCCCTGGGAATGGCCTCAGCTAAGTCCACTTTGCTGAAGTGTTTTCCTCCAGAAATGTTTGCGACAATATCTTCTATCTTGGGCAGAAGATATCGATCAACTTTCAGTACTGGGTAGATGGTGACCTTAAAATCACCACAGATCCTGACAGACCCATTCTTCTTGGCTACTGGGACCACTGGCGTTGCCCATGGGCTCCACTCAGTCTTTAAAGAACTCCTTCAGCTTCCATGTGATCTAGTTCACTGTCTACTTTATCACCGATGGTATAAAGAACCAGTCGGGCTTTGTAAACCTTGGATGTGGCTTTTTCATTTAACGCTATTTTACCCTTGATATGTTTGAGTTTTCCAATGCCATCCCTGAACACTGCTGTGACATCATCCAGTACCTTTCTTAATTCACTGCCAGTTAACTGTTGCAGGGGATGTGGCATGCAAACGGTGGACGGATCTCCAAGTTGTAATTGTAGTTCTCTCAGCCAATCACAATGCTCGCCCTCCTGTTTTTACCAAGTCAAGTCAAGTCACTTTTTATTGTCATTTCGACCATAATTGCTGGTACAGTACACAGTAAAAATGAGACAACGTTTTTCAGGACCATGGTGTTACATGAGACAATACAAAAACTACACTGAACTACAAGAAAACAACACAGAAAACAAACTACTCTATACTACAGACCTACCTAGGACTGCATAAAGTGCACAAAACAGTCCAGGCATTACAATAAATAATAAACAGGACAATAGGCACAGTAGGCACCACAAACAAGTCTAACGTGGTTGCTGTTTGTTGAAGAGGTCAATACTCCCCAATGCCATTAGGCTTTAGAATTCAACCGCCAGGAGTAAGATATGTTAAAGTGCCGGGGTTGATTGTATTTAATGTATTTAAGTAAACTACTTTAAGAACTTTTTAAAAGCTATTATTAATGCTTTTTGAGAGAGTGATTTAGATGCATATCATATTTTTACTGAGTTAAGTATTGTATGTAATTAGTTTTGCTACAACAAGTGTATGGGACATTGGAAAAAATGTTGAATTTCCCCATGGGGATGAATAAAGTATCTATCTATCTATCTATCTATCTATCTATCTATCTATTTCAGAGTTACAAATGTCATTCCTACAATAACCTTTTCTCCTTAAGACCATAAGAACATAGAACATGGAAATCTGCAGCATATTACAGGCCCTTCGGCCCACAATGTTGTGCTGACCATGTAGCCTACTCTAGAAACTGCCTAGAATTTTCCTACCTCATAGCCCTCTATTTTTCTAAGCTCCATGTACCTATCTAAGAGTTGCTTAAAAGACCCTATTGTATCCCCCTATACCACTGTCGCCAGCAGCGTATTCCACGCACCCACCACTCTCTGTGTGAAAAACCTACCCCTGACATCCCTTCGGTACCTGCTTCCAAGCACCTTAAACGTATGCCCCTCATGTTAGCCATTTCAGCCCTGGGAAAAAGCCTCTGGCTACCCACAACCAATGCCTCTCAGCATCTTATATACTTCTATCACGTCACCTCTCATCCTCCGTCTCTCCAAGGAGAAAAGGCCAAGTTCACTCAACCTATTCTCATAAGGCATGCTCTCCAATCCAAGCAACATCCTTGTAAACCTCCTCGGCACTCTCTTTATAGCATCCACTTCCTTCCTGTAATGAGGTGACCAAAACTGAGCACAATACTCCAAGTGGGGTCTGACTAACATCTTACATAGCTGTAACATTACCTCATGGCTCTTGAACTCAATCCCATGGTTGATGAAGGCCAATGCACCGTATGCCTTCTTAACCACACAGTCAACCTGCGCAGCTGCTTTGAGTATCCTATGGACAGGGACGCCAAAATCTCGCTGATCCTCCATTCTGCCAAGCGTCTTACCATTAGTGTTATATTCTGATTTCAGATTTGACCTACCGAAATGAATCACTTCACACTTATGTGGGTTGAAGTCCATCTGCCACTTCTCAGCCCAGTTCTGTATCCTATCAATGTCCTGTTGTAACCTCTGACAACCCTCCAGACTATCCACAACACCCCCAACCTTTGTGTCATCAGCAAACTTACTAACTCATCCCTCCACTTCCTCATCCAGGTTATTTATACAAATCACAAAGAGGAGGGGTCTCAGAACAGATCCCTGTGGAACACCACTGGTCACCATCCTCCATGCAGAATACAAACCATCTACAACCACCCTTTGCCTCCTGTCGGCAAGCCAATACTGGATATTAGAGCAGAATTAGGCCATTCAGCCCAACGAGTCAGCTCTGCTTTTTCATCATGGCTGACCCATTTCCCTCTCAGCCCTATTCACCTGCCTTCTCCCCATATCCATTCATACCCTGACTAATCATGAGCCTATCAACCTCTGCCTTAAATGCACCCAGTGATCTGGCCTACACAGCCATCTGTGGCAGTGAATTCCACAGATTCACCACTCTCTGGCTAAAGAAATTCCTCCTCATCTCTGTTCTAAATGGATGTCTTTCTATTCTGAGGCTGTGCCCTCTGGTCCTAGACTCTTCCATTAAAGGAAACATCCTCTTCACATCCACTCTGTCTTGCTCATTCAATAGGTTGCAATGATATTTCCCCCCCACCCCGCTGGCCCTAAACCTTCAATCGCTCCTTGTATGATAATCCTATCATTCTTGTAAACATCCCCCCCCCCCCACTTCAGGGTCAGCACATCCTTTCTTAAATAAGGGGCCCAAAACTGTTCACAATACTCCAAGAGAGGCCTCACCAGTGCCTTATACAGCTTCAGCATTAAATCATTGCTTTTATATTCTAGTCTTCTCGAAGGCCAACATTGCATTTGCCTTCCTCACCACTGGCTCAACCTGCAAATTAACCTTTAGGGAACACAGCACAAGGACTCTAAATGCATTTGCACCTAGATTTTTAATTCTCACCCCATTTAGAAAATAGTCTATCCTTTTAATCCTGCTTAAAAGTACATGACTATACACTTTCCAATTCTGTATTCCATCTGCCCGCTCTTTGCCCATTCACCTAATCTGTCTTAGTCCTTCTGCAGCCTCTCTGCTTCCTCAACACTACCTGCCCCTCCACCTATCTTTGTATCATCTGCAAACTTGACCACAAAATCCTCAATTTCACCGTCCAAATCATTGAAATACAACTTTAAAAGAAGCAGTTGAAACACAGACCTTTGTGGAACATCATTAGTCATCAATGGCCAATCCGAAAAGGATCTCTTTATTCCCGTTCTTTGCCTCCTGCCAATCAGCCAATGCTCTATCCATGCTAAAATCTTTCCTGAGATACCCTTGGCTCTTTTCTTTAGCAGCCTCATGTGTGGTACCTCATCAAAACCATTCTAAAACAACATCCACTAAGTCTTCTTTATTTATCCTGCCTGTTATTTCTTCAAAGAATTCTAACAGATTTGTCTAGTAAAATTTTCCCTTGAGGAAGTCATGCTAGTATAGGCCTACTAGCCTTGTCATGTGCCTCCAAGTACCTCAAAATCACATCTTTAACTATCGACTCCAACATCTTCCCAACCACTGAGGTCAGGCTAACTGGCCTAGTATTTCCTTCCGTCAGCCTCCCTCCCTTCTTGAAGAGTGGAGTGACATTTGCAATTTTCCAGTCTGCTGGAGCCATGACAGAATCCATTGATGCTTGAAAGATCATTACTAATGCCTCCACAATGTACTCCAACAGGTCCAATGACTTATCTCCCTTCGGACCTTTCATTTCCCCAGAGTTCCCTAGTAATAGCAACTGCACTCACTTATGGTCCCAGATACTCTCGAACTTCTGGCATACTTCTAGTGTCTTCCTCAGTGAAGACTGATGCAAAATACTTATTCAGTTTATCCATCATTTCCAGTGGGCCACTATCAACTCTTGCCTCTCTTGTATTCTTCATATATCTGAAAAAACTTCTGAAACCATTTTCGATATTATTGGCCTAACTTTACCACCCTTAAGTTTTTTTTAGTTTCTTCAGTTCATTTTTTAAAAATTCCAAATCCTCTAACTTCCTATTAATTCTTACTATATTATATCCCTCCCTCTTGCTTCGATGTCGGCTTTGACTTCCCTTGCTAAACACAGTGGTGTCATCCTGCCTTTAGAATATTTCCTCTTCTTTGGGATGTATCTATCCTTCACTTTCCTAATTGCTCCCAGAAACTCCAACCATTGCTACACTGCCATCATCCCAGCTGGTGTCCCTTCTAATCAACTTTAGCCAGCTCCTCTCTCGTGCCTCTGTAATTCCCTATACTTCACAGTAGTACCGTTACATCTGACTTTAGCTTTTCTCTTTCAATTCTATCATATTATGATCACTGTTTCGTAAGGGTTCCTTTAGCTTAAGTTCCCTAATCATATCTGGTTCATTCAACAACACCCAATCCAAAATTGCTGATCTTCTGGTAGGCCCAACCACAAGCTGCTCCAAAAAGCCACGTCAGAGACATTCTACAAATTCTTTCTCTTGGGACCCAACAGCAACTTGATTTTCCCAATCCATCTGCATATTGAAATCCCCCATGACTAACATAACTTTATCTTTTGACATGCTTTTTCTCTCTCCCACTGTAAATCTTAGACCAAGTCCTATTGTTCTCCAGTATAAGTTCTTATTTGGATTTTCTGCAGGCTTCAGTTTGTATCTTTAAAATGTCATTCAAACTTATTTTGTGGAATTACTGAAACAGCCAAGCCAGAGTCCAATTCCACTTTATTTAATTTGCTGATCACTTCTGATGTAAGCCATATTGCTTGTCTATTGTTAGTTTGCACATTGTAAATCTCAAGACTACTTGGTGCTATCTCGCTCTCATCATTATCAGATTTTTCACCAACAGCATGCAGATTAGTGCTCTTTTTGAAACTGCAACTTGACTTTTTGGCTTTTTCTCTTTCCCGTGTAGTCCACTTATGTTTGACTGCCTGGGATACACTTTGTACGCGTCCAACTTTCTTGCATTTTCTGCAAGTTTTGCCTTTAATCTGCATTGGTTTGGTGTATGTGAGCCCCTGCCATAATGGTAACACAAATTGTTTGGCCAGGCACGCTTCTGTTTAGATGTTGCAATCTTCACACTCACTTTCATTCCTGACTACAACTCAATTGTGTTCACACAAAGTACACTGCAGATGCTGTGATCATCCAGCTTTTTTGTACGTGTCGATACTCCCCCACCCCTTGATCTTCCCTCTGATTGGTTTTTCACCTGGCACCTTCCCACCCTCCCCCACCTTCTTTATGGGGCCCCTGCCCCCTCCTTCTTCAGTCCTGACGAAGAGTCTCGGCACGAAACGTTGACTGCTCGTTTCCACGGATGCTGCCCGACCTGCTGAGTTCCCCCAGCTTGTTTGTACGCGTTAACTCAATTGTGTTTCCGTCTGCTGTTTCCATTGAAACAATAATTTCAACTGCTCTTTTGAATGCAAGTTGTGCTTCAGCTAGGAGCCGTTTTAAAATGCTTTCTTGTAAAGTAAACAATCCTTCCGTGCATCATTAAGCCCATTACCAAACTGACAACACTCAGACAACTTTTTCAACTCAGCCTGAAAGCGATTCCACTTGTGAAAACTAAAGCATTCTGCAATCCAGAATGGTTTCAGTTCTAAATGTTTCTGCATTACTTTCACAATATCAGTAAAGCTCATTTTGGCTGGTTTGGTTAGAACAGTCAAACTCCTAAG
This sequence comes from Hemitrygon akajei, assembly GCF_048418815.1. Lineage (NCBI taxonomy): Eukaryota > Metazoa > Chordata > Chondrichthyes > Myliobatiformes > Dasyatidae > Hemitrygon > Hemitrygon akajei. The sequence goes on along the minus strand of NC_133147.1, from coordinate 15,551,487 downwards.
CAACTGTATGCTTTTAAAGCCAATGCACTCTCCAAAATTAGCACTCGCTTCTCATAGGCTATTCAATTTTCTCTCAACCATGCTCAATCTGCTCAGTATGAATGAAGCAGGTATCCATTGAGCATTCAAGTGTGTTTATCTTTCTGCTCCTTTTATGATTATTATCACCCAATACTCATTGTTTCTGAACTCATGAATTTTTCCATTTTCTGACTTCTTCTTACTCAATTATCTTTCCTTTTATGAAGAAAACATGCTGTTCTGAAGAAAAAAAATCATTCTGCGCTTCCAGCGTGAACTTGCCCTTAACAGAGGTGGCATTATGTGGGCATCGAGCAGCTTACCGTGCACCATGTGGGATGCCAACACATTCAGAAAATGTCAAGAGCAGCGCCCCTCCATCCCTGGGGATGGCCTGCATTGCCCTGGCAAAGGATTCATGTAGATTTTGTCATGGGCACCAATTTCTTGGTATTAGTGGCCAAAAGTCTTCTCAGTAGCCTCCGCTACATCCTCGCGTATTGTTGATACGTTGAGAAGCCTCTTCTCAGGGACTGGTGTTGCGTAACACGTAGTCAGTGACAAAGGGCCACAGTTTGTTGCAGAACAATTTCAGTCATTCCTGGAAATGAATGGAATAAGACTTTTTACACCTGCTTTGTACCACCCATCTACAAATGGCTTGGTGGTTGGTTTGTCCAGAGACTAAAGAATGCACTGCAAGCAACGTCAGCAGAACACGCTGCGCTGACACTGAATCAGAAGCTCGCCAATTTCATCTTTGCGTATCACAATGCAGCACCCTCCACGACCAGCAGCTCAGAGATACGCTGTTACTGGGTCATCCCTTGTTACTGGAACCTTCTCGAACCCAATCTCAGAAGAACTATGCAGGACGAGCAGCTGAGACAAGCCGAAGGTTCCTCAAACGAAGAGGTTCAATATTTCACTCCTGGTCAAGCAATCCTAGTGAGGGACTACTGAGGTGACCAGAAGTGGGTACTTGGAAAGATTAAGGACAGAACTGGACTACTCTCCTACACAGTGGAGATTGCGCCTCGAGATGACACATCAATAAGTTAAAGGAAGCAGAGTCAATTGTTAGAGAGGAAAGGTGGCTAGAACCACTTCCTGCAATCCCGGGGGCAAATCCTACACAGACAGGGGGCCAAAAACCTGAGATTGTTTCACAGCCACAAGTTTCTTCTGCCAAGTTGAGTGACCTTCCTCGTCAGGAAGGGTATTATCCCATAAGAGTAAGAAATCCTCCACAGCGATTAAATCTTTAGGCCTGAATGGGACAATTTAAAATTTACTATGCCTTGGATGTCAATATTGCAGGTGTATTATATAGTACAAGCCGAGATGCATTCTATATTGAGTTGGAGTTTATAGCTAAGCTGGGATAAGTGTTGTGTATTTTATATTGCATTAGTATCTGTGTAATATTGTAAATATATTGTTTGATTAAGCACTCTTCTTCATTTAAATAATTCATTATGGGTTACATGAATTAGAAAACTATAGAACACAAACAGGCCCTTTGGCCCATCCAGTTCATGCCAAGTCCTATCAACCCAGACCATATTCCTCCCATCCATGTATCCATTGCATTCACCACTTCCACAGGCAGCTCATTCCACACTCTCACGACCCTCTGAGTGAAGAAGTTTTCTCTCATGTTCTGCTTGAACATTTCACCTTTCACCCTTAACCCATGGCCTCTAGTTGTAGTCTCACCCAACCTCAGTGGAAAAAGTCTGCTTGTATCTACCCTATCTATATTCCCACCCCCCACCAAATAATTTTGTATACCTCTATCAAATCTCCTCTCAATCTTTAGCATTCTAGGGGGGAAATGTTCTAACGTATACAATCTTTCCTTAAAACTCAAGTCTTCCAGTCCCAGCAACATCCTTCTAAATTTTCTCTGTCCTCTTTCAATCTTACTTACATCTTTCCTGTCGGTAGGTGACCAAAACTGCACACCATACTCCAAATTAGGCCTCACCAACACCTTACACAGCTTCAACATAACATCCTCTTATATTCAGTACTTTGATCTATGAAGGCCAATGTACCAAATCCTTTCACAGGCCCTATCAACCTGTGACTCCAATTCCAGTGAATTATGAACCTGTATCCCCAGATCCGTTTGTTCTATCGTACCCCTCAGTGCCTTACCGCTCACTGAGTAAGACCTACCCTGGTTAAACCTCACAAAGTGCAATACCTCACACGCCTGCATGAAATTCCATCTGCCAATTTTCAGCCCATTCTCCAGCTGGTCCATATCCTGTCGCAAGTTTTGATAGTCTTCCCCACTGACCACGACACCCACAACCTTGCTGCCATCCACAAATTTGCTGATTTAGTTAACCACTTTATCATCCAGATCATTGACATAAATGACAAACAGCAATGGACCCAGCACCAACCCCTGTGGCATTCCACCAGTCACGGGCCTCCAGTCAGAGGGCAACCATCTACTACCAGTGTCCAGCTTCTCCCACAAAGCCAATGTCTAATCCAATTTAATGCCTCACCTAGAATGCCAAGCAACTGAAACTTCTTGACCAACGCCCCATGCAGGACCTTGCCCAAAGCCTTGCTAGAGTCCATGTAGACAAAATCCACAGCCTTTCCTTCATCAATTTTCCTGGTAACTGATGCACCATCAATAACTCTGAGACGTGAGTTAAGATAGGCTTTAATTGGCTGGAAGAAAGCACAAGCAGCAAGTGACCACCACAAAACATCCTGGAGACTGAGGAAGGGGCTGTGCCTCCAATCGCCTTTATACCGGGGTCCGTGGGAGGAGCCACAAGAGCAGTCAGCAGGGGGGCGTGTCCAGACAGGTATATGTAGTTCACCACAGTAACATCCTCAGAAAAAAAAATTGGTTAGACATGAACTACCGCACACCAAGTCATGCTATCCCTACTCAATCTCTGTCTATCCAAACACCTTCCATTAACTTTCCCACTACTGACGTCAGACTTACCAGCCTATAATTTTCTGGTTTATTCTTAGAGCCTTTCATAAACAACGGAACAACATTAGCTATCCTCCAATCCTCCAGCACCTCACCTGTTTTTAAGGATGATTTAAATATCTCAGCTAGGGCCCCAGCAATTCTGCACTTGCCTCCCACGGGGTCAAAGGCTACACCTTGTCAGGCCCTGGGGATTTCTCCACCCAGCGTACATTGCGACACTACCCAATGATACATGCGTGCCTCACTTAAAGTAAAAACAAAGTTAAACTTACATTCCTGATTGAGTCTTTTCCTTGCAATTAGGTTTATGCTTTAGAGTTACAAATCTTATTTTATGGCACAAATAAAAGTATGATTAGATCAAGAGGTGTGAAGGTCTTAAGTTCTGGGTGGACTCTGATGGAGTCACCACCTCTTTGTGGGAGAAGCCCGAGAGTGGACGCAGAAGAATGCCCCTCCGACTGGAGGTCTGTGACTAGTGTTGAGCTGCAGGGATCAGTGCTGGGTCCAGTGTAGTGTGTCATCTATATCAATGATCTGGATGATAATGTGGTTAACCAGATCGGCAAATTTGCGCATGACACCAAGATCGGGGGTGTAGCGGACGGTGAGGGGGGCTATCATGGCCTGCAGTGGGATCTGCTTCAGCTGGAAAAATGGGCAGATGGAATTTAATGCAGACAAGTGCGAGGTTTTGCACTCCAGTAAGTCTTACACAGTGAACGGTAGGGCACCGAGGAGTGCGGTAGAACAAAGGGATCTGGGAATACAGGTACATGATTCGTTGAAAGTGGCGTCACAGGAAGATAGGGTCGTAAAGAAAGTTTTTGACACATTGGCCTTCATAAGTCAGTTTGTATACAGAAGACGGGATGTTATATATAAGAAGTTGGTGAGGCCTAATTTGGAGTATTGTAGGCAGTTTTCGTCATCTACCTACAGGAAAGATTGAATAGGTTAGGACTGTATTCTTTAGAACACAGAAGAACATACAAGGTAAATGGTAGGACACTGAGGAGTGCAGTAGAACAGAGGGATCTGGGAATACAGATACATAATTCCCTAAAAGTGGCATCACAGGTAGATAGGGTCGTAAAGAGAGCTTTTGGTACATTGGGCTTTATAAATCAAAATATTGAGTATAAGAGTTGGAATGTTACGGTGAGGTTGTATACGAAATTGGTGAGGCCGAATTTGGAGTATTGTGTGCAGTTTTGGTCACCTAATTACAGGAAGGATATTAATATGGTTGAAAGATTGCAGAGAAGGTTTACAAGGATGTTGCCAGGACTTGAGAAACTGAGTTACAGAGAAAGGTTGAATAGGTTAGGACTTTATTCCCTGGAGCGTAGGAGAATGAGGGGAGATTTGATAGAGGTGTATAAAATTATGATGGGTATAGATAGAGTGAATGCAAGCAGGCTTTTTCCACTGAGGTTAGGGGAGAAAGAAGCCAGAGGGTGAAGGGGGAGAAGTTTAAAGGGAACATTGTGGGGGTTCTTCACACAGAGAGTGGTGGGAGTGTGGAATGAACTGCCAAATGAAGAGATAAATGCAGGCTCACTTTTAACATTTAAGAAAAACTTGGACAGGTACATGGTTGAGAGGGGTATGGAGGGGTATGGTCCTGGTGCAGGTCAGTGGGACTAGGCAGAAAAATGGGTCGGCACAGCCAAGAAGGGCGGAAGGGCCTGTTTCTGTGCTGTAATGTTCTATGGTTCCAAGACTAAGAGAAGATTTGAAAGAGGTATACAAAATTATGAGGGGTATAGACTGTTCTGTGCCCTTTATGTAGTCCCGTGTAGGTCTGAAGTCTAATGTTGTTTTGTGCTGTCTCACATAGTCTAGTGTTGTTTTGTGTTGTTTCATGTAGCACCAGGGTCCTGGAGGAACGTTGTTTCGTTTTTACTGCATACCGTACCAGCAGTTATGGTTGAAATGACAATAGAAGCGACTTGACTTGACTTGACTTGATAGAATAAAAGCAAGCTGGCTTTTTCCACTGGGGCTGGGTGGCAATACAACCAAGGATCATGGGTAAGGGTGAAAGGTGAAAAGGTTAAGGGGAAGCTTCTTCGCTCAGAGGATGGTGAGAGTGTGGAATGAGCTGCCAGCGGAAGTGGTCCGTGCGAGCTCAAATTCAACGTTTAAGAGAAGTTTGGATAGGTACATGGATGGTAGGGGTATGGAGGGCCGTGGTCCAGGTGTAAGTGGTTGGGTGTAGGCAGTTTAATTGGTTGTTGGCATGGACTAGCTGAGCCACAGGGTGTGTTTCTGTGCTGTACTTCTCTGTGAATCTTTTGGCACCGACCAAGCAAGACCTACACTAGAAACAGTACCACTCCCTTCTACAGATGAACCACGGAGAGCATTCTGACTGGTTGCATCACTGTCTGGCATGGAGGTTCCAATGCACAGGATCGGAAAAAAGCTGCAGAGGGTTCTAAACTCCACCAGCTCCAGCCTGGGCTCTAACTTCCCCGCCACCGGGGAGCATCTTCAAATCACTTCCCACTGCCGCACCATAGATCCCCTTTTCAATTGCTTTGAACTTTACCTCCGTGTGACAGGTTCCTTTCGCTGTGGAGTGTTTCGGCTCTTTGAAAGTCTCAGTGTCAATTATAACCTCAAGCAAAAGCACTTTCTGAAGTAAGCACCCAATCTGCTGCAAGACTGCCTCTGGCATATTAATGACGGATTTATTACGCCCCTCATGCAATAAAATCATGCTCTGCAAATCCCCAGGAACGTCTGATGTGAGGCCCCAGTGGAGAAGGCAGAAAACGAGCACTCAGTGAATCAGACTGCTTTTGTATTCCACACAAGCACCAAGTCTGACTCCCAGCACAGCCCGATGTTGGAATTAAATTCTTTGAAGAATTCTGCAAGAACACTCTTAATCCTCTACCCTTTGTCATCGAGTGAAGGATTTGTATTAGTGAGTATTTTAAGTAATCAAACACCTATCTGAAGGCTCAGTCAGTATCTGACTGCACTACTGATAATGCTGGTACATACTTGAGAACTCTTGAGATGGTTATCTTGTTGCACAGAATTTACTTTTCAGAAGAGGCAACACATTGTTGGAGAAGGCTCATTTTATCATCGCTGCTAAACTGAAAAGACCCTGACCATGTAGAGTGGATGCATAGACCCCTACCTCTGTCTTTACCTTTCCAGGCAAGAGATTCCACTAATCTTGAGATGTTTTGCCTCACCCCCGATGGGGGTAATGTTGGGGCTTTAAAACAACTCTCGTGGCAAAATGTAATATTGGTTCTGCAGATGTGACATGTGCCTCTCAAAGACCAGCCCTACACCTCCATTGTGAGGGGTGGAAATGGGTAAGGCCGGTCTGCTGAAGCTGTACAGGCCAATAATGGACTGCAAAACCATTGATGAACTCCAACCATACCATCAACTTCAGAGGACAATGGAGACGGGAGGTCATCGATGGCCTACGCTCCACTTAAGAGCTAAACACGTAAGTAAGTAGGTAAGATGGAACGTGTAAAGCTTTCCAACTGACTGCATCATCATCTAATATAGAGGCACCAGTGTCCAGGTTCGGAAAAAGCGTCAGAGTATTACAAACATATTAAGGAGCCTCACCATCCAGGATATGCTCTCTTCTCATTGCTACCATCAGGACCCTAAAGACAGTTTAGAAACATTGTCTTTCCTTCTGCTATGAGTCTATGAACACTACCTCACCAATTTTATGTGCTTATAGCTTTATAGTCTAATGTCAGTGGTAGGGAGATTACTGGGAAAAATAATCTCCCAGGGGCAGAATTAATCTACACTTTGATGGGCAGGGATTCTTTTTCCTGTGGGCATACAGTACTTAACAAATCTATAGAACAGTAACTGTAAACAGGATTAACGATCAACAAATTGTGCAAATGCAAATAGAAATAAATAAAGAGCATGGAATAATAAGTTAAAGAGTCCTTAAAGTGAGATCATTGGTTGTGGGAACCCCAGAAATAGAATGAGTGTAGTTATCTCCCTTTGATCAGGAGTCTGATGGTTGAGAGGTAGTAACAGTTCTTGAACTTGGTGTTGCAAATCCTGAGGTACTTGGACCTTCTACCTGAGGGCAGCAGCGAGAGAAGTGCTTGGGTTGGGTGGTGAGGATCTTTGAAGATGGATGCTGCTTTTCTACGATGTTTCACTCTGTAATTCATGAAATGCTGTATACCAATGAGAATAAACTTGATTTTAACTCTATCGGTTAACGATCACTGCTGTTTTAAGGTTATACTGTACTATTTGACTGCAATCTGCCTGACCTGCTGAGTTCCTCCAGAATTTTGTGTGTGGCTGTATTTGACCTATTTCTGACTGTGTTGGCGTGTGGCCAAGTGGTTAAGGTATTCGTCTAGTGATCTGAATGTCGATAGTTCGAGCCTTGGTTGAGGCTCTGTGTGTGTCCTTGAGCAAGGCACTTAACCACACATTGCTCTGTGATGACACCGGTGCCAAGCTGTATGGGTCCTAATGCCCTTAATGCCCTTCCCTTGGACAACATCAGTGGCATGGAGAGGGGAGACTTGCAGCTTGGGCAACTGCCGGTCTTCCATAAAAAAAAACCTTGCCCAGACTTGCGCCCTGAAACCTTTCCAAAGGCGCAAATCCATGGTCTATCGAGACTAACGGAGGCCTACACTGCTGACTGTATATGGCGACAATATTTAGTTTAGAAAATTCAAGACACTGCATAGCTCTCTGAGTAAAAGGTTCAGGAATAATCTTGTGAACTCTTACTTCATAAATAAGTTCCCTTTGTTTGCAAGTTTAACCTACCAGCCTTTTCAGTGCCTTTGAGTTATATTTTTGAGAGAAAAAGATTCAGATTCATTTTTCTACAGAAGTGGTTTGCCATTGCCTTCTTCTGGATAGTGTCTTTACAAGATAGGTGACCCCAGCCATTATCAATACTCTTCAGAAATTCATTCATTCTTGGTCTTTGAGTTGAGAGGATGAACGGCCTCTGCACTGTAGGGATCTCGCTGAAGACTCACTAGTGCAGCAGCTAGGTAGCGTTTCTTGGATAATGATCAGTAACGGGATTTCATCCCTTTCTTAGAACATCACCATCATCACTATGTGCCTTGTCATATGACACAGACGATCTTGGTCTTTCTATGACCATGATTGCTCTTGGCAAGTTTTTCTACAGAAGTGGTTTGCCATTGCCTTCTTCTGGGCAGTGTCTTTATAAGACAGGCGAGTATAAATACTCTTCAGAGATTGCCTGGCGTCAGTGGTCACATAACCACGACTAGCGATATGCACCAGCTGCTCCTACGACCATCCGTCACCTGCTTCTCGTGATCCTGATCGGTGGGGGGGGGGGGGGGCTAAGCAGGTGCTACACCTTGCCCAAGGGTGACCTGCAGGCTAGCGGAGGGAAGTGGCACCTTACACCTCCTTTGGTAGAGACGTATCTCCACCCTCCCACCCCACTTGTCACCAGGTTCGGATACGGCCCAAGTGCGGAGTGAGAGACACTGAAGCGGGTCGATAGTTCGCAGACTTTAATGCGAACAATGTTAAAGGGAAAGAAAACAATAAACACCAGGCCAAACAGGGTCATTAACTAAAACTGTCAAATGGAAAATGAAGCCTACACTGCGGCTGAAAAGAATAACTAAGAATTAAACGAATACCGCGAGTCTTTGGAGTCAGTTGACTCAGCAGTCCGATTTCTCAGGCAAGGCGGAATGCAAGTGTTGCTGTGTCCAAGTCTTGACAAATACTACGATGGAACAAATGGAGTTAATTATTATCACAATGAAATAATAATTAGCTGACACGTGCATATTCACGAGCGCAATTGCCGAATCTGCTGTGCTGCCGAATCCATGGTTGTGACACTACCATCCTGATTTCCCAGTTTTTCCACCTGATTTCCCTTTTCCTTAAAATACTTATCAAATGGTTTGGGATTTTCCTTAATCTTGCCTATCAGTGATATCCAGTGCCCCCCATGTCACCTGTCTCCTACACTTTCCGTGGTTCTGTTTTTCATTCCTTATACCTGCCAAATGCTTCAGGAAAAATGCTGCGACTGTCCAAGGGAACTTTGAAAGTATTCTTGAATCCTTTTTTTCCATTTGACCTCACATCCTCTTTTCCTGATGGAGCTGGGAAGGTAAAGCAGGAGACTGGTGTGGCTGCACAAACAAAATGGCCTGCCCATTGTAGCCAAGCAGCTGACACGCCAGTGACCTTGAGAGGTCTAATCTTGCACTTGCATAACCTCTCTACACCCGCAAAAAGAATAAGGATTCCAATACCTGGGGAGGCATCGTAACGTTGCAATTAGCATTGGACTATTACAGCGCTGCCAATCTGGGTTCAATTCCTACCGCAGTCTGTATGTCTCCCCGTGACCATGTGGGTTTCCTCCGGGGGCTCCGGTTTCCTCTCACGTTCCAAAAACGTACAAGTTAGTAGGTTAATTGGTCACCTGGATGTAATTGGGTGGGGGCGGAGGGGCCTGTTACTGTACTGTATTTCTAACTTTTAAATAACGGCACCAATTCCAACCCCGTTCCCTGTCGTAGGTGGAAACAAGCTGAAAAACATGGGAATCTGAAGGTCAGGCTGCATCGCTGGAGGCAAAGGGACGATCAATATTTTCTACTGAAAGCCTGCATCGTGTCTGAAAGTGTGTAGCGGAGGTAGACAGCAAAAAGAGCTGAGGGGAGGGAGGAACCCTTCTTTCACCCACTCGCCTTTCCCCACCCAGCTCAATCTGCTGAACAACATCAAGTGAGTTCAAGCTTATTGTCATTTAAATACTTACATGTATACCGTTAAATGAGACAACGTTTCTCCGGACCAAGGTGTAAAGCATTGTAGTACACATAACACACAATAACTTACGAAAGTAAGGATAAAATCTACAGGTGAATTACACATAAATAAACAAATTAAAGTACATAAATTAAAGACTGTAAGGTACAGAAGAGATAAATTAGTGACACTTCAAATGCAATGCGACAGGAAGTTCAGGAGCCCAGTGGCCTGAGGGTAGAAACTGTTTCCCATCCTGGCTGTTCTCGGAGTCTCCTGCCTGATGGTAGGACGTCAAAGAGGATGCTGGATGGATGGGTGGGATCCTTGATAATACTAAGAGCCCTACGTATGCAGCGCTCCTGGTAAATGGCCTCAATGGACGGTAGGGAGACCCCTCAGATCCTCTCAGCTGTTCTCACAGTCCTTACAAGGGTCTTCTGGTCCGAAGCTCTGCTGTTTCCATACCAGATGGAGATGCAGCTTGGTAGGATGCTCTAAATGGCTCCTGAGTCTCACCCAGTCTTGTGCCCTCTCGTCCTAGACTCCCCCACCATGGGAAACATCCTTTCCACATCTACTCTGTCTAGGCCTTTCAACATTGGAAAGGATTCATTGAGATCCCCCTCATCCTTCTAAATTCCAGTGAGTACAGACCCAGAGCCATCGAACGTTCCTTGTATGATAACCCTTGAATCATCCTTGTCTGGATGATTTCTGGACCCTCTCCAATGCCAGCACATCTTTTCTTAGATGAGGAGCCCAAAACTGTTCATAATACCCAAGGCCAGACCTCACCAGTGCCTTATAAAGCCTCAGCATCACATCCCTGCTCTTGTATTCAAGACCTCGTGAAATGAATGTTAACATTGCATTTGCCTTCCTCACCACCGAGTCAACCTGCAAATTTCAGCACAAGGATTCCCAAATCCCTTTGCACCTCAGATTTTTGGAGTTTCTCCCCGTTTAGAAAATAGTCTGCACATTTATTTCTACTACCAAAGTGCATGACCATGCATTTTCCAACATTGTATTTCATTTGTCACTTTCTTGCCCATTCTCCTAATCTGTCTAAGTCCTTCTGCAACCTACCTGTTTCCTCAACACTACCTGCCCCTCCACCAATCTTCGTGTCATCTGCAAACTTGGCAACAAAGTCATCTATTCTATCATCTAAGTCATTAATATACAGCATAAAAAGAAGCAGTCCCAACACCGACCTCTGCATAACACTGCTAGTGACCGGCAGCCAACCAGAAAATGATCCTTTTATTCCCACTTGCTGCCTCCTACCTATCAGTCAATGCTCTAACCATGTTAGTAACTTCCCTGTAATACCATGGGCTCTTTACTTGTTAGGCAGCCTCACGTGTGGCACCTTGTCAAAGGCCTTCTGAAAATCCAAGTGCACAATATCCACCAATTCTCATTTGCTTGTTATTTTGCTTGTTATTTCTTGTTATTTGTCAGGAGAGATTTTCCCTTAAGGAAACCATGCTGACTCCAGCCTACTTTATCATGTGCCTCCAAGTAATTTGGTAGCAGCCTCACGTGTGGCACCTTGTCAAAGGCCTTCTGAAAGTTCAAATATACAACATCCACTGAATCCCCTTTATCTATCTACTTGTAATCTCCTCAAAGAATTCCAACAGGTTCATCAGGCAAGATTTTCCCTTAAGGAAACCATGCTGACTTTGTCCTATCTTGTCCTGTGTCACCAAGTATTCCATCACTTCATCCTTAACAATTCACTCCAACATCTTCCCAACCACTGAGGTCAGGAAAACGGGTCTATAATTTTCTCTCTGCTGCCTTCCTCCTTTCTTAAAGAGTGGGGTGACACTTGCAATTTTCCAGTCTTCTGGCACCATCCTAGAGTCCAATGATTTTCGAAAGATCATTGCTAATGCCTCCATAATCTCTAACGCTACCTCTTTCACAACCCTGGTGTGCAGTTCATCTGGTCCAGGTGACTTATGTACCCTTGGGTCTTTCAGCTTTTTGATCACCTTCTCCCTCGTAATAGTAACTGCGCCCACTTCTCTTCCTTCACACATTACAACATCTGGCACACTGCTCGCATCTTCCACAGTGAAGACTGATGCAAAATACTCACTTAGTTCATCTGCCATCTCCTTGTCCCCCGTTATTATTGCTCCGGCCTCATTTTCTAACGGTCCTATACCCACTCTCATCGCTCCTTTATTTTTTACATACTTGAAAAAGTTTTTACTTTCCACTTTGATATTGTTTGCTAGCTTGCTTTCATATTTCATCTTTTCCCATCTAATGATTCTTTTAGTTGCCCTCTGTAGGTTTTTAAAAGCTTCCCAATCCTCTATCTTCCCACTAATCTTCATCAAAGTGGGCATATGGAGCACATCAAGCTGATCCACACCCTCCAGGGAGGTACCGGGGGGGGGGGTGTTCATAACACCCATTGGCCACTACAAATACTTGGTGATAATTTTCACACTTTCTAACAGGCCAGCTGTTTTCCAAACCTTCATCAACAAGATCCTCCGAGACACGTTACGCAGATATGTGTTCACCTACCTCAACGACATCCTCATCTTCTCCGAGGACCCCCAAGACAACGCCTGTCACATCCGATCAGTCCTTTTGCGTCTCCTCGAAGACCAGCTATACTGAAAGTTGCAAAAATGCCAGTTCCATGCCCCAGTCACTTTCTTCCTGGATTACGTACGCCCTTTCTCCCCAGGGCATAACCATGAACCCAGAGAAAGTGCACGTCATCATCGGATGGCCCCGACCGCGCTCCCTCAAACAGCTACAGCGGTTCTTGGGCTCCTTTAACTTCAAACGCTGTTTCATCGGGAAGTACAGGCAGATCGATGCTCCTCTCACCTTCCCTCGCCAAACCACCTACCTCATGGATAACCTGGTCTGCTACCACGAACCACTAAGAGCTACCTTGGAGCCTCACCGTGGCGTAGGAGTGACACTGGCCGAACATCAGCAAAGTACGGCGGAGATTCATCCTCTGGCAGGTCTAACCTAGCCGTGAAGGTGATGTTCCATCGGTATACTACTAGACTAGATCTAGTAGTAGGATCGTGGTTGGCTAAGTCAAGGAGGGAAGCATGCTTTTGCTATTTTGTAGGCTATGCCTCTTCAGGCAAAGGCTGCACCCAATGAGGACGCCGGCAGCAGGGCGTCTGATGGTGTCTGGGGCAGATGGATCCAAAAGGGTCGATGGTACAGCCACCTTGGTGGCGTGTGGAGGAACCAGAGTGCTGGTCAACAGATGGCAACACTAGGCTATTTAGACGTCACTGCGGGGCAGCTTCCTTATCCGCTAAGTTTGTTGTGTACCACTTAGCATCAGATCTGGAAGCCCAGAGAGACTGTATGGTGGGGGCACGACACCGTCTGTCTTATCACTGTGCAAGGCACGTTGGCGTGGAGTTTCTGGATGGTGCGTGCCGGTCTTGTGGCCCATAAACGTGCCTGCAGAGACTAAACTCTCAGCGCAGTCAACATTGAAATCGATGGACAGCCGAAGAAGAAGAGCTCAAGAGCACTGCTCCATTCTCCACCATCAGGCCCCTCCAGACCTTTTGTAGTAGAAGTGGACGCATCTGACGTGGGCGTTGGCGCCGGCGCCATCTTCTCTCAGCACGGACTGGACGGGAAGACACTCACTGAGCCGCCTTCTTGCGCAAGGTTAACTCTTCGCTGCTCCATTATGGAGTAGGAGACTCACCATTAAATGGGTCTTGAAGGAATGGAGACATTGGCTGATGGGTAACACTGACCTCATATCCATATAATAGATCTGCCAACTCAACCCATGTCAGGTTTGCTGGGCTGTCTTCTTTGAGCAATTCAACTACACCATCTCCTGCTGACCTGGCTCCAAAGACACTAATTAGGTGTCCTGTCATGACGGCTCCGCCCAGCTGAAATGCAGGTTGACCCTCGGCCCATCACCCCCTCCTTTCATATCCTCGCCCTGAATCATCTGAGATCTTGAGGACCAGATCCACCAGGCCCAACTTCACAAGCCTGCTCCGGCCGACGTACACTGAGGTACTCCAGTGGGCCTTCTCCTCTCCATTTTCCAGCCACCAGGTGCACAACAGACACTGAATTTTCTTCCACCCATCCCGAGTGGCCCACCTGGATCACAGATGTATGTCAGTTCGTCACTGCCGGCCCTCAATTTGCCCAATCTAATCCCTCCAACCAGTGACTTTCTGGGTGCCTGCAACCCCTACTGATCCCCCAACATCCATGGTCTCACATTCCCATGGATTTCATCACAGAATGCCACTTTCCGATGGGACCCTCATGATCATGATAGTGGTGGACCAACTTCATTGCCCTCCCCAAACTTCTGTCAGCCACTGAGACTGCGGTGGCTGTAAGGTAAGCTGGTAAGGAAGGCGGGCTCTGTCGTGGGCAAAGTACTGGAGAGTTTAACATCGGTAGCTGAGCGAAGGGCGCTGAGTAGGCTACGGTCAATTATGGAAAACTCTGAACATCCTCTACATAGCACCATCCAGAGACAGAGAAGCAGTTTCAGTGACAGGTTACTATCGATGCAATGCTCCTCAGACAGGATGAAGAGGTCAATACTCCCCAATGCCATTAGGCTTTACAATTCAACCGCCAGGACTTAAGAACTTTTTAAAAGCTATTATTAATGCTTTTTGAGATAGTGATTTAGATGCATATCATATTTTTACTGAGTTAAGTATTGTATGTAATTAGTTTTGCTACAACAAGTGTATGGGACATTGGAAAAAAAAGTTGAATTTCCCCATGGGGATGAATAAAGTATCTATCTATCTATCTATCTATCTATCTTCGTTAATCGTCGAACAAGCCAACCTCAACCAGTTGTTCCTAGCCTTGCTGCTATGTCGTGTTAAGTATCTATTCTGTCTTGTTTTGTGGTGTATTATTTTGGAGTTTATTAGTAAAATATTGTTTACTGTTAAATTATCTCCACTGGTCAAGCTTCCCCTATATTTCCTCCCAGGTGTAATGTTTGATGTTTTATGTTATGACAGGAAATGAGTCAAAGAATGAGAGGAAAAGAAAGCAGTAACACTGAAGGACAAAGTGTTGAGGGAATGAATGTGGGGAGAAGAACGAATGCCTATTTATTTATTCAAAAGCCCTAAACATTGAGCCATTCTCTGCAATCTTCCTTCCTCCATGAACCAACTACTGAGTGAGGAAGCAGGTTGAAGGAAGATGGAACAGAAGAAGAAAAATGTTCCATTTTAAACACAGAGACTTGACAGGAGGACTCATCATTAAGGACTCCTCCACCCATCACCCAGGACATGCCTTGATCTCATCAGGGAGGAGGTACAGGGGCCTGAAGGCTCACACTCAACGATTCAGGAATAGCTTCTTCCCCTCTGCCATCTGATTCCTAAATGGACATTGAACCCATGAACACTACCTCACTACTTTTTTATTTCTATTTTTACTCTACTTATTTACAGCAATTTAACTACTTAATATATACTGTAATTCAGAGATTTTTTTCTTGTTATATTGCATTGCATTGTATTGCTGCCACAAAGTTAACGTATTTCAAACACATGCCAGTGATGATAAACCTGATTCTGATTCTAACTTACTGTTGTGTTTTAAACATTTCAGTAAAAATTGAGTAATCTGGTATGTGTGTGTTTATATATATATATGTATGTGTGTGTGTGTATGTATATGTGTGTGTGTGTGTGTGTGTGTGTGTGTGTATGTGTGTGTGTGTATGTATATGTGTGTGTGTGTGTGTGTGTGTGTGTGTGTGTGTGTGTGTGTGTGTGTGTGTGTGTCTGTGTGTGTGTATATAAATACATGAGGGGTAATTGATAAGTTCGTGGCCTAAGGTAGAAGGAGATGAGTTATACAGCTCTCGTTACATGCACGTGCAATTCAACTCTGAGTGAAAATGCAAAAGTTTGAAGTTAATAACATTTCCTTTTACCTCAGGCCACAAACTGTGTGTGTGTGTGTGTGTGTGTGTGTGTGTGTGTGTGTGTGTGTGTGTGTGTGTGTGTGTTGTGTGTGTGTGTGTGTGTGTGTGTGTGTGTGTGTGTGTGTGTGTGTGTATAGTTAGATTAAGCATTCTTGTTTATTTAAATAATTAATTATGGGTTAAATGTACAAATACGTGAATTGCATACGTGAATACGCTACCAAGCGATAAGTGCGCGCTGCGCTTAAAGTAAACAAGAAGTTAGATTCCTGTGTCTTCCTTTGAATTAGTTTCATGTTTTCAAGTTACAAAACATAACAGTTGGTAGCCCAGAGTTCACGCAAAACCGGTGGACATTCAAAATCATAATTTCCACCTAACATCAGCCTTCCAT
This sequence comes from Hemitrygon akajei, assembly GCF_048418815.1. Lineage (NCBI taxonomy): Eukaryota > Metazoa > Chordata > Chondrichthyes > Myliobatiformes > Dasyatidae > Hemitrygon > Hemitrygon akajei. The sequence continues at coordinate 15,535,326 of NC_133147.1, read as the reverse complement.
GTCTCTGGCTGCCAGGATGCTAGAGCCAACCCCTTATTTTTAAGTTGAAACCAGGATGTGATGAGGGTAAATGGGCAACTAATTTTTGCACACACACCACATCCCACAAAAGGCACGAAAGGTGAAGTTCGCTAATCCATTTGGATGGCTTTAAAAGAGATATTTTGGCCAAGAAACTCAGAGTTCCCAGTTCTCTTTTGAAGAGTGCTCAGAGATATTTCTTAATGAATTTGGCTTCTGAAGAAAGCCATCTCTTTCTAAGTAGCAGTTCCAGGGTGCTGCCTAGTCCTGGCACAGTGAACCAAGCACGATAGCGTAATGGTTCACATCACATATTATAGCAGCACCAGCCCAGGTTCATTTCCCATGCTGCCTGTGACCCCGTGACCGCGTGGGTTTCCTCCAGGTCCTCCACTTTCCTCCCACAGTCCAAAGGTGTACCAGTTGGTAGATTAATTGGTCATTGTAAATTGTACCGTGATTCGGCTGGGGTTAAATCGGGCATTGCTGGGTGGCGCAGCTTAAAGAGCTGGAAGAGCCAATTCCACCCTGTATCTTAATAAATTAAATAAGAACAGTATTGTGCAAAAGTCTTAGGCACAGATAATTATATATATATATATATATATATATATATATATATAGAGAGAGAGAGAGAGAGAGAGAGAAAGGGAGGGAGAGCTGGGGTGCCTAAGACTTTCGCAGGATACTATATTTGGCAACGTGGAGCGGAGAGCAAATTTGTAAATCTGGCAGAAGCAAAGATTGTTGGGAATAGAAACATAGAAAACCTATAGCACAATACAGGCCCTTGTGCCAAACATGTCCTCACCTTAGAAATTACCTAGGGTTGCCCATAGCCCTCTATTTTTCTAAGCTCCATGTACCTGTCCAGGAGTCTCTTAAAAGACCCTATTGTTTCCGCCTCCACCACCACTACCAGCAGCCCATTCCACACACTCACCACTCACTGCGTAAAAAACTTAACCCTGACTTCTCAAGGGTGGATGCCGTAGGAGGGTGTGGGACAGGTGCCAGGGGCGGAGGGGGGTTGGGGGTGGAGCGGATGCAGATAACCCCAGCCCTGAGTCACCAGGCAAGGTCATTCAATTCCAAACAATTGGTTTATTGATCATTACAGAATGTCTCTTTGATGCTTCCCTGCTCCCTCCCCTCTCCCTTCCCTTTTTCCCAGTCATGATTTCCCCTCTCCCTGCCCCCTTCCCACTCTCAGTCCACAATAGAGACCCATATCAGAATCGTGTTTATCATTACTCACATTCGTCCTGAAATTTGTTTTTTGCAGCAGCAGTACTGCAGAGTACTGTAGGTAGCTAGATACAAAGTGATTTGCACCTAGTTCCTATGCGATTAGGCTCTATGACATTAGTGGAGGATACACAGCAGACAAACTATTTACAGCACCCTCCTGGGTACAGGTAATGAGCAGGTAATCTCTCAAAGTCAAGGTCAAAGATGAGTTTATTGTCTCATGCACAAGTGCAATGAAAAGCTTACTTAACAGTAGCATCACAGACCCATAAGAGGTACAACATTCATAAGAAAACCTTAAATTAGATGTAAATTATACAAAATTATACCAGAAAGAACACTTCCAGCACAAAACAAAAATACGCTGTGATTCACCAGGTCACCGGGCATAATACACTGATTCACAAACATGAGGAAGTCTGCGGATGCTGGAAATCCAAAGTAACACTCACAAAATGCTGGAGGAACTGAGCAGGTCAGGCAGCGTCTGAGGAAATGAACGGTCGGCAAATCGGGCTGAGACTCTTCCTCAGGACTTGATGCTTCGAGTAATCACAGAGAAGAAACTTTATTCATTTATTATAGGGTACTGTGCAAAAAGGTGTGTGTGTGTGTGTGTGTGTGTGTGTGTGTGTGTGTGTGTGTGTGTGTGTGTGTGTGTGTGTGTGTGTGTGTGTGTGTGTGTGTGTGTGTGTGTGTGTGTGTGTGTGTGTGTGTGTGTGTGTACACGTACCGTAACTAAGACTTTTGCACAGTACTGTAGTCAGTTTATCTACTGCACTGTACTGCTGCCGTAAAAATTATAATTTAATGACATATGTGAGTGATGATAAACTTGATTCTGATTGAGAGTGGGAAGGGGAGGGAGCAGGAAGCACCAGAGATATTCTGTAATGATCAATAAACCAACTGTTTGGAATCAAATTACCTTGCCTGGTGTCTCAGGGCTGGGTGTGTTGGCAAACTTGCCACCTGCCCCTGCAGTGCCCCAGCACTCCTTCTCTGCCACCTGTCCCACCTCCCTCCCATGGCGCACCTCCCTTGCCATTCCCAACATCCTTTGCATCCGCCAGATTTACAAACTCGCTCTCCGCTCCACTTAGCCAAATACAGTCCTTTGCAAAAGTCTTAGTCACCCTCGGTATACATATGCGCCTAAGACTTTTGCAAAGTACTCTATTGAAATAAACATTTATTTTATGATCATATACTCATCTGAAACTAAAATGTCAGAATCCAACAGACAGATCATAGCAATGATGATAAAAATCTCTATTTTGTGATTACTTGAAGAATCGGTGTATTAATCCTGCCCATCGCCCTCTCCTTCTCTACCGCCCCTCCCGCTTGACACTTTAATTGGCGAGATCGGCAAGAAATGGAGTTGATCATGGGCTCAAGCCCCCATCTCCAGACATCTCGGCCTCCAAGCCATACACTGCACTCAGTAGCTCACTGAACTCTCTCAGAGACAGCAAAGCACCAGATCACAATCAATCGGCCTGACAACACGCCATCAAAATGTAGGTAGCAGAACCAGATTTGAAAGAAGAAGTAAAAGTAGTTGTTTCGTCAACTGTCTGAAGGACTTCACCTTTGGTCACGATGTTCACTGGTGCCATCTCTTCAGAATTACAAACTTCCTATTGCAATCACACTCTGTGCTTCACAAGTATCGTACTGGCTGGAGAAAACTTCGAGATATCCTGAGGTTATGAGAGCTGTTCAAAGAAATTCAAAGCTTTTTAAACCAATCCCCCTCATAAGCAGTTCTGGGAACTACTCACTTCATGTTAGAATCAGAATCAGATTTATTTCACTAATATGTAAAGACCATAACACCATGATAAATAGGAGCAAGATTAGGCCATTTGGCCCATCAAGTCTGCTCCACCATATCATAATGGCCGAACAATTTTCCCTCTTAGACTCAATCTTCTGCCTTCTCCCTGTATCCCTTCATGCCCTGACTAATCAAGATTAATTAATTAATTAATTAATCAATTACTAATCTATCAATCTCGGCCTTAAACATAAGTAAAGACTTGGCATCCACAGCTGCCTGTGACAAAGAATTCCACAGATTCACCAATCTCTGGCTGAAGATATTTCTCCTCATATTCGTCCTAAAAGGATTCTGAGGCTGTGTCCTCTGGTCTTAGACTTCCCCAGCTTAGGATACATTTCCTCCGCATCCACTCTGTCGAGGCCTGTCACCATTTGATACAGTCTCAATGAAGTCACCCCTCATGTTTCTGAATTCCAGTGACTACAGGCCAAGAGTCATCAAATGCTCCTCATACGACAAGCCTTTCAATCCCAGAAACATTTTCGTGAACCTCCTTTGAACTCTCTCCAATGCCAGCACATCCTTTCTTAGTTAAGGGGCACAAAACTACTCACAATACTCCAAGTGAGGCCTTTCCTAGACATTAAGTTTGTTGTTTTGCAACAGTCATACGGAGCAAAGAAAGAAAAATCTATAATTTAGAAAAATAAATCATCATCATCATTATATGCCATGATGTGGGTGACCATGGCCTCATGACCATGATTGTTTTTGGCAAATTCTTTGACAGAAATGGTTTGCCATTGCCTTCTTCTGGGCAGAGTCTTTACAAAACAGGTGTCACCAGTCATTATCAATAATCTTCAGAGATTGTCTGCCTGGTGTCAGTGGTCGCATAACCAGGACTTGTGATATGCACCGGCTGCTCATATGACCATTCACCGCCTGCTCCCATGGTCATGTGACCCTGATCGGGTGGGGGGGTGCGGAGAGGGGTCTAGGCAGGAGCTACATATTGAGACCCCTACACCTCCTTTGATAGAGACGTATCTCCACCCCGTCGCTCAGAAAAAATAAAGAGTGCCAAAAAAAAGGAATAACAAGATAGTTTATTCCTCAGAAATCTGATGGTGCAGGGGAAGAAGCTAAACCACTGAGTATGGGTCTTCAGACCATTCGACCTCCTCTCTGATGGTAGTAATGAAAAGAGGGCACGTCCCAGATGATGAAGGCCTTTAATAATGGACACCACTTTCTTTTTTTTTTGCTTGTTTTATGGTTTTATTGAATTCGTGGTATCTTGCGTTATTGCATCGGGTCGATCCGTCTTTGACAGTAGGACCTCTTTTTTAAAAAAAAAAATTCATTAAGTTTTCAAATGATTACAGAAAGAAAGAAATAAAATTTATCAACTCTTCCCCCCTCCCCCCTAACATATCCCTATAGAAAGAAAGAAAAAGAAAGAGAAGAAGAAAGAAAGAAAGAATGAATGCCTGGATATCGGAAGATCCCACATGCTCCACGGAGTTCATAATAGCTTTAGTATATATATTTATTTATTTCCCCAAATAACCAATAATTTTATCTTCGGAGCACCTATATATTTAATCCTGTCTTTTGTAAACAAGGGTGCCAAATTTTCAGAAATGTTTCATATTTATCTCTTAAATTATAAGTAATTTTTTCCAAGTAGAATACAGCTGAAAATTTCGTTCTTCCAGCGATCTATACTTAAGTATAAATCCGATTTCCAAGTAACTGCAATAGCCTTTTTGGCTACTGCCAATGCAATTTTTATGAATTCTTTCTGATATTTATTCAATTTGGGTTTCGGTTTTATCCCTTCAATATCACCTAATAAAAATAATATTGGGTTATGTGGAAGTTGTGTTCCAATAATTTGTTCCAGTAAAACTCTTAAATTTGTCCAAAAAGGTTGAAGACACCACCTTCTTGAGGCTCAGCTTCTTGAAGATGTCCTCAATGGTGGGGAACTGCGGGAATGGTTGGATGTGTCAACCACTGGGATCCCAAGCCTTTGTTCCAAAGTGTGAGTCTTTAGCACAGTTTAACTCCAAAGCTAACTAGGGGAAATAACTTCCTCCAAAGCAATTGATAATCAATTGGAATGGTTCAGTAGCGTAGTGGCTAGCACAACACTTTACAGTACCAGCGACCCAGGTTCAATTCCTGACGCACCCTGTAAGGAGTCTGCACGTTCTCCCCATGACCGCGTGAGTTTCCTCCAAGTGCTCCAGTTTCCTCCGGTTGATAGGCTAATTGGTCATTGTAAATTCTCCCATGATTAGAGGTTGCCCTCTGTTCCTTCACTGGTGTTTAGGGAGCATTGAAGGTCATTTTTCTTCATTGCTGTTTTGATAACAATTCTTTTTGACCAGTCAGGGTTGCTCTCCCTGAGATGAACCCCTGAACCTGGAGGACCAGTGGACCTGTCTTCATCTGGCCTTTACCCATTGACTCACTTGGCAGGGGTGACCCTACCAAGAGTCAAAGCCCAAGGCCCTGACTCCAGCCAACATTGGTCTCCAAGTCATTGAGGCACTCAAGGCTCCAAACTATGCCACGGTTGTGGTCTCTTGGAGGGTCCTGTGATTAGGCTAGGTTGCTGGGCAGTGTGGTTAGAAAGGCCATAATGGCCTTCTCAGCACTTTATCTCAAAGTTCAGAGCAATTTTTATTATGAACGTGCATACACAACCCTGAGATTCATTTTCCTTTGGGCATACTCAACAAATCTGTAGAACAGTAACTATAACAGGATCAGTGAAAGATCAACCAGAGTGCAGAAGACAACAAACTGTGCAAATATAAATATAAACAAATAGCAATAAACAACGAGAACATCAGATAATGAGATAAAGAGTCCTTAAAGTGAGATCATTGGTTGTGGGGACATCTCAATGAAGTGAGAGTAGTTAGCCCCTTTTGTTCAAGTTGAGGGGTAGTAACTGTTCCTGAACCTGGTGGTGCGAGTTCTGAGGCACTTTTACATTTGATCTGATGGCAGCAGCGAGAAAAGATCATGGCCTGGGTAGTGAGGGTCTCTAATGATGGATGCTGCTTTTCTACAACAGCGCTCCATGTGAATGCGTCCAATGGTGGGGAGGGCTTTACCCGCGACGTGCTGGGCCGAATCCGCTACCTGTGGTCGAGTGTTCAATAATCAATTAATTAATAGGTAGGTAGGTAAATAAATAAATAAATAGAATAGAATAGAATTATGAGCAAATTAGTTCTGCTCGTCTGTAGTCAGGATTGCCGGATTGCAATCAAAATGTATCTAATGATCTATTGTATTAATAAAGGAATGATGAGTAAATTATAATTATTTCTAGCAGTTCTTGACTATAGAAACTAACTGTGTGGTGGCTCTATTTAATTCTGAGTGCATATTAACACAGCAGTTGTTTATTTGCTTTGTTTGATACTAACCACCTGAATTTCTGCTCATTCTGTAATAGTGTCACAGTACACACACGACAGTATCATGTACACACACGCACACAAATACACACATGCGTGTGCACACACACGCACAAACACAAATACACATATGTGCACATACACACACACACACACACACACACACTCACACAAACACACACACACACACACTCACACGCACACGCACACACACGCACATGCACACACACGCACACAGAAACTTCTTCTGCCTCCAAAGGAATTAAGATGAACTCTTGATCTTTTCATCTTGGCCTTTACACTTGATTTCTCTACCTGAACTATGCTTTCTCTAACAGGAGAAAGTCTGCAGATGCTGGAAATCAAAGTAACACATACAAAACGCTGGGGGGAACACAGCAGGCCAGGCAGCATCTGCAGAAAAGAGTAAACAGTGGACGATTCTGGACGAGACCCTTCGTCAGGACTGGAAGAAAGAGATGGTGAGATAGAATAAGAAGGTGGAGGGAGGGGAGGGAGAATTACAAGGTAGTAAGTGATAGGTGAAGCCGAGAGAGGGGGAGGGGTGAAGTAAAGAGCTGGGAAGTTGATAGGTGAAAGTGAAAAAGAGCTAGCGAGGGAGGATCAAATCGAAGACCATGGAAGGAAGGGAAGGGGGAGGAACACCTGAGGGAGGTGAGGGCAGGTAGGGAGATGAGGTGAGAGAGGGAAATGGAGATGGGGATGGTAAGGAGAAGAGGGACCAAATTACCGGAAGTTTGAGAAGTCGTTGTTCGTGCCATCAGGTTGGAGGCCACCCAGATGCAATAGAAGGTGTTGCTCCTCCAATCATCGCGACACTATGCTGCCTCTGTAACACCATAGACTGCATCTGGTTCCTTTTCCCCCCTGACATAAGTTGCTTGATGCAGTACGTGCGGACAGCAACAAACAAAAGCTCTTCACCGAACATGTGACGATAGTAAATCAGTGATCAACCATCTCTCCTTACTGACTGCCCGTTACAACCGCTGGCATTTAGAACAGCAGCAAAGGTTCCACTGTCATCTGTTTCTGTCACAATGCTTTTTGACCATTTATTAAATACAGAAACTAACCGTGCAGTGGACCTATTTCATTCTGAGTGCATGCCTAACACCACAGTTGCTTATCGGCTTTCTTTGTTATTCGAGACCCAAATTTCTGCTCACACACAAAACAGTAACACACACTGAAACTCCGAGTAAATAAAGAAGAACATGGATATCTTAATCTACTGTGCCTTCACCCTTGCACTTTATTGCAAATGGCTCAAATAGATCAATTTACCATCAGGGAGTGCATGTGGTGTACAACCTAAAATGCTTACTCTTCACAGGCATCCCTGAAACAAGAGACCTCAAAGAATGAACGATAGAAGCTTCAGTACCCCAAAGCCCCCTCCCACACACAAGCAGCTGTAGTAGCTTCAACCCTCCATTTCCCCCTCCCCCCCCCACTTACACCAGCAGAAGCTCCACCCCCACCCAAACACCGTGCAAGTAATTGCAAAAGTCGCCTCAAAGATCTAGAGGTTATCAAAACCTCCAGTCCATTACCCAGCACCTCGGAATCGCAGACAGGCCCTCTCTCTCATCAGAGAAGGGGAGGGCGCTACTGCAACTACGAGGGATCGCTATTCCGACGTTATAATATATCACGTCGCCTCTCCAAGTCCGCTGACTCAAGGACTGACCGGGTCTCACTCACCAACAAAAGAGAGGGAGGGGGATTGCCCCAGTGCAGGGGCCTTCTTCCAGCCCGCCGCCCGCCGCCTCGACGTTTCAGTTTCCCAAGATGCTTCAGCTGGCGAAAGCGGCAAGTGGCCGGGTCATCCACCGGTGCCCAAAGGCCCACGTTCCCGGAGATGGCGAGGCACCAGGCCGCCCAGCCAGTCGGAAGCCCCACCGACTGCAGCTTGAGGTGTAGATCACAGACTGTGACAGAACCACCGCCACCTTGACTTGAAAAGGAAGTCGTAAGGCAAGAATAGTAAGCTGCTTCATGGACGAACTGGAAGAAGTTGCCCGGGTCTGCAAAAATTGCTGGCGGTGTCTTTCCCAGCCCCTCCGCTGAACTATGCTTTCTCGTCAGTACTATACTCCACATTCTGCTTTTCTTCCCCTTTCGTAGTACCCTGATGTTCTTTTGAATGGATGAAAGCTTTCCACTGAGCTTGTGACCAATTCAGTTACCAATTATCAGTGGTTTACCAGTAAATCAGTTACCAATTATCACCCCATCCTCCTCTTTACCATCAGCCCCTGGCCTGCTCTGTACCCATCCCCCTTTTACCATCTTAACCCTCTCCATCCCCTGAATACCGTTCTATCCCATGAAGCACCCTCCATTTATTTATTTATTCAGATACAGCGCAGAGTCGGCCAGTTAAGCCCTTTGAGTTGCGCTGATTTAACCCTAGCCTCATTAATCACGGGACAATTTACAATGACCAATTAACCTACCGGCCAGTATGTCTTTGGACTGTGGGAGGAAATCAAAGAACCCAAAGGAAACCCACACAGTCACGGGGTGAATGTAGAAACTCTTTCCAGGCAGTGGTGGGAATTGAACCAGGGTCACCTGTACTATAAAGCATTGTGCTAACCTCTACGCTACCGTGCCGCCCTGAAATCCCTCGGCCAGGAACCTCAATTTACCCTCAATCACTCAATCCACACCATAGGACTTTCCCTCATGACCTGCACCGATTGGGCCACGTGGATCAGGACTCTGGGCCTGTTTAAATGAATTCTTGTAACTTCAAAATGTTTAACACATTCTTTTTTAAGCACCAGACAGTCAGCCGTCCTCGTCTGGCGCCTGGTGTCAGGATCGGTCTCCTTTCGGATTAACCGGGTCACGATATGAACGTTCCTGACTCGACCCTTGTTTTCTTTCCCCGAGGCCAGGTGGCTAGCTCGACGCTCGACCCGGCACGGATGGAAAGCACGCTCAGGGAGATGGCCCGACTTGGATTCGAACTCGGCAACCTTCGCTCCGGAGTCTGGCGCTGATGCCATTGTGCCTGCAGCCAGCCGATTAAACTAATTCAAAGGAAGACATCGAAGTCGTACATGCGGGTTTAACTTTAAGTTTACTTCAAGCGAGACATGTGATGATACAACTCACATATTTTTACATATAACCCATAATTATTTATTCAAATGAACAAGAATGCTTAACCAGATAACACATATACAAGACTACTCTTGTATTTGTTGTATGTAATTGGGTTCTTCCGGGTTTCTCGATTTGTGGCTGCCTGTGAGCAGACAAATCTCAAGGTTGTATAATTTATACATTCTTTGAAATCTTTAATATCTTGAAATTTTTAATATATAGCACCAGGCACCACACACAAAATGCTGGCAGCATATACAGAGGGAAATAGAGAGCTGCTGTTTTAGGCCACGATCCTTCATCAGAACTGGAAGAGAAGAGGGAAGATGCCAGGATAAGCAGATGGGGGGGAGTGGGGAGGAGGTCAAGACAGAGGGTTACGAGTGAGACCAGGTGAGGAGGAAGGTGAGTGGGTGGAGGAGGGGGGATGAAGAAGCTGGGAGGTGATTGGTGGAAGAGATAAAGGACTGAAGAAGAAGGAATCTGATAGGCAAGGGCAGGACACCTTGGAAGAAAGGGAAGGAGGAGGGGCATCAGAGGGAGGTGACGGGCAGGTAAGGAGAAGAGATACTGAATGGAATGATAAAAAGGGAGGTGGGGAGAAATTACCAAATGTTAGAGAAGTCAATGTTGACGCCAACAGGTTAGAGGCTATCCAGACGGAAATATGAGGTGTTGCTCCTCTAACCTGAGTGTGGTCTTACGTAGCTGTAGAGGAATAATGGGCAGACACCCAGAACTGGATTAAATGTAGAAACATAGAAAACCTCAGTACAATACAGGCCCTTTGGCCCACAAAGTTGTGCTGAACATGTACAACTTGAAATTAGAAATTAGTAGGCTTACCTATAGCCCTCTATTTTTCTAAGCTCCATGTACCTATCCAAAAGTCTCTTAAAAGACCCTATCGAATCTGCCTCCACCACTGTTGCCAGCAGCCCATTCCACACACTCACCACTCTGAGTAAAAAACTTACCCCTGACATCTCCTCTGTACCTACTCCCCAGCACCTTAAACCTGTGTCCTCTTGTGGCAACCATTTCAGCCCTGGGGTAAAGCCTCTGACTATCCACACGATCAATGCCTCTCGTCATCTCGCATGGTGCCCAAGCTACTGGGGACAAAATCATTTTGGGGAAATTGGCGGGTTAATGTACAACTTTGGCACTGGCCACCTTGCTATTCTACTGTTGCATCTTATAGAAAGGCCTCTGATGGTCAGGGCCGACCATGGATATTACGCCCTAGCAGTCTAGATACGCAAGTCAAGGCAGTACAGTATGGAAAGCAAACTATCGTCCATGTAGCAAGCTCCCCCTCTCCATCCATTTGATGAACCCAAAGGAACGGCAAAAACCGATACAGTTTGGTGCCAGCCGTGTCACAGGAGCTGCCGGTCAGCTTTGAACTCAATGTAGGACTACCTACGGGGCTCCAGCTCCAGTTTTTCTCCCTCAGGGTTCACTCCCGAAGCCTTCCCCATGAGTGGGTGTAGCCGCAAGGCAGCGGGGGTCTGAGATCAGAGTTTTCCTTCTCCTGGATGAGCTGCCAACCACGGCTGATGAGCCCCATCTGCCCGAAGCGACTGGTTTTAAGGTGCCAGTAACCTGTCTTTGCCACTTCTCCTGTCAGTAGAAATGGTTCCGCTGGGCTTAGTAGCTAAGCCCCACGTGAAGGCCAGGAACTGGACTTGGCTGTCAGAAGCTATTTGAGACATTGGGAACATTTAACAGGCAGTGGAAACTTATCCCCAATAGCACCCCCAAACTATAGCAACCTTAAGAAACCATCTCGAACAGGCTAAAACTGAGATTATTCGACAACCACAGCAGACACAAGTCCTCACCCTTTATGGAGTCTCACCTCAGCTGGTCATCGATAATACATGATAATTAGGTTCAAATCCTGGTAGTCTTTGCACTGACAGGCTCTTTCCTGAAGTGTATCGCAAGCAAAACCCCATTAAAACATGTTTTAAAAATGGATATCTTGGATGTGCAATGAATTTCCCGGTGCATTAGTAAAAATAATGACCTTTGGATCTTGACATCTCACAGCAAGGAATATTTTACAGCCCTGAGCAATCGTGAGGGATGTTACAGCGTACCCTCCTAAGTGTACATAAGGCTTTAAGCCAGCTTTATGGGAGGTATCTAGCTTGTTCTCTTCAGAGCTCATTAGTTATCTGTAGCAACAGAAAAAGCCAGAGTTTTCGCCAGAATACATCACCGCAGGTTTAACAGCTTTAGGAGCTCAACTGCAGTTACATAAGAACATAACATAAGAGATAGGAGCAGGAGTAGGCCAATCGGCCCCTCAAGCCTGCTCCGCCATTCAACAAGATCATGGCTGATCCAATCTTAATTCTAGTTTTCACCGAATCCCACAAGGCAACAGTGCCAACCAACAGGGCACCATGCCGCCCATTTTATTTTATTATTCATCCCGCCCAAACCCATGTGATCACCCGGGGGGAAAAAACCCGGGGAAAAATCTGGAAAATTCCTCTCCGACCCATCCAGGCTATCGAAAACTGGTCTAGGAGATCACATGGCTGATCTAAACCTAGCCTCATGTCCACTTACCTGCTCGCTCACCGTATCCCCTAATGCCATTTTTATCCTCGTGCCAGTTAGCACGAGGCTGTGCAGTGCCAGTGACCTGAGTTTATTTCTGTCGCTGCCTATCATGAATTTGGATGTTCTCCCCGTGACCGGGTGGGTTTCCTCCGGGTGCTCTGGTTTCCCCCCACAGTCCAAAGATGTACTGGTTGGCGGGTTGATTGGTCATTGTAAATTGTACTGTGCGTAGGCTGGGATTAAATCGGGGGAATGAAGCGTGGCTCAAAGGGCCGTAGGGGTCTATTCCGCGTTATATCCCAATAAGCAGATAAATCAATAAATATCAAAGCTGGTGGGGATCGTTGCCCGCTGCCCCTTATGCGCGTGGGGGAGCTGGGGGGGGGGGGGTTCTCACCTTCAATTGTCGTTCATTCTTTGGGGCACTTCTCTGTTTTCGTGGATGTTTTGCGAAGTAAAAGCATTTCAGGATGTATATCGTATATGTTTCTCTGGCATTAAAGTTGACCTTTGAACCTTTGGTGTCCTATGTCAGGCCACAGAATTGCCTTCTGTGACCAATAGCAGCAGGGTGCGACAACACAGCCCCTGTATTGTAGAAAATGTCTCGGGGTGCTTTACTGTGGCCAAGTCACAAGTTTAATTAAATAAAATTACAAACCGTCACAAATTGGGTTTGAGGGAGAATTCTTCATTCATTAACTCTTGCCAGACAGCCGTCACCTGAAAGACCGATATTAATAATTGCATCTTTAATTGCCCTTGAGAAGGCGTTGGCGAGCCAGCACCTTGATCTGCTGTAGTCTGAGTGGTGACGTTGCTCATCCTCTACTGTTGGTGGGGTGGGGGGGGGAGTGGCAGGGTTTTGACCCCATAACGTTGAAGGAGTGGTGATACTTTGCCACAACAGGGCAGCGTGCATCTTGAACTCAGCAAATCGGGCAGCATCCATGGAGGGGAATAAACAGTCGATGTTTTGGACCAAGAACCTTCATCAGGACTCCAAGTCTCCCTCTCGGCCCTTCTCTTCTCCTCAGCTTCTCATCACTTCCCTCTGGTTCCTCACCTCCTTCCCTTTCTTCCATGGCCCACTATCTTCTCCAGGATTGTGTACCAACCTCTTAACCTACTTTGAGATCAATCTATTCCTTTTCTGCCACAAAGCCCTCCATTCTTCCATGTATCGATCTATGTGTTTCTTAAATTTCCCTAATGTATCTGGCATGACCACTACCCCTGTTCCATTCACCCACTGCTCTCTGTATAAAATAAATGTATCTCTGACAAACCCCCATAATTTCCTCCAATCACCTAAAATTATACCCCCTCATATTAGCCATTTCCACCCTGGAAAAATGTATCTGTTCAAACTATGCCTTCTATCATCTTGTACACCTCTCATCCTACTTCATTCTAAAGGCAAAAACCCTAGTTTAAATATATGCCGTCCAAGAGCATTATAAATTGTCATAGGGTTCGGAGGCTTGCATGCCTCAGCAATCCAGGGAGGTACGTTGGCTGGAGTCAGGGCTTTAAGCTTTGGCTCTTGGTAGGGTCACCCAGGCTGAGCAGGTCAAAGGGTAAAGGCCAGACTTATAACGATGTACCAGGACTGGAGGTTCAGCTCAAGCCCAACAACCCTGTCCAGTAAAACAAAATTGTTATGGAAACAGCAGTGAAGAATCCTTCTACCTCTGAGTGTTTCCAAGGTATAATTAATGTCAGAGGAATGTATACAATATACATCCTGAAATTCTTTTTCTTTGCAAACGTCCACGAAAATGGAGGAGTGCCCCCAAAGAATGAACGACAGTTAAATGTTAGAACCCCAAAGCCCCCCTCAGCTCCCCCCTCTCACATGTAAGCGGCAGCAAGCATCAATCCCTCCTCCTCCCACCAGCAAAAAAAAATACTGGCACCCACCACCGAGCACTCAAGCAACAGTAGACACTTGCGGTACCCCAAAGGCTACTCATTCACCTGGTATTTGACACACCACAGGCTCTCTCTCTCTCCCTAATAAGGGAGAAAGAGGTGTCAGCGTTCCACAGCGAGAGGGGAGATGTAACCAACATTCATTGGTTTACGATGTTAAAAGTCTGTGGCATCTCTTTTCCCGAGTGTGACGGCATTCCTGAGTCTCCACCCGGGACTTGCGTGACTGACAGTAGTGAAAACCGGGAGGACGCTACTGACACGATGAAGGAAGCCCTGAACGCCGCCGGAGATGGAGGATCTTCATTCCCACCCTAGATGCCAGCGGCGTAACAGGGAGAAAGTTAAACATTTAAACTAGGTTTAGGCATTTCAATCCCGGGAAAAAGATCGCATGGCATAAAGTTGGCTGCGTTGCGCTGGGTGACGCTGGGATCTTTGGCTGGCTGCGAGAGCATTCGCTCACAGATTTTTTTTCCATTATTATGCACTGCATTGAACTGCTGCCAAGAAGAAAACAAAGTACAGGTCACATGCCAGTGATATTAAACCTGATTCTGATTCTGAACCACTATTAAAGATTAGCTTTACTTGTCACACGTACATCGAGACGTGCGAAATGCGTCGCTTGGCGTTTGTGCTGGGCCGCCTGCAGGCGTCACCGTGCTTCTGGCATTCTCATAACTCATTAACACGAACCGTACGTCTTCGGAACGTGGGAGGAAACCTGAGCTCCTGGAGGAAACCCACGCGGGTTCCAGGGAAAACGTAGAAAATCCGCCACGCTGCCGCTGTTCTATCGATTGCTTCCCCTCCGCAGATGCTGCCCGTCTTGCTGAGTTTTAATTGTTAGTGCTCCTGCCTTAACCACTTCCCCAAGCAGCTCATTCCCGATACTGACCATCCACTGTTTAGAGTCACAGAGTCATTGAAAAGTACAGCACAAAAACAGGCCATTTGGCACATTTTGTCCGTGCTTAGTCCCATCGACCTGCAGCAAGATCTGAGACCTCCATACCCCTACCATCCATATATGACGACGTCAACCCAGGCCTAGGCCAGCGTCGGGCATTTTCACGCCTTACAAGGCGCAGAACGGAAGACTGTGCCACTCCTCACACGGACATTTCACGATATTTTTCTTTATTTTACAGGGCCGAGTTGCGAGCTCAACACTCAACACCCACGGATGGAAAGCGTACTCGGGAATGGCCCGACTGGATTCGAGCCCGGGAACCTCCGTTCCGGAGTCCGGCGCTGATGTCGCTGCGCTACCAGCCGATGCATATAGCTTCTCTTAAACACTGAAATCGAGCTCACATGTACCTCTTGCACTGGCAAATCATTCCACACTGTCACGATAGTTTTTAAGATATAGAGGGTAAAAGAGAGTTGAGGGTAGATATAGGACCTGGAAAATGATGCGGGAGATATTGTAATGAGAGACGCAGAGATGGTAGAGGATCTGAATGTGTATTTTGCATCAGTCTTCACAATGGAAAACATCTGTAGTATACCGGACATTCAAGAGTGTCAGCGAAGTGAAGTATGTGCAGTGAAAATTATGACTGAAAAGGTGCTCAGGAAGCTTAATGGTCTGAGGGAGGATAAATCTCCAGGACCTGATGGAATGCACCCTCGGGTTCTGAAGAAAGTAGCTGGAGAGATTGTATCGGATGACTGGAAAATTGCAAGTGTTACTCCGCTATTTAAGAAGGGTGGGAGGCAGCAGAAAGGAAACTATAGACCTGTTAGCCTGACATCTGTGGTTGGGATGTTGTTGGAATTGGTTGTTAGGGATGAGATTATGGAGGACCTGGAGGCACGTGACAAGATAGGCCAAAGCCAGCATGGTTTCCTGAAAGGAAAATCCTGCCTGACTAACCTACTGCAATTTTTTGAGGAAATTGCAAACAGAGTAGACAAAGGAGATGCAGTGGATGTGTACTTGGATTTTCAGAAGGCCTTTGACAAGGTGCCGCACATGAGGCTGCTTAGCAAGATAAGAGCCCATGGAATTACAGGGGAGTTACTAGCATGGGTGGATCGGCAGAAAACAGAGGTGGGAATAAAGGGATCCTATTCTGACTGGCTGCCGGTTACCAGTGCAGTTCCACAGGGGTCGGTGTTGGGACCGCTGCTTTTTACAAGGTATGTCAATAATTTGGACAATGGGATTAATGGATTTGTGGCTAAATTTGCTGATGATACAAAGATAGGTGGAGGAGCGGGTAGTGTTGAGGAAACAGAGAGCCTGCAGAGAGACTTAGATAGTTCAGGGGAATAGGAAAAGAAGTGACAAATTAAATACAATGTTGGAAAGTGTATGGTCATGCACTTTGGTGGAAGAAATAAATGGGCAGACTATTATTTAGATGGGGAGAGAATTCAAAATGCAGAGATGCAAAGGGACTTGGGATTCCTTGTGCAGGATACCCTAAGGGTTAACCTCCAGGTTGAGTCAGTGGCAAAGAAAGCAAATGCAATGTTGGCATTCATTTCTAGAGGTATAGAATATAAGAGCAGGGATGTGATGTTGAGGCTCTATAAGGCACTCGTGAGACCACACTTGGAGTATTGTGTGCAGTTTTGGGCTCCTTATTTTGGAAAGGATATACTGGCGTTGGAGAGGGTTCAGAGAAGATTCACGAGAATGATTTCAGGAATGAAAGGGTTACCGTATGAGGAACGTCTGGCAGCTCTTGGGCTGTATTCCCTGGAGTTCAGGAGAATGAGAGGGGATCTTATAGAAACATTCCAAATGTTAAGAGGCCTGAATAGATTAGATATGGCAAAGTTATTTCCCATGGTAGGGGAGTCTGGGACATGAAGGCACAACTTCAGATTGAAGGACGTCCATTTTGAACAGAGATGCGGAGAAATTACCTTAGTCAGAGGGTGCTAAATCTGTGGAATTTGTTGCCATGAGCAGCTGTGGAGGCCAAGTCATTGGGTGCATTTAAGGCAGAGATAGATAGGCTCTTGATTAGCCAGGGCATCAAAGGGTATGGGGAGAAGGCAGGGGTGTGGGGATGACTGGAAGAATTGGATCAGCCATGATTGAATGGCAGAGCAGACTCGATGGGCCAAATGGCCTACTTCTGTTCCTATATCTTATGATCTTACAGATCCTCTGAGTGAAGAAGTTTTCCCTCATATTCCCCTTAAACTTTTCATGTTTCATCCTTAACCATGTAGTCCCACCCAACCTCAATGGAAAAAGCCTGCTTGCATTTACCCTAACTATACCCCTCATCATTTTTTATATACCTCTATCAAATCTCCTCTCAATCTTCTACTTTCCAAGGAATAAAGTCCTAACCTATTCAATCTTTCCTTATAACTCCGGTCCTCCAGTCCTGGCAACATCCTTGTAAATTTTCTCTGTATTCTTTCAACCTTATTTACATCTTTCCCATGGGTAGGTGGCCAAAACCGCACGGAGTATTCCAAATTAGGCCTCGCTAATGTCTTACACAACTTCAGAAAGGTTTCCCCTCAGGTTCCTATTAAATCTGTCCCCACTCACCTTAAACCAATAGCACATTGAGTATACAATGAGAGACTTCCAAACTGCTGGTAGATGTATATATTATCTCTGGAACTTTGTTTCCCCTCCATAGATGCTGCCTGACTTGCTGAGTCCCTATAGCATTTTGTGTGTGTTGCTCAAAATTTCCAGCATCTGCAGAATATCTTGCATCTCTGAACTGAAATAGCTTGATCAGAGATGTGACTGCTTTCAGGACTTAGGGTACATTTTAATACAGTCAGGGTATTGTAGGGTCCCATAGCCTTTCGTGTGGCCAGTGTTCTTCATCTCCTCCATCTCATCGTCACTCGAATGTATCTTCTTTGGTGGCATTTTTTTAATGCAGTAACACTCATTTTTCACTCGTACTTTTGAATTGGCTGTGCAGCCCTGAGGAACCACAGATCAATCAGTCACATTCAACCTCATGAAAGAAAAGTGAAAATTCTACAATCCTACGAACAGTAGTAGATTCAGCCCAGTCCATCAAAGGTAAAGCCTCCCCACTTTTGAGCACATCTATACACACTGTTGTCACAGGAAAGCAGCATCCATCATCAGGGACCCCCACCACCCAGGAAATGCTCTCTTCTCACTGCTGTCATCAGGGACCCCCACCGCCCAGGTCACGCTCTCTTCTCACTGCTGTCATCAGGGACCTCCACCGCCCAGGAAATGCTCTCTTCTTGCCGCTGCCATCTAGAAAAAGTTACAGTAGCCTCAGGACTCACACAACCAGGTTCGGGAACAGTTATTACCCCTCAATCATCAGACTCTTGAACTAAAGGAGATAACTTCATTCAATTTCATTTGCCCCATCATTGAAATGTTCCCGAAACCTATGAACTCATTTTCAAGGACCTTTCATCTCATGCTCTCAATATTTATTGCTTATTTATTTATTATTATTATTTCTTTATTTTTGTGTTTGCACAGTTTGTTGTCTTTTGCACACTGGTTGAACACCCAAGTTAGTTTGGTCTTCCATTGATTCTATTATGGTTATTATTCTATTACGGATTAATTGAGTATGCCCCCAAGAAAATGAATCTCAGGGTTGTAAATGGTGACATATACATAGTTTGATAATAAATTTTGAACTTTAATGTATTTATGTAACACCCTGGTTCCTATTTTTTACTGTTATGCTGCATGTACAGTATTTCATCTTGTGTAGCTCTGCAAGAGCTACTAGTTCTGCTTTGAGTCTATTTGGGTTATTGTTGAAGATAAGGGATGATGTGAATGTGTGCCATCCAATTAGTGGGAGGTTTTTCTTGGTGAGGGACACTAAGGTTTGTCTTGGGCTTTGTTCGGGGGGAGGGGAGGAGATGAAGAGAGAAGATGCTGGGGAGAACCGGTCGTAACATACGATCCGGTGGGAGACCCGTTTGTTCGAGACAGATTGCGAGCGACGATCGGAAGGTGGCGTGTGCTTTCATGTTGACCGAGGGCCCGGCACGTGAGTGACAGAGAAGTTCAAGATGAACTCCAACTTGTGCACATTTGACTGTTTAATTAGAGTGGGCCCTGTTCTTTTTGTTATTCTTTACTAACCCTTCAGTTAAGATTCATAAATATAATTCCTTTAATCGTATGCAGTGTATACTGGCATTTATTTGTAACAGGGTAGCAAATGACACAGCATCCACACAAGCTGGGGTTTGGGGCAGGATCCAGTGCACCTTAATCTCTAAAGTCTGGCGGGGCCAGAGGTTGTCTTTCCTGGACTTACGCAGCCAAGGAAGATGGGGTGTTTCATTTATATAAGAACAGATTTTAAATCATTTCTCAAAGAAAACTACAAAAATAGTTGTAGATCATGTGAATACTTATCAGCTTAATAGCCTCTATTAATAGTTCATCTTGTGTTCCTGCCCCTCTCTAAATAACATTTGCATTAAGAAGGTGTCACAACTGAAACCTACCAGTAATTTGAGCAATATTTGTGGTGTGAACAAAAGTGTTAACTAACATCCTATTAATGTTATAAAGTTGTTTTAAGGCAAATCTGTTCTACTGTCCTTGTGTAATTCTCACCCTTTACATGACAATAAAACGCTATTATCGCTAAATTAAATAAAAATACAGCAATTTTACAGTTTGTCTTCAATCTATTCCTACACCCCAGAAATGCCTGATTAAAAAAAGAAGTGTTGCAACAACAACAACAAGCCCAGTTTTACTTGAGTGGAATTTAAAGGAAAGAATTATCTCAGGACCGCTGTCAAATTAACACCAAATCATTGCGTGGAAGTGACCCAGGGCCACCAACAGCCCTTCTAGGTGAGTCAGCACTTCACCTGCAAGTCTGTAGGCGTCGTTCACGGTATCCAGTACTCCCTGTGCGTCCTGAGACCCGATGTAGATCGGAGAACTACTTCGTCGAGTACCTTCCTCCACCACAACAGTCCAGGTTTCACAATGGCCACCCATTTCTATTCTGACATGTTAGTCCACGGCCTCCTTGACTGCCAAGATGAGGCCACTCTCAGGGTGGAGGAGCAACATCTCATATTCCCTGTGGACAGCCTCCAACATGTTGGCATGAACTTTGATTCCTCTAACTTCCAGTAAATTCTTCCCTCTCCCACTTCTCTCCTTTTCTATTCCACATTCTGGCTCCACTCTTACCCCTTCGCCCGCCCATCACCCCCCCCCAGTGATTAACCCTTACATGGGATTAACCTTTTCACCCACGGTTCACGCTCCTCTCCTATCAGATCCCTTCTTCTTCAGCCCTTTATCTTTTCCACCTATCACCTCCCAGCTTCTCACTTCATCCACCCACCCACCTTCCCCCTCACCTGGTTTCACCTATCACCTACTGGTTTGTACGCCTTCCCCTCCTTTCCCATCCTGATTCTCAACCCAAAAAGTCGACTGCTTATTCCTCTCCATAGATGCTGCCTGACCTGCTGAGTTTCTCCAGCATTTTATGTTCATTAATCTTAAAGCCGGAAGGAGAGATGAAGGGAACTTTAGGGAAAGCACTTCAGAGCGAGGCTTTGAGGGAACAGCCACCAAGTAAATTGGAACAAATCAGTGACCAGAACTAGAGGTGCACATAGACCTAGGATTCCTCCAAGAGGACCATAAGCTGCCACACTGTGCCCTTGAACATGACTGTCTTCCTGCATTGCATTTTTTCTGTAACATTTTATTCCGCATTCTGTTATTGTTTTCCCTCAACGTACTGTTGGAGTGAAAGGATCTGTATGGATGGCATGCAAAACAAAATCTTGCATGTCACCCCACCGCAAGCAGGACTTCCCAGTGGCCGGACGTTTTAATTCCCATTCCCATTCCTGTTCAATCCATGGCCTCCTCTTTTGCCAAAGTGACTCACCCTCAGGGTGGAGGAGCAACACCTTATATTCCATCTGGATCCCCTCCAACTTACTGCATGAATATCGAATTTCTCCTTCCAGTTAAAAATTTCCATCCCCCTCCCCTCTTCTATGTCCCACTCAGGACTCTTGCCTCTTCTCACCTGCCTAACACTTCGCCCTGGGTCCCTCCTCCTTCCCGTTCTCCTATTGTTCACTCTCCTCTCCTATCATTCTTCTCCAACCCTTGACTTTTCCCACCCTCCTGGCTTCACCTATCACCTTCCAGCTTTCCCCTCCACTCACCTCTTAATTCAGGTCTCTCCCCCCCGCCCCCTTCCCTCTCAGTCCTGAAGAAGAATCACGGCCCAAAACATTGACTGTTTAATCTTCCCCGCAAAACCTGCCTGACCTGCTGGGGTCCTCCAACATTTTGTGTGCGATGCAAAAGCAAATTATTTCAATCTACCTCAATGCATGTGGGATTAATACACTGTTTAGTTGGGAGTGAGTCTCGGAGTCACTTTGAACCAAGTGTGAAGGCATTTCCATTGCTTTGTGTTCCCAGTCTCTGCTTGACTGAAAGAAACTTGGTCATCTGCGGCAGACCATTGCGACGTTTTAGGTTACAAGCTCAACACCGAGGAACAGCTCCTCAAAGCAAAGCGGCCACTGATTGCACAGCCCCGAGTTTCTTTGTCAAGCAGTCTTGTCAAATGCCGGCATGAAGGAAACCTGAATTTAGCAAGTCACTGAGTTACCTCAGCACAAACGTGACACACAAGAGCCGCATTATAACGCACTGGCTCCAGTGTACTCTCAGAGAGACAAGCGATGGACCGCATTATATGGTAATTATGACTGAAAAACAGGAAGACCTGAGCATAATAAGTCAGAGAAGATGTCGAATGAATTATTAAATCAGAAAGTCATAAATCTTCCAGATAAGGAGAGAAGGGGAAGCATGAAATAAAGTGAAGCACGAACTATCTCAGGCATTTGAATCTGCTGTTAAAGTAAATATATCCAGTGAAAATTGAAAGTGGTTAATGTAATTTAGGAAGGAACGCGCTCACTCAGTGGGAAGATAATGATAGAAAATTACTATCTATTGGTGAGCAAATTGGACAGAAATGAGTTGAAGTAAAGCACAGAACCAACAAAAGGTCTGTTCAGACTTAATGGAGGCTCTATAATTATTCCAAAATTGGTAAATCAGAGGTGATATCTAATTTCCTGAACTATAGTTAGACTGTCCTTTACGTTAAGTGGGCAACAACAACAGATATTCAATTAGATGTAGGGTTTAACAATAGTATTGAAAGACTTTGATCTGAAGACTGCCTTCTCAGTGCATTAGTTACATTCAATATTTGGTTGCCAGAACACAATGGCATCATTCTTCTGTTAATAGATTAATAATCCAGAGACGTGCATCTATGGTCCAGAGTTCAAAATTCACCATGGAGGCCGGGGAATTTAATTTCACTTAATTAACTAGACCTGGAAAATAAATCTGTTGGATTAGCATATTAAAAAAATCCTGAATCCCACGTTCAGGAAGGAACTCTCTAGTCATTCGCTGGAAGGAAGATAAGAGCATTGGGTGGACGTGCGAAATTAAACACAGTTTGGAAGAAGAAGTCAAGGCAATGTAAAACAATATCCACTGCGTATTTCAGTATTTCGATAAACATGTGTCAAATAAAGCTAATCTTTAAAACACTGCCACACGAAATACTTGTGTAGATGATATTTACTGCAATGACTTGAGTCTCCTGGATAAATTGATAGATAGAATGAAGACTTAATTGACTTAATTGATCCCCCAAAAAAATGACCGTGTCACAGTAGCATTACAAGTGCACAGATACACAAATATTAGAAGAGAAGTAAGAAAGAATGAAAAATAAGTTACCTCAAACAGTCTGACAGGAGGGGTCATCGCTTCCCCAGATATAGGTTGACTCATTATAGAGCCTAATGGCGGAGGGTAAGAATGACCTCATTTCACACTCTTTGGAGCAGCGCAGTTGTCTTAGTCTTTTACTAAAAGTGCTCCAAGGTGGCATGCAAAGGGTGAGAAACATTGTCCAGAATTGCCAGGATTTTTCGGAGGGTCCTCTGTTCTACCATGGCCTCCAGAGTGTCTAGTTTGACTCCTATAACAGAGCCAGCCTTTCTAATCAGTTTATTGAGCCTGTTAGCATCACCCGTGTTGATGCCATTGCCCCAGCGCACCACCACATAGAAGATTGTACTGGCAACAACAGAGTGATTGGACTTGTGAAGGAGAGGCCTGCAGACTCCAAAGGGCCTCAATCTCCTTGGGAAGTAGAAGAGACTCTGGCCCTTCCTGTGCACAGCCTCTGTGTTGGTGCTCCACTCAAGTCTGTCATCCAGGCGCACCCTTGTTGGTCCTCATCACATCCACATCAATAGTAACAGGGAGCAGTGCGGGCTTAGTCTTCCTAAAGGCCACCACCATCTCCTTTGTCTTACTGATGTTGAGCTGCAGATGATTCAGCTTGCATCATTTGACAAAGCCCTCCAACCAGGGCCCTGTAATCATCCTCCCGTCCTCCCTTTATACACCCAACCATTGCTGAGTCATTAGAGAATTTCTGCAGATGACATTACTCAGTGTTGTATCTAAAGATTCAGGGTAGAAAGGAAGGAAGCCAACACAGTGCCTACGGGTCTCCAGTGCTGACACACAGCTCTGAAGCCACACAAACTGTGATCTGCCAGTCAGGTAGTCCATTATCCAGGATACAATTTAATTGGCAACCTACACTGAACGGAACTTTTGCCCCAGCAATGAGGGCTGCGTGGTATTGACAAATCAAAAAACTTGGTCCTCACAGTGCTGCTTTGCTTATCCAAATGGGAGTAGGCCCTATTCAACAGGTAGATGACAGCATCGACTCCAATGTGCTCCTGGTGCTGATCTGACCAGGGGTCAGGGGTGAGCTAGGACCAGCCTTTCTAGGGTCTTCATGATGACCCTAGAGGTCTTCAGGAGAGGCTGGGCATTCTTACTGGAACCGAAGAGATTGCCAGGTGTTGTAATGACTTACCTTTAGTAATAATGATCAGAGAGGTCAGAGATGATCTATATTTACTGACAAGTAACCTTCATTGTCGCAGCTAAAAAGAAGGTGGACTCACAGACTAACTACCTGTGTGCACACCCACTAGAATCCCTGACCCTCCATGAGCAGTCAATGAGAAAAAAGTAATACCTGGGAAAGGAGTTTACCATGGCCAGGTGTTCCTCATGGTCCCGATCTAATCTTCATGTGTCTGTGGGGTACTCCGCATCTAGGGTGGTTGGCCTCTGTCACACCTCAAACTGGCCACCAGGGGAGGCAGAGATGACAAGGCCAACCCCCTTCCTGCTCACCTACCTAACAGGCTAATTATTAGTTCATTGTTATCATCCGTGCCTTGTTTGTAGTCCTGTATAAGTTCATTGTCCCTTATTTCTTTGCTCAGTCTTGGAGTCATCTTTTGTAATTAAAGATGTAGGAATTGTCAGTTTCTGAAATTCCAGTTGCTCTTTTTTGGATGTTGACTTTGCCTGTGAAATTTTTGGACCTTCTGCCTGTGCTTTGGTTGCTAAGGAATCCAGTGATGCCTTGTTGGACATTTTCCTCTAATTTGTGTAACTTTTCTCTACAGCTGCACTCCTTTGCATTCAAAACTCCTTCCTTCAAAGCACTTCTTACCAATTTAAAGGTTGTGCTTCCACCTTGCTGGCTTACTTATTGACTGAAGGTCACCTGACTGACCTGGGTCACCTTATTGGCTCTGGTCCAGGGCTACAGCCAGTATTGTTCTATTGACCTCTTCCTAATGCCTTGTTGGTCTTTCAACTCTGACTGGTCCAAACCAGTCAAACAAGGTGACCCAGACACTGAGCCTAATGAGATGACAGACTGCTCCATTTGCAAGCCTGACACTTGTCTGAGATTGGTCTTGGGTTTAGTATGTCATTAGCTGAAATTCCTTGTGTCCACATTCAATAGTGCTGATTAAGTTAGGGCAGAACAAGAATTAGTTCATCAAGCAGTTCACAAAATGGTGGCTGCAAGGATAGTCTCACAAAATAGTCGTTCCTTGCCATGCCTTGTGGCGCATCAGGTGGCACCCTTGCTGTAGCTTCAGCATTTAGAAAGAGTGGGGTTTTTTTTAACAAGAGTGAGTTGCTAACCTGATGCTCAACCCAGCATATGGATGGAGAGTATGCAAGGAGCTTGTTATGGCTGGATTCGAACCTGGGACCATTCACCTCAAAGTCCGGTGTGAATGCCACGACAGCACTGGCTGGCATAGTCTCACAAAATGGCCACCTCCATCCCTGTTCATTGATTGTCATTCTTTCTGGCCAACAAAGGAATCGGTCACAGATGATCAGGAGAGATGAAGTAAATCAGAATCAGGTTTATTATCACTGGCATATGTCATGAAATTTGTTAACTTAGCAGCAGCAGTTCAATGCAATATATAATATAGAAGGGGGGGAAATAAATAATTAAACTACAGTATATGTGTATTGAATAGATTAAAATTGTGCAAAAACAGAAATAATATGCATTAAAAAGTGAGGTAGTGTTCACAGGTTCAATGTCTGTTTAGGAATCAGAGGGGAAGAAGCTGTCCCTGACTCACTGAGTGTGTGCCTTCAGGCTTCTGGACCTCCTCCCTGATGTTAACAGTGAACAGAGGGCATGCCCTGGGTACTGGGGGTCCTTAATAATGGCCACTGCCTTTCTGAGACACCGCTCCTTGACACTGGTTGTTATCTTTGCTGGTGATCCAATACAAAATTTCAAAGATACAAGACCATAAGACCACAGGATGTAGGAGCAGGATTAGGCCTTTGGGCCTGTTGAGTCTGCTCAATGACATCATCTAATTCAAAATTTTGTTCCTAGCAAATGGTTCCATTGAAGTCCATTATTGATGGTGAGAGGACATCATTAACTGGCAAGGTACCTCTGAATGTTCAAGTGCCTTTGCTGGGACAAAGCAATTCAACGGATGGACTAAAACTGACAACGCAAACACCCACTGTGAGTATTGTGAGGATTGGCTCTCTGGTTGTGCAATAATCCTAATGATTAAAGATTAGCTTTATTTGTCACATGTACTGTACATTGCAACATCAGAACACACAGTGAAATGTGTCGTTGGCGACAGCGACCAACACAGTCCGCGGATGTGCTGGGGGCAGCCCGCAAGTGGCGCAAGGCTTCCGGCGCCAATGTAGCATGCCCGCAACTCGCTCACCCCCCTCCCACCTGGAACGCTGGAGGAAACTAGAGCACAGGTAAACGTGAAACCTGCTTACGGATAGCGGTGGGAAACCCGATCAGTGACGACCGGCGCTGTAAAGCGTTACCCTAAACGCTACACCACCGTAGCGCCCCATATTGATAGAGCAAAGATTTCAATGACCATGTTGGATGTGCCAAGCAACAAAATAGCTCAGCTACTGTCAGGTTTAATGTAGACCAATTAACATGCCACGTTGTCTTACAAGAATGTCTCATCGCCATAATCAATTTAAAGGCTATATCTCTTGAGCAGACTGCCTCCTTGTATGGGCCAGTAGTCTGTGCTCTGTAGATAACTCAACTGTTTATTTACAAAGCTGACTGCTGCTAGTGCTTTACCTTTCAACAAGGTTTTTTTTTCCGAAGGCAGGTTCTCAGTTGTATGGCTATCTCATCACTCCCTGTCTATCAATCCTTAACAGAACGCACTGGAGAAACAGCAGCTATTTTTCATTAGGTGCTTGAGGAGATTTGCTATGGCACCAAGATCACTCGCAAATTTCTACAGATGTACCGTGGACGGCAGGATAACTGGCTGCATCACTATTTGGTATGGAGGGTGTGGGGCTACTACATCGGATCGAAATAAGCTGCAGAAAGTTGTAAAATTAGTCGGCTCCATCATGGGCACCAGCCACTGTAATATCCAGGACCTCTTCGAGTAGCGATGCCTCAAAAAGGCAGCGTCCATCATTAAGGACCCTCATCACCAGGACATGTCCTCTTCTCATTGTTACCGTCAGGATGAGGTACAGGAGCCTGAAGGCACACACTCAGTGATTCAGGAACAGCTTCATCCCCTCTGCCATCCGATTTCTGAATGGACATTGAACCCACGAACACTACCTTACTACTTCTATTTTTTATTTTTGCACTACTTATTTAATTTAACAAGTATAAATATATATACTTACTGTAACTCACATTTTTTCCTCTCTGTTATTAGGTATTGCATTGTACTGCTGCCGGAAAGTTAACTAATTTCACAACCTATGCTGGTGATATTAAACCTGATTCTGTCGTGACCTACAAACGGGTGTTTGATAAGTAACTGGTTTATTATCTGCCGGTTAACTGTCGGCTAACTATTACCTGGATTGCACCTCCTGTATGTATAATCTATATTTTCATTTATATTTATCATTATTATTGTTATGAGCAGAGAGACAACATCTGCCGGAAGTAAATTCCTTGTATGTGCATAGGTACTTGGCGATTAAAGTCTGATTCTGATTCTGATTATTGTGCCAGGTACCGAGCTACAGTGAAAAACTTTGTTTCACGTGTCATCCAGACCACCCCAAACATCAGTACATCGAGGTAGTGTGAGGGAACAGCAACAGCAGGATGCGGAATGTGGCGTTACAGTTACAAAGAAAGTGCAGTGCAGGCAGAAAATAAGGTGACGAGGTAAGTTAAGAGTTCACCTTTTTCATACAAAAAGGTCCATTCAAGAGTCTGATAACAGTGGGATAAAACCTGAAAATAGGGAATAGGGCCAGCTAGATTTGTCCTGCCCAGAGCCAATGCTGATTTTCATAGACCAAATGGCTTCTTTCCTTGCTGGTGACTCCTGAAGAAGGCTTAGATCTCACAGTACTGATAATAACAAGCTAGTTAGGTGCAGGGTATCTTGAGAAGGACAAATTGTGTCCCTTCTAAATAGCATTAGATTAACACACACAAAATGCTGACAGAGCTCAGCACCCTGATGCCTTGAGGCCCTTGGTGTCCTGTTGAAGGATCTCGGCCCCAAAGTGTCAACTGAATTGTTCTCCGACATAGATGCTGCCTCGTCTGCCGATTCGCTGCAGAAATTTGTGCGTGTTGTTCAAGCTTTTCCAGAATCTGCAGGCTTTTTTGTGTGTGTGTTCAGCTCCAGATTCTCACAAGAGAGAGGATTTGTAACCCTCCTGCCCACCACATAAACCACTCGCTCAAGTTTAGCCACGGTTTGTTTGCCAAGTCATAAAAATTTGAATGAAGATTTAGAAATACGGTTTTGGAAGCACAGGAACCATAAATCTCAGAGCAAGGCTGTGATCAGATTGAGAAAGAAATTGCACGGACAAACGCTGTCAAACCACCTGCAGGCCACGTAACATGATTGCATTGTCCCAGTTGCCTGGGAACTCTTTTAATCATAATTTACATCAATAACTCCTGAAAGGAGAGTGTCAAAAACTATGACAGAGGAAATTGTGGACATGAAATGCTGTCTTGAACCAGATTTTGAATAACAGACAGGCTAAAAATGATTTAAAGGCCAGATAAAAGGTGTGCGGAAATAATCCAGACCTCTGTCATAGTCAAACCAAGTGCTGTTGCTAGCATTCCATGCAGGTAGAACATCTGTCCTCACCTTCCCACCAGCTAGAAAACTACAGCACAGAAACAGGCCCTTTGGCCCATCCAGTCCTTGCCAAACCATTTAAACTGCCTTACTCCCATAACTCCCCATACCCCTCCTGTCAATTCACCTATCCAGACTTTTCAAATATTGAAATGTAGTTCGCATGCACCACTTGTGCTGGCAGCTCGTTCCACACTCTCATGACTCTCTGAGTGAAGAAGTTTCCCCTCCTATTCCCTTAAACCTTTCACCTTTCGCCCTTAACCCTTGACCTCTAGTTGGAGTCCCACCCAACCTCAGTGGAAAAAGCCAGCTCGCACTTAACCTATCTACACCTCTCATAGTTTTGTATGCCTCTATCAAATATTGTAGAAATACAATTAAAGAGTGAACAGTTTATAATCATTGAATGAAGTAAAGACAGAAAATATTCAGCAACACACACACAAAATGCTGGAGGAACTCAGCAGGTCAAGGCATCCTCTATTGAAAAGTCGACACTTCAAACTGAGTCCCTTAGTCAGGATGTTCAATATTCAGCATGTCTGGGGGTAGAAGACCAAGGTTCAGGTTGAAATCCCTTTGTCGAAAGATTGTTCTGATGAAGGACCTTCGACCCAAAGCATTAACTTTTGGTCCTCTTCCCGAAACACTGCCTAACCTGCTGAATATTTAGAACAGTTTAGAATATAGAACGTGGAAGGGTGCAGGAGAGGAGCAAACATCCATCGGGGAAGCAGCATCCATCAAAACAGATCCCCACCACCCAGGCCGTGCTCTCCTCTTACTGCTGTCATCGGGAAGGATGTGCAGGAATCTCACCACAAGGTTCAGGGACAGCTATTACCCCTCAACCGTGAGGCTCTCGAACTAGGGGGGGATAACCTCTCTCACCCCATCACTGAACTGCACCACAACCTATGGACTCATTTTCAAGTACTCTTCATCTCATGGTCTCAATATTTATTGCTTATTATTTATTATTATTTCTTTTGCTAATGTGCATAACCTATAGTCTGTTGGGGTTGAGTGGGATCCGAGATCAGCCATGATGAAATGACAGAGCAGACTCAATGGGCCTAATTCTGCTCTTATATCTGATAGGTTTATGGATATTGTGTCAAACTAGAGCAAATGATAAAGATTTTATGATAAAGAATATTTGATTTTCTGTCTTTATTTCAGATTTCCAGCAGCTGCGGGTTTTTTTGTTTCATTTTCACAAAGAGCCAATGTTCTGGTCTAAGATGGTGCTGCTGAAGTTGTGCAGCAGCTTACTGGTAGTTCAGAAAGCCAGAAACATCCAAAAACACCATTATTAACACTTTTTACGAGGTAAATTGTGGTAAACTGTCACCACAAACGATGAAGAGGTGATTGGAGGCGAAGCTGACTCAAGGGATGAGCCGCGCGGGTGCATCGCAAAGTCAGGGCGCAACGGTTTCAGGGATGGAGTTGGAGTGAGTGATTCGAAGAGGAGTCGAGGTGGAGAAGTTTTGGTGCCCGTCCACCTAAACCGGGTGCGGGGTTGGATCGCTTTAAGCGCTAAGCCGATTTGGAGGGGTCGCGAACAGCTTCGGGCTGGGTGGTGAATTCTAGGCCCTGCGCTGGGGCCCAGCAGGGCCTGACCCCATGTTTGGGCCATTTAAACGCTGGCCCGGATAGACTGAAAAGGCTGAGTACCGGGACCGGAGGCGAGGGTCGGGCCGATTTCACCCGCTCTCCCACGGTGTTCACCCCTCAGCGGCGCTGAGGCTGTGAATCTGCTCTCGCTGCTACACACTTCGTGTCTGCGAGCTTCGCAGTGGATTGCCCTGCTATATGACAAACTTGAGACCAAGGCTTTGGGCCTACTCTGGCTGCTCGGGGGTTTCATGTCTATGAATTCAATTTGGTTCAGAATGCTGTTGCTTGCTTCTATTGTTTGCATGATTTGTTCTTTTTTTCTCTTTTACTGCGCGTTGGGTGTTGGTCTTACTTCTGTTTTAATAGGGGTCTTTCAAGTTTGTTGCTTTGTGACTGCCTGTAGACGGACAAGTCTCAAGGCTGTATAACCTATGCATACTTTGATAATAAATGTACTTTGAATTTGCATCCCTGAAGCCCTTTAAGAGGCATTTAAAAACAGAAACGATTGGAGGTGATTATTAACATGGTTAATATTTTGGGTCAATTATTCTTCATCAAGACTAGGACAACCTGGAATATAGAGGCAGGGGAGGAGGGCAAAATTAATAAAAGGGAAATTATGTGGCAAGTTCGGTGCCAGGAAGGCTTGAGTAAACCATGTTGTGGCGGTACTGCCCGAGATGGGAAGATGGAAGTGGTGTGGGGGTAGATAAGAATGAAATGTTGCATACAAGGAGAGTTCATGGCTGGTGAAAAGCCCAGTTCCCTTTTACACGCATTCGACACTCATCGGCGTTTGTGCCACTGACCTCCCTTCACATGTCAGTGTTTGACTTTGGAAGATACACTGCTAATTCTTTACCCAATTTGTTATCAGTGCCATTGCAAGCAAATATTTCATTGTACAGAATCAGGTTTAATATCGCCAGCATTCTTCGTGAAATTTGTTAACTTAGCAGCAGTCCAATGCAAAATGTGATAATATGGGAGGAAAAACTGTGAATTCCAGCACGGGTAGGTACTCTGATAATAAATTTTACTTTGAACTTTGAACTATACACATTTAGGACAGGTTCGTTACTGCATGCAGTTGGTCTTCACGCCTGGGCCTTTGTGTCGTGCAACAAGATACCGACGATGTTGGATATTGTCAATAGCTGTTTTCTGAATGAGCGCTGGAGCAGTCTGGCAACAGACTCACCAAATGAAAAGGTTGTCACTTGGTTCTGTGGATATGCATTCACTGAATAAATTGAAGAAGTAACCATTGTTTGACTAGTTAGCTGAAGCGTAGAATAGAGGTTGGTAGAGTATAAAATATATTGTGCAGAAAATTTTTAAGAAACTATTCAAAGAGCAAAGAGGAGAAAATCTTAACAGCAAGAGAATAAATCAGCAATTTAGCCAGAATTCTTCATTGCTAGTATTTAATGAAGCAGGATAATTCACTGAACGTCAAGGGAGATTTAAAATATACAACCAGAATATAAAAGCAAGGATGTAATTTTGAGGCGTTATAAGGCACTGGTACGGCCTCATTTGGAGTATTCAGAGCAGCTTTGGGCCCCTTGTCGAAGAAAGGATGTGCTGTCATCGGAGAGGGTTCAGGGAGAGTTCACGAAAATGATTTTGGGATTGAGTGGCTTGTCATATGAGGAGCATTTGATAGCTCTGGGCCTGTACTCACTGGAATTCAGAAGAATGGGGGGGAAGGGTATCTGAGGGATCTCATTAAGACCTATCGAATAGGCCTCAATAGAGTGGATGTGGAGAGGAAGAAGAGGCCATTGTTCTACTAGTTATCTGGAGCATGGAATAGAGGTTGACAGGATATAAAAGAAATTGTGCAGAAAATACTTTGTTTGAAAAAAGTCAAAGAGCAAAGAAGAGAAAATCTTAACAGCAAAAGACTAAATCATCAATTTAGTCAGAATTCTTCATTACTATTACTTAATGAAGCAGGCAGATTCACTAATTCAAGGGAGACATAAGATATTACCAGAAGTAGAGTGTCAAAGTAAGATTGTAATGCTGAGTAACGCAAACAGAACTTTGGAGGAGCTCAGCAGGCCAGGCAACATCTATGGAAAAGAGTAAACAGTTGACATTTCGGGCCGAGACCCAGTTTGAAAGAGCGACTTCAGGGCTTCAGTCCTGAAGAAGGGTCTTGGCCCAAAACAGTTCATTCGTTTCCATGGATGCTGCCTGACTTCCTGAGTTCCTCCAGCATTTTGTGAGTGTTGCTTTGGACTTCCAGCATCTCCAGACTCTCTCGTGGCTGTAACGTTGAGGCTTTATAAAGCTTTGGTGAGGCCTCGCTTGGAGTAGTGTGAACATTTTTGGGCCCCTTATCTAAGAAAAGATGCGTTGACATCGGAGGGGGTTTCAAACGGGGTTCACGGAAGTGATTCTGGGATCAATAGTCCTGTCATAGGAGAAGCGTTTGATGCCTCTGGGCCTGCACTCACTGGAATTCAGAAGAATGAGGGGGGGAGATCTCATTGAAACCTATCGCATGCTGAGAGACCTCAACAGAATGGATGTGGAGAGGATGTTTCCTATGTTGGGGGGGAGTCTAAATCCACAGAATAGAGTGACATCCATTTACAGACATCCCACCCTGCAAAAACTCATTTCAGGGAGGTAGCACCATCAATTTGCGGGAGACTCCCGGGGGAGGTGGGATGTCTGCAATCGAGTAGCTCCTTAACAGCTAGCCAGCTTGTTTAAATAACGTTAGCTATGCTAATGAACGAATGACGCCTGTTAAACTCACCTCAACATGTCTTTTACATTTTAACCCACCACGGGCAATAGAAAAGTCACTGTTGCAAACAGTGCAGCGAGCAACACTGTCATTATTTTGACCCCTATTAGGCAGGGGTACACTTTAGTGTAGTCTGGGGTGAAGTACGTTTTATATTTTCTTTTTTCTTGGAACACTCTGCCATGGTGTGCTCGCTCTCTCTCTCTCTCTCACTCTCTCGCTCTCGCACTCAAAAGAATCGATTTCCGGGATATTGTATATAATTTGCGGGCGTCAGGGAGCCGCTATCAATTTGCGGGAGAATCCCGGAACTTCGGGAGAGGTGGGATGTCTCCATTTAGAACGGAGATGAGGAGGAATTTATTTAGCTAGACTACAGTGAATCTGTGGAATTCGTTGCCACAGGCGGCCTGTGGAAGCCAAGTCATTGGGTGAATTTAAGGAGGAGTTTGATAGACTGTCGATTAACCAGGGCATGAATGGATTGACTCTTTCTGGCAAGGAAAGCATTGACTCTATCGAGCAAGATGGCGGCATGACTGGTTGCATTGGCTTCTACAGGGTCGACAAAAGGTGCTATCGTTCTACTTAAACATACGTCGAATGATCACAAGATCCTGCTGTACGTTAAGAACTCAAAGGACTGCAGGTCTACACCATCAGCGAGTTGCTTGCTGGCAGAGATAATGAAGAGGCTGTGTAATGTGCTGCTGCCTGAGTCGATGGAGGCTCACAGTCAGATAGCAAGTGGCTGTCACGGTCGCTTCTCTTGTGATCGCAAGTCCCCTTTGGACTTTATTGGTCTGGTACGCCACAGGTTCGATTGATTGGCTGAGGGCAGGGGCGGTTGGCCTCGGTCGTGGCGAGAACTAGGCCTGAAGCCTCGGTGTCGCCCCGATTGCAGCCACTGGACTGAGGAGATGAAGCCACTGCGCTTCGCCGGGGGCCGGTGCACAGCGTCCACAACAGAGTTGGCCCTGCCCCCCACGGTTTTGCCAGGCAGAAGACGGGCTCTGCTGCGGGCAGCTGTGGATGTTTTTGCCGCCACTCACTGGAGTCGGGCCTCAAGCTGCAGAGTCACTTGGTTTTCAGCCGCCGGGGGAGACCCACCCAAGCCATCGTGTTCTAGCGGGGGAGTGGCGCAGCTCAGTTCTGGTCGACCAAAGATTTCAATTGTACTGAGGGGTCTGGACTATGTACAGATGTATACAGAAAGCTGGATCTCCCAGTGGCCACACATTTTAATTCCACATCCCATTCCCATTCTGATATGTCTATCCATGGCCTCCTCTACCGTCAAAATGAAGCCACACTCAGGTTGGAGGAACAACACCTTATATTCCGTCTAGGTAGCCTCCAACCTGATGGCATGAACATTGATTTCTCTAACTTCCATTACTGCCCCTCCTCCCCTTTTTACCCCATCACTTATTTATTCAGTTATTATTTCCTCTTTCCCCCCACCCCTTTTTCTCTCTCTCTCCTTTTCTCTCTCTGCCCCTCTCACAATCACTTTGCCTGTTCTCCATCTCCCTCTGGTGCTCCCCTCCCCCTTTCTTTCTCCTTAGGCCTCCTGTCCCATGATCCTTCTTTCCCTTCTCCAGCTCTGTATCCCTTTTGCCAATCACCTTTCCGGCTCTCAGCTTCATCCCACCCCCTCCGGTCTTCTCCTATCATTTCAGATTTCCCCCTGCCCCTCCTACTTACAAATCTCTTACTATCTTTTCCGTCCTGACGAAGGATCTCGGCCCGAGACGTCGACAGTGCTTCTTCCTATAGATGCTGCCTGGACTGCTGCGTTCCACCAGCATTTTGTGTCTGTTGCTTGTGTTACGTATTCAGGCAACAATAAATATATGTGAGTTAGGCAAGGGTCTTTATAACAAATAACACATTTATTAAACACTGAAAACAAACCCCCCAAAAGTAAACAAACACTAACATAACCGGAAATCAGCTGCTGTGCGGCAGCTTAACAGTTCTTAAAGCGATGTTGCAAAAACAGTTCTTTAAAGTGGTATCGCTAAAAGTTCAAAATGCTCACAGTCCATTTAAAAGGAGAGACTTTTTAAGGCGATTTAAATTCTCTTCCACATCGTTTTTCTTCAGTTTCCAAAGTTGAACTCTTCCCACGAAGAATTTTATGAAACGTAACGGCTTAAAGGCACTGACCTTTCCTTTATCACACTGTCCTCAATCTTCTGCTATCCCACAGAGATTAACACGAGAACAGTCAACGAATTCCTTTCGAATAAGGATCAAATAAGGTCGAACCTGTTTCACCGTCGAAATTCGATTCTCCTCGATCTTTAACTCCCGAACTCCGATCTTCACTCTCCACTAGCAGTATTGTAAAGAAACTGCTGGCAATGACCTTTTAAACTTTAGGCATTAGATAAAACTTCATCTTTCAACTAAACTGCGTCATAACATTAAATCACGCAGTGGCATGAAGTCAAATGGCAAATCCAGCCACGAACTGCCCCACCTCACAGGGTGGGGTCTTCCTTTTATACCCTGTAAAAAAAAACTGTCACATGATCTCTACTGGCGGGAAAATGACATCACTCCACCATCACAAGACCATTACCTCCAGTATAGCTTCAACCCCAGTCACATGACAAGGGTACCACTGTCACGTGTCACGGGTACGTAACACTTGAATTTCCAGCATCTGCAGCTTTCCTCATGTTTACAGATACATTTGCCTGGTTCTGTTTTTTACTAATAGTCTGTACGTGCCTGTATATGCGAGGACGGGGCCTCTAAACCACAGAATCACCTAGCGGGAGTCAGGTGTTGGGTTGAGGGCTGGGCCTCGAACCCACGGGGTCACCTAGCGGGTGTCTGGGTGGGTCGGCAGATGATCTCGATGGGCTGGGAGGTCCGGGCTATATACATGCACATTCTGCATCGTGATATTTTACTGATTCTAAACGGGTTTGTTGACTGGTATGTCCGAGGACTGTGCATCAAGACGCGGTGTCACGGGGAGGGGGGGGTGGCATCAGGACTCCTCGATTCCATGAATATTTTCTGGTGTGTGACTGCTGGTAATGTGTTCTGCGCCTTGGCCCTGGGGTTCCACTGTCTCTTTTGGCTGTATTCAGGAGCTTTCGTGATTGGTTGAATGACAATTAAACTTGAATTGAATACGGAGAGAAGGCGGGAGATTGGGGCTGAGGGGGAAAAATGAATCAGCCATGATGAAATGGTGGAGCAGACTCGGCTGGCCAAATGGTCTGATGGAGATTAGGAGCTTGCAGTAAGACTGTGGTGCTTTGGGAAGTAACACAGGCCCAGGGAATAGTAAAGCATTGCCACGCTAGGAAAAATGATTTATCCCTTTGAGCCGGTACCAGCTCAGGATAAGCAATCTAACTAATCCTATCGCTCCACTCTTCCTCCCCAGTTCTGAATAAACATTTCCAACAATGGGTCAACATGGTCGCACAGCGGTTGGCGTGACGTTTTTACAGCGCCAGCTCTCGGATCGGGTTGCAGTTCCAGCTCTGCCTGCAAGGGGTTTGTACATTCTTCCTGCATGGGTTTCCTCCGGGTGTTCTGGCTTCCTCCCACGTTCCTAGTCGTACGGCCAGGGTAAGTGAGTCGCGGGCATGCCGTTTTGGCGCCGGAAATG
The DNA here is from genome assembly GCF_048418815.1 of Hemitrygon akajei. Classification (NCBI taxonomy): domain Eukaryota; kingdom Metazoa; phylum Chordata; class Chondrichthyes; order Myliobatiformes; family Dasyatidae; genus Hemitrygon; species Hemitrygon akajei. Next base: position 15,498,574 of record NC_133147.1, on the reverse strand, counting down.
TGGCGACTCGTACGGGGTGCCCAGCACGAGGCCCAAGAGAACGCACACCGGTCCTCGTCGAGGGATCAGAAGTGGAAAGGCTGAGCAAATTCTTTTCTTTCTTTCTTTTCAAATCTTATTATTATTATTATTATTCAAATTCAAGTTCCTGGGGGTGGGGGTCAACATCTCTGAGGATCTATCCTGGACCCGAAACATCAACACAGTTGCATAGAAGGCACGTCAGCGGCTATATTTCATTAGGAGTCTGAGTACGTCACAAAATACACTTGAAAATTTTCACAGATGTACCGTGGGGAGCTTTCTAACTGGCTACATCACCGACTGGTATTGGGTGGGGGAGCTACGGCACAGGATCAAAATAAGCTGCAGAGAGTTGTGAACTCAGTCAGCTCCATCATGGGCAGCAGCCTCCCCAGCATCCAGGACACCTTCAAGGAGTGATGCCTCAAAAAAGGGGCATCCATCATTAAGGACTCTATCACCCTCTTCTCATTACCACCGTCTGGGAGGAGGTACAGGAGCCTAAAGGCACACACTCAACGATTCAGGAACCAGCTCTGCCATCCGATTTCAACTCATCTTCTTCAGGGACAATCCCCGACAAAGATGGAGTCTGTTAACAAAACATCAGTTATAGTTGATATCTGTACCCAGCTGGAAGCCTGAGAAGAGTTTATCAGAATTGGATTTAACACCATCGGCATATGCCATGAAATTCGTTCATCTTTACAAACATTCTCATCAGAAAGTTTCTACTTCTGCTGCCCCCTTCAGGAAATATAATCCAGACACCAACAGGAGAAAGAGGCGTATAATTTATTTATTCAGGAATATATTATTTATCCAAGTGCATATGAAACATTTAAGTGATGTATGTTTAATTATCGATGACTAAGCAGATTTCTACCATCCCACTTGCTTTAGTACATTACTTTCTTAAAATGGTTTTGTACTTTTTAATGCTTTAATGCTTAGGATGATGCAGTAGCATAGTGGTTAGCACAACGCTTTACAGCGCCTGCGACTGGGTTCAATTCCCGCCGCTGCCCGTAAGGAGTTTGTACGTTCTCCCCCGTTACAGCGAGGGTTTCCTCCAGGTGCTCCGGTTTCCTCCCACAGTCCAAAGGCGTACAGCTGAGGGTTGGTAAGTGTGGGCATGCTACGTCAGAGCGGGAAGTGTGGCAACCCCTGCATATACTCGGACGCTAAGAAGGACGCATTTCACTGTGTGTTTCGATACGTGTGACAAATAAAGCTAATCTCTCTTTTAGATCTGAGTATCTTGGAAAGCTTTCACAGATCTTTGTCCAAAGGTACTCGCAGTACAGATTCTCCTTCGGAGCCTACGTTACAGATCCATGCACGTGAGCGGGAGTCTGGGAGACCATCGGGAGAATCTGCTGTGTTGATGCAGTGTCCTCCACCAGCAGGTACTCTGATTGTCACCACGTTTCCAACTGTTTGGATTAGTGGCCAACTTTATTCACAATAAGCACTTACAATAGGTGTATCAGGAATTTGCTGTGCTGTTTTGGTCAAGGCACGACATGCAACAAAAAACAAAACAACATTCAGCGATTATGAGAATAAAGGATTGTATTCTTTACAAACGGTAGACAGGAACAGAAAATTGCCATAACCTGCGGAGGCATGTGCATTCATTTTATCTTGTGCAAACATTTTATTGTTTTTTGGGTAAACATTTTAAAACTGTTGAAGTGTTGCTGGAGCAGAACTGTGGGAGAAGTCCTCGTTAACCTTGGAGTACTCATTAACCGTTACAATGCTTGAACACCATTCAAGAAAGCATCATGTGAATTCCAGAATGTTTCCTCTGGTGCTCCGGTTTCCTCCCACATTCCAAAGACATATGCGTGAGGGTCAGTAAGTTGCGACCATCCTATGTTGGTGCTGGAAGCGTGGCGAAACTTGCGGGCTGCCCCCCCCCCCCGAACAATCCTTGGACGGTGTCGGTCGTCGACGCAGACCACCGTCGGTTTCGACGTACTTGTGACAAATAAAGCTAATCTTTACTATCTTTATTGGATTTTAATTGGGTTCAGAGTAACTACAGGAAATGACAAGAAATGCGGAAATGTTTAAGTGGAAGGAGACTGAAGTCCTGAAGGAGGGTCTCGGCCCAAGACGTCCATAGATGCTGCTTGACCTGCTGAGTTCCTCCGGCACTTTGTGCCTTTTGCGGAAGGAGACTGATTTCAAATTTCAGGGGATTGGAAGGGGATCCATCCCAGATAGACTAGCATCAGAGATCAACCATTCAAACGGTGACTAGCCTTCACATAAATCACATTGCCGCAAGGGAGAAAGGAAGAAATTTGGAACTCCCAGGATGACTGGAAAGCACATGACCGAACTAAAAACAACTTCAGAGAAATAATTGGACTATTTATTGCCTTGGTGGGGTTGGGGGTGGGGTACACAGTGGAGCAGCTGGTAGAGTTGCCCATGGTTAACCAAAATAAACTTTATTCATAGTAAAAATATTTATACAAATAAACTTAGGACCTTATTCCAGGAAACTTAGAAGATTGAGATGAGATTTGATAAAGGTATACAAAATTGTGTGTAGGCCTCCGTTAGTCTCAATAGACCATGGATTTGCACCTTGGAAAGTTTCCAGGGCGCAAGCCTGGGCAGGGTTTTTTTTAGGGAAGACCAGCAGTTGCCCAAGCTGCAAGTCTCCCCTCTCCATGCCACTAATGTTGTCCAAGGGAAGGACATTAGGTACAAAATTATGAGGGGTATAGATAGGGTAAATGCAGGCTGGCTTTTTCCATTGAGGCTGGGTGGGACTCCAAGTAGAGGTCATGGGTTAAAGGTGAAAGGTGAACAGTTTAAGGGGAACGTGAGGGGAAAGTTCTTCACTCAGAGGATGGTGAGGGTGTGGAATGAGCTGCCAGCACAAATGGTGCATGTGAGCTCGATTTCAACGTTTAAGAGAAGTTTGGATCGGTACATAGATGGTAAGGGAATGGAGGGCTATGGTGCCAGTGCACGTCATTTGGAGTAGGCAGTTTAAATGGCTCTGCATGTACTAGATGGGCCAAAGAGCCTGTTTCTGTGCTGTACTTTTCTATGACTCTAAACTATGCAATTCCTTTTCATTCTTGCGTACATTTATGGACAATGCATTCAGTTGTATTCTGTTACAGTTCTTAAAATCAATAGCACTGTGCCACTTATGTGGCCCCATCATGGTACAGGGAGCTGTCTGTAACGTGCAGATGTGTGCTCAAATCTCACTTGCATGTTTTCCCTATGACAGGGTTTCCTCCAGGTGCTCTGGTTTCCTCCCACATCCCATGGACCTGCTGGCTGGTAGATTAATCGTCCACAGTAAATTTCCCTTGGTGTGTTGGTAGGTTAATAGTCCATTGTAAATTCCCCTTGGGATGTCACTGACGGGTAGAAACTGGGAATGTAGAGACAGAAAAAAAGGCATTACTGGAGTATCAAAATAAATGATTGGCTGATGGTCAGTATGAACTCGATGGGCAGAATGGTCTGCTTCCCTGTAGTTTGAATTTATGACTTCATGGCTCTACCTCAGTCATCAAGCTGAAGGTGAGGCAAGTATGACATTACCAGGGTATGAAAGAGCGGATATAGGATCGGAAGATGTGGAATCCTTGTGTACAGAGTTAAGAAACTGAAAGCATATGAAGGAAACCTAATGGAAGTTACATTGTCGTTGTTCCTTTCCACACCTTGTAGCACACTTGCCATTCCTCTAGCATTTTTGTCTGGTTCTAACGAGGCCAAGTTGCTGGTTCCACGCTCAACCTAGCACAAAGGGAAAGCACGCAAGGAGCCGGCCAGATTCGAACCCAGGACCACTCACCTCAACGTCTGGTGCGGATGCCACTACACCACCGGCCGGCTAGATGAGAGTTATATACAGACCTCCAAACACTAGCCAGGATGTGGGCTACAAATTACAAAGGGAGATTTAAAAAAAACGCATGTCAATAGGGTAATTTTATGATTGCATAGTAGATGTCAATATGCAGGTAGATTGGGAAAATCAGGTGCTGCTGGATACCAAGAGAAGGAATTTTGTGAAATGCTATGAGATGGCTTTTTGGAGCAGCTAGTGGTTGAGCTGACTAAGGGAAAGGAAATTCTGGCTTGGGTGCAGTGTAATGAGACGTATTTGATTAGGGAGCTTAAGGTAGAGGAAGCCTTAAAAGACCGTAATCATTATGGTACAATTCATCCTTCAATTTAAGTCAAGTCAAGTCACTTTTATTGTCATTTCGACCATAACTGCTGGTACAGTACACAGTAAAAATGAGACAACGTTTTTCAGGACCATGGTGTTACATGACACAGTACAAAAACTAGACTGAACTACATAAAAAAACAACACAGAGAAAGCTATACTAGACTACAGACCTACACAGGACAGCGTAAAGTGCACAAAAACAGTGCAGGCATTACAATAAATAATAAACAGGACAATAGGGCAAAGTATCAGTCCAGGCTCTGGGTATTGAGGAGTCTGATAGCTTGGGGGAAGAAACTGTTACATAGTCTGGTCGTGAGAGCCCGAATGCTTCAGAGCCTTTTCCCAGACGGCAGGAGGGAGAAGAGATTGTATGAGGAAGAGGGAGGACCTAAAGTCAGATGTACCAGTTTTACAATAGAGTATAGAGAATTACTGAGGCATGGGAGAGGAGCTGGACAAAGTTGATTGGAAGGGGACTCTAGCAGGGATGACAGCAGAACTGTAATGGCTGGAGTTTCTGGGAAAAATATGGAAAGTGAGATACATTTCTACATCCCAAAGAAGTATTCTAAAGGCAGGATGATATAGCCGAAGCTGACAAGAGAAGTCAAAAGCAACATAAAAGCAAATGAGAGGGCATACAACAGAGCAGAAATTAATGGGAAGTAAGAGGATTGGGAAGCTTTTAAAAACCAACAGAGGCGACTAAAAAGCCATCCGGAGAGAAAAGATGAAATATGAAGGTAAGCTAGCCAATATGAAAGAAGATAGCAAAGCTTTTTCAGATGTACAGTATAAAGAGTAAAAGAGAGCTGAGAGTAGACGTTGGCCACTGGAAAAATAACGCTGGGGAAGTACTACTGGGTTCAAGGAAATGGCAGAAAAGCAAAGTAAGTATTTTACATCCGTCGCCACTGTGGAAGACACTAGCAGTATGCTGGAAGTTTGAGAGTGTCAGGGGGCAGGAGTGAGTGTAGTTGCTGTTTCTAAGGAGGTGCTTGGGAAGCTGAAAGGTCTGAAGGTAGATAGGTCACCTGAACCTGATGGACTACACCCCAGGGTTCTGAAAGGCAAAGCTGAGGAGGTTGTGGAGACATTAGTAATGATCTTTCAAGAATCACTACATTCTGGCATGGTCCCAGAGGACTGGAAAATTGTTAATGTCACCCCACTCTGCAGGAAGGGAGGGAGGTAGAAGTAAGGAAAGGATAGGCCTGTAAGCCTGACCTCAGTGGTTGGGAAGACGTTGGAGTCGATTGTTAAGGATCAGATCTCAGGGTACATGATAAAATAGGTCAAAGTCAGCAAGGTTTCCTTCAGGGAAAATCTTGCCCGAGAAATCCGTTGAAATTCTTTGAGGAATTAACAAGCAGCATAGACAAAAGAGAATTGGCGGATATTGTGTGTTTAGATTTTCGGAAGGCCTTTGACAAGGTGCCACACATGAGGTGCTAAATAAGATGGTATTACAGGAAAGACACTAGCATGGATGGGGCATTGGCTGATTGGCTGAAGGCAAAGAGTGGGAGTAAATGGAGCCTCTTCTGATTGGCTGCCAGTGACTAGAGGTGGTCGGTGTTGGGACCGCTTAATTTTATGTTATATATCAATGATTTGGATGATGGAATTGATGGCTTTGTCTGTGTCTTAGCTTGAAGAAAATTAGAAGTCGAACCTTTATTTGATTTTGAGAAGAGATGGGGCTCATTTGCTTGTTATTATCATTTCAGTTAACTGATAGATTTCCTCCATGATCTAAATGTAAATATTTTTCTGATATATCTTTTCTTGTTGGCGGTTTGATGTTTATTTTTAGAAGCTTTTTGTATGACGCATGGCTCTGGGGTTGTACCTCCAATGGGTTTCTTTTTTTCTCTCCTCACTTTTCTTGCTTAGTAGGGTTTTTTTTAATTCACAAAAATTTTCAATCTTTAAGATAATTTCTTCTTTTTGAGGCATTGTAAGCGTTGTTACTTCGATGTACTTGTGCTATTTTTGAATAATAATAATAAAAAGATTTGAAAAGAAAGGAATTGATGGCTTTGTGGCTAACTGTGCAGATGATACAAAGACAGGTGGAAGGGCAGGTAATGCTGAGGAAGCAAGAAGGGAGGCTACAGAAGCTTTTGGACAGATTAGAAGAAGTGGCAGATGAAATACTGAGGCAGGAACTGCATGGTCGTGCACTTTGGTAGAAGGAACAAGAGTGTAGACTATTTTCTAAATGGATAGGAAATTCAAACGTGCGAGTGCAAAGCGGCTTGGGAGTCCTCATGCTGAATTTCCTAAAGGTTAACTTGCAGTTTCAGTCAGTGGTGAGGGAGGCAAATGTGTTGTTAGCATTCACTTCAAGAGGACTGGAGTATAAAAGCAATGATGTGATGCTGAAGTTTTGTAAGGCACTGGTGAGGTCTCACTTGGAGTACTGTGAGCAGTTTTGGGCCCCTTATCTTAGAAAGGATGTGCTGACATTTGGAGAGGGTTCAGAGGAAGTTCGTGTAAATGATTCCAGAAATGAAAGGAACTTGTTTGAGGAGTGTTTGATGGCTTTGAATCTGTACTCGCTGGAATTTAGAAGAATGCAGGGGGAGCTCATTGAAACCTATCAAATGTTGAAAGGCTGAGATTGAGTGGATGTGGGCAGGATGTTTCCTATAGTGGGTGAGTATAGGACCAAAGGGCACAGCCTCACTTAGAATGGAAATGAGGAGAAATTTCTTTAGCCAGAGAGAGGTAAATCTGTAGAATTCATTATCACAGGTGGCTGTGGAAGCTAGATCTTTAGGTACATTTAAGGTAAGGGTTGATAGGGTCTTAATTAGCAAGGGCATGAAAGGTTCTTGATTAGTTAGGGTGATGCACCATCAATAACTCTTGGAGACGTGAGGCGAGATATAGCCTTTTATTGGCTGGAAGAAAGAACAAGCAGCAATTGACCACCACACTACATCCTGGAGACTGAGGCCGGGGCGGTGTTTCCAATCGCCTTTATACCAGGGTCCGTGGGAGGAGCCACGGTCAGTGGGAGGAGCCACAGGAGCAGTCAGCGGGGGTGGGGGGGGCGTGTCCAGACAGGTATATGTAGTTCACCACATAGGGTATGAAAGATTACGGGGCGAAGTCAGGAGAACAGGGTTGAAAGGGAAAATGCATCAGCCATGATAAAATGGCGGCGCAGACGTGATAGTTTAATTCTGCTCCTAACTCTTATGGTCTTTTGTTAGGTAGCTGACTGCAAACACTGTTGTACAGCAAACAATCATTTTACTCAGTAAGCAATATTCATTTAAAGGTCAAAGTTCAAAGTAAATTTTATTATCAGAACGTATACATGTCATCACATACAGCCTTGAGATTCTCTTCCTGTGGGCATACTATAGAACAGTAACTGTAAACAGGATCAATGAACAAGAAACTGTGCCAGTGCAAATATAGTAAAAAATATCTAGAGCATGAAATAACAGGATATAGAGACCTTAAAGTGAGACCATCAGTTGTGGGAACACCAGAAATAGAATGAGTGGAGTTATCCTCTTATGTTCGAGAGCCTGATGATTGAGGGGTAGTAACTGTTCTTGAAGCTGGTGGTGCGAGCCCTGAGGCTCCTGTACCTTCTACCTGACAGCAGCAGCGAGGAGAGAGCCTGGCCTGGGTGGTGAGGATCTCTGATGGGTGCTGCTTTTCGATGGCAACGTTTCATGTAGGTGTGTTGATTAGGAGCAGAGGAAATGGAAACTACAGCCACTTCTCAGTCAGAGCAGGATTTTTTTTCTCATAAAACTGAAGTAAACAGAGAAAAAAATCATATATAAATTCTACACAGGAAATCAATCTTAGTCACTTAAAACATCGTGGGCGCTGAGTTTGATTGACAGGAGAAATGCCCAATCATCTCTATCCTGGCTGCCTGTATAGTTATCAACATATGCAGCCTTGATGCATGCTAGATTGATAAATAAATCGAGAAACCGTCTGAAGAAATAGGAAAGGAAATAACGGGAATGAAGAGAGTGAGTTTAGTGATGAGTGTAAAAAGGAAGCAGAAATCTTTTAAAGCATATAAATCATTGAATTGCCTGTGGACACATTTATGTTGCTGTTTGCACAGATGATTGATGGAGGTAGATGCACCGACAAGAATCTTCTGTTGTAGGCAGTAACTCTTCACTAAGTGCATTGCTTTTACAATGATATATTAAACTTTCATCTATATAGCTCAGTTAAAGATGTCTTTGCATTTGTATCAGAATTAGATTTAGTATCGCCGGCAGATGTAGTGGAGCTTGCTCTGCGAAAGCAATACATTGCAATACACAATAATAAAAACTGTGAATTATAGACATCTTCTTTCTTCCCGTTTCCATTGTTCAAAGTCGATGGCACAGTTGGAGTTCTGAAGTTCTGATACTGTTCATTACTGTTGGAAATCTTCTTCTTTTACTTGGGGCCTGGGCTGCCAGTGGAGCATAAGCCATTGATGACTTCCCATCTCCATTGTTCAAAGTCAATGTTATGGTTGGAGCTCATCAATGTTTCTGTAATCCATTGTGTCCACTGTACAGGGGATTGGCTTCACCTGAGCCCTGTTGGCTGGCCTTACCCATTTCCACCTCTCTCAATGTATGGTGAAGTGTGAACTACTTCTTCTTCTTTGGCTGTCCATCGACTTTCGATGATGACTGAGGCCTGGGCAAGGTTGTATGGGAGACCTGCAGTTGCCCAAGCTGCAAGCCTCCCCTCTCCACGCCACCAATGTTGTCCAATGTTGGAGAGTATAACATCGGTAGCAGAGCGAAGGGCGCTGAGTAGGCTACGGTCAATTATGGAAAACCCTGAACATCCTCTACATAGCACCATCCAGAGACAGAGAAGCAGTTTCAGCGACAGGTTGCTATCGATGCAATGCTCCTCAGACAGGATGAAAAGATCAATACTCCCCAATGCCATTCGGCTTTACAATTCAACCGCCAGGAGTAAGATATGTTAAAGTGCCGGGGTTAGGACTCAATGTATTTAAGTAAACTACTTAAGAACTTTTTAAAAGCTATTATTAATGCTTTTTGAGAGGGTGATTTTAGATGCATATCATATTTTTACTGAGTTAAGTATTGTATGTAATTAGTTTTGCTACAATAAGTGTATGGGACATTGGAAAAAATGTTGAATTTCCCCATGGAGATGAATAATCTATCTATCTATCTATCAAGGGAAGGGCATTAGGACCCATACAGCTTGGAACCAGTGTCGTCGCAGAGCAATGTGTGGTTAAGTGCCTTGCGCGAGGACACAACACGCCGCCTCAGCTGAGGCTCAAGCTAGCGACCTTCAGATCACTGGACCAACACCTTATCCACTTGGCCATGTGTCACACACACACACACACACACACACACACACACACACACACACACACACACACACACACACACACACACACACACACACACACACACACACACACACACAATTAAGTAGTGCAAAAAAGTAGTGAGGTAGTGTCCATGGGTTCAATATCCATTCAGAAACCAGATGGCAGAGGGGAAGAAACTGTTCCTTATTCATTGAGTGTGTGCCTTCAGGCTTCTGTACCTCCTCCCTGATGGTAGCAATGAGAACAAGGCGTGACCTGGGTGTTGCAAGTCCTTAATGATGGGTGTTGCCTCTCTGAGGCATCGCTCCTTGAAGATGTCCATTCCAATTGTATTGTACACAATTAAGTCAAAAATCAAGACAGACAGTTAGAGTGAGTGAAATGCAGATTTTCATGGGGAAACAGAGGGTGTGCCTGTTATTAACTGAGCAATTTGGTGTCAGTGTGGAGATGCGCCTCCACCAAAGCAGGTGTAAGGTGGCCCTTCCCTCTGCTAGCCTGCAGGTCACCCGTGGGCAAGGTGTAGCACCCGCTTAATCACCCCCCTCCCCGATCAAGGTCACTTGAAGCCATGGGAGCAGGTGATGGGTCAATGAGCAGCCGGTGCAGATCACATGTCCTGGTTACGTGACCGTAGACAATCTCTGAAGAGTATTGTTAATGGCAGGGGTCACCCACCCAGGCACTGTCCAGAAGAAGGCAACGAGAAACCACTTCTGTAGAAATTTTTTTGCCAGGAACAATCACGGTCATGAAAGACCATGATCACTCACGTCATAAGTCAGGGCACATAACGAAAAAATGAATTGAAAAGTAAAGAACTACAGATAGCGTAGATATGAAAAAGAAGGAAGTGGTGGAAACCCTCAGCAGGTCAGGCAGCATCTGGTGGAGGAGAATATTTGTGGTATGCAAGCAATTCTGTCTTCGATTCCCCCCCCCCCGTTACTTTTCTAGTGCATCAACAAGGGTATAGATGAGATATCCTGCACTTCTCCAGAACAGGGGAAAGTCATCGCTTTTGCTGACAATCTCCATTCTGTTCCCATCTTCACAGGGTCCACCCCGACTCTTCCCTTCCTTTCTTCTCTGATCCATGCAAGATAAACATTGACAACCAGGATCCATCACAAGCCCAAAGACTTCCACGTCCATCTCGACTACACATCCTCGAGTCCCGTTTCGGGTAAGGATTCTATTCGATTCCCTCAATTTTGCCTTTTGTTGTACCTGCTCGGGTGATGAGACATTCCACACTGGTGCAAGTTGAAGATCGAGACCATGTTAATTATCATTCAACCCTGTACATTTATACTGCCAAATGAAACAATGTGCCTCCAGACCATGGGACACAACACTGTACTGTACGTACAACTCACACACAACATTGAAAGTAATATTGGCTGGCTCAGTGGAGATCCTGAGATGCCCAGTTGTCAAGATCCCCCTCTCGGCCTCACCAGTGTAGTCCAAAGGAAAGTTTATGAAGCAATACGTCTGACACCAGCTCGGCTGTAGGAGCTGCCGGAAGGATGTTCAATGACGTCCAGCCGCCTTAGGGGCTCCAGTCCGGATTTGCTGTCTGGGTTTACTCCCGTAGTCTTTGTCTCTCACACGGCAGTGAGGCTATTTACCCACAGCTGGGGATCTGGTTCACGAGCACCAGGGTGCGTCCACACACCGGTGGGCCTGCGTGCTACGTCTGCAGGGGCCAGACCTCCTCCCTCTCCTCTGTAATTCAGCCTGAGTCCAAGAGGAGTTCAGTTTCCGTGCGTCGCTGCCGAGGAGGTTCTACATGAGGCTTGCTGGTGGCAGGGAGAGACGTACACGCTCGTCTCTCCTTTTCGCAAGACTGCTGGCCAGCAGTGGAAGCTGAACGTGAGAGCGACAAGCACTACCCACGACACTACCACACCAGACGCATCACAAAAACCATTTTGACACCACAGTTAATAAATAATAAAATATATTCTAGAAGTTTGACATTTAGCAAAAGGTGCATTTGCAACACAAGTTAAAAAGTAAACAGTATAATGCTACAGGCGCTTCACACGCGACGAGATGTGGGTGGTGGCGGGGAGTTCAGGAGTCCCACGGTCTGGGGGAAGAAGCTGTTTCCCACCCTAGCAGTCCTTGCCCTAATGCTGTGATACCTCCTGCCCGATGTTAGGGGGTCAAAGGTATTGTGGGACGGATGGGAGAGATCTTTTACAATGTTACGGGCCCTGCGTACACAGCACTCCTGATAAATATCTCTGATGGGTGGAAGAAAGACCTCGATGATCCTCTCAGCAACCTTTGCAATCCTTTGTAGGGTCTTGCCACCAGATGCCTTGCAGTTCCCACACCAGGTGGTGATACAGCTGGTCAGGTCTCTCTCAAAGGTGCACCAGTAAAATTTGGTTAGAAATCCTGGGAGGGGAGACAGGCTCTCCTCAGTATCCGCACAAAGTGCAGACACTACTGTGCTTTCTTGACCTAAGAGGTGGTGTTGAGGGACCAGGTAAGATCGTCCATTATATGCACTCCAAGAAACTCGGTGCTCCCAACTCTCTCCACGAAGGAGCCACTCAGACGCAGTGAGGAGTGAGGAAGGGTCAGCCTGCATCTTCCTAAAGTCCACAATCATCTCTTTCCTCTTGTCCGCGTTGAGGTTCAGGTTGTTGTGCTCACACCATTCTACGAGCTGCTCTACCTCTTCTTGTCACCGTTGATGAGTCCAGCCGCTGTTGTGTCATCAGCGAACCTGACGATTCGGGTTGAGCTAAACCTAGTTGTATTCACGAGTCAGCAGAGTGAACAGCAGCGGGCTGAGCACCCCGCTCTGGTGGGAGTACTGGTGCTCAGCGTGATGAAGCGAGAGATGACGTCTTGTTTCTTCCTGCACCCCAGCTTTCCCATTACCCTCGCGGACAGATAGAAACATAGACAACCTACAGCACAATGCAGCTCCTTCAGCCTACAAAGCTCCATATACCTATCCAGGAACCTCTTAAATGACCCTATCGTATCCGCCTCCACCACTGTAACATGCAGCCCATTCCACGCACTCACCACCCTCTGCGTAAAAAAACTTACCCCTGACATCTCCTCTGTACCTACTCCCCAGCACCTTAAACCTGTGTCCTCTTGTGGCAACCATTTCAGCCCTGGGAAAAAGCTCTGACTATCCACACAATCAATGCCTCTCATCATCTTATACACCTCTATCAGGTCACCTCTCATCCTCCGTCGCTTCAAGGAGAAAAGGCCAAGTTCACTCAACCTATTCTCATAAGGCACACTCCCCAATCCAGGCAACATCCTCGTAAATCTCCTGTGCACCCTTTCTTTGGTTTCCACATCCTTCCTGTAGTGAGGTGACCAGAACTGAGCACAGTACTCCAAGTGAGGTCTGAGCAGGGTCCTATATAGCTGCAACATTATACCTCTCAGCTCTTAAACTCAATCCCACCACTGATGAAAGCCAATGAACCGTGTGCTTTCTTAACCACAGAGTCAACCTGCGCAGCAGCTTTGAGTGTTGTATGGACTCGGACCCCAAGATCCCTCTGATCCTCCACACTGTCAAGGGTCTTACTATTAATATGCTCAGTTATGATCCATGTATACCCCTCTTCTTCCAGCTAGAACAAGGACAAAGTTCTCCAGGTCCTTAACTCCCACTCCACCTGACTCCACATTCAATGGATCATCCTTTCATACACCACCAGACACATCTTCCCTGCCTTCCACATTCGGCATTTTGAAGGGACCATTCCCTTTCCAACTCCCAAATCTGCCTTTCCATCTCTGCCAAACTCTCCCCTTCCCACCACACTTCCCCCTGCTACACTACCTCAAGATGATGCCAGTTGACAACGTGACCAACAACAACATCCTGCAGACAGTTCATGAAACTACTTCTTTCAAATAGGATTCTACTACAAAGCTGCATATGGTTAGAATCTGTGATCTACATTTTGATGGTGTGTTTTCAGACCAATTGAGATTGAGTGAACTGGCACTTGGCTGTCTCCGAGGGAGTTCGATGAGGTTTGGAGTGGAGTGTGCAGCCTGGAGGCCTGGGACCCTGGAGACCATGATCAAATCCATTGTTTCTCTCTGACTGAGGCATTAACAGGGTAAGTCCATGATTGACTCCATTGCTTCTCTCCGATTGAGGTGTTGTGGGTGCAAGCCCATGACCAACACCATTGCTTCTCTCCGACTGAGGCGTCGAGGGTGTGAGTCCATGACGGACTCCATTACTTCTCTCCAATTGAGGTGTCGGGCGGGTGTTCGGCACACCCTGTCTGCGTTTGAACAGAGTTCCTCTCCCTCACGCCAGCAGCTTTTGGAGGAAATTGCAGGAGTCTTAGGATTCACAGTGCAAGGATTGATCGGAGAAGCTATGCACCTGTTCTGGGAGACTTCGATGTTCATTTTGCATGTATTTCTTGATTCCAGTTAGTCTTTTTATTTTGCTGGTTTGATCAATGCAGACTGGGGCACTTACATAAGAACATAAGAACATAAGAGATAGGAGCAGGAGTAGGCCAATCGGCCCCTCAAGCCTGCTCCGCCATTCAACAAGATCACGGCTGATCCAATCTTAACTCTAGTTTTCACTGAATCCCACAAGGCAACAGTGCCAACCAACAGGGCACCATGCTGCCCATTTTATTTTATTATTCATCCCGCCCAAACCCATGTGATCACCCGGGGAAGAAAAACCGATTTGCCAATTGAGGAGAAAAAATCTGGAAAATTCCTCTCCGACCCATCCAGGCTATCGAAAACTGGTCCAGGAGATCACATGGCTGATCTAAACCTAGCCTCATGTCCACTTACCCGCTCGCTCACTGTATCCCCTAATGCCATTTTTATCCAGGAAAATGTCTATCTCCTGCAAAGAATTCTTAAGCAAAGAGCCATTTTTAAGCAAAGAATAGTTCTGTTGTCTGCAATGCGCCAGCAGCGGACACTGAACTGAACTAAATTAAATACGACTGGACTCCTGGTTTAAAGTTTGATATTCCATGCGGTGTTCTCTTGCTCTTTGCACAATTTGTTCTTTTATTTTGTACATTGGATGTTCGATGTCACTACCTTTGACTCAATTTAACTCTACTATGAAAAGGTACGTGGCATTTTACAACCCGAAAGGCACTATATGAATGCAATATGCTGTCACCGCTTTAAAAAAAACTTTAATCACGTACACTTTCAAACTGTCTCTTTATGAACAAGTTTTTCTTCAGCCAATAATGGGAAATTTAATTAAAAAGCAACTATAAACACATCCAGAATGTCTTTAATGACTGATAACAGCTGTGTTCAAGGACAGGATAATTAATTTAGTTAATGTGTTGAATGCATGTGTTGTATTTCCACTTCCCTATCAATATACATTCCAACATCTTGTTTGAATGTAATGAGATGGTGAAATAGATCAGATTTTCCTGTATTTTCTCCTGAGCTTCTGAATCAATAGGTCGGTTATGATTACTTGTTTCACATCACGACTTTGTTTACTGAGGTTTCAGTAACTCCCCTCCCCCCCTCAATTAAATGGAACATGGTGAGGTACCTCAAAATCATCTAACTAAAAATGCATAATAGCTGAAAAGCAGGCTGACTCTAGCAGATGTGGAGCTAACCTATTGTAGCAAATCCACTTCAGTTGGAACCCAGTACTATGGAATCAAAAGCAACACACACAGGAAATGCTGGAGGAACTCAGCAGGCCAGGCAGTCTCTTTGGAAAGGAGTAAACAGTCTACGTTTCGGGCCGAGACCCTTCATCAGGCCAGGCAGTCTCTTTGGAAAGGAGTAAACAGTCTACGTTTCGGGCCGAGACCCTTCGTCAGGTCAGGCAGTCTCTTTGGAAAGGAGTAAACAGTCTACGTTTCGGGCCGAGACCCTTCGTCAGGCCAGGCAGTCTCTTTGGAAAGGAGTAAACAGTCTACGTTTCGGGCCGAGACCCTTTGTCAGGCCAGGCAGTCTCTTTGGAAAGGAGTAAACAGTCTACGTTTCGGGCCGTGACCCTTCCTCAGGCCAGGCAGTCTCTTTGGAAAGGAGTAAACAGTCTACGTTTCGGGCCGAGACCCTTCGTCAGGCCAGGCAGTCTCTTTGGAAAGGAGTAAACAGTCTACGTTTCGGGCCGAGACCCTTCGTCAGGCCAGGCAGTCTCTTTGGAAAGGAGTAAACAGTCTACGTTTCGGGCCGAGACCCTTCGTCAGGCCAGGCAGTCTCTTTGGAAAGGAGTAAACAGTCTACGTTTCGGGCCGAGACCCTTCATCAGGCCAGGCAGTCTCTTTGGAAAGGAGTAAACAGTCTACGTTTCGGGCCGAGACCCTTCATCAGGCCAGGCAGTCTCTTTGGAAAGAAGTAAACAGTCTACGTTTTGGGCCAAGACCCTTCATCAGGACTGGAAAAAAAACTGAGAGGTCAGAGTAAGAAGATGGGGGAAGGGGAGGAAGAAGTACCAGGTGGTGGATAATAGGGAGAGGGGAAGGGGTGATGTAAAGAGCTGGGAAGTTGATTGGTGAAAGAGATAAAGGGCTGGAGGAGGGGGAATCTGATAGGAGAGTGTAGAGGAGGAGGAGCAACAGAGGGAGGTGATGGGCAGGTAAATCAAATCATTTGCTGTAACAATGAATATGTAAGTCTATTTTATGGTTATTTTTCCAATGGTTCAAAGAGTTAATATCACCAGCGTATGTCGTGAAATTTATTAACTTTGCGGCAGCAGTACAATGCAATACATGATAATACTATATATAATTTAAAACTGTAAATTACATTAAATATATGTAAAATAGTAAAATTAAATTAAGTTGTGGAAAACTAGAAATAAAAAAGTAGTGAGGTAGTGTTCATGGATTCAGAAATCTGATGGCAGAGGGAAAGAAGCTGTTCCTGAATCGCTGACTGTGTGCCTTCAGGCTTCTGTACCTCCTTCCCGGTGGTAACAGAGTGAAGAGGGCACACCCTGGGTGATGGGGGTCCTTAATGATGGACGACGCCTTCTTGAGGTACCTTGAAGATGTCTTGGATACTACAGAGGCTAGTGCCCATGATGGAGTTGACTAATTTTACAACTCTGCAGCTTACTTTGATCCTGTTGTAGCTAGGGAAGGGAATTGGAAATCATTTATTGGATGTGGTTTAGTATTGTCAGCTGTACTGAAATACAGTCAAAAGCCCTGCTAAAGGGTCTCAGCCCGAAACGTCCACTGTTTACTCTTTTTCATAGATGCTGCCTGGCCTGCTGAGTTCCTCCAGCATTTTGTGTGTGTTGCGCTGGAAAAATTGTCTTGCATATTGTTCATACAGATCAACTCCTTACGCAGTGCATTGAGATAGTTCACGCTAAAACAGTAACAGAATGCAGAATAAAGTGTACCACCACAGAGGAAGTCCTCCTTGATGGACATGGCCTTGTCGTAGGGTTTGGAGGCTCGCGTGCCTCGATGACCTGGAGCTCTATGTTGGCTGGAGTCAGGGCTTTATGCTTTGGCTCTTGGTAGGGTCACCCATGCCAAACAGGTCAAAGGGTAGAGGTCAGACTAAGAGTGGTCCACCGGTCCTCCAGGTTCCGGAGTTCAGCTCAGGGCTAACAACCCTGACTGGTCAAACAAAATTGTTACGGAAACAGCAATGAAGAATCCTTCTATGTCTGAGTGCGACGGGTATTTCTGAGTCTCCACCCAGAGACTGACAGTAGTGAGAACCGAGAGGAAGCTACTGACACGATGAAGGAAGCCCTGAACACCGCCAGAGATGGAGGAACTTCACTGCTGCCGTAGAGAGAATACAGAGGAGATTTACTAGAATGTTACCTGGGTTTCAGCACCTGAGTTACAGAGAAAGGTTGAACAAGTTAGGTCTTTATTCTTTGGAGCGTAGAAGGTTGAAGGGGGGACTTGATAGAGGTATTTAAAATTATGAGGGGGATAGATAGAGTTGACGTGGATAGTCTTTTTCCATTGAGAGTAGGGCAGATTCAAACAAGAGGACATGAGTTGAGAGTTAAGGGGCAAAAGTTTAGGGGTAACACGAGGGGGAACTTCTTTACTCAGAGAGTGGTAGCTGTGTGGAACGAGCTTCCAGTAGAAGTGGTAGAGGCAGTTTCAATATTGTCATTTAAAGTAAAATTGGATAGGTATATGGACAGGAAAGGAATGGAGGGTTATGGACTGAGTGCAGGTCGGTGGGACTAGGTGAGAGTAAGCATTCGGCATGGTCTAGAAGGGCTGAGATGGCCTGCTTCCGTGCTGTAATTGTTATATAGTTATATGGTTAAATGCCAGCGGTGTACCGGGCAGTAGGTAGGTACAGAGAAAGTGCAGTACAGGTAAACAATAAGCTGCAAGAACAGAATGAGGTAGATTGTGGGCTCAAGGGTTTATCACACTGGGGGATCATTCAATCGTCTTTCAACAGCAGGTTCGAAACCGTCCTTCAACTTGGTGGTATGTAATTGCAGGGTTTTCCATGCTCTGCCCAGCGGGAGAGAGGAGAAGAGAGAATGTCCAGGGCGGGTGAGGTTTATTTTGTCTGTACTTTGTGATACCTTGGTAAAGCAGTCAGCGGAATCAGAGTCCATGGGAGGAGAGGCTGGTTTCCAGGATGTGCCCAACTGTATTCACAACTCTCTGCAGTGTCTTGCAATCACGACAGAGCAGTTACCACACCACATCCAGATAGGATGCTTTCTGTTGCACATTGAGGGTCAAAGGGAAAATGCTCAATTTCTTTAGCTCCCCGAGGAAGTTGAGGATCTGGTGCGCTTTCTTGGTGTCTACGTGGTTGGAAATGGACAGGATATCAGTGATGATCACTCATAGGAGCTTGAGGCACTTAGCACTCTCAACCTCAGCACCACTTGTAATGAGTTCTTCTGGCCTGTGTTGGACGCCAGAGAGTGTTGGGCATGGAGGATTTTCGAGCACCTGTATTTGTTAATTGTTGTCACAACTAGAGCCGTTAAGCCCCTGTGCTTTCTGTTCAATGTTGTCAAGTTTATTCTGACTGGCACGGGTTTTCCATTGTGGGCCAGAAAGAACTACAGTCTGCAAATCAGTGGTTTTGAATGAATCAAGGACGGTGAAAGCAGGTGATTACCTTTTTTCTTGCCATGAGGGAGGAGATGGAGGCTGCCATTTTATGAAGAGATTGTGTTCTCCATTTTGTGTGTTAGTCACTTGGCTTTAAAGAAGACACAATGATGCCTCAGGTAATCTGCTGAACTAGGAATCATTTCCAAATAAGTTATTTGTGAGATGTCCTTTGGTTGGATTTAACATGCAGGTTTTTGACTGTAGGAGTCGGTATCTGTTCTGCGCAATTTAAGCCAATTGAGAACAAAGAGCCCTAGCTTACCGATTGTCGCTTGCTGGGAAGGGAGACAATAAATGGATGCCAGCCTGGAGCAGAGCCAATAGAAAGGTGTTAATGGTCAAACACATGATTAACATCCAATAGCATGGGAATGCAATATCTGATTTGGTACGAAATGGATAGAAAAGCAGATGCTTCAAGTGTGCTGGCAGCAGTAACTCGTTCGGAGAACAACTATCATGGGCGTGAGGTGCCCCATGGTCACATGGAGATTTGAAACGGGACTATGAGGAACATGAGGGCAACCACAGAAACTTCGTTTTAACTGGTAATATCTTTTCTGTTCTTTGACTGTTCGTGGAATGTCAGGGAATCTTTGCTGGTGGGCACACAAGGTATTTAGTGTATGAATTCACACTCTTGTTAGTTGAGACAATAAAGGTACTTGTTGGTAAATACAGTTTCTCTCTCTGCCTCACTGATCACTATTACGATGGGTGATTCTTGTAACACCACTTACTGTGATTATTTAAAGTGGACTCCTGATTAGCACTGTGTGGGGTCCTAGTTTTCAGAATTCTCGTAGTGTCTCTTTACTGAGCCTCTGATATTCATTGTCTCTACATCAGAGCTCTGTCCGTCTGTCTTTCCTCTGTATTTCAGTTCCGAGGTTGCCAGTGCATATCTTGACACCACTGATGTAGACAAGAGCACGTGCACCCTCTTCCTAAAGCCAATTGTTGAAGTCAGCAGTTTTCTTTTGCTGACATTAAAGGAAAGGTTGTTGTACTGACATTACATCTCTAAGTCTCTATCTCCTTCCTGTACTCTGGCTCAAAGTTATTTGTGGTACCATCTGCAAATTTATCAGTACATAATCTGGCCATGCAGCCATGAATGTACAGAGAGTCAGGGGCTGAGGACACAGCCTTGTAGAGCACCGCTTTTTGGCTATAATCGTGGTGAAGATGCACCAACTTTAAGAAAGTTGTGTTTAAGAAAATTAGACCTGGTAGAACTTGATGTTTATATCTTAAAATATTACTTGATGGTGTCTGCAATGTTATGTTTTTTCATAATTTTCTAAACTTCAAGCAATTAGGTTGTAAAACATTATTAATAGAAAGAACAAGGTTGCAAAACTTGAATCTTTATTATTGACCTAAATCATACAAGGAGAGGGAGACAGAGAGATAAATGATTTGATGAGGTTGTTGAGAAATAAAAGAGCACTTCAACACAAAATACTCCTCAGTTGGAAGTCTAGTTAAGTGCCTCACATCCTGCTTCTTCTAAACTCTTGGGTGTTGGGAAGTTGAGTGTAAGTTGTCACATGCCAGCTATGACAGTCCCAGCTGATATAGCAGTTACAATTACTCCCTGAGTTTCCTAAGATTACATCAGGGGTTTCCAATCGAGGGTCCACCGACTCCATTGTGATATTGGTCCATTGCATAAAAAAGGTTGGGAAGTTCTGAACAAGTGGCCACAAGGGAACAGTATGGCTATGTCCACACTAGACCGGATAATTTTGAAAATGCCAGTTTTGCGTAAAAGCAATAGGCGTCCACACCAGGCATTTTTGAAAATACCTCCGTCCACATTAAAACGGATATTTGGGCAAATCTCCTCCTACTGGGCATGTGCAGGACACAAGATTCCACCTTCCCCAGAAAGGACATCTTTGGACTATTGTTAGTGTGCCCATGGTCTGTTTTTTAAATCAATTATGCTATTGTTTGCACTGTTGTAACTATGTGGTTTTGTGCAGGTCTTGTAGCTTGAGTTTTTGGTCTTGTTTTGTCTGGTGGGATTGGAGCTCCTTTCCGGGAAGCGCGCTAATATGGTAGCGCAATATTAATACACAGCGGCCTCTCCAGACTCTGGATTTGGGGATTGCCAAACGTTATGTGGATTTTCTGGTGTAGTCTGTTTTGTTATATGCTGTTGTGATATCATTCTGGAGGAATGTCTCATTTTTTAACTGCACTGCATTTGTGGTTTCAAAATGACAATAAACTGAATCTGAATCTGACTCTAAATAATAGCAAACAACATCATTACAAGGAGATTCGCTTCACAGGGGCATGATCCAGGGAGAGAAAGACGTTACAGAATGGGTACATTTTATATAACAGTTATTTGTCCTATATCACATCTGTATAACCATATCAAAACATCAAGGCAACAGTTCATCAAAGGGGTTGACATCATTTAAGCTCCCTATGTATTGTGTTGAAGAAACATTCCCGTATCCATAAATCCAGAAAGGCGGTGGCTGCTTTATTTCCTTACTGTAACAGAGGAGGCCACTCAGCCCATCTGGTCAATTCTGGCACCTAGGAGAGTAATTCCAACTGTCTTGTTTCCCCCCTCCTGAATTCCCACCAGTGCTGCAACTTGGCCTCTCTCACATCCCTATTGGCTGCCCCATGATCCTCCTGCCCCTACTCTCAAACAATTTGCAAATCTTCGGGGGGGGGGTGGGAGGAATGCAAAGAATCCGTGGGATGCCCCTGAAGTCACGAAGAGAATACTTGGCTCGTGAGAGGTAGAACAAGTGGTCGGGTCCAGCGTGGCAGGGTAGCATAGTTGTTATGGTAACGCTTTACAACGCCAGCAAACCAGAAGATCCAGGATCAATTCCCGCCACTGTCTGTAAGGAGCTTATACATTCTCCTGGTGATCCTGCACGTTTCTCCAGCTTCCTGTCACATTTCAAAGACATACGGGTTAGGGTTAGTAAGTTGCAGGCTTGCTATGTTAGCACTGGAAGCGTGGCCTGCTCCCAGCACGTCCTCAGACTCCGTTGACCATTGACGTAAATGACACATCTCACTATACGTTTCAATGTTCAGAATCAGAATCAGGTTTAGTATCATCGGCGTATGTCGTGAAATTTGTTGTCTTTGTGGCAACAGTACAACGCAGTACATAATAACAGAAAAAATGATGGATAACAGTAAGTGTATATAAAGAAGTTAAATTTAATAAAGTAGTGCAAAAATAAAAATGTTAAAAAAAGTCGTGAGGTAGTGTTCATGGGTTCAATGTGCATTCAGAAATCAGATGGCAGAGGGGAAGAAGCTGTTCCTGAATCACTGAGTGAGTGCGTTCAGGCTTCTGTACCTCCTTCCTGATGGTAGCAATGAGAAGAGGGTGTGTCTTGGGTGATGGGGGTCCTTAATGATGGACGCCGCCCTTTTGAGGCATCGCTCCTTAAAGAAGTCCTGGATACTATGGAGGCTAGTGACCATGATGGAGCTGACTAATCTAACAACTCCTGCAGATTACCTTGAGCCTTTAAAGTAGCCCCCCCTGAACCCACCCACCGCCCCCCCCCCCCCCGCCGGATGGTGACCCAGCCAGTTAGAATGCTCTCCACGGTACACCTGTAGAAATTTTGCGAGTGTTTTTGGTGACGTACCAAATCTCCCCAAACGTGTGACAAGTAAAGCTAATCTTTAAAGCCCGGGTCCCCTGGAGCCATGACACAACAATACCTCTGCACCTCGGAACAACCGCAGCGGAAAACCGATCACGGGCGGTTCCAAGTCTAATCTCGTGATTCAGTAGGAAGCATCAGGCACTGAGTGAAAGCAAGCATTTATATTCAGCAAGAATAAATGACCCAGCAAATGAGAAGAAAGAGGACCATTAAATTCATTGAAATTTGTCGATCTGGATATTTTCTAAATTTCTCTACCTGGAGCATACTTGGTTCAGTAGTTCTCTCTGCTCCTATCCCGTTAAGTAGTTCCATCATCTACTGCATGAACAAACACTTTGACTGTCTGCCTTAAACAGATGTTCTTAATTTTTTTCTGTTTCTAGATCACCTGCTTAACCAATATTTTCTGAGGGGTTTTCAAATTTCTTATCCTTCTGATCTCTGAATGAAAATCAAAAGTAAAATGTAGAAAAGGAAAGACAATAGACGATAGACAGTAGGTGCAGAAGTAGGCCCTTCGGCCCTTCTAGCCAGCACCGCCATTCACTGTGATCATGGCTGATCATTCACAATCAGTACCCCGTTCCTGCCCTCTCCCCATATCCCTTGACCCCGCTATCGATGACAGCTCTATCTAACTCTCTCTTGAATGCATCCAGAGACTTGGCCTCCACTGCCTTCTGGGGCAGAGCATTCCACATATCCACCACTCTCTGGGTGAAAAATTTTTTCACATCGCTGTTCTAAATGGCCTACCCCTTATTCTTAAACTGTGGCCTCTAGTTCTGGACTCACCCATCAGCGGGAACATGCTTCCTGCCTCCAGCGTGTCCAACCCCTTAATAATCTTATATGTTTCAATCAGATCCCCTCTCATCCTTGTGAAAGGTGAAATGTTTAAGGGGACCTCCTTCAAGAGGACCACAGCCTTGTCGTTGGGTTTGGAGGCTTGGGTTCCTCAATGACCCGGAGAGCTATGTTGGCTGGAGTCAGGGTTCACGCTCTGGCTCGTGCTAAGGTCACCCATGCCAAGCAGGTCAAAGGGCAGAGGTCAGACTAAGAGTGGTCCACCGGTCTCCTCCAGGTTCGGGGGTTCAGCTCAGGGCTAACAACCCTGACTGGTAAAACAAGATTGTTACAGAAACAGCCATGAGGAATCCTTCTACGTCAGAGTGCGACGCCATCCGTGAGTCTCCACCTGGGAACTGCATGACTGACAGTAGTGGAAACCGAGAGGAAGCTACTGACACGGTGAAGGAAGCCCCGAGCACCGCTCAAAATGGTGGACCTTCATTGCTGCCCTAAACACCAGCAGCGCAACAGGTAGTAAGTAAGCCAGTGAGGGGGATCTTATTCACTCAGAGGTGAAGTGGTGTGAGTGTGGAATGAACTGCCAGCAGAAGTGGAGGATGTGGGTTCGATTGCAGCACGGATGGGAGGCAGATGAAGGGCTGAGGTCCAGGTCGATGTGACTAGGCAAGATAACAGTTCAACAGGGACAAGATGGGCCAAAAGGCCTGTTTCTGCGCTGGAGTGATCCATGACTCTGGGAAGTTGAAAGTATTGTGACTGGCTGCACCACAGTCTGGTATGAATGAGTGACTGGACAATCTGAATTTGGTGTTTTCTACCCCGCTTCACTGGTGTGGGAGCCATGTGTCTGTTTTCAACCTGCATTGTATTTTTGAGTTGTGCATTTATTGCGGTAGTTAGTCATATGGCTGGGGGTGTGGAAGAATCGAAGGGTTTGTGTTAAGTATTCATGCTTGTGTCTTTGGGAGGTGAGTTAGAGATATCTGGATGATATGTCAGAACCAGGTTTAATATCACTGGCACATGTTATGAAATTTGTTGGCTTAGCAGCAGCAGTACAATGCACTACATAATAATAGAAAAACTGAATTTCAGTAACTACAGTAGATATATATTAAATAGTTAAATTAAATAAGCAGTGTAAAAATAAAAATAAAAAGTAGTGAGGTAGTGTTCATGGGTTCAATGTCCATTCAGAAATCGGATGGCAGAGGGGAAGAAGCTGTTCCTGAATCATTGAGTGTGTGCCTTCAAGCTCCTGTACCTCCTTCCTGATGGTAGCAATGAGAAGAGGGCATGTCCTGGGTGATAGGGGTCCTTAATGATGGATGCCGCCTTTTTGAGGCATCGCTCCTTGAAGATGTCCAGGATACTACGGAGGCCAGTGCCCGTGATGGAGCTGACTGAATTTACAACTCTCCACAGCTTATTTCGATCCTGTGCAGTGACACCTCCCCCGCCCCACCCCCATTACGGAAGGTAATGCAGCCAGTTAGAACGAACTCCACAATAAATCTGCGGAAATTTGCAAATGTTTTTGGAGACATACCAAATCTTTTCAAACTCCTAATGAAATACAGCTTAAGTCTTTTTAATTACATTTAAAATAGCTTAGTTGGCTTAATCACGTTGAAGAACCTTTAAGTACATTTGTTTTGTTATATCACTAAGTTTTAGTTTCATTAGTTTTTAAAACTTTGAGATTGTTTGTTTTGATAGTTGTTTAATAAAGGACCGAATATATTTCACAAAATGCTGGAGGAACTCAGCATCTATGGAAAAGACGAGACAGTCGATATTTCAGGCGGAGACCCTTCATCAGGACTAGTGAAGGGACTTGGCCTGAAATGTTGGCTATTTGCCTTTTTCCTAGATGCTGCCTGACCTGCTGAGTTCATCCAGCTGCTTATGTGCGTTGCTTTGGATTTCCAGCGTCTGCAGATTTTCTCTTGTTTCGAATATATTTCTTCAACTGTACAGCCTTGTTATTGGATTCACTTGGAAGGCATGTCATACAGTATTAAACCCTACCCACCCCCCAAACGTGCTTAGTCTCTAGCCAATGCTGGTCTGCTTGAGAAGCGGAACACAACTGGTGTTCACACATTGGGAAAGGTTGGAGATCAGCTCTATACACAAAATACTGGAGGAAATTACCAAATCAGAAAGGAGGGGAATAGACAGTTGACGCTGAATCCCGATGAAAGGTCTCGGGCTGAAACATCAACTATTTATTCCCCTCCACGGATGCTGCCTGACCTGCTGAGTTCATTCAGCACTTTATGTACGTTTTGCTCAGATTTTCCTGCATCTGCAGAATCTCTTGTGTTTGAGGTCAGCGCCTTATTTTTATTTTGCTACTCATTGTTGGAATATTTGGAAGAATCGTCATGGCTATCCCTCGAGGTCGAGGATGATGGTCTTCGTTCCGTTGATCTCTCACAGAGCAAAGATGCCTGTGCGTGTATTTGTTTAACGTGTACTTGACGTTGCACTCCAAGAAGCAACTTCACAGTACTTCACAGTATAACGTAATAATCATAAGGCATCTGCATTGAAATGTTCCCACAACCAATGGACTCACTTCCAGGGACTCTTCATCTCATGTTCTTGATATTTATTATTTATTGATTATTACTATTTCTTTTGTATTTGCACAATTTGTTGTCCTTTTCACACTGGTTGAATGTCCAAATCGGAAGGGTCTTTCACTAATTCTATTATGGTTATTATTCTATTATGGATTTATTGAGTATGCCTGCAAGAAAATGGGTCTCAAGGTTGTATATAGTGATATAGATGTAATTTGATAAAAATTGACTTTGAACTTTGAGTTGATGGGTTCCAGTGCCCGACAGGTGCGTGTGTGCAAGAGCAGGTGAGGAGCGGGCCATCGGTTTGTTCAGGCATTGTGTGTGTTCAGGATGGACGAAGGGACATCGCGGATCGTGGGTGGGTGACAAAGGGGAGGGGAAAACATCGGCCGGGAATCCAGAAGGGTGGTGGAGGGGGGTACATGCTGGCCTGTCAGAGCCACAGTACAATGTGGGGAAAGAACGCCTGATCATCTGTGTGCGGAGGCTCAGACCCAGCAATGCAAGGATGGGCACATCACACTCCATTGCCTCCTGGAGCGCTAAACAACATTCACTCCCTTCCTCCATGGAGGTATGCCCACCTCTATGAGGGATACATGGAACGTGCCCTTTCCCTTAAAGCAGGGGTTCACAACCACAGACGGTTAATGGTAGGGGACCAAGGCATATAAAAAAGGTTGGGAACCCATGCCTAATTGCTTCCTAAAAAATGTCAATTTTCTTCCAGGCAATCACTTTGCTAGACTCCATACCTGACTTCAATTTCTTGACACCTCTGTCAGGAGTTAAGATAGCAACTAAAATCAATTACAGGTCCACGGGTTCCCACAACCATGTGCTCTCCAAATCGCTTCCCATTCCTTTCTTCCAGTTTCTCTGGTTCCAACATAGCTGTTCTGATGATGTTTGGATTTTTAAATAGACTTTAGTTTTTAAAGATTAGCTTTATTTGTCACATGTACCTCAAAACATAGAGTGAGATGGGTTGCTTTCTCAAATTATGTCAGCTGAGATTGGGCTGGGCAGCCCACAAGCGCCCCCATGCTTCCAACACCATTAGGGTGTGCACGGAACTCACTAAACCTATCCGTATGGTCTTTGGAGTGTGAGAGGAAACTGGAGGACTTAGAGGAAACCAGTGGTAATAGGGAAACTTACATTACCACAAACTTCTTTAAGACGGTGGCGAGAATCGAACCACTATTTTACAACTAGCACTGTTAAGCAATGCCCTGACTGCTACGCTACCATGCCTCCTTTCAACTCGCTGTAGATCTTTCTTTCATTTACTTCTAAGACGTCATCATCATCATGTGCCTTGTCATATTGACGTGGGCAATCACTGTCTTTCCTTGACCATGATTGTCCTTGGCATATTTTTTTCTACAGAAGTGTCTTCTTCCATGCAGTGTCTTGACAGGCAACCTCTGCCATCATCGATACTCTTCAGAGACTGGCTGCCAGAGGTCACATCGCCAGGACTTGTGATGTGCACCAGTTGCTCATACGACCATCCACCACCTGCTCCCGTGGATTCACGTGGCCCACCTTGCTACACCTTGCCCAAAGGAGACCTGTGGGCTAGCGGAGGGAAGAAGCACCTTACACCTCCTTTGGTAGAGACATATCTCCATCCCGCCACCAAAGACCTAAGATCAATGCTTCATTTCCTGCTGTCTCCACCCATCCAGAGTAAAGATGGGCTTCCTTTGTCATAGCCTTTGGCACCTCCTATTCATGGACCATCCTCTGATATCTCTTACTTTCAACCTGAGGCCACATTCTCATTAGTTTTTTCTGTCAACGTTCTCAAGAAGCAATCCTGAAGAAGGTTCTCAGCCCGAAACGTCGACTGTTTACTCATCTCCATAGATGCTGCCTGACCTGCTGAGTTCCTCTAGGTGTGCGTGTGCGTGTGTGCGTGCGTGCTGCTTTGGATTGCCAGCATCTGCAGAACTTCTCATGCTTACGATTCGCTCCATAATTGGCTGTTACTCCATATCCACCACTTCACTGTACTTCAGCAGGAGATGAAATGCTGAACTTTTACCTCTTTCCAGAGAATGAACCACCCCCCTCAGGTGAAATAATGATCTACTTTCACTTTTCCTCCATTTTCGTTTATTGCATTCATTGATGAGCCTAAGGAGAAGTCAAACGTAAATTGACTGATTGCTTTGTAAGTCATTTATTTCAAAGTTCAAAGTAAATTTATTATCAAAGTACATAAATGTCAGATTCATTTTCTTGCGGACATACTCAATAAATCCATGATTGAATAATAACCATAATAGAATCAATAAAAGACCTCACCAACATCGATGTTCAACCAGTGTGCAAAAGACAACGAACTGTGCAAATGCAAAACAGGAAGAAATAATAATAATAAATAAATGGGCAATAAAACTGGGGGGCAACCCTTTCAGAACAGAGGTAAGGAGGAATTTTTTTAGCCAGAGAGTAGTGAATCTGTGGAATGCTCTGCCACAGACTGTGGTGGAGGCCAAGTCCATGCGTATATTTAAGGCGGAAGTTAATCATTTCCTGATTGGTCAGGGCATCAAAGATATGATGAGAAAGCCATGGGGTTGAGTGGGATCCGGGATCAGCCATGATGGAATGATAGTAAAATGGACACGATGGGCTGAATGGCCTAATCCTGCTCCTATGTCTTAAGGTTTTATGGACTTAAATATGGAGAACATGAGATGAAGAGTCCTTGAAAGTGAGTTCATAGGTTGTGGGAAGTGAATTTGAGTAAGGTTATTCCCATTGGTTCAAGAGCCTGATAGTTGAGGAGCAATAACCGTTCCTGAAACTGTTGGTGTGAGTCCTGAGGCTCCTGTACCTTCTTCCTGTTGGCATGAGCAAGAAGAGAGCATGTCCTGGGTGAGGGGGTCCCCGATGATGGATGCTGCTTCCCTACAACAGCGTTTTGCGTAGATGTGCTCAATAGTTGGGAGGGTTTTTCCCATGACCCACTACTTTTTGTAGGACTTTTTCATTCAAGACCATTGATGTTTCCATACTAGGCTGTGATGCAGCCAATCAGTCTACTCTCCACCACACATCTACAGAAGTGTGTCCAAGTTATACAGAAGATGTCCTGCTGAATCTCCGTAAACTCCTAAGGAAGTAGAGGCACTACCATGCTTTCTTCGTAATTGCACTTACATGCTGGGCCCAGGACAGATCCTCCAAAGCAATAACACCGAGGAATTTAATGTTTCTGACCCTCTCCACCTCTGATCCTCTGATGAGGGCTGGCCCATGGACCTCTGGTTTCCTTCTCCTGAAGTCAATGATCAGCTCTTTGGTCTTGCTTAACTTTGAGTAAGAAATTATGACACCACTCAGCCAGATTTTCAATCTCCTTCCCATAAGCTGATTCATCACCACCTTTGTTTCAGCCTATAATAGAGGGTCTTTGAGGCTGCAAGGGTGACCTTCAAATACCAGATGCCCGTCAGATTAATTCTCCATCCTATTTCCACTCAAAACTTTCTGACCTTATTTTCCATACTTTTCCAACAAAGCCCAATGTAACCTCAGGGAGCAGTGTTTGATTTTTCAGGTGACCAGTTCTGATGAATGGTCATACTCCCATGAAGTAACCCAGTTGTTCCAACTGCCCTGCTTATAATTCCAGCAGTCTCTTTTACTTCAGATTTCCAGAAACTTTTCACAGTTCCAGAATTCTTTATTTGGTTTTCTTCCTCCTTCCTTCATTCATCTTCTTTTATTTATACATCTTCTAGCAAGATCAACTTTGACTAATAAACATTTGTAAGACGTAGGAGCAGAATTAGACCGTTTGGCCCATCGAGCCTGCTCCATCTCTGGGTTGGCATCAACAGCATTTTTTGTGACTGGACTCTTGTTCTCCATCTGATTGGAGGCATTACCCCCTGTTTTCTTTCTCCTGTTGTTCTGGTGGGCATGGCGGTTGGCACGGTGCTATTCCGACACCAGCGACTGGGTTTAGTTCCTCCCACTGCCTGTAAGAAGTTTGTAAGTTTGCCCCGTGATGGTGTGGGGTTTCCTCCGGGTACTCTGGTTTCCTCCCACATTCCAAAGATGTGCATGTTTACAGATTGATTGGTTACATGGATATAAGCAGGCAGAGTAAGCTAAAAAAAAAAAGAGCCTGTAACCATGCTGTATTTTAATAAAAGAGTCAGAATTCTTGCGGATAATACTTCGATGGGATATGACATAGCGGTTTTATGCTCAGACAATGTAACGGCACATGAAAGAAAAGCAATCCGCCATGCATCTGCTTGACAGGACATGCCCAGATGATTTGTTCACAAAAAAATGGCACAGTCAGGCAGAATCTGACCCAGGACCATCCTTCAGAAAGCACATGACAATACGATTATCTGCATCTGTAAGTTGTGTAGAAGAACAAAATTCCTGTTGCTCCGTCAGTAAAGAAGGTTTGATCCCAGACTACTGGGCATTTGAGAGTTTGGTGGCATGGTGAGTTATCCTTGTTGAAGAAACACAAGCTGTATAGATCCCATTATTTATTGTGCATGGGGGGAGGCGAGGTTAATGTTTCTCTCTGGATGACTTTCATCTTCTTTCTTTGTTTGTTCCTATCTGGAGAAGACAAATCTCAGAGCTGTATATGGACACATCCTTTGATAATAAATGAGCCTTTGATCCTAGCGTGGAATCTTGGACTTCACTGCTGCCGAACTCCAACCATTTATCATAAATCTGTTTCCTGCTCTTAGCCCAACCGTTCATCCAAGATGACCCTCCATGACGTGAGACATGAGCCTTATCCTAAACCAAACCTGGGGTTCACAGACCCCTTGCTTAATGGTATTGGTCCATGGCAAAAAAAGGTTGGGAACCCCTGTCCTAAAGGAACTCTTTATAAGATACTTTATCAAATGTGTTCCTAAAATCCACATCTACTGCAGACTCTTTTTCAATGTATTTTGTTAATTCATCAAAAGAATATCTAATAAGGTGAGTCAAATGTGATATGCCTTTCACAGACCTCTGCCAGTTCTCCTTAATAAGCTTAAAACCTAATTTTCTCCCTGACTATTGTTCTAAAGCCTACCCACTGGTGTTACTACCCACTGGTGTCACAATCTCAGAGGAGCTAACCTGGACTCATCAAATAAATGTAATTGCAAAGAAATCACAAAGCTCCTCTACTTCATTAGGAGTGTACAGAGATTTGGCATGACATCAAAAACTTTGACAAACTTCTATTGATGTGTAGTGGACAGTTCATCGACTGGCTGCATCACAGGCTGGTACAGAAACACCAATGCCTTTTGAACAGAAAAAGTCCTTCAAGAGGTAATGGATTCAGCCCAGTAATGCCCCCCCCCCAAACATAGGGCACATCCATGTGAAACGTTGTCGCAGGAAAGCAGCATCCATCATCAGAGACCCCCCACCACCCAGGCCATGCTCTCTTCTACTGCTGCCATCAGGTAGAAGGTACAGGAGCCTCAGGACTCACACCTCAAGGTTCAAAAACCTTTTGAACCATTTTATTTAAAATTTACTTTGTTTTGATATACCAGATTGCTACTGCAGAAGACCATTTTTGATCATCATAATTTGTTAGCATTAGTATTTATTTCACCATTTGGTTCAATTTGTTGTTGCTCACTTCTGTCATTTGTGTGATTTGTTTTTTTTCTCTCTTTCTCTGTGCGCAGTGGAGGTTGGTCTTTTTTTAAAATTGGGTTCTTCTGGTTTCCTTGCTTTACAACTGCCAATAAGCAAACAAATCTCAAAGTTGTGTAATTTATATATTCTTTGATAATAAATGTACTTTGAATACTTGAATATTTTGAAAATTTAGGGCAGTGCATTTGAAAGAGTCTGTCATTAACTTAGGATATATTAATTTATTCCTCTTTATTTATTGAGATACTTTGTGGAATAAGCCAATAGCCACTGATTTCACCTTAGTCCAATCACGGGACAATTTACAATGACCAATTAACCTACCAACTGGCACTTCTTTGGACTGTGGGGCGAAAGCAGAGCACCCGGAGGAAACCCATGCGGTCACGGGGAGAACGTAGAAACTCCTTACACAGAGTGATGGGAATTGAACCCGGGTCGCTGGCTCTGTTGTGCTTCCATGCCGCCCAAAAGTTGAAATGCATTTCAAGTCATTGTGTTGACAAAACCAACATAAACTATTGCTATTGCCCAGCAATCCTTGTACAAGGGATTAAGCACAATTTAATAAAGACAGCCTTGGTTGCAATGTGCTTGGGACAGAATCATTCCTGTCAAAACTGTGCAAAGTTTATCCCCTGTCTCCTTAGCAAATTGATTAATACCTGTGCTACCATCATTTATTAAACAAGTATTTAGGCAAGAAGTGCCACTTGACTTTAAGAATGCACTTATAAAGGATTACTGCTCAAGGGTGGAAATGAACAAAATCTTTGACAGGGATTGAAATGGATACATAGCCACTCTCAAGCACATTCAAGCCTGGCACAATCCTGACCATTCGGAGTGGAACTTGCCCTGGTTCCGCTGTGGTGTCTTAAGTCTGAATCCGAAGAGATTTAGTTCAAGTCCTGTTTGAGTTTGAAAGCGTGTACATTGAGACTAAAAGAGTGTCAGGGAGGCCATTTTTCAGATGCTAGATTCAACAGTTCGAAGTACATTTATTATCAATGTGCATATACAGTATACAACCCTGAGATTTGTCTTCCCATAGACAGTCACAAAACAAAGAAAACCATGAAACTCATTCAAATAAAAACATCAAACCTCTGACATGCAAAAAAAAGAGAACAAATGGCGCAAACAGCAAAAAAAAAGAGTGAAAAACACAGAATATAAAAACGTCAAACCACAAAGTCAATGAAGCAGTTCTGGAAGGTTCAGTTCGATCTAGCGCTGCGTTGTTTGTACAGGGAGCAGAGCCAGGCCGCTCTGATCAAAATCGCACAAGAAATAGCAACAAAAGAAAAGGGAGCAGCTAAAATCCTGAAACGTGTCATAAGCGTCCAGTCCACAAAATGCGTAGATTAAACCTTGCCCATGACCCAAGACTCTGGCACCGTACTCGGGCAGTGTCAAACGAGGGGGAAAGATAGACCAATCGAACACAGGCATTTCCTCTAGCAGCAGTAAGCGAGAGAGAGACTAGTCACTCACAGAGGATTCATCCCTCTTCGAATGGATAAGGTTTCAGGGCGTTAATTTGAAATTCAGCAGAGGAGTTGTCTTTAGTGCCAAACCCAATTAATTACCCATTAACAAACTTATTAAGACATGGGAGCTGAATTAGACCTTTCAACCTTTCAACCCTGCTCTGCTGTTCCCTTTCAATCCCATTCTCCTGCTTTCTCCCCATAACCTATGACACCTCTGTTAATCGGGAACCTATCAACCTCTGCTTTACATATCCCCAATGACTTGGCTTCCACAGCCATCTGTAGTAATGAATTCTACATTCGCTGTCTTCTGACTAAAGAAATTCCTCCTCATCTCTGTGCTAAAGGGACATCCTTCTACTCTGAAGCTGTGCCCTCTGGTCCTAGGCTCCCCCATTATTCAAGATCAAGATCAAGTCACTTTTATTGTCATTTCGACCATAACTGCTGGTACAGTACATAGTAAAAATGAGACAATGTTTTTTCAGGACCATGGTGTTACATGACACAGTACAAAAACTAGACTGAACTATGTAAAAAATAACACAGAAAAAAAAACAACTACACTAGACTACAGACCTACCCAGGACTGCATAAAGTGCACAAAATAGTGCAGGCATTGCAATAAATAATAAACAAGACAATAGGGCAGTAAGGTGTCAGTCCAGGCTCTGGGTATTGAGGAGTCTGATAGCTTGGGGGAAGAAACTGTTACATAGTCTGGTTGTGAGAGCCCGAATGCTTTGGTGCCTTTTCCCAGATGGCAGGAGGGAGAAGAGCTTGTATGAGGGGTGTGTGGGGTCCTTCACAATGCTGTTTCCTTTGCGGATGCAGTGTGTAGTGTAAATGTCCTTGATGGCGGGAAGAGAGACCCCGATGATCTTCTCAGCTGACCTCACTATCCGCTGCAGGGTCTTGCGATCTGAGATGGCGCAATTTCCGAACCAGGCAGTGATGCAGCTGCTCAGGATGCTCTCAATACAACCCCTGTAGAATGTGATGAGGATGGGGGGCGGGGGAAGATGGACTTTCCTCAGCCTTCGCAAAAAGTAGAGACGCTGCTGGGCTTTCTTTGCTGTGGAGCTGGTGTTGAGGGACCAGGTGAGATTCTCCGCCAGGTGAACACCAAGAAATTTGGTGCTCTTAACGATCTCTACCGAGGAGCCGTCAATGTTCAGAGGACTGACAACATCCTCTCCACGTCCAGGCCTTTCTATATTCAGTAGGTTTCAATGAGACTCCCTCTTTTTCTTCTAAATTTCAGGAAGCACAGGGCTGGAGACAGCTAAAGCTCCTCATATGTTAACTCTAGCACCCTTGTGATCCTTCTTGTGAACGTCCTCAGGACTTTCTCCAATGGCAGCACACCCTCTCTTACAATGGGATCCAGCACTGCCCACAATACTCCAAACACAACCCAACCCACACCTTACAAAGCCTTATCACATCCTTGCTTTTATATTCTAGTCCTCGCGAAATGAATGCCAACATTACACTTGCCTTCCTTAACACCGACTCAACCTGCAAGTTACCTTTCGGGAATCCGGGATGTATCGGGGGTCTTTATTGTAGAATTGCTTGTGGAAGTCTGCCGTTCGCAGATTGGCAGCAGTGATCACACTTGAAAGAGCGCTTTGTTTTCAGGGAGGTGCTGCACAATTTTCAGAAGGTGGCGCAGAAAGGCAAGTTGCCCTTTGGAAACCTCGCAGCCCACAATAACTCACTCACCAATTCCCCTGACAAACTCCACCCACACTCCTGCTTCACCAAATTCAATCTGGAATTGATTTCTCAATTACAAGCTGTTTCTCTCCAATCACTCCTGCGGCCTCTTCCAACTCAGTCGAAGCTGGCCTCCAGCAAATAGGCAGAGTAAGTAAAAGTGATAAGATTAAACTAAAAGGCTTTTATCTGAAGGCACACTGCGTACGGCGGACTGTCAGGTCAGCGGTAAAAGTCATCGACTGCAGTGCGACATCACTGGACTTGAATGTGTTCAGGAGAAAGAATTGGGCAGGAAAAATCATTAGCCATCCAGCAAACTGTCTTTTCCAAATGCTCCCTTCTAGAAAGCACTATATGGCTATAAAAATGCAACCTTAATGGTTTCGACCCCCAGACAGTCAATCTGATCAACCATTCTAATTACTATCCACAATACTCACAATTACTACCCACCATCCCCTCTATCTATTACCCCAGTCACTGCACTGTAAACACTTATTAAATGCTGTTTACTTGGTAAGTACAATCTGATATTTATGTATTTATGCACACTTTATTCATATCTGTACTTTGCCCTCTAATTTTGTTTTTATAAAATTCTTTATTATTTATAATTGTTCAATGTTGTGGTTTCTGTTTTCGTGCCGCACTAACAGAGCGTTTGATGGTTCCGGGCCTGCACTTGCCAGAGTTTGGAAGAATGAGGGGCGATCTCACGAAAACCTACTAAATACTGAAAGCCCTCGGTAGAGTGGATTTGGAGACGACGTTTCCCACAGTGGGAGAGCCAAGGACGAGATGACACAGCCTCAGAACTCAAGGGTGTCCCTTTAGAACAGAGGTGAGAAGGAATTTCATCAGTCAGAGGATGATGAATCATTGCTACAGATGAATCATGCCAAGTCATTGGGTATATTTGAAGCAGAGGCTGAAAGCTTCTTAATTTACACGTACAACAAGCTGGAGGGAGGTGCTCGACGAAGCGGTCCCCCAGTCTGACGCAGGTTGGGGGACCACTTCGTCGAGCACATCCGCTCCGTCCGCCACAACAGACAGGATCTCCCGGTTGCCACCCACTTCAACTCTGCTTCACATTCCCATTCGGATATGTCCATACATGGCCTCCTCTACTGCCATGATGAGGCCAAACTCTGGTTGGAGGAGCAACACCTCATACACCGTCTGGGTAGTCTCCAGCCCCTTGGTATGAACATCAAATTCTCCAACTTCCACTAATTCCCTCCCTTTCCTTTCCCCCATCCCAGTTTCACTCTGCCTCCTCCTCCAGCTGCCTATCACCTCTCTCATGATTCTGCCTTCTTCTACTACCCATAGTGCTTTCCCCTTACGTTCCTTCTTCACCTTTCCTGCCTATCCCCTCCCTGCATCCCCTCCCCCACCCCTTGATCTTTCCCCTTACTGGTTTTTCACCTGGCACCTACCAGCGTTCTCCTTCCCACCCTCCCCCCTACCTTCTTTATGGGGCCCCTGCCCCCTCCTTCTTCAGTCCTGACGAAGGGTCTCGGCACAAAACGTTGACTGCTCGTTTCCACGGCTGCTGCCCGATCTGCTGAGTTCCTCCAACTTGTTGTATGTGTTGCTTTGACCCCAGCATCTGCAGTGTACCTTGTGTTAAAGCTTCTTAATTAGTAAGGCCGCTGAAGGTTATGGGGAAAGGGCAGGAGAATGGGGGTTGCAAGAAATGCTATATCGGCCATGATGGAATGGAAGGGTAGATTCAATGGGCCGAATAGCTTAATTCTATTCCTATGAATTATGGTCTTATGATCTTATTACTTACTTGGGCCCTCAGCTCCTAAGTGGATCATAGGTCATTGATGTCCTCCTGGCCCCATCGTCCAAAGTCGATGATACGGTTGGAGTTCATCAACGCTTCTGCAATCCACTGTGTCCACCGTAGAGGGGATTGGCCTGTACAGCTTCACCAGTTGGCTGGACGTACCCATTTCCGCCTCTCAGGATGGGAACGCAGAGTTGGACTTATTGGAGCACAGCAGATTCCTAATATATCAGATTCAGTTCATTGTCATTTAGAAACCACAAATGCAATGCAGTTAAAAAATGAGACAACGTTCCTCCAGAATGATATCACAAAAGCACACGACAAAACAGACTACACCAGAAAATCCGCATAACGTTTGGCAATTCCCAATCCAGAGTCCGGAAAGGTTGCTGCGCATTAATATCGCGCTACCGTCTTAGCGCGTTCCCCAGAAAGGAGCTCCAAATCCACCAGACAAAACAAGACCAAAAACTAAAGCTACAAGACCTGCACAAAACCACATAGTTACAACATATAGTTACAACAGTGCAAACAATAGCATAATTAATAAAAAAAAGATCATGGGCACAGTAAAAATAGTCCAAAGATGTTAAAGGACTATAAGTTCAAAAGAAATCACCACACAGTTTCCACAAGTCCCCAGGGTCCTGACAGACTCGCCATCCCACGACGGTGGCAGAAGGGAGTACCCCCGCTATGGACTTCCACGGTGCCATCCGACTCAGCTTCGCAGACACAGCACACACCAAAAGCTCCGTTGAACCCAGCCTCGCAGACACAGCACACACCGAAAGTGACCTGACCGCAGTGGACTCCGAGTCCGTCGAACCTCCGAGCCGACGACCATCCCCTCTGGCACAGCTTCTCCGAGCACCATCCTCTGCCGAGCGTATTAAGACGGCCCCGCCAACGGCCATCAGCAACGCGACCCCGAGGACTGGGGGTCTGTTCTTCCCAGCAGAGTCCTGGACCTCACAGCAGCAGCAGCAACGAAGAAGGTCTTCCTGGAGATTTCCCGATGTTCCTCCGTGCTCCCACGTCCGTTTTCAATCGATTATGATCGCGCACGGCGCCCCACTTCACAAATAACAGATAATCAGCTCCGGAGTGGCCGCTGCAAGCTGAAAAAAAAATGTGAATGTACGCTGGGAATAAAGCCAATCCTTGATCGGTAACGAAGAGTCGACAGCACAAGCCGGCATGATCTGAGACCCATTACAGAGAAGGGATTGCAGAGTATCCGAGGCAGGGAAATGAATATCCTGCAGTGTTGGATATTCCCCTGCATATGCAGAAAGGAAAATGAGAGTCTGGAGTCTGTTAGTAATGGGGAGATGACTGCGGTGCTGAGGAATGATACTGTCTCCGAAGCTCAGAGCTCAGCTTAATTTAGTTGAAAGTACTAGGTCTAGGAAGTCACTGGTGGGACGGGTACACACACAGCAGACAACTAATACATCAAGGTAGAATGGGATTTACAAGAAAGGTGCTGTAGTAATCATGGGTGAGGCCTCCTGTGTATTGGCAGACTCCTTCATCGAGCACTATCCACCAGAAAAAGTGGGATCTCCCAGTGGCCACCAATTTCAGTTCTGTTTCCCATTCCCATTCCAACATGACAGTCCTCCACTGCCGTGGTGAGGCCACATTCAGGTTGGAGGAGCAACACCTCATATTCCATCTGGGTAGCCTCCAATCTGATGGCATGGACATTGATTTCTTGAACTTCCGCTAGTTGCCCACCTCTTCACCATTGCCCATTCCCTCTCTTACCTCTTCTTCCTACCTGACTATCACTCCCTCTGGTGCTCCTCCCCCTTCCCTTTCTTCCATCTGTTCTCTCCTATCAGATTCCCCCTTCTCCGGCCCTTTATCTCTTTCTCCAATCAACTTCCCAGCTCTTTACTTTACCCCGCCCCACCTCCCGGTTTCACCTATCACCTGCCACCTTGTACTTCTTCCTCCCCTCCCCACACCACCTTATTGCACTGACTTCTGATCTTTTACTTTTCCAATCCAGGCGAAGGGTCTCGGCCCAAAACATAAGAACACAAGAAATAGGAGCAGGAGTAGGCCATCCGGCCCATCGAGCCTGCTCCACCATTCAATAAGATCATGTCTGATCTGTTCGTAAACTCAGCTCCATCTACCTGCCTTTTCCCCATAACCCTTAATTCCCATACTACGTAAAAACCTATCTAACTGTATCTTAAATATATTTAGTGAAGAAGCCTTAACTGCTTCCCTGGGCAGAGAATTCCACAGATTCACCACTCTCTGGGAAAAACAGATTCACCTCAGCTGTCCTAAATCTTCTCCCCTGAATCTTGAGGCGATGTCCTCTAGTTCTAGCCTCACCTACCAATGGAAATAACTTTCCTACTTCTGTCTTATCTATCCCTTTCAAAATTTTGTATGTTTCTTTAAGGTTCCATTCATTCTTCTGAATTCCAGAGAGTACATTCCCAGGCGACTCAATCTCTCCTCATAGGTTAACCCCTTCATTCCTGGAATCAACCTGTTGAACCTCCTCTGCACTGCCTCCAAAGCCAGTATATCCTTCCTCAAGTATGGAGACCAGAACTGTACACAGTACTCCAGGTGCACCCTCACCAGTACCCTGTACAGTTGCAGCATGACCTCCCTGCTCTTGAATTCGATCCCTCTAGCAATGAAGGCCAACATTCCGTTTGCCTTCTTAATAACCTGGTGTACCCGCAAGCCAACTTTTTGTGATTCATGAGCAAACACTCCCAAGTCCCTCCGCACAACAGCATGCTGCAATCTTTCACCATTTAAATAATAATCTTCTCTTCTATTATTCCTTCCGAAGTGGATGATCTCGCATTTACCAACATTGTATTCCATCTGCCAGACCTTGGCCCACTCACTTAACCTATCTATGTCCCTCTGCAGGTTCCCCACATCCTCTGTACAATTTGCTTTTCCACTCAGTTTAGTGTCATCAGCAAATTTTGCTACGCTACACTCAGTCCCCTCTTCCAAATCATCAATGTAAATGGTAAACAGCTGCCGGCCCAGCACCGACCGCTGCTGCACCCCACTCACCACAGACTGTCAACTGGAGAAACACCCATTTATACCAACTCTCTGCCTTCAATGAAGTGCTGTCTTGATGATGGAGTTGGCCTCTCTTCTCATCAGGTGCCCAATCTCTCTCCAACATTTCCTCAGGGTGAGTGTGGTCATGTCCTCTTGGGGACACTGAAGGAGTAGGGCGTGGCTGGAGATCTTTCTTAGCCGGAAGATACTTAGGATCTTCCGGAGGCTCGTGGTGTGGAACGACGACAGCTCGGCCAGCTCGTTCTCTGTCATGCACCAGCATTCTGACCCGTACCAGAGTGTAGACAGGACACAGCTCCAACACAGCTTCACCTTGGTGTGGATGCTGTGCTTGGTTGATCCCCAAAGTTGCTGATTAATCTGAAGATGTTTCTGGCTTTGCTCAATCTGCACTGGATGTCGTCCGTGGTACCACCTTTGTGCTGAATTATGCTGTTGCTCATACTTTTATATTTTCTTGAGATTGAGCTGAACATCGAATTGCCTTGCAAAAACCTACGATGAAACAGTTAATGTATATTCAGTGCACATAACAAAATACCACCCACTTCAAGCCCTAGATTAACACAAGTCCAGCACATTAGAAGAAATCAGTCTTATAAGATGACTGATAACTTAATAGACTCTTCAAAAAATAATGCTAAAAACTTTCAGGAGAAAGAAATGAAGTTCTGGAGGAACTCAAGAGGACAGGCATCATCTGTGCATGTCTTAATTCATGGTTTTTTTTCCCTTTATTTATTGAAATACGGTGTGGAATAGGCGTTTCTGGACTTCGAGCCGTGCTCCCCAGCGATCCCTCATTTTATTCCCAGGACAATTTACAATGACCAATTAACCTACCAACTGGTACGTCTTTGAACTCCGGGAGGAAACCGGAGCTCCAGGAGGAAACCCACCCTGTCACGGGAGAACGTACAAACTCCTTACAGGCAGTGGTGGGAATTGAACCCATGTCGCCTATACCATAAAGCGCTGTGCTAAGCACTATGCTGCCTTGCCACCCAGTGTCAAAGTGAAGTTTATTGTCATATGCACAAGTATGTATTGGGGACGTCTGCTATTGCTCTTGTAACGCCCACGCTATCGGCTTATGTATGTCTAGGGGAAAATCTGTCCACCCGCCAAACTGTGTCTCCCGTTTGCATGGAGGATGTGTAATGCACACTGATACAAACTCGCACACAATATCAGACCGCACACCATGTACGTTTACAGAATACACTATATAAATCTTACTAGAACTAAGTAATTAATAGTGATACAATATAAAAAGAAAAGAAAAGAAAGGGCGCCAAAACTTATCAGAATTCAATCAATTCGTGCACAGCCATTGGAGCTCAATTTCGAAATCTTCGGTCCACTATTCGATCTTCTCCGACCTCCTCGACCCGCCGCCTGGGACCAACCTCAGTGGTCGACCAGAGCGGGTCCAGCACGTCCTTCCTCTCTGGTTCTCCTCCCGGAAAACCCGCGCACTCGCTCCAGGTTCCCACACATACAGATAGAACAACACTGCTACCATTGGTTAGTTCCTGCGTTATCAATAATTATAATCCAAACATTCCAACTAAACAGAGCATTGCTTCATCGGTTACCCACAAAGAAGCATTTCATTACAACGCTACAGAGAAGCCATTTTATATATGCAGTTGACATACCGTTAATAATCTGAGAACCCTACACTTTCATGGTGAGGGTTTGGTGCTTCTTCCAGCATAAATGGGGGAGGGGGAGGGGGTTCAGTGCTTCAGTTGCTTCCTGTCCAATGGGGGGGGGGGAGGGAGGGCTTCAGGGTTCTGATGTTTCTATCATTTGTTCTATGGGGCTTCTTGTTTTGTGGATGTCTGTGAAGAGTAAGAATTTCAGGATGTATACTGTACACATTCCCTGATATAAAACCGAACCATTTGCTATTGCATTTGCTGCAAAACCTTGTGCACACAAGTGCAGATAAGCAGCATTCACCAGAAAAACAGAAACTTAACTATGCCCAATTTTTACGGGAAAGAACAAAATTAGAACAAAAAAAAAATCCATTGAGGGCAAAGTGGTCATAGTTTGGCTAAGCTACAGTGATTGCGGTTTTACTGGTTAATTCAAGAACCAATTGGCTATAGCTACATCAACCATCTCTTTGCCTCCACAAATACTTCTTGACCCACTGGGTTCCTTCAGCGGTTTTTTTCCCTCTTGCCTCCAGCATCGGCAGTATCTTAATTCCCTTAAAAGCATTCAGGAATAATTTGCTAGGCTGAACGACAGAAATACAAACTTATTCAGTCAATTCGTAGCCCAAGGGAGTAAGAGTCAGTGGAAGTGCAAGGTTAAATGAACAATCGGTCTACCATGACAGATAAGTCTCTCACAAAAAGTTCTACCGCCAATTGTCGTTAAAAATTGCATCATTTAATTTGTAAAGTATCTCTTCACAGAATGAACGCCTGAAGCAGTGCTGAAAGAAGAAAATTGAATTCTGCCTCCCCTCTCAGCCTTTATCTGATGACGTGCATCCAATTCGAATGTGCAGGAGTGTGAGAAGTTGCAGTGAACAGTGGACTCTACCCAATACACGATGGGCACCTCCTCCCTGTCAACGGTGCTGTCCACAGGCGGTCCCATCGCAAGCAAGAGAAAATCTGGAGATCCTAGCAAGATGCACTAAATTACTGGAGGAACTCAGCAGGCCAGGCTGAAGTTGGGTTCGCTCCCTCCGTTGCTATACCCACTCATGGGGGTGTGGGGGGGCTTTGGGTGTAAACCCGAGGGAAAAATTCAGAGGCGGAATTCCTCTTGAGGAAGTCCTACATTGAATTCAATGTTGACTGGCAACTCCTGCAATGCTGCTGGTGCCAAACTATATTGGTCTCTGCCGTTCCATTGGGTTCATCAGGCCGTGGAGAGGGGGAGCTTGCTACACGGGCAACAGCTTGCTCTCCATATTGTACTGCCTTGGCTTGTGTACCTAGACCGCTAGGACACATCCATGCTCAACTCTGACCAACGGAGGCCTCCAGACATAACTAGATGTTACAGATGAAAGAGATTTAGCTTTATTTGTCACACGCACGTCGGAAATGCATTGTTTTGCGTCAGTGACCGGAACGGTCCAAGGACGGTGCTGGGGGATGTCCACAAGTGTCACCACACTTCCTATGCCAACACGCCAGCTCACTAACCCTATCCCTAACCCATACATCTTTGCAATGTGGAGGAAACCTGCACGGTCACAGGGAAAACATACAAACTCTTTACAAGCAGAGGGAGAAATTGAGCCCCAATCGGTGATCGCTGATGCCGTAAAGCAATTGTATGCTGCTGGGCGGCCTATGGACCAGGCTTCTACTCAAGGTACCTCAGTGCCCACTTTATCAGTGCCAGGGTTCCATTACTCAGTTTTTTTGTGGTACAATTATCTTTCAGGAAGGTTAGAACTTTATCTTCATCCAAATTGAAAAAAAAATGCACACTTCTTTCCAAGTTCACCTCTGTCATGTGGAGAAAACTACCCACAAGGATCCACGAGCGTCAACTGGCTGTAAAACAACATGACCAATTCTCCCTGGTCTCTACCCATGAAGATCGAGAGGGCCACAAATTCGACCGGGATTCGGTGAAAGTCACAGCAAGTGTCATGCAAGAGATTTCCTAGGCACCTGGTTTTCCACAAACAATCCTGTAAGCAGACACATGGACCTCGTGTAACACACACACACACACACAAAATGCTGGAGGAGCTCAGCAGGTCAGGCAACATCTGTAGAAAAGAGTAAGCAGTCAAAGTTTCAGTCTGAGATCCTTCTTCAGGACTGAGAAGGAAGGGGAGTGGTCAGAGTAAGAAGGTGAGGGGGAAGGGAGGAAGAAGTACAAATTGGCAGGTGATGGGTGAAACCGGGAGAAGGGGAGGGGGTGAAGTAAAGAGCTGGGGAGTTGATTGGTGAAGGAGATCTGCAGCAGAGGGTCTGGAGGTCGAAGAGTTGGAGGGCCACAGAGGGGGACCAGGGAGAGTATTACTAAACTCCCTTCAATCCTGTTGGGCCAACGCGGGCAAAATTCCAGACCGCAATGCACGAAGTGACGAGATTTCCTCCCCACAGCACAACTGGGTTTCCATATTGATGACCACATGACCAATTGAAAAGTACACGAAGGCCAAGCGTCCAGGGGACAGACCACAATCAGCAGCGCCCCAACGAAACATTTGCAAGTAGACTGCCAGGATCGGAGAACAGCTCAGCCCAAGCAGCCCTAACGTCCTCCAGAAAATACTTACTGTGAAATACTTAAGGGGGAAGTTCTTCGCTGAGAGTGTGTGAAGAGCGGCCAGCGCAAGTGGTGCATGCACGTTCAATCGCGACATTTAAGGGAAGTCAGGATAGGTATGCGGAGGGGAGGGGTATGGAGGGCAAATAGATGGGACTAGGTAGAAAAGTGGGTCAGAACAGATTAAATTGGCTGAAGGGCCTATTTCTGAGCGGTAGTGCATTCACTCGAGTCGAGTATGATGGTCTCTGAAGGGGATACCTATTGGTGGGTCTGTTGAGGCTGATCTGGGATCCACATAACCGGGATGTTAGGATAGATTTGCCCAATGGAGAGAGTCTGACCCTGACTTTGTTGAACGGGGAGAGGCTGAAGCACAAGAAGCCACCGCACGGTCTTTGACAGATCGGGGTGCGGGTCCACGGAGCGGAAGACGGCTGGGGGGCCCTTCACCGCTGCAGCCTTCCCCCGCCCTCGCCGTCATTGTGATGTCTCATCACCTTCCGCCGACTCCACCATCGTGGTCTCGGTGAGAGCTCTCTTTATCTGGAACCTCACCCTTGAACTTACCGCCAGGCACGCCCTTACCAGGAGCTGAGCGCCAGGGGGTTAAACTCCAGGCGGCATCGCTCTCTGGAACTCAGAAGCCTCTCGACCATGACAACGTGATGATCCTCAGAGATCCACTGTCCTGTAGTGCTCTGTGCTTCTATATGAAGCAGGAGTGGCCAACCTTTTACA
This sequence comes from Hemitrygon akajei, assembly GCF_048418815.1. NCBI lineage: Eukaryota > Metazoa > Chordata > Chondrichthyes > Myliobatiformes > Dasyatidae > Hemitrygon > Hemitrygon akajei. The sequence goes on along the minus strand of NC_133147.1, from coordinate 15,453,986 downwards.
TTCCATGCGTCAATTTTTTTCATGCACGACTTCAGATGCGCCTTACAACTCTTGCACCCCCATTCAATTCTTGTAAAAATATGTTAATATAGACATATTTAGCATTTTTACATGATATATTGATTTAATATAAGAACAAGATAAACATTACTTACCTTAATGTGACTTCTAACAAATATATTTTGTCTTCTTTTGATTTCTTCCTTTTTCTTAATCACATATTCTTTCCGTAACTCAGACCCAAGCACTAGCTTCAGTTTTCCTTCTATTTCAGTCTGATGTTGTGTTTTATAGTGTCTGTTAAGATCATGTCTTCTATTATGTGAGAAAGCGTTTTCACAAACAATGCACAACGGTTTTCCTGACGGACCCGCTATAAATAAGAACTCATTTTCCCCACCGTTCACTGAATTCACGCTTGCTATCACCTTCTGCTTTTCTTCTGCACTGTGATGGGTAACTGAATGTAAAGGCAAGGCTTAATTATTGAAAAAATACAAAACTGCAAATGTTCACAAAGGACGAACAAAGCACAACTCCGTAGCGCACAAGTGTCAATTGTAAACTGACTGGCAAAAACCTGCGACGCACCGCTGGTGCAGACACCTGGCCCTCAGGATCAAACCAGTACCAAACGTGTATTGAACAGTTATGGAACGACTGCAGAACAAAAGTCCTCCTTTCCTAGTTTGACTCATTGAACATCTTTTTAAAATTTAAAAAAGATTAATGTGAAAGAAGACAACATTCGCCAAAAGATGTGCACGAAATAATAAAATCGCTAAAAAATAATTGCTAAGTTTTAGATTTATTCTCAGTAAAACCCGTTTCTAGCTCTAAGCTACTTGAATTCCTGGTACAGATTTTTCTACAAATCGGTTTTTGGTTAATGCTTTTTGCATGAGTAGGCTTACTTTTTTGTTATTATCACTGGGGTGCAACGTGCCACTTCTAATCATCCAATGCCCCACTTTTGGCGCATGTGCCATAGGTTGGCCATCCCTGATATAAAGCATGGAGCCATCTAATTCTGTCCTCTTGTTTAATCGGTCCACAACTGACAGCCATTCCTTCAGCCTTCAAGTGCCTCTCCGATCCTCCCTGTCACCACTTTAAGACATCCCTGGTGACCGACCTTTCTGTCCCTGTTTTTAATCTGCTCCCCCCCGACTTCTCTCGCTTGTGCTGTTTTGCTTAGTGACTCAATCAAAATGTTCTGCCTTGTGAAAGGCATTCCATAAGAATCACAGCTGCTGGAGGAGCTCTGCCAAATGGACTGACTCAGAGCTCTGCTGCAAAATCCCTCCAGAAGTAGTTTTTTGTTTGCTCCTGACCCCCCAGCATCTGTAGTCAACGGAAATTGTTATTAAAATGGATTTTAATTAGTATTATCAGGAAAAGTTCAAGGTTCAAAATAAATTTTCGTATCAACGTACATATATGTCACTATATACAACGCTGAGGTTCATTTTCTTATGGGCATACTCAACAAATCCATAAAATAATAATAATCATAATAGAATCAATGAAAGACAACAGTAACGAGTGTTAAGCTGTCAAATGCAATAATAGATAACTAATAATAATAAGTATTTTGAGAACATGAGATGAAAAGTCCTTGAAAGTGAGTCCATTGGCTGTGGGAACATCTCAATGATGGGGCCAGTGAAGTTGAGTGCTTACTCCTGTGGTTCAAGAGCCTGATGGTTAAGGTGTAGTAACTGTTCCTGAACCTGGTGGGTGTAAATCCTGAGGCTCCTGGACCTTCTTCCTGATGGCAACAGGGCAAAGGGAGCATTCCTGGGTGGTGGGGGTCCTTGATGATGGAAGCAGCTTTCCTGCGACACTCTTTTGTGTAGATGTCCTCAGGGGTGGTGGGGGGGGTTTACCTGTGATGGACTGGGCTGTATCCACTGCTTTTTGTAGGACTTTCCGTTCAAGGGCATGATGCAGCCAGTCAATATACACTCCACTACACACCTGTAGAAGTTTGTCAAAGTTTTAGGCATCGTACCAGTCTCGGCAAAAGTCCGAGGGAAGCAGAGGGGCTGCCGTACTCTCTTTGTAGTTGCACTTCCATGCTGGGCCCAGGGCAAGTCCTCCGAAATAGTAACAGCCGTGAGTCTAAAGCTGCTGACTCTCTCCACCTCCAATCCGCCACTGAGGACCGGCTCATGGACCTCTGCCTTCCTCCTGAAGCCAACGAGTCTCGAATCTTCGTGGTCTTGCCGACACCGAGTGAGAGGTTGTGGCTATGACACCACTCAGCCAGGTGTCACAGCCTCCCTCCTGTACGCTGATTCATCACCACCTTTGAGTCAGCCCACAACAGCGGTGTCCTCAGCAAACCTGAACGTGGCATTCGGGCTGTGCTTAGCCACGCAGTCAAAGGTGTCCAGTGAGTAGAGCGGAGGCGAAGCGCACAGCCTTCTGCTGCACTGCGCCGATGAAGATTGTCGAGGAGATGTTGTTGCCAATCTGAACTGACTGGGATCTGCAAGTGAGGAAATCCAGGATCCAATTGCACAGGGGGGTATTGATGCCAAGCTATTGGTGCTGTTGAGATGATGGTATTAAATGCTGAGCTGTAGTCGATACAGAGCATCCTGATGTGTGCATCTTTGCTCCCCAGATGTTCCAGAGTTGAGTGAAGAGCCAATGAGATGGCATCTGCTGTTGCTCCCATAGGCAAATTGGAGTCGGTCCAAGATGGTCCTAGGGCAGGAGTTGATATGTTTCATCACCAGCCTCTCAAACCACCGTGGATGCAAGTGCTACTGGATGATAGAGGTTGAGACAGGCTGCCATGTTCTTCTTCTGCACCGGTGTAACCGAAGCCTGCTTGAAGTGGGTGGCTACCACACACTATGCCGGCTGGTGGTGTAGTGACATCAGCGCTCGCGGCGAGAGGTCCCGAGTTCGAATCCGGCCAGTTCCCTTGCACGCTCTCCATCCGTGCCTGGGTCGAGTGTCGAGCTAGCAACTCGGCCTCGTAAAAAAAAAGACCTGGGGAGGGATGGGCTCCGCCAGGTTTCAGATGCCCAAGACACGCCGTACGATGAGCAATCGCCAAAAAGATCAGTGCAAAAAGCTTGTCTTGATGACTCCACCAGGAGTTAACGGCGCTCACACACACACACACACACACACGCACACACACACACGCACACACACACGCACACACACGCACACACACACGCACGCGCACACACACACGCATGCACACACACGCACACACGTGCGCGCACACACACGCACGCACGCACACACACGCACGCACGCACGCACGCACACACACACACACACACGTGAAGTGAAAGGTTAAAGATCTCAGTTAGCACAGCAGCCAGCTGGTCAGCAGAGGCTTCTGGTACTCTGCCAGGGACAGATGCTTTTCATGGGTTCACCCTCCTGAAGGCCTCCGAGACCAAAGTCAGAGGATTATTGGGGGATGTGGGAATCCGTAATTGCTCGTCCATGCTTTGACGGTCAAAGCAAGTATTGGTATTGAGCTCATCTGGAAGTGAAGCCCTGCTGGTGTCTATGTCTCTTGACTCAAGCCCTGTTGGCCAAGCTTTGTTGATTCAGCTGGCTTTCCGGAGCTCATACCTGGACCTCTTGCAACTTTCTGGGCCACCAGACTTGAATGCAGACTGCGGATCTCTCGGTTCATCCAGGGCTTCTGGTTGGGGGGGCACTGAATGATTTTGTGGGGGCACTCTCATCTACGACTGCATTAATAAAGTCCATTACAACCATGGTGTATTCGATCAGGTCCACAGATGAGTCCTTGAACGTGGCCCAGTCCGCTCTGGAAGCAATCCCATCGTTACTCCTCAGCCTCCTGTGACAACCTCTTTGTTGGCCTTACCTCTGGAGCTTTACTCTTTATCCTCTGCCTGTATGCAGGTACAAGAATGGCAGCCAAGTGATCTACTGGAATACAGTCTGGGCATGGGATGGTAGGCATCCCTTATCTTATTATAACAGTGGTCTAGTGGGTTGCCCTTAAGGCATTTATTTAGCTCTATTACATTTTCGCATTTGTAACTATTTTCTAGTTAAAGGTTGATAACTACGTCGCAGTTGTTGAAGGTAAATTCATTATCTGTGATGTACCGCGGCATGCGATGACGTCACACCCAGTTTCGCCACGTCTTGCGGGTAAGTTCCGGTTTTGGAGACCGGGAAGGCAGGGGCTAGCATGTGCAGGATCAAGACAAGGAAAGCTCCACTCCTACCCCCTAAGAAACATCATAGAAGCAACGCCGTAAGTTCATATGACAGTTGATGTTGAAGTAAAAATGTTCATGCTGATTCTGTTAAGAGAAATGATGGTTGATGAGGTTTATTTTCTTGTGATATTGATGTTGCTGGAAAGTTTGTGTTGGAGTCTATTTAAAGCTGTTGATGGCGTAGGTACATTCTGACTGTATATTGCACTTTAATGAGACTTTAATGTAATACAGTTCATTGTAGTTTTACTTTTACAAGTATTTATGATGCAAATGTGATGCCAAGAAGGAAACAGATACTGTATATAGTTTGTATTGTTTTATCAACAGTTTTCACCATACGTTAATGTGGAAGAGTGAACAGTAAACGGTTAATCTTACTGTGACTCTGTCTTCATTGGCTCCGGTTTAACTTGGTGTTTAGTTCAGAGTTTCAACACACTGCACAAGAACACTACAGTGGTCTAGTGTGTTGGGACCTCTGGTGCTGCTGTTGATGGTAACTGGGCAGGATTTTATTCAAACAAGCCTGGTTCAAGTCCCCAACTATAATTTGAAATGTGTCGTGATGGACTGTTTCCTGTTTGGAGATGGCATCATGCAGTATCTTGAGTGCTTGATTATAGTCGGCTGCTGGTTGTATGTAAACAGTAGTCAGGATTATGGAGGAGAACTCCCTAGGTGAATAGAACGGACAGCATTTGACCATTAGGGCTTCAAGTTTGGGGGAACATGAGTCCGTCAAAACCACCACATTGGAGCATCACCGAGAGCTTATCCTGAAACACACACCTCCACCTTTTTGCCTTTTCCGAATTGAGTTTGGTTTTATTCCCTCCTTCTGAAGGGGAGAGGGGACTGAAACTGTGGAACTGCTGTTGAAATTCCAGAACTCCGCTCCCCCCAGTGCCCACTGTTCTTCGGAAATTAGGGACAGTTGTATCGGCAGCTTCTTCACCAGTAATGACCTCACGGGCTTATTCCGACCGAACAACGGATCACGTACCTGCAGCAGGGTCTGCTTTTGCTTTGGGAAGGTCGTTTTCACTTTGTGTCTCGAGATTGTGTTCTGCGAAGGCAGCTCATTAGCTAAGCTCCTTACAAACCTCAAAGTTGGTCCCACCCTGAACCTCGGTCATGAAAGAAAGCAGGGAGGGAATTTAAAGCTCGGGCTACCACCTCCATAGTTCCTATGTTCAGTGCAATGTCGGCAAGTAGTCAGGACTCCGATGAAGAGAATGGTCCAACTCTTTGTACCTTCCGATGGAGAACTTCAAGATCACTCTTCAACTTGGCAAGGCTACAGTGAGTACTCACCGTTCATTTTTCCCTGCCACTTGATCAAGACCAGTCACAGAACCTGCAACGGCGGCAGAGAAGCATTATCCGGAGAAGGAACTGCATTGGTCTCTCCCGTTATCGATATTGATGTGCCGGTCCCCCGACAGCGCATCCCTCCCTGAGCCAACACAGATCTATCACAGGAGAAGATCACCAAAATGGCTATAAAGAAAGAAACGGCGTTGGTTTGAAACACACACCCACACACAAAATGCCGGAGTCCTGATGAAGGGTCTCGGTCTGAAACGTCAACTGTTTATTCATCTCCATAGACGCTGCCTGACCTGCTGAGTTCCTCCAGCGTTTTGTGCTTTGGATTTCCAGCTTCTGCAGAATCTCTTGTATTGTTGGTTTGTGTTACTTTCCATAGAATGGCGTGTCCGGCGCTGACGGGAGACCTGGGCGGGAGAGTTTTTAAAGTGGAAAGGCCTTTGCATTGGGGCAGGTCCACTCTCTCGGCCTCAGGAGTCCAGGTCCAGTGTCACGAACTGGGATCGTCCTTGGTCTCAGTGGATGACCCTGACCTCTTCTGTGCCTTGTCAGGCCCTTCGTTCTCCACGGAGCGTCGCAGAACCGCCTTCCCGGCCATTGGATCTCACCGTAGATCTCATCGGCCCAGTCCGCCGCAGCTGACCGCGTGCTGGGACGGGCATGTCCCTACCTCACCGGCTACCCTCAGCTGGTTTAGCCCGCCCGTCGAGGCGGTGTGGCCACAGCCGCATGCCAACGGCTACTTGGAGCCACGGGCGAGAGCTGAGTGTCCGGTGAGGACCAAAGGTGAGTGAGCTGCCCCGGAATGGACTCGACAAACCCCCGTCACCAGAAGTGCTGCCTCTCCCTGACACCTCACTGAACATCCCATACACTCCAACTTCCACAGAATAATACATAATTAATAGACGCTTATTTGATTTATGTCTCGGCAGTTTATATAAAAACTTCATAAATCAATTGGTGTGTTATTGAAGAACACTCTTCCTAATAGGTTTAATGTTTTATCTGTGATGGTCACTTCATTAACTACTGGACAACTGAATAACCGGTGACAATTTAAAATTAAAAAGAAAGCAATTGAATTTATGCAGCCAGGATCGCAGTATCAATAACTCCAAAATAGCTGCAAGGATTTCAAGCTTGACAAACCACACAGTCACTTTCACAAATCGTTTGATGAATGCCTTTGTCGTTTTAATATAGACGGAGTAAACGCTTTTGCTTGCTGTCTCGATCCAGGAAGGTCAGAACTAATCCTTCATTATTGAATGGTTAAGGCAGCTTACGCCAAGAGGGAAAGGTCACTGTTTCAATAGACAATAGACAATAGGTGCAGAAGTAGACCGTTCGGCCCTTCGAGCCTGCACCGCCATTTTGAGATCATGGCTGATCAACTACTATCAATACCCGGTTCCTGCCTTGTCCCCATATCCCTTGATTCCCCTATCCATAAGATACCTCTCTAGCTCCTTCTTGAAAGCATCCAGAGAATTGGCCTCCACTACCTTCCGAGGCAGTGCATTCCAGACCCCCACAACTCTCTGGGAGAAGAAGTTTTTCCTTAACTCTGTCCTAAATGACCTACCCCTTATTCTCAAACCATGCCCTCTGGTACTGGACTCTCCCAGCATCTGGAACATATTTCCTGCCTCTATCTTGTCCAATCCCTTAATAATCTTATATGTTTCAATCAGATCCCCTCTCAATCTCCTTAATTCCAGCGTATACAAGCCCAGTCTCTCTAACCTCTCTGCGTAAGACAGTCCAGACATCCCAGGAATTAACCTCATGAATCTACACTGCACTTCCTCTACAGCCAGGATGTCCTTCCTTAACCCTGAAGACCAAAACTGTACACAATACTCCAGGTGTGGTCTCACCAGGGCTCTGTACAAATGCAAGAGGATTTCCTTGCTCTTGTACTCAATTCCCTTTGTAATAAAGGTCAACATTCCATTAGCCTTCTTCACTGCCTGCTGCACTTGCTCATTCACCTTCAGTGACTGATGAACAAGGACTCCTAGATCTCTTTGTATTTCTCCCTTACCTAACTCTACACCGTTCAGATAATAATCTGCCTTCCTGTTCTTACTCCCAAAGTGGATAACCTCACACTTATTCACATTAAACACCATCTGCCAAGTATCTGCCCACTCACCCAGCCTATCCAAGTCACCCTGAATTCTCCTAACATCCTCATCACATGTCACACTGCCACCCAGCTTAGTATCATCAGCAAATTTGCTGATGTTATTTTCAATGCCTTCATTCAAATCGTTGACGTAAATTGTAAACAGCTGTGGTCCCAATACTGAGCCCTGTGGCACCCCACTAGTCACCACCTTCCATTCCGAGAAACACCCATTCACCGCTACCGTTTGCTTTCTATCTGCCAACCAGTTTTCTATCCATGTCAATGTCTTCCCCCCAATGCCATGAGCTTTGATTTTACCCACCAATCTCCTATGTGGGACCTTATCAAATGCCTTCTGAAAATCGAGTTTCAAACTGGTCTGAGTTCAATTTCATCTATCATCATCATTGATCCAAAATCTGGAAGCATTTAATAATACAGCTGGTTTCTTTGCTGTCCCTGGACTTAGAAGAAAGTCTGATATTTCTGCTTGGTTCATATTTATTTAGCTATTTATTGAGATACAGTGCAGAGTAGGCCTTCCCAGCCGCGTTGCCCGATTTAACGGTAGCCTAGCCACGGGACAATTTACAATGACCAATTAACCTACCAACCGGAAGGTCTTTGGACTGTGGGAAGAAACCAGAGCACCCGGAGGAAACCCACGCGGTCACAGGGAGAAAGTACAAACTCTTTACAGGCAGCGGCGGGAATTGAACCCGGGTCGCCTGTACTGTAAAGCATTGTGCTAACCACTATTATATTGGATCGGATTATATGGAATTATATTGGATTGGACTTTATTCAAAGGGCAGTGCCCCAGGAAGCTGGTACATGGATAGGAGGAATTCAGGGGAACCATTATGGGCACCAGCCTCCCGACCATCGCCGACGTCTTCAAAACATGATGCCTCAAGAAGGTGGCATCTTCACTGAGGACCCTCACCACCCAGAACATGCCCTCTTTTCCTAACTAGCGTCAGGCAGGGGCTTCCAACTGGCTGTCATGCCACTGGTGTTTACACCGGCATTGAAGGTCCTCCATCTCTGTCCATGGCCAGTCAGATGCAGACAGATCCTTCATTGCTGTTCCTGTAACAGTTTTGTTTGACCAGTCAGGGTTGTTAGCCCTGAGCTGACCCCCCCCCCCCCGAACCTGGTGGCCCACTCTAAGTCTGACCTCTACCCTTTGACCTGTTTGGCATGGGTGACCCTACCAAGAGCCAAAGCGTAAAGCCCTGACTCCAGCCAACATAGCTCTCTGGGTCATTGAGGCACGCAAGCCTCCAAACCCTACGGCGAGGTTGTGGTCCTCTTGCAGGCATCAGGGAGGAGGTACAGGAGCCTAAAGACAACAGCCAGAGCTGGAACTCATCATAAACCTGAATTAGAGTCCAAACCTACAAACCGCAGAAATTAGACCTTTCTCCAGCGTCGTCCTCTGTCAGCATCGAGAGTGAGAGATCACTCGAACACGAGGGGGGGAGAGAGAGAGAGTGCCACACGTGAACACCCCCGTCAGCAGCGAGCGAGAGTGCGGTAGACAGTGCCCAATGTTTCAGGAACAACTTATTCCCCTTTGACATCAGATTTCTGAATGTTCCCTGAACCAGCCCGGGAACACCACCTCTTCTGCATTATTTATTTATTTTTAAATTATGATTTATAGTTAATTTTTCTGTCTTGCACCATACCACTGCCACAAAGCAAAAAATGTCATGGCATCTGTCAGCGATAATAAACTTGATTTTGATTCTAATTCTGTTCTGCTTCCATGAGCTTCATTGGTAAAACAACTCAGACAGCCCACTTACTACATAATTCAACAGAATTCAGAGACTCAAAGTGCACTTATTATTAAAGTGTCTCCGAGATTCACCTTCTCCACGAAACAAAGAAATACGGAACCTGTTCAAAGGGGGACATCAAACTCCCCTCCCTCCACACACAAACGACAATTTTTTAAAAGAACGAGCGAAGACACAGAACATAAAACATAAAGTCGAAAGGCGTATTTCGGTTCAGCTCAGAGTTCGTTATCAGCAGGCCGTCCCGGTTCAAAATTCGCCCAAAAGTAGTAACAACCAGAGCTAGAACACATCATAAACCTGAATTAGAGTCCAACCCTACAAACCGCAGAGGTTAAACCTTTCTCCAGCGTCGTCCTCTGTCAGCATCGAGAGAGTGAGAGATCACTCGAACACAAGGGAGAGAGAGAGAGAGGGGGGGCACCATACATGGACACCTGCCCCACCCCCATCAGCAGCAAGCAAGAATGCAGTAGACTGCTCAACACTCGCTCACCCTCCGCACTCACCCGATGATTTCAGTCTTCATCAGCATTTTAATCAGGGAGAGACAGAGTCGATCATGGGCTCCCTGGCCTCCATACAGGGGACAAAAGGAAACTCAGCTTTCTATCTATAAGAAGGCAGTAAATTTTCTTTTAATGTAAATCCCTATTTTTAATACAAATCCCTACTACCTGAGGAAAGCAGGTGCAGAGTCAGAAAGGGGAAAGAGGACTGCCCATCACTCAGCTTCTGCCTTCTTCTTTCACGACATTCTCCATCGACCCGAGGTCAGCCAAAACTCTGCAGTTTGTGCCCTAACCCGCACAGAGTCCATTCATCCCCTCCCCCCCGTGTATGGTTACCAGCCCTGCCCTCTGGTTAATCCAAGACAGAGATAAAAATAAGCTTTATTTGTCACATGGACATTAAAACATCAAAACATACAGTACTGTGCAGAAGTCTTAGGCACATATATGTATAGCTAGGGAGTCTGAGGTTTTTGCACAGGACTGTATTTGTCAACATGGAGCAGAGAGCGAGTTTGTAAATCTGGCACAAGCAAAGGATGCTGGGAATGGTGATGGCTGTGCGCCGTGGGAGGGGTTGTGGGACAGGTGGCAAAGAAGGGGCACCAGGGGGATGGGGGGGTGGCACGAGTGCAGACGCACCCAGCCCCGAGACACCAGGCAAGGTTTACAAAAAAGCTGGATGAACTCAGCAGGTCGGGCAGCATCCGTTGAAAGGAGCAGTCAACGTTTCAGGCCGAGACCCTTCGTCAGGACTGAAGGAGGAGGGGGCAGGGGCCCTATAAAGAAGGTGGGGGGAGGGTGGAAAACCAGTCAGAGGAAAGATCAAGGGGTGGGGGAGGGGAAGCAGGGAGGGGATAGGCAGGAGAGGTGAAGAAGGAATCTAAGGGGAAAGCACTATGGGTAGTAGAAGAAGGCAGAGTCACGAGAGGTGATAGGCAGCTGGAAGAGGAGACAGAGTGCTTTCCCCTTAGATCCCTTCTTCACCTCTCCTGCCTATCCCCTCCCCCACCCCTTGATCTTTCCTCTGATTGGTTTTCCACCCTCCCCCCACCTTCTTTATAGGGCCCCTGCCCCCTCCTCCTTTAGTCCTGACGAAGGGTCTCGGCACGAAACGTTGACTGCTTCTTTCCACGGATGCCGTCCGACCTGCTGAGTTCATCCAGCTCGTTTGTACGTCTTCATTTGACCGCAGCATCTGCAGTGTGCTTTGTGTTTGCCAGGCAAAGTTGTTTGATTACAAACAATTGGTTTATTGATCATTACAGAATGTCTCTCTGGTGCCTCCCACTCCTTCACCTCTCCCTTCCCCTTTTCCCAACCAAGATCCCCCTCTCTCTGCCCCCCTTCCCACTCTCAGTCCACAATAGAGACCCGTATCAGAATCAGGTTTATCATCACTCACATATGTCATGAAATCTGTTTGTTTTGCAGCAGTACAGTGCAATACATAAAATTACTACAGCCTGTGCAAAAGTCTTAGGCTCCCCAGCTATGTATATATATATATATATATATATGTGCCTAAGACTTTGCACAGGCTGTACAGGGAAGTGAGTTGTTTGTGTCAATGACTTACACGGTCCAAGCACGTTCTGGGTGCAACTCGGTGTTTGTTATTTATGCAAAGGTTACATTTCACCCCCTCCCCTTTCTCCCACGGTCCACTCTCCTCTCCTGTCAGATTCCTTCTTCTCCAGCCTTTGACCTTTCCCACCCCCCCCTGGCTTCACCTATCACCTCCCAGAAAGCCTCTTCGCCCCGCACCCACCTTTTTGTTCCGGCATCTTCCCCTTCGAGGGTCTGAGCTCGAAATGTCGACTGTTTATTCGCTTCCATGTAGATGCTGCCTGAGCTGCTGAGTTCCTCCGCACTGTGTGTGCTTTACAGAGTACGAACTGAGTGGGCTGCACCACTTCATAGAAATACTGTTATTTTATAAACCTCATGAAGATGAAGTGGTTCAAATGGCTCAATTTAACGTCAGAGGATGTTTACGGCAGAGAACCTGAAACTCTTGCTCTTCCCAGACATCCACGAACCAAGAAACCCCATGGAGTGAATGACAGAAACATCAGAACCCCGAAGCCCCCACCTCCCCTCGCATCGCACAAGCAGCAATAGAAACCGACCCTCCCCCCTCCCCTCCGCCCCACTTGCGCCAGTTCATAAAGTTATGGCTTCTTGCCGCGGATTCCCTCAGCAGAGAAACCCTTGCATCAGCTCATCAAGAGATCCCAAAAGAAAATCCTAACCTTTAACCTCAGACTTTCCAGAGATCTAAAAGTTTGCACCTGGAGCAGCCTGCAGGCGAGCTTAACACCACGAGATCCTTTTTTGTGTAGAAGAAAGAACCTTAAAAAGTGATTGAACTCGGCAACTCAAAGAGAATGGAGCGGGAACACTCAATAAGTCAATGAAATAGCCTCAGGTTCGTACTTTACCGGATCAAAGACATCGTCTGAAGCATGAGCCTGACGGCTCCCCACAGACGGAATGCTCCCAGCAGTTCTTGTCTTCCTTGAAATTCGTTAAAATGAAAACATGTCAGTGTGGTGAACTAGGTATACCTGTCTGGACTGCTCCTGTGGCTCCTCCCACAGACCCCCTGCTGACTGCTCCTGTGGCTCCTCCCACTGACCCCCTGCTGACTGCTCCTGTGGCTCCTCCCACAGACCCCCCGCTGACTGCTCCTGTGGCTCCTCCCACTGACCCCCGCTGACTGCTCCTGTGGCTCCTCCCACTGACCCCTGCTGACTCCTCCCACAGACCCCCTGCTGACTGCTCCTGTGGCTCCTCCCACAGACCCCTGCTGACTGCTCCTGTGGCCCCTCCCACAGACCCCCCTGCTGACTGCTCCTGTGGCCCCTCCCACAGACCCTCACTGACTGCTCCTGTGGCTCCTCCCACAGACCCCCTGCTGACTCCTCCTGTGGCTCCTCCCACTGACCCCCTGCTGACTCCTCCTGTGGCTCCTCCCACTGACCCCCTGCTGACTGCTCCTGTGGCTCCTCCCACTGACCCCCTGCTGACTGCTCCTGTGGCTCCTCCCACAGACCCCCTGCTGACAGCTCCTGTGGCTCCTCCCACAGACCCCCTGCTGACTGCTCCTGTGGCTCCTCCCACAGACCCCCTGCTGACTGCTCCTGTGGCCCCTCCCACAGACCCCCTGCTGACTGCTCCTGTGGCTCCTCCCACAGACCCCCCCCCCGCTGACTGCTCCTGTGGCCCCTCCCACAGACCCCCCCCCCTGCTGACTGCTCCTGTGGCTCCTCCCACAGACCCCTGCTGACTGCTCCTGTGGCTCCTCCCACAGACCCCCTGCTGACTGCTCCTGTGGCTCCTCCCACAGACCCCCCCCCCTGCTGACTGCTCCTGTGGCTCCTCCCACAGACCCCCCCCCTGCTGACTGCTTCTGTGGCCCCTCCCACAGACCCTGCTGACTCCTCCTGTGGCTCCTCCCACAGACCCCCCCCCTGCTGACTGCTCCTGTGGCTCCTCCCACAGACCCCCCCCTGCTGACTGCTTCTGTGGCCCCTCCCACAGACCCCTGCTGACTCCTCCTGTGGCTCCTCCCACAGACCCCCCCCCTGCTGACTGCTCCTGTGGCTCCTCCCACAGACCCCCCCCCTGCTGACTGCTTCTGTGGCCCCTCCCACAGACCCTGCTGACTCCTCCTGTGGCTCCTCCCACAGACCCCCCCCCTGCTGACTGCTTCTGTGGCCCCTCCCACAGACCCCTGCTGACTCCTCCTGTGGCTCCTCCCACAGACCCCCCCCCCTGCTGACTGCTTCTGTGGCCCCTCCCCACAGACCCTGCTGACTCCTCCTGTGGCTCCTCCCACAGACCCCCCCCCCTGCTGACTGCTTCTGTGGCCCCTCCCACAGACCCCTGCTGACTCCTCCTGTGGCTCCTCCCACAGACCCCCCCCCCTGCTGACTGCTTCTGTGGCCCCTCCCACAGACCCCTGCTGACTCCTCCTGTGGCTCCTCCCACAGACCCCCCCCCCTGCTGACTGCTCCTGTGGCTCCTCCCACAGACCCCCCCCCCTGCTGACTGCTTCTGTGGCCCCTCCCACAGACCCTGCTGACTCCTCCTGTGGCTCCTCCCACAGACCCCCCCCCTGCTGACTGCTCCTGTGGCTCCTCCCACAGACCCCCCCCCTGCTGACTGCTTCTGTGGCCCCTCCCACAGACCCTGCTGACCTGCTCCTGTGGCTCCTCCCACAGACCCCCTGCTCCTGTGGCTCCTCCCACAGACCCCCCCCTGCTGACTGCTCCTGTGGCTCCTCCCACAGACCCCCTGCTGACTGCTCCTGTGGCTCCTCCCACAGACCCCCTGCTGACTGCTCCTGTGGCTCCTCCCACAGACCCCTGCTGGACTCCTCCTGTGGCTCCTCCCACAGACCCACTGCTCCTGTGGCTCCTCCCACAGACCCCCTGCTGACTCCTCCTGTGGCTCCTCCCACAGACCCCCCGCTGACTGCTCCTGTGGCTCCTCCCACAGACCCCCTGCTGACTGCTCCTCTGGCTCCTCCCACAGACCCCCTGCTGACTGCTCCTGTGGCTCCTCCCACAGACCCCCCGCTGACTGCTCCTGTGGCTCCTCCCACAGACCCCTGCTGACTGCTCCTGTGGCTCCTCCCACAGACCCCCACTGACTGCTCCTGTGGCTCCTCCCACAGACCCCTGCTGACTGCTCCTGTGGCTCCTCCCACAGACCCCCTGCTGACTGCTCCTGTGGCTCCTCCCACAGACCCCCTGCTGACTGCTCCTGTGGCTCCTCCCACAGACCCCCTGCTGACTGCTCCTGTGGCTCCTCCCACAGACCCCCCGCTGACTCTTCCTGTGGCTCCTCCCACAGACCCCCTGCTGACTGCTCCTGTGGTTTCTCCCACAGACCCCCTGCTGACTGCTCCTGTGGCTCCTCCCACAGACCCCCTGCTGACTGCTCCTGTGGCTCCTCCCACAGACCCCTGTCTAGACTGCTCCAGTGGCTCCTCCCACAGACCCCCTGCTGACTGCTCCTGTGGCTCCTCCCACTGACCCCCTGCTGACTGCTCCTGTGGCTCCTCCCACAGACCCCTGCTGACTGCTCCTGTGGCTCCTCCCACAGACCCCCTGCTGACTGCTCCTGTGGCTCCTCCCACAGACCCCTGCTGACTTCTCCTGTGGCTCCTCCCACAGACCCCCTGCTGACTGCTCCTGTGGCTCCTCCCACAGACCCCTGTCTAGACTGCTCCAGTGGCTCCTCCCACAGACCCCCTGCTGACTGCTCCTGTGGCTCCTCCCACAGACCCCCCCCCTGCTGACTGCTCCTGTGGCTCCTCCCACAGACCCCTGTCTAGACTGCTCCAGTGGCTCCTCCCACAGACCCCCTGCTGACTGCTCCTGTGGCTCCTCCCACTGACCCCCTGCTGACTGCTCCTGTGGCTCCTCCCACAGACCCCTGCTGACTTCTCCTGTGGCTCCTCCCACAGACCCCCTGCTGACTGCTCCTGTGGCTCCTCCCACAGACCCCCTGCTGACTGCTCCTGTGGCTCCTCCCACTGACCCCCTGCTGACTGCTCCTGTGGCTCCTCCCACTGACCCCCTGCTGACTGCTCCTGTGGCTCCTCCCACAGACCCCCTGCTGACTGCTCCTGTGGCTCCTCCCACAGACCCCCTGCTGACTGCTCCTGTGGCTCCTCCCACTGACCCCCTGCTGACTGCTCCTGTGGCTCCTCCCACAGACCCCTGCTGACTGCTCCTGTGGCTCCTCCCACAGACCCCCTGCTGACTGCTCCTGTGGCTCCTCCCACAGACCCCCTGCTGACTGCTCCTGTGGCTCCTCCCACAGACCCCTGCTGACTTCTCCTGTGGCTCCTCCCACAGACCCCCTGCTGACTGCTCCTGTGGCTCCTCCCACAGACCCCTGCTGACTGCTCCTGTGGCTCCTCCCACAGACCCCCTGCTGACTGCTCCTGTGGCTCCTCCCACAGACCCCCTGCTGACTGCTCCTGTGGCTCCTCCCACAGACCCCTGCTGACTGCTCCTGTGGCTCCTCCCACAGACCCCCTGCTGACTGCTCCTGTGGCTCCTCCCACAGACCCCCTGCTGACTGCTCTGTGGCTCCTCCCACCAGACCCCTGCTGACTTCTCCTGTGGCTCCTCCCACAGGACCCCCCTGCTGACTGCTCCTGTGGCTCCTCCCACAGACCCCCTGCTGACTGCTCCTGTGGCTCCTCCCACTGACCCCCGCTGACTGCTCCTGTGGCTCCTCCCACTGACCCCCCCCCTGCTGACTGCTCCTGTGGCTCCTCCCACAGACCCCCCGCTGACTGCTCCTGTGGCTCCTCCCACAGACCCCCGCTGACTGCTCCTGTGGCTCCTCCCACAGGACCCCCCGCTGACTGCTCCTGTGGCTCCTCCCACAGACCCCCGCTGACTGCTCCTGTGGCTCCTCCCACAGACCCCCTGCTGACTGCTCCTGTGGCTCCTCCCACTGGCCCCCCCCTGCTGACTGCTCCTGTGGCTCCTCCCACAGACCCCCTGCTGACTGCTCCTGTGGCTCCTCCCACTGACCCCCCCTGCTGACTGCTCCTGTGGCTCCTCCCACAGACCCCCCCCCTGCTGACTGCTCCTGTGGCTCCTCCCACAGACCCCCCCCCCCTGCTGACTGCTTCTGTGGCCCCTCCCACAGACCCTGCTGACTCCTCCTGTGGCTCCTCCCACAGACCCCCCCCCCTGCTGACTGCTTCTGTGGCCCCCTCCCACAGACCCCTGCTGACTCCTCCTGTGGCTCCTCCCACAGACCCCCCCCCTGCTGACTGCTTCTGTGGCCCCTCCCACAGACCCTGCTGACTCCTCCTGTGGCTCCTCCCACAGACCCCCCCCCCTGCTGACTGCTTCTGTGGCCCCTCCCACAGACCCCTGCTGACTCCTCCTGTGGCTCCTCCCACAGACCCCCCCCCTGCTGACTGCTTCTGTGGCCCCTCCCACAGACCCCTGCTGACTCCTCCTGTGGCTCCTCCCACAGACCCCCCCCCCTGCTGACTGCTCCTGTGGCTCCTCCCACAGACCCCCCCCCCCTGCTGACTGCTTCTGTGGCCCCTCCCACAGACCCTGCTGACTCCTCCTGTGGGCTCCTCCCACAGACCCCCCCCCTGCTGACTGCTCCTGTGGCTCCTCCCACAGACCCCCCCCCCTGCTGACTGCTTCTGTGGCCCCTCCCACAGACCCCTGCTGACTGCTCCTGTGGCTCCTCCCACAGACCCCGCTGGCTCCTGTGGCTCCTCCCACAGACCCCCCCCTGCTGACTGCTCCTGTGGCTCCTCCCACAGACCCCCTGCTGACTGCTCCTGTGGCTCCTCCCACAGACCCCCTGCTGACTGCTCCTGTGGCTCCTCCCACAGACCCCTGCTGACTCCTCCTGTGGCTCCTCCCACAGACCCCGACTGCTCCTGTGGCTCCTCCCACAGACCCCCTGCTGACTCCTCCTGTGGCTCCTCCACAGACCCCACTGCTCCTGTGGCTCCTCCCACAGACCCCCTGCTGACTGCTCCTGCTGGCTCCTCCCACAGACCCCCTGCTGACTGCTCCTGTGGCTCCTCCCACAGACCCCTCCGCTGACTGCTCCTGTGCTCCTCCCACAGACCCCCTGCTGACTGCTCCTGTGGCTCCTCCCACAGACCCCCTGCTGACTGCTCCTGTGGCTCCTCCCACAGACCCCCTGCTGACTGCTCTCTGTGGCTCCTCCCACAGACCCCCTGCTGACTGCTCCTGTGGCTCCTCCCACAGACCCCCTGCTGACTGCTCCTGTGGCTCCTCCCACAGACCCCACTGCTGACTGCTCTGTGGCTCCTCCCACTGACCCCCTGCTGACTGCTCCTGTGGCTCCTCCCACAGACCCCCTGCTGACTGCTCCTGTGGCTCCTCCCACAGACCCCCTGCTGACTGCTCCTGTGGCTCCTCCCACTGACCCCCTGCTGACTGCTCCTGTGGCTCCTCCCACAGACCCCTGCTGACTGCTCCTGTGGCTCCTCCCACAGACCCCCCTGCTGACTGCTCCTGTGGCTCCTCCCACAGACCCCCTGCTGACTTCTCCTGTGGCTCCTCCCACAGACCCCCTGCTGACTGCTCCTGTGGCTCCTCCCACAGACCCCTGCTGACTGCTCCTGTGGCTCCTCCCACAGACCCCACTGCTGACTGCTCCTGTGGCTCCTCCCACTGACCCCCCGCTGACTGCTCCTGTGGCTCCTCCCACTGACCCCCCCCCTGCTGACTGCTCCTGTGGCTCCTCCCACACCCCTGACTCCCCCCCCGCTGACCTGCTCCTGTGGCTCCTCCCACAGACCCCCCCGCTGACTGCTCCTGTGGCTCCTCCCACAGACCCCCGCTGACTGCTCCTGTGGCTCCTCCCACAGACCCCCCCCTGCTGACTGCTCCTGTGGCTCCTCCCACAGACCCCCCCTGCTGACTGCTCCTGTGGCTCCTCCCACAGACCCCACCTGCTGACTGCTCCCTGTGGCTCCTCACCTCAGGACCCCACCCCCCTGCTGACTGCTCCTGTGGCTCCTCCCACAGACCCCCCCCCTGCTGACTGCTTCTGTGGCCCCTCCCACAGACCCTGCTGACTCCTCCTGTGGCTCCTCCCACAGACCCCCCCCCTGCTGACTGCTTCTGTGGCCCCTCCCACAGACCCCTGCTGACTCCTCCTGTGGCTCCTCCACAGACCCCCCCCCTGCTGACTGCTTCTGTGGCCCCTCCCACAGACCCCTGCTGACTCCTCCTGTGGCTCCTCCCACAGACCCCCCCCCCTGCTGACTGCTTCTGTGGCCCTCCCACAGACCCCTGCTGACTCCTCCTGTGGCTCCTCCCACAGACCCCCCCCCTGCTGACTGCTTCTGTGGCCCCTCCCACAGACCCCTGCTGACTCCTCCTGTGGCTCCTCCCACAGACCCCCCCCCCTGCTGACTGCTCCTGTGGCTCCTCCCACAGACCCCCCCCCTGCTGACTGCTTCTGTGGCCCCTCCCACAGACCCTGCTGACTCCTCCTGTGGCTCCTCCCACAGACCCCCCCCCTGCTGACTGCTCCTGTGGCTCCTCCCACAGACCCCCCCCCTGCTGACTGCTTCTGTGGCCCCTCCCACAGACCCCTGCTGACTGCTCCTGTGGCTCCTCCCACAGACCCCCTGCTCCTGTGGCTCCTCCCACAGACCCCCCCCTGCTGACTGCTCCTGTGGCTCCTCCCACAGACCCCCTGCTGACTGCTCCTGTGGCTCCTCCCACAGACCCCCTGCTGACTGCTCCTGTGGCTCCTCCCACAGACCCCTGCTGACTCCTCCTGTGGCTCCTCCCACAGACCCGACTGCTCCTGTGGCTCCTCCCACAGACCCCCTGCTGACTGCCTCCTGTGGCTCCTCCCACAGACCCCAGCTGCTCCTGTGGCTCCTCCCACAGACCCCCTGCTGACTGCTCCTCTGGCTCCTCCCACAGACCCCCTGCTGACTGCTCCTGTGGCTCCTCCCACAGACCCCCCGCTGACTGCTCCTGTGGCTCCTCCCACAGACCCCTGCTGACTGCTCCTGTGGCTCCTCCCACAGACCCCCACTGACTGCTCCTGTGGCTCCTCCCACAGACCCCCTGCTGACTGCTCCTGTGGCTCCTCCCACAGACCCCCTGCTGACTGCTCCTGTGGCTCCTCCCACAGACCCCCTGCTGACTGCTCCTGTGGCTCCTCCCACAGACCCCTGCTGACTGCTCCTGTGGCTCCTCCCACAGACCCCCCGCTGACTCTTCCTGTGGCTCCTCCCACAGACCCCCTGCTGACTGCTCCTGTGGTTTCTCCCACAGACCCCTGCTGACTGCTCCTGTGGCTCTCCCACAGACCCCCTGCTGACTGCTCCTGTGGCTCCTCCCACAGACCCCTGTCTAGACTGCTCCAGTGGCTCCTCCCACAGACCCCCTGCTGACTGCTCCTGTGGCTCCTCCCACTGACCCCCTGCTGACTGCTCCTGTGGCTCCTCCCACAGACCCCTGCTGACTGCTCCTGTGGCTCCTCCCACAGACCCCCTGCTGACTGCTCCTGTGGCTCCTCCCACAGACCCCTGCTGACTTCTCCTGTGGCTCCTCCCACAGACCCCCCTGCTGACTGCTCCTGTGGCTCCTCCCACAGACCCCCTGTCTAGACTGCTCCAGTGGCTCCTCCCACAGACCCCCTGCTGACTGCTCCTGTGGGCTCCTCCCACTGACCCCCTGCTGACTGCTCCTGTGGCTCTCCCACAGACCCCTGCTGACTTCTCCTGTGGCTCCTCCCACAGACCCCCTGCTGACTGCTCCTGTGGCTCCTCCCACAGACCCCCTGCTGACTGCTCCTGTGGCTCCTCCCACTGACCCCCTGCTGACTGCTCCTGTGGCTCCTCCCACAGACCCCCTGCTGACTTCTCCTGTGGCTCCTCCCACAGACCCCCCTGCTGACTGCTCCTGTGGCTCCTCCCACAGACCCCTGCTGACTGCTCCTGTGGCTCCTCCCACAGACCCACTGCTGACTGCTCCTGTGGCTCCTCCCACTGACCCCCGCTGACTGCTCCTGTGGGCTCCTCCCACTGACCCCCCCCTGCTGACTGCTCCTGTGGCTCCTCCCACAGACCCCCGCTGACTGCTCCTGTGGCTCCTCCCACAGACCCCCCGCTGACTGCTCCTGTGGCTCCTCCCACAGACCCCCGCTGACTGCTCCTGTGGCTCCTCCCACAGACCCCCGCTGACTGCTCCTGTGGCTCCTCCCACAGACCCCCTGCTGACTGCTCCTGTGGCTCCTCCCACTGGCCCCCCCCCTGCTGACTGCTCCTGTGGCTCCTCCCACAGACCCCCTGCTGACTGCTCCTGTGGCTCCTCCCACTGACCCCCCCTGCTGACTGCTCCTGTGGCTCCTCCCACAGACCCCTGTATAAAGGCGATTGAGGCCTGAGCCCTGCCTCATTTCCCCAGGATGTAGTGTTGTTCATTCTTCCAGTCAATAAAAGCTGATACCTCGCTTCTTACGTCTCAGAGTGAGTTATTGATGGTGCATCAGTCAGCTGCTCATTCACCCCAGTCATAATTGAGAAATCTTTATGTCCAATTACCCGGGCACCACTCAGGGCCCGCGATAACTGCGCATGGCGCTGCAGGGGAGTGACGATGTCCCTCTTAGAGCCGGAGGGTGGAGAATCTGTGCAATTCCTTGCCACAGGTAGCTGAGGAGGCCGAGTCCTCAGGTATATTTAAAGCTGATAGGTTCTTGAACATCTGGTAATTGCCCTCCCCTTCACCATCCCCCCATTCCTGTTTCCCTCTCTCACCTTACCTGCCCGTCGCCTCCCTCTGGTGCTCCTCCGCCTTCCCTTTCCTCCATGGCCTTCGTCCTCTCCTGTCAGATTCCCCCTTCTCCAGCCCTTTATCTCTTTCACCGATCCGATTCCCAGCTCTTAACTTCACCCCTCCCCACCCCCCGTCCGGGTTTCACCCATCACCCGCCACCTACCTCCCCTCCCCTTCCCCCCACCCCACACCTTATTGCACTCACTTCTGATCCTTTTTTTCCAATCTTGTTGAAGGGTCTCGGTCAAAACATAAGAAATAGGAGCCAGGAGTCGGCCATCCGGCCCATCGAGCCTGCTCTGCCATTCAATAAGATCGTGGCTGATCTGGCCATGGACTCATCTCCACCTACCTGCCTTTTTCCTCATAACTCTTAATTCCCCTACGATGCAAAAATCTATCCGGCCTTGTCTACTGAGGAGTGCATCAACGGTTTACTCTTTCCCATAGATGTTGCCCGGCCTGCCGAGATCCTCCAGCATTTTGTGTGCGTTGCCAGGTTCTTCATAAGTAGGGGTGACAAGTGTTACAGGGAGAATGGGCCGTACGGTTCCATGTTGCTATGAGAATGTTGGGGTGAACCGCCATCTTGAACTGCCGAATTCTACGTTGGTAGAGGCGTTCTTATGGTGGCTGCTGTCGGCTGAGATTTCGACGGAACAACAATGGAGGATCTGCAATGCAGTATAAAAGTCAGGGTGTGCCGCCCGGAGGCCGGGTGCGCAGCAAAGAGGTCACACAGTCTGCGCCCACGCACATGATGCCAGTCGGTAGGCCCCAAGCCTGAACCCATGGCTCCTTCCCGGCCCCAAAATGCTTTTCAATTGACTGCTTCCGTGGCACCTGCCTTCTGTTACTGCAATGCAAACACTTTGTCCCACGTATTGCTTTTCCAAAAAGAGGAGAAAGTAATATTTCTACCTCAGTGCGAACATACTGAGGAACTTGGTTCACTGACTCAGTTACAGTGTTCAGCTTTTTAAGCTGCCACAAGCTAATAGTTAACCCGTCTTTCAAAATTTTCCAAAATGTCACTGTCCTTCACGCTTTATTTATGTTTTAGAGCCATTTTGTCCGCATTCCGTGATCTGGTGGTCTCTGCTGCCCCCTAGTGTTGGTGCAATGTGAAGCAGCACTCTGCCCCAAAATTATTTCCCCAATGTCGTTATCAAACAGCCAATTTTAAAGCTGTCATGAAGAACACAGTTCCCTGTC
The DNA here is from genome assembly GCF_048418815.1 of Hemitrygon akajei. Classification (NCBI taxonomy): domain Eukaryota; kingdom Metazoa; phylum Chordata; class Chondrichthyes; order Myliobatiformes; family Dasyatidae; genus Hemitrygon; species Hemitrygon akajei. The sequence goes on along the minus strand of NC_133147.1, from coordinate 15,431,408 downwards.
CCTACATACGATTCAGCTGCATTGTAAGATTCTGCAACGCGCTCAAAATGCTTGTAGCGGCCAATTCTAACCAAACCAATTGCCGCAGTTGGCACCCCCCACGGATTTGCCACACTTGTATGACACGCCCTCAGCGCCAATAGTGGTTGTTCCAAAAGTCGAAGATATGTATTCGATCTTTTGTTAGCAATGAGCAAACATACTGTCTTGAAGCGGTGAAATTTAAGCGTACTCACGTGTAAGTTATGCATAATTGAGCGGTCAATAAAAGTAACTATCTCCACCAGTCCCCCCCCCCCCAATTACAAACAGCCCTGATCAAAGCACGAAGACGTAACTTATTCCCTTCACTTTTACTGCACTCCCCCCACCCCACCCCCAGTTACCGTAATAACCATAGTAAATGCACAACACAGATACAGATAGAGAATAGATTCATGGCTCCTGTGATGCTAGAGAAACTCAGCAAGTTGATTTGAGGAGAGCATTGAGTTCTTTTGTAACTGTGACTCGGTAGAACATGCACCCTGAAGCCAGAGCGCTGTGGGTTCAAATCCCACACCAGAAACTTTAGCGCGTTGATCTGGTCTGACTCTCCAGTCAACTGCTTAAACCGAGGCCTCGTGCTTTCTTTCAAGTGGACGCCGAGTTTCAGGGACACTGTTTGCGATTCCCAGCCGTGCTTTCTAGTGCTGTCAGCGTGGAGTTTGCATGAACCGTGTGGCTTTCCGCTGGCTGTTCGCGCTTCCACCCTCACCCCAAAGAGGTGCGGGTTGGCAGTTAATGGATGGCTATAAATTATCCGATTTATGCAGGTGAGGGGTAGAATCTGGGGAGAGTTAACAGGAATGGGGAGAGGATAAAATAGTGTACAATGTAGTGTGTATGTTAATCAAAATGGCTTCTTTGTTTTGTTAAGAGTAGGAATGCTTCTTTGTATGATAAGTGCTTTCTCTCGCAGTTGTTTAGCTTTGGACTTGCTGATATGGGGATTGTATTCATTTTTTAACCAATGGGGAATGTTATTTTGTCTTGTGAGGCTGGGAGCTTGGGGGGTTTCGCGGTCTTTTCAGGGGAGGCAGGAAGGAGACACCGAGGAAGGTGGACGTGCGCTGCACTGCTCGGTCAACCACCGGGAGTGGTCCCAGGTGCGACGACGTGGAGGTTGGAGGAAAGTGACGAGGGGTCGAATGGTTCAATGGTTGAGCTCCAACGATGTGCACTAAACTGACTTAACTTTGTTAAGTTGGCACCTTTTACTTTCTTTTCTTTTAGTTCATATATATTGTATTGCATAGTACTCTTTTAGTTTTAGTAAAATCTTTAAAGTGTATTCCATAACGGTATCTGGTGTGAGTTTGATATTGTGTGTGTATGCGCGGCATAAACTTGATTCTCACAGCACCTGCATGTATGGGAGGTGGGGTTGGTGAGTGGCTGGATCTCCTTTTTCCCTAGACATATACCAGCCTGTTGGGTAAGTGTTACAATAGGATTAACGAAAATAGTGTCAGATGGTCAGTACAAACCTGATGAGAAAAAGGGCCTGTTTCTTTGCTGCATTAAGCTAAGCCTATGGCTCTATTCTGTTGAGGCCTAAGCAAATTCTATCCTAAGTTCAAACAGATGAATGACTCATTACACTGGACAACAAATTTTTTGGAAACTATTGCTTCCTCAGAATTTTTTTCTGTTTATGATAGACCGCTTGAATCTGAACACAAATAAAATTTCAGACTACTTGTATCACGTGGGAATTTGGAGAAATAAGGAATTAACTTTTGTTGAATATAGTGTTTAATTGCACAAGGGTGCTGACACTTAGCAATAATTCAACTAAGACCACGTCAGGGGTACTGTATACAGTATTGGTCAAGTCAACACGAATTGAGTTTATTGTTCAAGTTAAAGTTTAATTGTCATTCCACCATACATGAATAGCCATGAATAAAGCCAGGCGAGACAGCGTTGCTCTGAGACCAGCTTGTGATGTGCACCCACTGCTCACCCGACCATCCATCACCTGCTCCCATGTGACCCTAATCAGATGGTTAAGCAGGTGCTACACCTCACCCAAGGGTGACCTGCAGGTTAGCGGAGGGAAGGAGCACCTTACACCTCCTTTGGTAGAGACGTGTCTCCACCCCGCCACCCAAGTATATGGTACTTGGATCATAAAGTTACATTGAACATTGAACTCCTTGAGATAGAAATTTTACAAGACAGCACAGGAGAAGATTGAAAAGCAAGACATTAGCGCAAAAACAAAATCCAACCAGGGACCATACAAGGCGGTCCGCCATTTTCCGTTGCTGAGGTAGGATGGGGTTCGATTGATCAACACAAGAACCTCATGAGTTGGAGGGAAGTAGCTGTGTTGTGGAGATGCATTCAGTGGTGGGGTGGGCTGTGTCTGTGACAGACCGGGCTGTGCCCACTACTGTCTAAGCTGCAGGGGATCCCAACCTTCTTTTATGCCATGGACCGAAGCCGTTAAGCAAGTGGACCATGGACCCCAAGTTGGTAAGGTTTCTTGTGTTCCTCTGCATTGCAATTGCCATATCAGACCATGATCTGTCGTGGTTTTTCGTGCCTCACAAATGACCAGGAGACGCAGAAGATTCTTCAAGAAGGGTTAAACTTTAATTTGCAAATCAAAGCTGAGACAGTCATTGAGCTAGTCGCTGATTGCCCACCGATCCTTGTACATGGCATTTTTTATAGCAATCTCCTAGTTTAGTTGCATTAGCATATCCAATCGGTCTATGAAACAAGTACATCCACCACTATTGTTTCTACCTATTGACTTATTCATGTTCTAGTCTACATCTCTTAGCTACCTCTCATTAACACACCATTGTCTCCTACATTCTTAAGATTTCAAATAGCAAGTTCAAACTACATAATCTACATCAAGGCTGACTACATAGTTTTGGTTACACAGCAGACAAGTTCAAAGCAAAACATCTCTTAGCTACCTCTTATTACCACACCATTGTCTTCTACATTCAATTGGATACATGCATAGCACATAGCAAACTTCAAAGCTGACTACATCTCTTAGCTACCTCTCATTAACATATATTAACACACCATTGTCTTCTACATTCCTAGCATTTCACATAGTTTGGGTTACACAGCAAATAATACAAGTTTTATACTCCATAATATTTTATACTCCAATAGATCCAACCAGTCCGGATAGATTCTACAAAGTATCTGTGGAGGTTTGTTAATGTATCCGGTGACATGCTGAATCTCCTTAGGCTGCTAAGAAAGTAGAGTCATTGCCATGCCTTCTTAGTGAAACCCCCTTTTACCGTGCGTCTTGTTAGCCCCTCGCTATCAGCCACTGCACTCGGTGGTGAGAGGGTCACCCTTCTTGAACTCCATGCATCTAGGGTCAGTTTGACTTGGGTCCCACCAAAACCAGGAAGGTGGGACGTCTCGCACCCAAACCCCGATCTGAATGAACACTGTGTAAATGCTGCCCACGTGCGATTGCCCGTCAGCAACAGACCATACACTGCATACAATCATAAAGAAAGAATGGTTAGTAGGGAAAAAGAAAAGAAAAAAATTCAAAAGGGCCCGTTACAGTTCACCCAGACCAAATGTGCGCATGAGTGGGAGCTCATCGTGAAGTTGTCTTTAACTCACACTCGGGACGCGTGAAAGCACGCACCACCTTCCGAATGTCGCTCAAGACCAACCTCAAACAAACGGGCTCCCCCACGGCAGAACTGGCCCTTCCTCCTTGAGGCCAATCACCTGCAGAAAGCACCTTGAGCAACAGGGGCGGCATCCTCCGCCATCTTCCCTCCCGCCATCTCCCAGCTCCCGCCAACAAAACCTCGACCCACACCAGTGTCCATCGCCAAAAAGCCTCTCTGACAGCGTCCTTAAGAACCTTCTCCAAACTCCACCATCCTGATTGGCTGACACCACATTCCTAAGTTGAACAACGAAGCCCCTTATCTCAGCTCAAGCCCAAACAGGCTGAAGGAAGAACACAAACACGGGGAAAATCCGCAGATGCTGAAGATTCAAGCAACACACACAAAATGCTGGTGGAACGCAGCAGGCCAGGCAGCATCTACGAGTCCTGACGAAGGGTCTCAGCCCGAAACGTCGACAGTGCTTCTCCCTATAGATGCTGCCTGGCCTGTTGTGTTCCACCGGCATTTTGTGTGTGCTGCTTGAAGGAAGAACAGACGGCTCTTACAGAGCTGCTAAAATGAAATACCTGCAGCACACCAGTAAAAATCTGAACCAGGGCATTACATTACTAATTACATCTATGTGCTGCTCTCAAGGAAGGTCAAATGAGATGCTAACACCCAGGAATTTGAAACATTTGGCTGCCCTTATTTACAAAGGGATATTAATGTCTTCAGACACGGTTCAGAAGTTTAAATTTCAAAGTAAATTTTATTATCAAAGTACAGATACGTCACCATTTACAACCCTGAGGTTCATTTTCTTGTGGGCATACTCAATAAATCTATAGAATAATAACCAGAACAGAATCAATTAAATATGGCCCAGTTGGGGCATTCAACCAGAGTGCAGAAGACAACAAATTGTGAAAATGCAAAAAGAAAGAAAGAATAATAATAGACTATTTTTACTGTGCCCATGGTCTGTTTCTTATCAATTATGATATCGTCTGCACTGTTGTAACTATATGTTAACTATAACTATATGTAACTTTGTGGTTTGTGTTGATCTTGTACCTTTAGTTTTTGGTTTGTTGGGTGGTAGAGTTGGTCTCCTGACTTGGTGTGTCTGGGTAGTCTTGTTTTGTCTGGTGGGTTGGAGCTCCTTTCTGAGGAACGCACTAAGACGGTAGCGCGATATTAATACGCAGCAGCCTCTCCGGACTCTGGATTTGGGGATTGCCAAACGGTATGTGGATTTTCTGGTGTAGTCTGTTTTGTCATGAGATTCTGGAAGAACGCTGTCTCATTTTTAACTGCATTGCAGTGTTGGGTTCTAAATGACAATAAACCGAAATTCAATTCAATTCAATAAGCAATACGAATCGAGAACGTGAGATGAAGAGTTCTTGAAAGTGAGTCCACGGGTTGTGGGAACAATTCGGTGATGGGGCAAGGGAAGTTGAGTGAAGTTATTCCCTTTGTTTCATGAGCCTGATGGTTGCGGGGTAATAACTGCTCCTGAATCTGGTGGTGCGAGTCCTGAGGCTCCTGTAGCTTCTTCTCGACGGCAGCAGTGGGAAGGGAGCATGTCCTGGGTGGCGGGGATCTCTGGTGATGGGTGCCACCTTCCTGTGATAATGTGCAGGGGTGTTTAATGGTGGGGAGGGTTTCACCCATGATGGACTGGGCCGTATCCACCACCTTTTGATAATAGATGAACCTTTGAATGCTCAACAGGAACGAGGGTGAATTGCGTTACCGTGGGTGTCCCTAATTTGTTTTACCTGCTCATCGTGAGAAATTGGACATTATAAACGTCCCCCCCCCCACACCCGCTCCAGAAATAGCAAGCAGCTCTTCAGTTACTAATCCACGGGTATTTATGAGATGTTTCCGTGATAGTGCTAGTAAACTGTATAATATCAGCGGCATCACGCGTTCAGAGTTCTTGTCCTCGCACTCCCGGTCCCACCAGACCGCCGCTATTATCACGAGCAGTCCACGATTACAAACGGCAGGAAACGCGTCCATTCTCAGCGCACAATCGAGGAGTGGCGGGCGCATCATCTTTCCTTCCAATCCTGATGATCTTGGCCTGAAACGTCGAGTGTGAGTGTGCGTGTGCGTGTGCGTGTGTGTGTGTGTGCGTGTGTGTGTGTGTGTGTGTGTGTGTGTGAGTGCGTGTGTGTGTGTGTGTGTGTGTGGGTGTGTGTGTGTGTGCGTGTGTGTGTGTGTGTGCATGTGCGCGAGTGTGCGTGTGTGTGCGTGAGTGTGTGTGTGTGTGTGTGTGTGTGCGTGAGTCCGTGTGTGTGTGTGTGTGTGTGTGTGTGTGTGTGTGTGTGAGTGCGTGTGTGTGTGTGTGTGTGTGTGTGTGCGCGTGAGTGTGTGTGTGTGTGTGCGTGAGTGTGTGTGTGTGTGTGTGAGTCCGTGTGTGTGTGTGTGAGTGTGTGGGTGTGTGTGTGTGTGTGTGTGAGTGTGTGTGTGTGTGCGTGTGAGTGTGTGTGCGTGCGTGTGTGTGTGTGTGTGCGTGTGTGCGTGTGAGTGTGTGTGCGTGCGTGTGTGCGTGTGTGTGTGTGTGTGTGTGTGAGTGTTGCTTTGCACTTGCAGATTTCCCTCGTGTTTGTAAACTTCCAGTGAGCCGTTATCGAATGGACTGACATGGCAGAGGGGAAGAAGCTGTTCCTGAATCGCTGAGCGTGTGCCTTCAAGCTCCTGTACCTCCTCTCTGGTAGTAACAACGAGAACAAAGCACGTCCTGGGTGGTGGCGGGTCCTTGATGGTGGAAGCCGCCCTTAGATGTCCTCGATACTGTGGAGGCCGGAGCCCACGATGGTGCTGAGGAAGTTTACTACACTGCAACTTATTTTGACCCTGCCCCTCCCCATCCCAGACGGTTAGACCGCTCCCCACGGTAGCTCTGTACAAACTTGCGAGTGTTTTAGGTGACACGCCAAATCAGGAGCAGATGCCCTTGAAATGTTTGCACCTTCTGAGTATTTGCTTTGAAGCTCTGGGGCTTTCCAGGCACGTTGTGCGAAGCTTTAGAACCATTTCTCTTACATTAATGGCCAGAAGATCTATTTTGTTGAATTGGAAAGAAATTAATCCTCCTACCGTATTTCATTGGTTTTCTCAAACTATGTTATGTCTAAATTTAGAAAAAATTAGAGGTGTTGTATTTGATACTTCTATTAAATTTGAAAAGATATGGAGACCATTTATTCAATATTTTCATATGCTGTAATGTGACCCTGTTCCAAGCCTATTCGTTTTTCCAGTTTTGATTTTACATATGTTGAGAGGATCAGAGTTGACGACACTGATGATTTTGTATTTTTGTTAGATATTATAAACAGCCCTTTTTTTCTTTTTTTTTCTTTTTTTTCCTTATTAGTTATTAGATTGTTAGATTAGTTTTTCTTGCATAATTTTTTTTTCTTTTTCTTTTTTCTGTTTTTTTTAAATATATATTATGATATACCTAGGTTTGCTTTGTTTATATGTTACTTGTATTGTCCATGATTTGGGAAGACTCATTTATATTGTAACTATTGCTTATGTATTCTTTCATGTTCAGTTGAAATGTGTATGTTTGTAATCCCATTATCTATGTATTAATCTTATTATATTGATATTAATAATAAAATAAAAAGATTGAAAAAGAAAGAGCCATTTCCACCTATTTTTTTTAAATTTCATTGTTACTTAATTATTGCTTTAAATTAATGGAAAGTAGAAGTCTCAAAAACATCCCTCACCATGCATTGTGGTCGGGAAATCGTATTACTCCTGGTTGGTGAATTCTCAGACATCAGCACTGAAAATAAGATTATTTAAGCTCCACTCCTCGCGCTCTTTCTGTCTATTTGAATGTTTTTGACGACAAGTGCTTTCATCGGGCACCACGGCAGCACCAAATACATCAGCCCAAGTGATCGGGGCTGCCTGGGAACAACCCTTCATACAGAAAAATGTGCAGAACTATGGACATCTACAAAATGGAGAAGATAGCAGCATCTGTTAATCACAAGCTAGAACAATTTGATTCATACTGGGAAAAATGGTTTAACTACATAATGCCTCGAAGGCCTGATTTTATTCTCACAAATCAATGAATCGGTTATAAAAAAAAAGATCAATCCCTACTTGTACATAGTTCTTTCCTTTTGCTTGTTGTTTCTTTCCACTCTTTTCTGGAAGTGTATACCCCAGATAAATACTTTGTGGAGATTCGTGATATATATGATTATATGATGTATATGTACAATGTCTGAAATACATCTTATGGAAATGTTTGTTTGATGATGAGTAAAAGATAAATTACAAAAAAAAAGAAAAATGTGCAGAAATGGCGAGTCACCGGTCTACTGACAGGCGGAGTATTCCGAGAGCAAAAAACTGCAGAGACCGAGTCAGTAATTTGCAACGTGGCAAGCCGCTGTTTATTCCTGAATGTCGCATTGAAACCTTGGGGCGGGGCACTGACAGTGTGGCACCAGCCGCTGCAAACTGCACAGATTCATTCTCCGACAAGAGAACAATCTGCCGATGCTGGAATTTATTTTCGGTGCTTTTTTTTCCCGCCCAGCGAAAATATGTGGTTGTAAAAAAAAATATTTGCTGAATTAAAATCCCGTTTAGGGTTTATCAAACGGATTGAAAAAACACTCCGCGATGGGCGGCCCCAAGCCCGGCTGCGAAAGGAGGAGGGTTGGGCATGGGGCTAGCAACCCCATCCCCTACATCCTCTACATAGCACCATCCAGAGACAGAGAAGCAGTTTCAGCGACAGGTTGCTATCGATGCAATGCTCTTCAGACAGGATGAAGAGGTCAATACTCCCCAATGCCATTCGGCTTTACAATTCAACCGCCAGGAGTAAGATATGTTAAAGTGCCGGGGTTAGGACTCAATGTATTTAAGTAAACTACTTAAGAACTTTTTAAAAGCTACTATTAATGCTTTTTGAGAGGGTGATTTTAGATGCATATCATATTTTTACTGAGTTAAGTATTGTATGTAATTAGTTTTGCTACAATAAGTGTATGGGACATTGGAAAAAAATGTTGAATTTCCCCATGGGGATGAATAAAGTATCTATCTATCTATCTATCCCGTAAAAACCCAGCGTTACAGAAACGCCAACAGAAGCTCAAAAGGCCTCATCCCTGGGAGAGGCAAGATCTTCAACGATGGGCTACACCTGCTGCCAATTTGAAAGACTGACCCGGGAAAAAACAAAGGACTCTGGCGATCTATGTCCCAGTTGGGCTTAAGAAGAAGAAATTCGTTCTCAGAAAACCCATCCAGTGCAAGTTGTCAGACCACGCAACATTAAAATGACTTCTTAATCTGAGAGGCAAGACTCGATGTCGATGTCACCAGAAATATCTTTTCTGACGGGCGGCCCCGTCTGTGACCAAAGCTGTAATAAGCCCCGGTGTTCTCAGCAAAGGGCGGCGGGGGTGGCGATACATCTTCACCAAAGGAGGTGTAAGGGGCTCCTTCCCTCCGCTAGCCTGCAGGTCACCCTTGGACAAGGTGTGGCACCTGTTTAGCACGATTAGGGTCATATGAAGTCGTAGGAGCAGATGGTGGATGGTCGTTTGAGCAGCTGGTGCACATCACAAGCGACCACTGGCGCCAAGCAGACCATCTCTGAAGATTATTGATACTCACTTGTCTTACAAAGACACTGCCCTGTCACGGTCCGGTCCGTGAAGTCCGCGTTCTGGGACTCCGGGTCTTCTGGCTGTCCGTCGTTTCAGTTGGGCTTAATCACAGGCACCTGATTCTCGTATTGGCTCTGGAATATAAGTGGCCCTGGGTTCGAGTGTGGTTGCTGGTTTGTCTCATCGGTATCCCGTCCTTACCTCTGTGGGGTAAGTCAGGCTGTCTTGGCTGTTACCCTGAGGCCTGAAGCCTTGCCAGCAACCCATGCCTGCGTCCTCGCCTGTACCGCCGTCAAGTTCAGCCGCCAGAGTGAGACCGGAGCCTTGCTACGCCAACAGAAGGAACTATCTATTGTTGAGCTTGGAACTGTCTCTTTGTGTCCCTGTGGTTAGTGTCCGTGTATGAGTCCCGGCCCTATGTCCTGTTCCCAAGGAGAGGTCCTGGCTCTGTGTTCTGTGTTCCTGTGCTCCTGTCCAAGGCCCCGAGGAGATTCCGATCCGTGTCCAAGGCCAAGTCGTAGCCTAGGCCCTGAGTCCTGGTCTCGTCCAGGGCTAGTGTCTGTGTCCAGCTACGCCTCTCCCCGCTTCTGCTTTGCTCTTCCTCGACCTAGGCTGTGTGCCTGCTCTCCCTCGATCAAGACCAGGTCTGAGCTTCGTGTCCTCCTCCAGCCCTGGAGTCCCGTGTCCTGCCATGCCATGTCCAGCCCTTGCCTGGATCTGGAGTCCGAGCCCGAGTCAAGACCGAGGTTCCAGATCCCTGTCCAGTCTCTGGCTCGGAGACCTTGTCCAGGTTCCTAGTTCCTCGACCAGGTCCCACTTTCCTACTCTAGTCCTAGCCCATGCCCCATCTCCTAGTCATCTCCAGGGCCTGTGTTTTGTCCAGCGTCGTTTCTTCCCCACTTCCCTTGTTTTCTTGATACACCTAGCCCTCTCCCTAGTACTTCAGTGTCTGTGTCTTGCAGTTGGGTCCGTTCCCAATGCCCACCTTATGACATGCCCAAAAGAAGGCAATGGCAAACCACTTCCGAAGAAAATCTTGCCAAGAGCAATCATGGTCATAGAAAGACCACGATCACCTACGTCGTACGGCAAGGCACTTTACGTTCTAACTTTATGATCATCGTCCCAGAAATGCTGCACTTGTGAGTCTTCAGTGAGATCCCTACGGTGTAGAGGCCGCTCATCCTCTCAACTCAAAGACCAAAGATTACTTGTTGCTGAGTTAACGGGAAGTCCTGGGAAATGTTCCTTGGCAGATTCAACACTATCAGTACTGAAGAAGTTTACATGGAAACTACAGCAACGACAGTCAACATCATCATTATCTGCTGTGACATCATATGACATCATCATTATGTGCCGTGTCATATGGCGTAGGCAATCATGGGTCAACCGTGGCCATGATGGTTCTTGGCAAATTTTTCTACGGAGGTGGTTTGCCATTGCCTTCTTCTGGGCAACAGCCGTTACCAGCCTGGTGTCAGTGGTCGCATAGTCAGGACTTGTAATATGCACCGGCTGCTCATACGACCATCCACCACCTGCTCCCACAGTCATGTGACCCTGATCAGGGGTCTAAGCAGGTGCTACACCTTGCCCAAGGGTGACCTCCAGCCTAGCGGAGGGGAAGGAGCGCCTTACACCTCCTTTGGTAGGGACGTATCTCTACCCCACCGCCCGGCAATAACAGTCAGGATGCCCATAACAATTTGACAATTGCTCTTTTTCAAGACGTATAATACAAAATTTCCCAATTGTTTAAGCTGTGTCAGTCCGGTGGCATTAGATGTGATTTGCTTCTATATCACTGCCACAAATATGTTACGTAATGTAAAATGAGCGAAAGAACGAGGAGGTCACAGAATTACTCATACCTGTTTTACCGCCTGACAGTGTTTTACAGAAGCGAAATGCTGGTGAGGATGGTTCGGTTGAGGAGCTAAGGTTTACAATGTGATACGGCTGTCACATTGTGAAGGGTGATTTGAAACCGCTCCAAGGTTTGAACTTGCTCCTGGCAATGCGACAGGCAGTCAGAAAATGGCAGTTTAATCACTCTGTAATTCGCTGATTACTTCAATTGGTCGGCCTGAAACTTGATGGTCTACCAGCACACGGAGATGTCCGTGGGGGAATGCTGCCGACTGGCACACTCTCGGCTGCAGGGGTACGTGCTGAGGGACGCACTCAAACTCGGTGCAGCTACCGCAAGGGCCCGGTGGGGAAGGACCACAGGCTAGGGTTCTTCTCCCGCGGGAGTTGAGGGGTAGGGGGCGGGGTGTATACCCCTCAACAAGGGAATGTAAATATGAAGTACAGAGTGCCACCTGGGTGGCAAAAGTGTGGAAATGTAAAGACTGTAAGGGAAACATTTGTAAAGGACTGAGAGTCATTGAATGGTGTATTGTATATAATTTTATTTTTGAATGAAGTATATTTTGTTTTTTGTTTTTTTTAATCGCTGATTGCTTCAACGGCACCTCACAGTGTGACAATGGCCGGTGCAACCTGAGCTGAAATATAACCTACAGTTATAGAGAAGCGGATAAAAGCTGAGGGAAAAAAGAACAGCGGAACAGGGCAATGAGAGCTCCCCCATCTGGACCAGCCGGGTATAAGCAGTTCCAGGGCTAAATGCTGGGGCGGGTGCCAACCCGAATTCACCGAGCACAGCTTCAGAAAGAATTATAGAGTCATAGAAAAGTACAGCACAGGAAAAAGCCCCTTCGGCCCATCTAGTCCATGCTGAACTATTTAAACAGCCTACTCCCATCGACCTGCACCGGGACCACAGCCCTTTATGTCCCTACCAATCAATGTACCTATCCAAACTTCTCTTAAACGTTGAAATCGAGCTGGCGTGCACCACTTGTGCTGGCAGCTCGTTCCCCACTCTCACCATCCTCTGAGTGAAGAGGTTTCCCCTCATGTTCCCCTTAAACTTCTCACCTTTCACCCTTAACCCATGACCTCTAGTTGTGGTCTCGCTCAACCTCCGTGGAAAAAGCCTGCTTGCATTTACCCTACCTATACCCCTCATAATTCTCTATACCTCTACCAAACCTCCTCTCAATCTTTTACGCTCCAAAGAATAAAGTCCTAACCTAATTCAATCTTTCATTATAACTCAAGCCCTCCAGACTCGGCAACATCCTTGTATCTGTTCTCTGTATTCTGTCAGCCTTATTTACATCTTTCCTGTGGGTGGGTGGACAATAACCAGACTTAAGAAAAGCACTTGAAACATAGAAAACCTACAGCGCAATACAGGCCCTTCGGCCCACAATGCTGTGCCGAACATGTACTTACTTTAGAAATTACCTAGCCCTCTATTTCTTTCCCCAGAGGAATGTGACAGATGCTTCTGACAGTAAGTTCTCGATTTGTCAGGGCGTCAGAAGTTACGGGGAGAAGGTGGGAAGGAGTGTTGAGGGGGGAAATAACTCAGTCGCACTGAGCACACACTCGATGGGCCTAATGGCCTAATCCTTCTCCTGCGTCTCACAACATTCTCAAGCGGAAAAACTGCCCTCATTTTGCAGGAAGTGTTTTTCCACACTGCGGACATTTATCAGCAGGAACTTACATAAAAAGGGTTCTTCTTGGAGGTCCTGGGGGGAAAAATTCCGCCTGCTCGCCTCGAGAAATCGAGTGTTATTAACATCATTCCTTCTCCCGCTGCAGAGATAGTAAACCGACCTTTACTCATTGATACTGCAGTTCAGAATAAGAATCAGGTTTATTATCTCTGAATAATGTGATTTTTTCTGTTGTTTGCAGTATAGTGCAAGGCATAAAATACTATAATTTAAAGTCATTGAAACGGAGTTCTAATGTTGTGCCGACCACGTAATCTACTCTAGAAACTGCCTAGAATTTCCCTACCTCAAAGCCCTCTGTTTTCCTAAGCTCCATATACCTATCGAAGAGTCTCTTAAAAGACCCTGGTGTATCCGCCTCCACCACCTTTGCCGGCAGTGCATTCCACGCACCCACCACTCTCTGTGCGCAAAACTTACCCCTGACATCCCCTCTGTACCTACTTCCAAGCATCTTAAAACTATTCCCCTCGTGTTAGCCATTTCAGCCCTGGAAAAAGCCTCTGGCTATCCACACGATCAATGCCTCTCATCATCTTATACACCTCTATCAGGTCACCTCTCATCCTCCGTCGCTCCAAGGAGAAAAGGCCAGGTGCACTCAACCTATTCTCATAAGGCATACTCCCCAATCCAGGCAACATCCTTTTGCAAATCTCCTCTGCAGAGTAAGAACAAAGAAATAATGTTCACGGACCATTCAGGAATCTGATGACTGAGGGGAAGAAGCGCTGTGGATCTGAATCCTGTACCTCTTCCCCGGTGGTAGTAACCAGAAAAGGACACGTTCCGGATGGTGAGAGTCCTCGACGATGGATGCTACCTTCTTGGGGCAACGCCTTTTTGATGTTGGAGAGGGTGATGTCCGTGACGGTGCTGGCTGAGACCGCAACCCCCTGCTCCTGCTCGTTGGAGTCTCCGTACCGGGCGTTGATGCGACCAGTCCAAATGTTCTCCAGAGGACGACTCTAGAAATATCTGCTTGCGAACGCTACTAAAACAAATCAGCGGCTTTACTGCGCCTTCGAAGTCCGGCCCGTTATCTCCACGATGCGGGTCCCACCAGACCGCCAGCGGTCATCCAAAGCCATTCTACCGATCCTCAGCGCACAAAGATTCCAGGTGAATCCTTTTTCTTTGGACGTCGATACTTTCACCGTCAACGGCAGCAGCACCCAATGCGTACATCATCACAAGTGATCGGCGTCGCCCAGGAACCACTCTGTCCTCCGTATTCCTGCTCTCGCCGGCGGATCCGGTCAGCGGGCCGGGGCACGGTGCTAAAGTCCTGATTTGCCCAGTCTCTGAGATCGCTAAAGAGCATCTACGAGCTCCAGTTGAACGGCTGGAACACGGACTTTAGATCCCACCTCAGCCTCCCCAGGTCGTCGGCAGACTATTCTCAGAGCTCTGTTTGTTTTTCCGCTGTTTGCTCGGTTTTCTTTTGTATTGTCTGCGTATTCTTAATCTGTATTGTTGCGCTTCGGGGGTTTTATGTGTTATAGTTAGGTCTTCATTTAAGTTGCAAATATCCTTGAATATTTCCTAATAATTCTCCTTGGACTTCTGTTTCTTGTTGAAATAATTATTTGTTAGCTTGTAGTCTGGGGTTTTATCAGCTGGAGTGTACTTAGAGGGGCGGGGCAAGGCTCTCGTTTACTCGGTCGTCCTGATCCGAGTTATCCAAAACTTTGTAAGTTCTACAGTTTACCCCCATAAAATCCCTAATTTTGTTTAACCCTTCCCATCTCTCTATGATCCTGCGCTTGGGTCAGAAGGTGCAGCGTGACACCCCATGCCTCGGCAAAGAACCCATGAGGGACGTGACTCAACAGATGATGTCGTGAGGGATGGTGTACAAAGACCGTCAGAACTGAGCACACGAATATTTGTTTTGCAGAATCAATTCACAGAAAGAGCTTAGCACTCAAGATGAACACAACACTAAACACTTTACAATGAAAATATTTCAAAATACCTGCTAAATTAAAATTCTAACTCACTTTTTCTAAATCGATTCAGAGAGCAATAAACTGAGTGCAAGTTGTTAGTATGTTGATGGCAATGAAAATAATTTTCATGTTCAGTGCAAGTTGAGCACCGGACTAGATGGCAGTGAAAATAATTATCTTGTATAAGTGAAACATTTTGAAGTAATGTCTGGAGTTCTGGTCGCCTACAAGAAATATATCAACAAGGTTGAAAGAGGACAGAGAAAATTTACAAGGATCTTGCTGGGATTTGAAGACCTGAGTAAAATACTATCCGTTGTGCTGCTGGCCCTCAGGGCAGCAATGAAGGTCCTCCATCCATCTGTGGCGCTGTTCAAAGTTTCCTTCATCATGCCAGTAGCTTCTTCGGGTTGACTTTATTCCCTGGAGCGTAGGAGTACGAGGAGAGATTTGATAGAGGTATACTAAATTATGAGGGGTATAGACAGGGTAAATTGTCCTGTGATTAGGCTGGGGTTGCTGGGCGGCGTGGAAGGGCCTAGTCCGCGCTGTATCTCAGTAAATAAATAAAGGAAGAGGATATATTATTTAAGGACACGCTTTAATTTCCTTTTTCGAAAGCGCCTTGGCATTTTCCGGCACACGGCGAGAATCATTTAAACATACTGTATTTCACTGTTGCGTAATTACTTCATTAAAACCCACTAACTCGGAGTGAAGTAGGCTATCTTTGAGAGACCGTCTAAGGCGGCGGTTCCCAACCTTTTTTTAATGCCATGTACCAACACCATTAAGCAAAGGATGAAGGCCGTCAGAATGATCTGGACACGCCCAAATGGAGGGTATTACTGGGAGAGTATTGGCGGTCGGTGATGCAGTGGCATCAGCGCCGGACTTCGAGGCGAACGGTCTCGGGTTCGAATCCACGTTGCCCATCCGTGCTGTGTTGAATGTAAAAAAAGACCTAGTCATTGCTGCGAAAACGACAAAAATGCCGCCCGCTGCGCCACAAGAGGCGAAAAGAAACAACATTGTCGAAGATGGAAAACATTTCACATGATGTGCAAGTCCACTTTAGCACACAAATTGATCAAATTGCATACGGCCTGTATGCAATAAACTAGATCCATCCCCACGCCGAGACGCACATGCAAAGATCATCGATCCAGTCTGCTCAGTAATTCCAGCATTGTGTTAAAATTGAAATATGTCTACAAGCACAGGAAAATTCAGAACACGTATTCACACGCACGCACACAAACACGCGATTAAACACATGCAAAAATGAACCTAAAAATCAAAAATAGAAAGCCAAGACCAACCATGTCCTGCCTACCTAAAGGCAGCGTTTTAAATTGCAGCACCTGTCTGAAAACTAGGTTGCCTTGTGTGTGGATGTTGTTTCGTGAAAGAAGCCTGGCTTGTATCAGGCAAGAAACGAGCGGCGTCTACTGGTAAATGAAGCAAACTGCACCTTTATTCCCATCTAGTTTCCTTGCAAATGCTAAATAAAGCATGCCGATTTGTTCCGAAGTCAGTCGAGTGCAGTATTTCCTGTTTGTTCACGGAGACGTACATTCTTTCTGCTGAACAGCTTAGGTCTACTCTTTTTGTTTGGCAATGTAATGATTGTAGCGATAAACCCAGCGTTTGTTTTTACCCCAATTGCAACATCTCAATGTCGCTTCCAAAATTAACGTACTTTCCCCTCTCCCGCATATGATCCATTTGATCTACTACCTGCTCTAATTTAGGAATGAGACGATCAACCACTACAAGCTAAAAGGGATACAACTTACCTGCTGGAAATACTCAGCTGTCAGGCAGCATCTGACCCGAAACATTAACTGTTTCGTTCTCCACAGGTGCCACTTGACCCGCTGAGTTGCCACGTATTTTAAGTCAACCGACATACACCCTCTGAGTGCACATCTTCCAACCCAAATTCCTACAAAGATTGTACAAAGATTGTTCCAAGATTAGTTTTACCAACTCATCAGATGATGCATTTATCTCAGAATTATTTGTGTTCTTTATTTACCTCGACCAATGCCATCTGCACAACAGAAAACAGGAACAGACGTGTGTAGCTCCAGGGTTCAATACATAGCTGATTAGCTACGTCATACTCTATTCTACTCCCCTTCCCCCCCCCCCCCCCCCACACACACACTCCTTGATGCCTTTCGAATCTGAAAAGGTAGCTTTTTTAAAAAAATATATACGATTTGGCTTCTGTATTTTAGTAATGAACCGCAGGTGTACGACCTTCAGAATGAAGATATTCCTCTAGCTCGGAACCAATTGGCTCAGTCTATGAATTCTCGTTCTTTTCACGGGTAGGGGAGACACCCTCCTCAGAGTTCCGTCATTTTCAGTATTACGTCTTGCTCTTCAGAAATCATGTCAACGTCAATCCACCTGTTCTTTAATCCAGCCGTCCTGCCTTCCCCTGAACCCTTCGTTGAATTCCTACAAGTATATTCCACTTCCCGAGGGGAAATCAAACATGACATTCCAGACGTACTTTCACCAGGGTCGTCAACAATAACTGTAATCATACATTCTGATTTCTGCACTTAAACCTGCCTGCAATGAACGCCAACACTACTGTGTCACTCCTTAAATGCTGGTGGAACGCAGCAAGCAGGCCAGGCAGCATCCCTTGCACTACCTGCCCTCTCCCACCAGCCTCCGGCCTGCTGATCATTCCCAAGCATCAGTGTCTTCTCCGAATACCTCCCTTTCAGCATTTTGAGGGACCATTCCTCCGCCCAATATCCTGCATCACTGTTCACTCAGTAGCAACGACTGCATCGGATGAACATCTTTTCATATGATTTTTCCACCATCCACACATGAAATTGAGAACTCATGGAACAGCACGTTTTCTTTCAACTAATCAATTACTTTCCTGTACTGATGCCAGATTTTTAAAATATTCAAGTGAAAAACAACGCTACCAGAACCTTTCTGAAGCCATTACATCCCCTTGCCCCATTCTAACCTTTTTCTTTGTGCTATCCCTCGTTTAGTTTTTCATACCCGGTAGCAGCACAAGATATTCTCAATTGCCCTTCCTTCCTTCCTTTGCTTCTGCAGTTGTTTACAACCGTCTATTTCCCAGTTCTGAATAAATGTGACCTATCCTGGCGAACACAATGCGGGATGACTTTCCCAGTTTGGCATGTATTTGGGAGAGGATGAACAATAAGGACGCAAAGGAGTTAGGAAATAGGACCTGAAAATGACCAGCATTAGACCCACTCTTCCTACTCGTGGAACACACCCCAGAATTAGGTAAATACAACTGCAGCCGGAAACCGCTCAGAAATGCAAGTGAAGGCAAAAATAAACTGCAACAGGGATAAACCATCCTTGGACCCAAAGCTCCACGAATGCCCACACCTGCACTAACATCTAGTATTTTCCTTTCAATAGACAATTGTCTATTGACTAGCAGCTCTCAAATTTCAATCCAACCCAAAAACACCTGCAAGCCACACACACAAAATCCTGGTGTTGCTTGAATTTCCAGGATCTGCAGATTTCCTGCTGTTTGCAACAACACCTATGTGCGACACGCCCCTGCTGCAGACAAGTTGTCAAGTCCACACCTGGCAACTTGTCTGGGATCGCCCACATGCGAACAACATGCCTGAAATCAGGAGATGACTCCTCCAATAAAGGGCGGGGGGGGGGGGGGGAAATAACAATGAATGGTGAACAAAATGAAATTGTGTGGGTAACGACATAAATAACACAAATGACTGACAAAATGTGAGTGAAATGGCACGAGCAAACCGAAGGCTACCGATGAAAAAGGTAGTGAGACCAGCAGAGAACTTCTGCAGTTTTTCTTCTACTTCTGAACTCTGCCCACCCATTTGCAACAGATTTCTTTCTAAAACTACTTGCCACCCACTTAAAGATCTCACAGTTACCCAAGCCATCCACATCCTTCATTTGTCAATAGGGCAAATTTATAGTTTTCAAGAGCCCAATGATCTTTCATAGCCATGCATATGCTAGGCAACAGCCTAATTCCATCCTGAAAACCTTCCTGCTCCCTTGCAACTATTTCCACAACCCCAATTCCCACTGCCTTCATTCTCCCACACAGTCCACTCATTCTCATTGACAAGGCTGCCTTGGAATTCTTGTTACAGATTCTGTTATCTCTGAAGCTGGGTGGTGGGGTGGCGATGAGTCTCTACCAATAGCGTAAGGAGCTTCTGCTAGCTTGCAGGTCACTCTTGGCCAAGGTGTAGCATCTACTTAGCCCCTGTGCTCCCGCCAATCAGTGTCACATGAAGCCATGGGCGCAGATGGTGGTCGTATGAGCAGCTGGTGCATATAACAAGTCCTGGTTATGCAACCACTGATGCCAGGCAGACAATCTCTGAAGAGTATTGTCATGGCTGAGATCACCCACCTTGTCAAGACACTGCCCAAAAGGCAGCAATGGCAAACCATTTCTGTAGAAAAAAAATTGCTGAGAACAATCATAGTCAAAGAACATGATTGCCCACATCATAAAACACAGCACATAATAATGTGCTAAATACAATCTGAGACAAACTAGATCAAAGACAAATTTAACAATTGGCTGGATTTTTGCAGCAGCATTTCATCTCTTAAAATAATCCCAACTTTATAATTAAACCCTACAGTCATAGATCACTATAGCCCTTTGGCCCATCTAGTCCATGCCAAACCATTAATCTACCTAGCCCCATCAACCTGCACCTGGACCACAGCTCTCCATACATTTCTCATCTAAGTATCCACATCTCTTTAACATTGAAATCCAACCCTCATCCATCACGTCTGCTGGCAGCTCGTTCCACATTCTCACTTAAGCATTGTTCCCCTTAAAAATGTCACCCGTAACCCATTTTCTCATTTTTGTTTCACCCAACCTCAGTAGAAAAAAGCTTACATGCTTTTACCCTATCCATAACCTCTCAATTTTGCATACCTCTTATCAAATTTCCTACACACTAGGGAATAAAGTCCCTATTCAATATTTCCTTATAAATCAGGGCCTCAAGTCCTGCCAACATCCTTGTAAATTCTCTGCCCTCTTTTTTTCCTCATCTACCAGCAGTAAAACTACAATCTTTCATGAAGCAATTGTTACTCCAATGAGAAAGCTGCATTCCACTTCAATGGGGAAAAATTGTCTGTAGCCATTTATTTAGAGATACAGCATGGTTGTTCTATGAGGCAACACAACCCATTGACCAATTAACCTAATAACCATACAACTTTGGAAAATGGGAGGAATCGAAGCGCACTAAGTAAATCCACATAGTTACAGGTAGAATGAACAAACTCCTCAGAGACTGGTGGAATTCAACCCAGGTTGATGGCACTATAACAGCATTACACTAAACGCTAGTGTGCTGCTCTTGCTATCACGCCACCCCACAGTCATGAGAATTTCATCTTAAATGGTACAAAATTTAAAGTATAAGATACAGGTTAAGTATTAACTCATTGTTTCAGGTACTGGCTATGCAGCTGGTTTCTATTGTGTGTGAGAAAACAAAAGGTACAAATTTCCTTGCTTCCCCCCCCCCCCCCATTAAAGAGCTCCACTGGATGGACTAACACACCTCCAAAAAGGATTTGCCAAATTACAAAAACATGAAAGGTGCATCCATACATAAATTAACTTTTCTGTTCTCCATTGAGTTCCACTTCATTTTAATGCCCTTTGCTACTCACAGCAGCAGAACTCCAAAGCCAAGTGCAATGGATAAAAATACTCACCCTTATCATTACCTGGTGTGTATGTTACTGATCACACAATGTACAAAATGAAAAACACAACAGCACCATAGCAGCATATTAAAACTTTATTAAACATGTACAATGAATAACAACATACACTAAGCATTTAGGTGATGCCAACTTTAGGTGATGACATACTGGAGCACATTCTTTAAATTTTCCACTCAGTTTTCTGCATAAAGCAAAGCAGATCTTTCAGCCTCAAAAGTGACGGTTCTCTTTTGCCCATGCAACAAATGTTCAGCTTAGATGGAAAGTGTCAGCAACACAAAATTATGTATAAAAACTGATTTTTGTTCACAGATTGTATTCACAGAGCTACCCACCAAGTTCCTGGAGTTTAAGATCCACTCATGTAAGCTTCGAAAAAACATTTGCAATAGTCCACTTCTAAGGTGACAGAGCTGGGGGATGCAGACTGCCATCCTGTGGTGAAAATGTTGTACTTCTCGACTCATGATTCCACTCAACAAGCTGAAAGCAGCGCAGCAGAACCTAGTTTAGATGCAACAGATCAAACACGATACAATGAGAATAATGTTATAGACAACTTTCAGTGCTGCATAAACAGTGAGCTGAGGGTAGAGGGAGGAAATGCACTGGAACTGAGTATACTGGATGTATCTGCAAAATTCATATGCTTTTCCGTAAGACTTTGTGAAGCAGTGACTAAAGGCAGCCAAGCTTCATTTCCCCACTTAATCATCAGCCTTTGCCTTAATCACACTTTGAAAAATGTGCATTATTTTCAATCTCAATTTCCCCCTCAAAAATAGGCCATTGCACATCTGTGGCACCCAGCAACCTATAAATAAGGAACACCAGAGTTAAGTTTTCAAGAAAAATGCCACCCATTTCAGAAATAACTGTTTTGCATGATTATAATGTAAGATTATAATGGTGCTTAGATTGCTATATACACCACTCAAACCACAGATGAAACTCCAATACTTGACTGTGTTACTGTTATGCTATACTTCATGCTTTCTACGTTGTGTTAGGAAATGCAGGTCGGAATCAGAAATAAAAAAGCATGCTCGGAATTTTAAAACTATCAAAAGGATGTCAAAACAATCCATAACCAGTCAAAAGCAACGCAAGCCTTTGAGCAAGAAAACCAAACGCAAACATTTTTTTAAATGAAATGTAGGCAGATTTAATTGTAACCTTCAAGAGCATAGAATGAATACCTCAGAAATGTTTAAATCTATGCACTTGGTCAAGGACTAAGTGAAGGCTCTTTTCAAAATAACAGTATGACAACTGCTATGTTTATGTTGAAAGAATCAATTAGTCAACAGGATACTAAAGTACAGACAGAAGGTGTCAAGGATTAATTCCAAATCTTGTTGAGACAATTGATTTCAGCTGGGAGGATCTATGAGCACAAAACTCTCACCCTTGATGTTGGCTGCTTGTCCTATGAGGTTATTTGTGTACTTGTATGAATTTCATGTTACCTTCTCTAGGTTAAAATAATTGTTATGTAACTGAATTAAAGACAAGTATCATTACATCATTGGGGCACCTTTATAATTTGAATCTCTTTTTTTTTTAAAAAGGATAATTAAATTGTTTTCTGTAATAAAAATGAAAAGATCCCACTCAGTGACCATAAAACTATCAGACTTAAAATCAGATAGATTACTCAAATAATCTTTGAGGACAGGGAACTGCTATCTTCGCACGTGATGGCAAAGCAGCAAATCAAAACTGATTTCTACACAGACCAACAAGCAATGGCGAAATTTGATAAGATAAACTATTTAAAATCATAAATAGTTTGCACAAAATGAAGTTTCAAGAGTACAAAAAGAGCAATATGTTTGGCTAAAACAACCGTATAACACAAATAGAATTTAAATAAATGGCTAGCAGTGCTGGATAGAAAATTTATTGTACCTTTAAGGAATTGAATACATTTTTAAAGGAGAGAAAAATTACAGGAAAGAACTAAGAACAGATGTCACCGTATATGTAGCTGCCTGAATGTGTCTGTAAAGATGAGTTGGAATAATCATCCCGTGCTGTACAGTTATATCTTGCTTTTCAGACCAGAGTACAATCAAAGCTTTAAATACCAATTCCAAACTGAAATTGAAGGGCCCAGAAGAAAATAACTTTATAAACCAACAGCTCAAAGTACCATGAAGATAAGCAAGAATCTCTAGCCAAGTACAATTTACTTACAGATATCTACCGCAGTGGCAAACAATCCCGATGTATGGATCAAGTCACTTTCAAATAGATTGGCACTGTTAAAGGGAAATAATACATTTTTAATCTTTAAGCATTGAGAAATCCCATCTAGGTACAAAGTAAAAAAAATTGCAAATTTAATTTTAACTTTGGTTATTTACAGTATGTTGCATCTAGTTACAGCACAGATTGTGACATGGAGTAATCTCTGACATGTACATTATAGATGCAACTATGTCCTAGGAAGATTATAGATACTATGTCCTAGGAAGAGCAGGAGTGTTTCCAAATCCAAATCCTGATGTGTCAAATCTGATACTGCTAGGCTAATTAGCTGCTATCATAGAGTAACATCTGAAAGAAAAACACTGCTGCTGCTGGAAAATGAAAGAGGAACATGCTGGTCAGCATCTGGGGAGGGAGAAGAGAGTGTGAAAGTGAGAGCAAAAGAAAAACAGTTCACATTTCATCTCGTCAGAAGTTGTGATTTAAAATCACTGAACTGTCCATTCAGTGTACAAAGGCCCACACAACTGTACAGTGGTACATTTTTGAGCCACTGTCTCACGGCACTAGTGAATTAGATTCAATCCTGCCTCATACTGCTGTCTGAGTGGCGCTTGCACATTTTTCCTGCAACACCACCAGTTGCCTTTAAGTGTTTTGGTTTCCTCCAGGAATCCTGTTGTTGTGCGGGCTGGCGGTGAGTTAATTAGCCACTGCAACTTGTTGCAAGTGTAGATGAATGTTAAAAATCAAGGAGCGGGGGAATTAATGGCAATGCGGGGTGGGGGGGGGTAACAAAATGAGTTCAACGGAATGGATACCTGTTGGTTGGCACTGAGTAGATGGACAGAAGAGCCAGTTTCTGTACTACATCACATTGACTAACATATTGCCACAGAGTAAGTCATCAGCTTCAGTGAAGAGAAATGGACAATAGCTTTGAGAGCTTAATTTCAAAATGCTCTTGAAATGGCTAGAATTTATTCAGCTGCTTGTGACTGACACATTCAACCGGTAAACAGCAAATACAAAATTACTTATTAAGCTATTAACAGCTTTTGTCCCACTGCATGGTTACTGCAGGAAATGCAGAATCTGCTTAAGTCACAACCACCAACACACTCCCCAAACCTAGATTCACCCATTGCCTGACAGCTCTTGCTCAACCCCTTCCTTTCACTATTTTATACTGGCTTTCCCTCAGTACCAATGGAGGGTCTGGACCAGAAATGGCAGCTTTCACATTCCCCTTCGTAGATGCCGCCTGATGCACTGATTTCACCCAGCATTGAATGATGCTGTAAAGTTACAGCACATTATTTCACAAATTCATTGCAATATTGGCTACAGTCTTTTGTTATTAAGTGTGTTCAATCTGGATTTAATTCCTCAAGACTTCATCTTTGCATGTGATAATGGCAAAGCAGCAAATAGAAATTGATTCCTAAACAGAACAAGAAGCATTTCAATTCTGTGAGTGACTTGAATCATATTCTGCACATCTTTTTAAATACAGCACAGTAAACATGAAGATCTCACAAATCTTAATATTTTAATTGAAATGGTAATGTTAATTTTCAAATTAAATCTCAGATTTCATTTTGAATTATGGATCTGTTCCCCTCAAATGCAGATATTGGCAAACTAAAGTTGATTATCAGCTTATCCTGAATGCTACACCTGTTACAGTCTAAACAAACACCTGCGCAATAACATTCAAGGTCAAAGTGTACCTGGCAAATGATGTTAATCCATTTCCATCGACTTTTGGCATATTTTGTCTGTTCAGTGTCCCTTCACTAAAAACTACAAAACAGCATAAAGTACATATTGACAATACAAAACAATCGGTGTTAAAGGCTTTTTTTGTTTCACATCAAAATAAATCAATTTTTTTTCATCATCACGTTAGGACACAATTCTGTATTAGGGAGAACTAAATCATTTATCAAATCTTGGCCATGCTGCCAAACATAATATCAAAACAGAGCGTCCAAAGTGTAGCCTGTCCCTCATGGTAACGTGTGCATGATGAAGCAAATCTAAAACTTAACAGCATGCAGTTATTTCACTGATTTTTGTTTTTGGCCATTAGGAACATGGCTAAGCACAAAATATTTTGTTAAATTTCAACACAAGCATTTGCAGCATAAAAAAGCATCTCATGAGGTTACAGGAAGCACACTTCAAGGCAAAGTAAAGGAAATGGAATTTCAGGAAGAAACCAAATCTGGACATCATATATATGGTCTGCTGCATGTGCGTGGTCTGTTTGTAATGTACCAATGCCATAAATACAGGGGCTTTTACTAGAGCCTGATTATAGCTTCAACATGCAGCGATTACAACATTACATGAAGAAGCCTCACCTGAATGGCCCTCTACCTTCCATATTTGTGCATGTCAAATAAACCAAAGATACTAGTTATAACTCACAATTAGGCTGTACCACCACAAAACAATTCACCAACAGGCCAGTCCCATTTTAATCTGCTCAGTTTTGTTTTCAACAAGCCAGAAGTCCAGAAAATGTGCCTCCCTCACAAATTTGTTGTAATTGACCAAATTTTGAATTATTAATTTACTTGGCTCATATTACCCCTAAGAGTCAAATATAGGCACATCATTATTTACTTTGCCTTCGGTTGAAAGTAAGGTTTGCGATTCCTACTCATTTTCAGAGTGGAAAGGATAAAACTGAAACCTCAATGCATAGGTAGAAAATTCACTCTCACAATCAATCACAAAAGATTCATTTGCGCTAGTTTATCTCCCATTTCAGGGAAGCAGCTGGGAAAAGATACTGCAACACTGCAATTGTACCACACAATTATCTAATCAACTCATGACTATAAAACATGATTTGGCACATTATGTTAACCAATCTTTAAAGTGCAAAATACAGAATTAAAGTGTTCAAAATGAATAGCACACTCATAAATGCAAGTTATTTATTTAAAGAATTTAATTTTCAAGCCAAGAGATTACGAAATATTCAACAATGTCTGATAATGTGATCTAGCTTACGGAGGTTTGCCACCAACATTGACAATGGTACCCCTCTGGCCCCACGATGTTATTAATAATCATGCCTATTTTACTTAATCACATTAACCAATAAAAGCCAATACAACAAAGCTATTTTTAAATACTGGAGGTAATCTGCAAAGACTGGAACACCAGAACCTTTGATCAAAATCCAGCACTCAAATTTCACATTGTTGTTTGTAAACTTTAGGAACTGACCAAAATTTATTCAATAATGTTATGGAATAAAAATAACTACCGCAGTTGATTTCTATGGAAACCATCACACCATATCAAATCTGCTAAATATTAGTTTCCATACTTTATGATGAAGAATGCCTGGAATT
This sequence comes from Hemitrygon akajei, assembly GCF_048418815.1. NCBI lineage: Eukaryota > Metazoa > Chordata > Chondrichthyes > Myliobatiformes > Dasyatidae > Hemitrygon > Hemitrygon akajei. The sequence continues at coordinate 15,405,145 of NC_133147.1, read as the reverse complement.
CCAAGATGGTCTGGTCATTTTCTACTATTTTAGACAAATTGATAGCAATCAGCCTGAAATTTATTTTAGTATTTTAATCATTCCAATGATCAAGAACTAACTGTACATATTAGGAATTTGGAATTGGGAAGGATTAAATATCAGAACATAAAACTTCACTATTGCATAAAACATTGAGTTTAAATAAAGAACTCCAACTTTTTAAATACCATCTCAGAGCATTGAAACCCATTTTCAATTATTTGGCTATTTTGGATTACTTAATGAAGTAAACTTTAAGGCTGTGTTACAAAGAAAGCAATGACCAAATTTTACAGTTGTAATGCCAGTGTTTACAACTGTCTATTTTTAGATGAAATGCCAAAATATACTATGTAGATTGTGAAAAACTTGGCACAGAAATTGTCTTACCACGTTTAACTCCAACAGCAGCTTCCTGTACAGCCCCCCACCTAGGATGTTGGTGTCATGACAACAGGTCAGGGCCAGCCTCAACCACGCTTCCCTGATAGTCAGGTGACAAAAGGATATTTGTTAAAACTTAAGAGACGAGAATGGAAATACAATTTTTTTGTGGCTAATTACCAGAGTATTTAGTAACAGCAATACAAAGAAATTTCTCATTGCCTACACCCTAATTACCTTGCAACCACAACGCTCCAACTTAAAATATTTTTTTCTGTTTTAAGCTAAAAGGAAAAATAAGTGGTTAGAGTTGATCCATAGCCAATGACAAAGTGCTAGCGTCACACTGGACATATCACAGCATGACTGTTGACTTTATCAATTATTAGCTGAGGTAGATTGGCATTAGATTTTTTTGGATAATTTTCACATATTAAAAAAAAAATCAAGAAGAAAACTGCCAGTCATGCCATTTTGATCCAATCGATGAATGTTGTACAGAAATTATACTGTAGTAGCCAACCTCAAAATAGGGATGTCACAAACATAAGCTACCAGAAATTCTTCACTTATTGCACAATTTGACATAAATGAATGGTATTTATTCTGTACACCAGGTTATACAATAAGTTGTTCTTAATATCAGCAACCAGTGCTTAACCCAGATAATGTAAATTTTAAATGAATGACATTAAAATAACCAATCTATTGTTACCATCACAAATGACATGTTTGTTCTACCATATCCGTTTGTGAATGCAACCTGGACTATTGTAGCATCACGTGCCTGGTAAGAGATTCTTTTCATTTGAATTAGCCAGTTAACGAAAAAAAGAATGCCATCCCTATTTGGCCATTTTAATATTGCCAGTATATTTTCAGTAGTAGTGTTTGAGACTGACAGATTCAGAAATGGCACTAACTAGATCAAAAAGATCTCCAAGCATATGTAGTTAAGATTTAAATTCTCTTTGCATGCTGTTATCCTCAAAAGTACACACTTCAAGTTGATCAAAACCATGTAGCATTTGATAAACTTAGCTCATGATGTACCGAATCGGAGAACAAAGAGGATTGAAGGTATCAAATTTTAAAAACCATGACACATTTAATTTAACCAATTTTTTTAACCAAGCATTAACATGTCTAATGAAACCAATGGGGTTTCTTCCAATTGCATTTATTCTTAAAAAAATATTTCAAGGATAGCCTTCATTCCCATTACCAACAAGCTGAAGATGCAAAACTGCTGCAAGTGAGTGATCAAAAAAAAAGTAACCAATTGTTCTAAATCTGCTGCTGTAGAAAACACAGCATTAGTTCAAGTATCATTTGAAAATAATGTTTGTCCAGTTTCTAATACACACCAATATTTTGGGAATAATCAGGTTTTTATTCTGAACATCCAATTCCCCATGGCACATAGGAGGGAAATCGACACCAGCATTTGCAATGCAGCTGAACCAATAAAAGCTAACAGAACTGTGTTGATTGCAACAAAATTATTTATTTCATGAATCAGACTGATGTTTAGATTATCTGCAGACTAATGCTGATACACACACTTAAGTATACAAGACAGGAACAGGAGTAGGCCACTTGGAACCTGCCATACAATTTGATGAGAAAAATTTTATAATTTTCAAATCAGCCATTAAGATACATGCAAAACTCTTCCTTCACATTTTATACAAGAAAACGGTCTACAATTTCCTGTTTCTACTTACAATTGATGCAATACAACTGGCATCTTGATACAAGCAGACCCCATATCCTTGACTTCAACAGGCTGAACACAACCATAAAAGAGGAAAACCTCCCACACTATCAAACACCAAGTCATCCAAAGTAGCATGAATTACCAAGACACTAATAATCAGAGAAAAACCGTTTTGAAAGGAAAATGGAAATTCTACATAGCACATAGAAATCTACAGCACACATTACAGGCCCTTCAGCCCACAATGTTGTGCCGACCATGTAACCCTCTAGAAACCACCTAGAATTTCCCTACTGCATAGCCCCCTATTTTTCTAAGCTCCATGTACCTATCTAAGAGGCTCTTGAAACCCTATTGTATCTGTTTACACCGCCGCCTGCAGTGCATTCCACACACCCACCACTCTTATGTGGAAAAACTTACCCCTGACATCCCCTCAGTACCTATTTCCAAGCACCTTAAAACTATGCCCCCTCATGTTAGCCATTTTAGAACATCTATAAACCATTAATACATTGTGCAGTCAATGTAAAAATGATGCAATTAAACATTAAGGGAATTTTGAATAGCAAAGCTTTCAGCACTAGAGGTCTGCGAAAATATTCCTTTGTGCATTCTCAGACCTCTAGTGTCTAAAACTTTATTCAAATTTCCTCTCTAAATGTATAATTGCATCTTTTTTTTAATCCTTCAATTGTTAGAAAACCCAAATTTGATTTATAAAATGATTTTGGATATTTTTACAATACAGACTCTTCTAAGAAATTAGTTACAAGTTTTCCTCCCCACAATATTATCAGAAAACTGCCCTTTGACTGTTTAAATGCAGTAGCAAACTGCCAGATGCTGGTTTCATTGAGGATACTTTTTTTTAAAATAAGGACTATTATTAGCAAACATATGAATCAACAACTGAAATAAGCCACTTAGCCACTTGAACTTGTTTGGCTATTTAACCATGATGGTATATCTAACCTGAATTCTACATACCCATCACCACGTGAACGGCTCACCCGTTTATTGAAAAGCAAACTCCACCTCAAAAAAAAACTTACACGTCATATAGAGAAAATAGAAATTCCATACAAGTCTTCATCCCATACGTACAAACAAGTGTTTCAGATGCTCTGACTTCTGAACTGTTCAGGATACAAACAGTCCACAAAACAGAACTCTGCAGTACCCTGGGGAGTTCCCGTATACTCTAAATGGGTAACCCTGGTTTTTAAAAACTTACTCCCTCATTCTCAAAGTTTCTTAGAGGAAACATCCCCTGTACATCCAGCTTCATGATCTTGCATTTCAATCAAATGCCCTCTCATTCTGAAATAGTGCGGAAGGAATCCTAATTTAGCTAATCTTTTTTCCAAAGGATAACTTGAACATTCTGAATATTAGCCTTGTAATTCTCTAAACTGCATCCAGTATGTTAGCATTCTTTCTCAAATAAACATACAAGTACTTCTGATATGATCTCACCAATCTCTAACACAGAAATATAATCCTCCTGACTTCAGTATTCAAGTTCTTCCCCAGGAACGTTAAATTTTAATAACGAAGTATTTTGATAAACATGCATTAAGACACCCAGACCCTGCTGAATTCCAGAGTTCCACAATCTTCATTCATTTGCAAAAGCTTTACATGCTAAAACAGGCAATCTCCCAATTGTCCATCTTTTCCCAGTCCACCCACATCCTTTGTACCCTCTTCATGTCTTCTACATAGCTTATTTCCTTATATTTTGCACTTTGTACATTTTATTAATTAACTTGTAACTAGCTACTAAAGATGAATGAGTTCTGAAATACTGTTTGATGAAACACATTAGCATGAAATATGAAAAACCAAGCCATCTTTTACTTATTTAAGGGAGTTAAGAAACACCACAAATACTCGTCCCACATCCCAATGAAGGGTTGCAGGTTAACTGGCAACTACATTCTCCCTTGTGTGTAGGTGAAGTGTGGGTGTGTGTGTAGGTGTGCATGTGTAGAAAAGAGAGAATTGATGAGAATGTCGGGAAATGAAAAACTGTAAGATCAATGTACATCAGCAGCAGCTGGCTAGAATGAACTCAGTATGCCAAAGAGTCAGTTTCTATGTTGTAGCTTGCTTGACTTTGACAAGCTTACACTTGTAATAGTTCAAATAGTTATAACAGAATACTAAATGTCAACGTCAGCATTGTAGAATAAATTAGTAGTTATTTAATAATTCAACAAAACTGCTACACATATTTAGTAAAGCTTATGTTAACAATTAAGCTCTTTACTGATTAATTCCACTACTACCTCCTGTAAAGATATTCTGACAACTCCTACTACTACTACGTAGCTTCCAAACCGCTTTGTTTGGAATGAATTCACAGAGCAAGAATGCACATTAAAATCCTTCAGTTAAAGACCAAGGACAAATAGATCCTCCCATCTCTGCTCTTGGTGAGATCTAATGCTACAATACAGCTCTTCCAGATGCTTGAGCTTTACTGTATTTCACTTAATTGCCTTAATTTTACACTAGCCCTCACGCCAGTTAGAAGGAACAAAAGCACATTATCAAGCTCAAGAAAACAGCTTCCACCCCATTGATAAAAGTCTACTGAATGGTCTCAGTACAAGATGGCACCCTGATCTCAATATACCTCGTTATGGCCTAGCACTGTGCTTTCGCTAACTGCTAACACTCAAATTTGCATTCTGTTAGTCTTCCCTTCTGCTATCTCAATGCACCGATGTGATGAAACGATCTCAGCACGTGACAATAATAAACCAAGTAAATCATCAGTACTAGGGACTGAATGCAGCAGATTATTGGAAAAGAACAAATCATGTTTCCCATTATTTTACAATGAGTATCTCAGGCTGGTGAGCTCTCCAATCCAAATCACTGAAATTATATTCAAATATAAATTCCCTTCACCCCAAAAGTGATCAGTTAATCTAGTACTTCAGCAAGTAAACAAGATTTTGAATTCTTGCTCTTTTCATCTTCTACCTTTCTTTACTGAGAATAACCAACACCTGCAGAATTAACTCTGGAGCAAGAGCACAATGGTCACAGTTCAGGACCGAAAGCATTTTGACTATGCCTACCTCCTCAGCTATGCTTACAGATATCAAAACAAAGTTATGGTAAAGGGGAACATTTTATTTTGGGCGTCTTTGTGGAAGAAAACTGGTCCTTCACAAAGCTGAGCAGCAAGTAATGTCTTCCAATCTTTTTATTCCTCTTTGCTGAGAGAAACGAACAGCACACATTAGGAAACAAATTGCTGCAAGTACACAAATACTTCAAATTCCTTAGCAATGGTGCCACCTGATAAACATTTTATATATAGACACAAGGCATCTTCCATTTGTCATTCATTGTCTGAAGTTCATTTAACTTCATATGGCAATGCTATTCACGTAAAACAAAATCCAGTCTGGAATTACAAGAAAAAAATTATTGTCACTCAACTGTGGAATTTTCCACATAGGAATTATAACTCTACGAAACATCTGCGGATGTCACTGGGTTCAGGTCACACCAATAAATGACGCTGCATTGATGGCACCATCTGTGAACTCAGTTTGTGCTGCATGAGAGCGAAAAGGAGAACTGAAGCATCTGTTCCCCAAATCAATGTGTGACAGTATTGTTCATTTTACTGAAGCCTGAAGAACAACGAGGCAATTGACAAAGCATACTTACATCACATTCACCACATAAAATCTGATTCCTAGGGAGCTGAAAATAAATCAATGCTGAAGACAACTTTAGTAGCTTGCTTTCTCAAAATGCACCCACTCTTCAGTATTGTAGGTATGGGAAGTAATTAAATTACAGAAATAGTGCAAATGTCAATTTTAAAGAAATAGCCCAAAAGCATCAAAATTGAGTTTTCTTCAACTCCCAGCTCAATAATCTGCAAGTTTGGTGGATTGGGTCATCGGTTAATTGGGGCAACCTCTTATTTGGGACAATTCTTAAAGAACAAAAACAAATCGAGAAAATAGCTGGGATTCTTTTCATTTATTCGGGGCACTCTGCTGCTTTAATTGGGATAGGAGACTATCGTCAAATGTATGCAAAACAGCATCAGTCACAGTCGATTAGACACTACAGTGCTCAGAGCAGTTTTTAAATAGCGCCACTTGTGTGTTTGTGTTCAAAAATCAGTGATTTTTGTCATTGATAGATGACAGATAATAAACAATGTACGATAACTCAGAATTGTTTTGCACACTGCAGTTTCAAGCATTCCCTCTTGGAGTTGCCAGAATCAGCCAAAAGTGAAAATGAAATGATTTCACTACTTCAATAAGTTAGAAACTACGAAGAATTTGAAGGTATTGACAATCATTTTGAATGTTACAACGAAAATGAAGATTACAAGGATGCAATCATTGAAAGCATTGTCTGTGTATTTCATTTAAATACATGATTTGTTCCTCAGTTAAATAGGACAGCCATGTAACTGGGCCAGTGTGTAGTGGTCCCAATGTGCCCAAATTATAGGAATTGACTGTACTTACTGGGCTGCTTTTTTTTTTTGCAGTTCATTTATCCAGCTTTGTGTTAAACCACAAAGAAACATTTAAAACAGATTCATAAAAATTATTCAGGAATATCAATCTTAAAAACATAATGGAGTCAATGTAAGCTTCATCAAACTTCAGGACAAACAGCTTTTAAAAAAGGTTTCATCAAACTCATCCTTAAACTTCAACTTTCTCTTATGTTACAGAACAACAACCACACTTTTCCCTGATACATTATTCCAATTTGAAGTGCCATCTAACTTTTAATTTCCATTCTAATATCCTGGCATTGATCAAAAGTAAACAATCTAATTTTTCATGTTTTAGTGATCATTTTAATGAGTTGTATTTTGTGTCTCTTGAGACTTACCTAACATCTTGAAATCCAATTTGTAGAAGCAGGATATGACATTCAAACAGTTAACTATGCCTCAAAATTTCTTCAAAATATAAAGGTGTGACTATTAACTATAGTTAAGTCTAAATTAACTTAACTCAAATTGCAAAAAAGAAATCTGATTTTAACACCCAAAATCAGATAGCTATTTTACCAATTAAGCATGTGATCATTAACAGAGGGTGGTAACAATCTAAAAAGCTATTTTTAAAAATAATCCAAAAACCATACTTTCAAGATACAATCTAAACTATAAAACAAAAAAAAAATCTAAGTCAATAATACCCAGATAACTTTGAAGCTGGTGTTAAATAAATTGGTAATTTCCAGATAGAACTCCAAAGTAGCTGAACAATTCCACAATAAGACAATGGGAACACTATCATCTAAATTATATTTAATAAACCTCAATCTAAATCATTCTTCAACATTTACTTTTACTAAAAGCAGATATAATCCCACTGATTCAATGTCTTTGTAATCACTTTAGTACTTTCCTTTTGAAATGTATTGATCACTCTCCCAAGGTCCCAATGTGGTCACACTGGAGATTAGCATAGACCAGCTCTGAGATGTGCTAGAGAAGTAAGCTGAACAGGCCTTTGGGGTTCTTCTGTCATCCTATTTCCCTTGATTCCTCCATTCCCATAATCCCATTTGGCCTTCAATACAAGTAACATCTCTGGTCCGGGTGCAGAATTCCAGAGATTTTCAACCCTGAGATTAAAATTATCCCTGTCCTCAGTCACGAATGAACAACTCTTGGAAATCTACCATCATTATTCTCATGTTATTCCCCAAACTTCCTTTGAACCACATACTTCAATGAGATGCCATCATTCTTCTAAACTCCAGAAAATAAAGGTCTAGTCATTTCAATCCTTCCTTTTTAAGACAGCCCTTCATTCTATCCATCTTCTCTGCCCTGCATCCAAGCTCTCTTAAATGAGGCAAGAACTAAATATTGAACTTCAGATATGATCTTGCCAAAGCCATGACAAGACTTGGATTTTGAACGGCATGCCAGCAATTTGAGCTTATTTACATTATATTCAAACTACTCAAGATCCTAAAACACTTCTTTATACACCCCCCCCCCAAAAAATCATATTAGTTTCAAAGAATAGCCACCAGGACTCATTTTAAATACTTGGCACTCAAATTGAGACACCTAAAATTTAACTATAAGTAATATGTGCATTTACTTAAAACAGGAGCTCCCATACTTTTTTATGCCATTAATTGAGGGGTATGTGATAAGTGAACACCATCAAAAGAAAATGCTTCAAAAAGTCCATTATTATTAAAGGACAAAGGTTATTAACATAAAGCTGTAGTCACAAACACCCTTGATACCACTTTTTTCAAATAATCCAACACTTTCAAGTTCTGATCCATGCAGGATCATACGGAATAAGCTGCATCAAAGGAAACTTTCTGTGTAACTCTAATTTTTAAAAAACATTTTCATATTAGCTTCAATTTGACAGAGGCACAACTACCAAAATAAATCTTCCAAGAGCTCTTCTATGGTATAGTTCTAAATGCCTCATCCTTTGCACACTTGATCATAAAATACTGCAGTTGCCAAAACTTCTTGGAAACCTGGCATTCACTGGCAAAGTAAGCCTACAATAACTGGATACAATGATACAACACAAATTCTCTTTGTTATAGAATTAAGGTAAACTCAAGTTTCTGACTTAAATCTAGCACTGACACATCAGTCCAATTTAGGCTGTATAGCTTAAATTGAATATAAAATTAATTACTAATCCCATTAATTTTATATGAAAGCTTTAAGATTTACTAAAATTGCAAACTACAAGTTCTTGTGTCAAAATTACACACAAACTACGGTAGATCACATAAATGAGTTGAAATCCTCCAAGAGGACCACAACCTTGTCATAGGATTTGGAGGCTTGCATTCCCCAATGATCCAGAGAGCTATGTTGGCTGAAGTCAGGATTTATGCTTTGGCTCTTGGTAGGGTCACCCATACCCAGGTCAAAGGGAAGAGGGCAGACTAATAGTGGTCCACCGTTCCTCCTGTTTCAGGGATTCTGCTCGTGGCCAACAACCCTGACTAGTAAAACAAAATTATTACAGGAACAGCAATTAAGAATCTTCTACATCTGACTGCAATGGTATTCCTGAATCTCCACCTGGGACTTGCTTGACTGACAGTAGTTAAAACCAAGAGGAAGCTACTGACATGATGTCGGAAGCCCTGACCATCACCAGAGATGGAGGACCCTCATTGCTACCCTAAACGTCACTGGCGTAATGGGTAATAACAAGACTAAGAGAGTTGAAATAATCATATGGAATCACTTTAAATCAGTATCTTCCAACAGTTGCCAACTGCTCCCTGACCCTCAACTTTTCTGAAGGGATCCAACCAAGGTTATTCCTGTGCGAGGGTAATTGGCAAGCCATTTAATGGACAGGGATATAACAAAATCCTCATCCTGAATTATGCATGTAAGTATGGTAAATATCAGGAACAGCTAAGTCAGGTTCCCTGACCCAGCAGAAATAAAGGCAAATTGTTAATCCTATATGGCTTTCCTAGCTAAACTCAGCCAAAGGTGAAGAATGAAGTGGCAAAAGCTTTGGCTTAGGGATTCAATGTTGCAAACAAGGCAACGATTATTTCAACTCCCATTCTTATTAAACTCTTCTGGGCACAGTAATTCAAAGACATTCTGCACTGGTACCAGCTCTAAAAGAAAAAGATGGATTTGCCTGCCTGTAAAGTACCAAGATGGCAAGACAAACATGATGAGACCACTAACATCTAACAAGTGTTTTTAAGACCATTTTAAATTCTGTAAATTAAAAATAGAAAAAAATGTCACTGTAACCAAACTATAAGGCATACAACCCTTCACAAAAGTAACACATTAAAATAATGAAAACTATTAAACATTTAAAACTGCACAACTACCGAAGACTTCATCCTTTACAAAAATCTATACTTCCAATCCTTTTCACTTGTGGAAAAAGCAAGCCTTTATAAAAAGGCAAATTGTTAAATTTGATCACTCACATAAGCAGTTTTTTTTGGGGGGTAAGCTGTTGGTTTGAAGGTAATCACATCTCTAATCATTCAAATTTTCAGGACACAATTGAATTTGAATCATGAATTTTTGGATAATATAGTTTTAAGTTTTATTGAAATTTGACATGAACAATAAATTGTAAATACAATCACATCAATGAACAAAACGCCACGGGTTGTACGATTAAGCCAAACCAAATTTTGTAGGGCAGATTCTTAAAGGTGTGAAGCTAACATTTTTTTAAAAAAACACAATTTACCTACTCTACAAATGCAAAAACACAGTTATATGTTACTTTCAGTACAAGAAAACTTAAAAATGGTTAAACTGCAAGCTCATCTTAAAACTACTAAGACAAAACACTAGCATTTACTGTATATACAGCATACTCCAATGGCAGTCTAATCCCAAAACTACAAACTAGTGAAACTGTCCAATATCAGTCAATTCTGCAAAACCATGATTGAAAATTGTGCCCAACATCTGAAAGCAAAGTCCAAAGATTCCTTTCAAACTGCTAAAAAGTAGCTTAAAAACAAAATAAAAAGCATCTTTCCCCCAAAGAATTGGTAAGGGAAAATAAGCCAGAAATGTCCAAGTGCATTTATGGAAAAAAAAATCTGGTATATACAATAGTGATTCTTGATGTCAGCAAAATGCAAGTGGCAGCCAATCTGTACTGAAGGATGTAGAGTTAAGCCAATCTGTACTGAAGGATGTAGAGTTAAGCCAATCAGATTTGAAGGTTGCAGAGTTTAGCCAATCGTGTCGCAACAATTTCACTGAAACCCCCATTTGTTTACTTCCATTGCTGCCCATAAGTATCCTGATAAAACTCCTGGTTGTCATTATTGTAACCATAGTTACCAGAATAATCACCACCTTGCTGAAGAGGCTGCTGAGCGATGGGTTGGGAGCCCCAATTCTGTTGGTTGTTGGTCTGGCGTCGTTTGGAATCTGGCTGGTTGTACCCATCGGCTTTTCGCTTTCCTCCTACGTTACCACCACGGTTGCCTCTGCCACCGCGGGCACCACGTCCTCTTTGTGGGGGCTGTGGGCCTCCTCTGCCACTCCTTGCACCTCTTGGAGGTCCCATTGGTGCTCCACGTTGAGGATATCCTGCCCTTCCTCTGGGTGGGGGCACACCACGACCTCTGGGAGGGGGGATTGCACTTCTACCACCCCTTCCACCTCTTCCTCTCTGGACTGGGTATCCATCATCATAACCATAGTATGGATCTTCATATCCACCACGATAATCATGATAATCATAGCCATAGTAATCATCATAGTAATCTTCATAGCCATAATAATCTGGGGGGTAGCCATAACTACCTCCTCTACTTCCACGGACTCTGCCCCTTATTGGAGGTGGCATACGGGGTGGGGGGTAGTAATAATAGTCTTCATACCTAGAAAAGAAAGTTTTGTTAGACAGATAAAACAAAATATAAGAACACCACAACAGTTGCACTTTTTCCTCTACAAGAAGTTACTTACACTTGAGTCCTTGTAGCCTGTCGTTGAGCTTGGCGCTCCTTCTTTTTCTTGTCTGGTGGCTTTGCAAGAACTATTTCAATGTCTTCGCCTTCAATTTCTCTTCCATTCATTTGATTCATTGCCTATAGAAGAAAAAATAATTGAAAGTTATATAATTTAGCTATTCAGATGAAATAATTTCCCTTCCTTCATCAGTGATCAAAGAAGAGTCTGAGGAATCAATCGAAAATAGTTAGGGATATTTGAATTTATTAAAGTATGAACTACCCAGAAACAAGTTCTAACAGTAAATGGTTGATGTAGTAACTAACTTCACATATACTTTCCCTGACACAGACTTAACTACTTGCATTTTAAATTCAGAGGATTGAACATCAGTTACTTCATTCTATAATTATTATAACAAATATTTATGTCAACAAAAGAACTAAGTGCATCATGCAGGTGGAAAACTGGGAAAAGAGGCAGAAACAAACAAGCTGACAAGTTAAATGACAAATCTGAACTATTTTGACAGATACATGAATAAAGTTAAAGCCACACTGATTAAGGACACCATAAGGCAGAGAGTTTAACTGAGAAAGATCTTTGCATTAGTATTCAAAAAGGATCACTTTAAGATGGCAAAGAAAGAGGATAAAACAAAGGCATTATCTAGGACAAAAACAGAAAGGAAAAAGTCCTAAAGGTTTGTATCACTCAAATTGTAGATGAGAGGCTGCTATAAAAGCTCTGACCAATTTTCCCCGTTTATGGGATATTACGAGAAAACTGGGGGGAAATGCACATAAGGCAGATCCCCTCTAAATGGACAACCAACATGGATTAAAAGGAATCATTGAAGAACCTTAATGAAGGCTGTACGATTCATTATTTGAAGAAATCATGTTACTGAATAAGCTAACATTTGCAGAAAATACAGACTCATACCAAAAGGCATAGAAGGTCATGATCAGTTGAGTTTCATTAAGATGAAGTTTGTAAATCATCCATACATTGAAGGTTCAAAAATAAACCAGATTTTCTACAAATCTGGTACTTCATGCCTTCCTGGCATTAATTAATATATATATATATACCCAATACAAACCTTTACTGCTGCATCGCGGTCCTCAAAATGAACAAATGCATAGTCTTTCAATTTTTTCACACGTTCCAGTTTTCCAAATTGACTAAAAGTCTTTTCTAGGATTTCTTCTGTAACAGAGCTGGCCAGGTTTCTTACAAATAAAACTTTGACCTGTATATACACACACAATAGCAAAAAGGGATGGAGATAACAAATTCAGTTAATTGACAAATATGCTTTCACACCTAGATGCATAACAATAGTGTCAATTGTCCAGGTTTCAACAGATCACTGGTAAACATTCTAACAATTATGACATGAATAATATAGATTTAGGAGGGATATGAAGCTAATAAAAGCCACAGAAGTACACCATGAAACCAATATGGATTGAAGACTTTGATTGCTATGCTAAGTGAGACTTTAAGAGCTCAGATGATAGCAGATTTTATCAGCAAAACAACCAAGATTAGTCAAAAAAGCCAAGTTATTGCTATTATCATCTTACAAGTTATCAGAAGGTACTTCAGCTCAAGATTTAGTCTATACAAACCCAAATCTGAGGGGGACTGACATCTTGTAGTGAATTGTATTCCCTTTGCTATATAATAATGTTATTATTTGCAAAACTGCTTTCATTCCAACAGTGCTGCTGTCTCACAGCTCCAAACCAGGTTCAACCCTGATTTCTGTTGCCAAATGTGCAGAATTTGCACATTCTCCCTTTGGTGACCTGATCAGCAAGTAATTAACAACTGTAAAATACTATGATACAGTATTTCAAATGGGAGGCTTGGTGGGATCATGATTAGCCTGTACAAAGCAACAGGTTACATGGCATAAAGTAGGGGGATACAAATATTTGGCTGGGAGCTAGTACAGAAGAAAGGACTGAACTGCCTGCTGTTGTTTCATCATGAGCATTACCTTTGCCATCACCTCCGGATCTGGTTCCTCTACTGGGTCAGCCCATTCGACAGTGACAATATTTCCCCAAACCTTGACTTTTCCACTCATTAATCTTCGCCTTGCCTGTGCAGCAGATTTGTGATCCTCAAATTCCAGAAAACAGAATCCCCTGTTTTTCTTTTTATCATCAGGTTGATGATAGAGAATAACATCAGTGAGACCCTCTGCAGAAGAGAAGAAATAATTATTTTATAACAATCTCTGTGAACTAACAAAAGGGACATTAGAATGGATTCTCTCTTGTTTGAGATACAATGTAATAGGTATTGGCTTCTTTAAAACTTAATTGGGTGCAAAAGGTGACCCATTTTCTCAAGCGGGGGCAATACAGAACACAGCAGGAAAACAAAAAGCTGAGCATTCAGGAATTACCTTTCAGTAACCAGCTGTGAAAACAAGAAATGTTATTTTGCTGAAGAGTTACTGAAATGTTTTGGTGGAAAGTGGGGCAGCTTTCAGATCAGTTATGCTTTTGTTAGGCTGGCTTTTGAGGAACAGGGCAGGATGAAGAAAGGGAAGGCTAGATAATACAAGATTATCAATACAGACATTCTGGGTGAAACAGATTGTACTGTGTAAAGAAACACAAAAATTAGATAATAAGCCTAACCTCCTTTTTCAACCTTTCCCTCAACCTCAGTGAAACAAAAGCACTGGGCACTGACTTGAGGCAGGGAGGGCAGTGCACATGTTCTCATCTACATCAAGTGTTATGAAGTTGAAAGCTTCAATTTGCTAGGAGTGACCACCGCCAATAGCCCGTCCTGATCCAACTACAGACACTATGGCCAAGAAATCTCATCAGTACCTCTACTCCCTCAAAGCATCTTATCTGGATCACAATGAGTTGGTACTGCACAGTGTCACAAGAAAATGCAGACTTGTGAGTACAGCCTAGCTCATCATCGAAACCAGCTTTCCCTCCATGGACACCTGCTGCTTCAGTAAAGCAGTTGACATAATCCAAGACCCTCCTCACCCAGTCATTCTCCCTTCTTCCCTCTTCCATTGGGCAGAAGATACAAAAACCTGAAAACAAGCTCAAGGACAGCTGCTGTAAGATTTTCAAATGCTTTCCCAGCTCGCTAAGAACTTGACCTGACAATCTATCTCATTACAATCTTGCACCTTGTTTACCTGTACAGCACTCTGCAACTGCTATACTTTATGTTGTGTTTTGTTACTGTTTTACCTTGTACTATCTCAACGTGCTATGTAATATCTTTGTGTATAAACAGCACACAAGAACTATTTTAGTGTAACTCACTACATGTGAATTTAAAATCAAATGTAGCTCCACAATGTCCAAGCATCTCCTGCATGTGATAATGGAACCAACACCATGTATCAAATTGTGATGAAATGATAGGCGTAGAAATAAATGCAAATAGAGAGCATTACATTCACCGCACAGCTAACAGTTTTGTTCTGCACTTTAAAACATTCTGGAACCTGTGTTTTTGCACTGAAGATTTCCACAGAACAGCATCATATTTGCAAGATGGTTCTATATACCCATTACATCCTTTCTCCATTTCAGATTTTATCTCAATATCTGTTCTCACTATCTTCTTCTATTTATGAACCTTGACTTGATATAAAGAATGCCAAATTTATTCCAAACAGCCTTCAGATTTAGACCATACATCCCATTTTCAAATCTTTTGAGAAAATTAGAGACACCATGCTTAGCAATAAAGATAAGAAATTCATAATTTTTCTGTCATGATGTCAAGATACCTAATGCACTCTACAGCCAATTAGTATTATACAGAAACATGTGTCAGCAGACATGCTCATGCAGGATCCCAATAAAACAGCAAGATAATGATCCAATAATCATCCTTCATAATGGTGGCTCATCCCTTGGGAATCAGAGGAAATTTCCACTATTCTGTAATACTACTATTATCCTTTGATGACTACCTGAGGGTTGATTTTTCTACACAGCTGTGAGCACCTATAGGAATGGAAGTGCATATTGGCAAAATGCCAGTGTAAATGACCAAATTACTTAGAAATAATAAACAGAGGTGGAGTTTCATTACAGTAGAAAGAACAGGTTTTCCCCAATTCAAAATAAAGAAAACATATCTTTAAACTCAAGCTCTGTTTAAAAACAGCACATCTTTTTGGCTTTCCAGAATCCTCTGAGCTGACCTGTGACTTTGCTGAATTCTTCCATTATGTTTTCCTTGGTCTTGTTCTTTGGAATAGAACCAACAAACAGCCTATTATTGGCCACAGAAATGCAAACTCCAATGTGTTTACCAGGGCGGATTTCATAATTATCGCACTACAAAAGAAGAGGCAGAGATTCAACTTGTCAAAATTTGTGCAGTGGTCCAGGAATATTACTGCGACTTTTCAAATGAAACCCACTTTAAAATACCAATGTGGTACAAAAATATTCAAAGCAATCTGCCATGTAGCCCAAATATTCAATTTGTTTCATACACAAAGTTTGGAATGAGAATTTTAAAAAAAATTCTTACCAATTTGACAGCCTCTTGGGCTGCATCTTTGTTGCAAAATGTCACAAATGCATAGCCACGGTTCTGGCCTGACAAAGGGTCCATCATAAGTCGTAGGTCCCAAATGGAACCAGCTTTTTCAAACAATGGAACAAGTTCATCTTCATACAAATCCCTGGGAATCTTTCCAACAAACACCTGTGTATTCAAGCAATTATGTTGTAACACTGTCAGAAAACTGCTGATCTACAAACTCCACAAGCTTTAGTCCAAGTAACAGATGTAATGTGAATTACAACCAAAACATGTATATAACATAACCCTTACATCTGGATTTCAAGGCACATAGCAAATGTGGATATATTATTGGGTAGTTTGAAATCTAGGAAATTTTGAATGATTCCAGAAAAAGTTACCCCTTTTTGTATAGATAAAAGCAATAATTTGTTAGGTTTCAATTTCACAATAGAATTCCTTACATTCTATTTCTCTTTGACAAACGCAGCCAACTGCCCCACTGTAGAGTGAAAAGCCTCATGAATATATTCAAAATTGTGATACCTTCTATACATCATTGAACTGGTTTAATACCGTAGATTCCGGATTTTAAGCCGCTACTTTTTTCCCACATTTTGAACAGCTTTGAACTTTGCGGCCAATAATCCGAAGCGGCTAATGCAAGGTTTTTTTCATGCCGCCTCGTAAACATTTTGCCTCGTAACAGTAGACCAATAAAATTGATGAGTAGTTCACAGAGGTCCAATGAAATTGTACGATAAATCAAGCGCACTTTCACAATTAAATTATTGTAAATCAGTCATTTGTACTCACCCTCATCAACATGGAAAACACTCGAAGCATTGTGCTACCTACCCTACTTAGTTTAAACTATATTTGTTTTCTGTACTACATCGCGGGATGCTATGACGTCACACCCGGTTTCGCGGCGTCTTGTGGGAAAATGCCGTTTGCGATGAAACGGAAAGGAGGGGGGAGCGGATTACGCGAGCGGCTTTGGATCCGAGCGAAATCTGCTTTTAAATGCCGTTTGCGATGAAACGGAAAGGAGGGGGGAGCGGATTACGCGAGCGGCTTTGGATCCGAGCGAAATCTGCTTTTAAATGCCGTTTGCGATGAAACGGAAAGGAGGGGGGAGCGGATTACGCGAGCGGCTTTGGATCCGAGCGAAATCTGCTTTTAAATGCCGTTTGCGATGAAACTGAAAGGAGGGGGGGAGCGGATTACGCGAGCGGCTTTGGATCTGAGCGAGCTCTGCTTTTAAGTTAAAGGTATCAATAACTTTTCCTGGTAGGCTGCAGTATATATATTTTTTACCAGTCGTTAGGAGATATTGGAATGTTGTTCAGTAAAGAAGTATACGCAACGTATATTTAAAAGTAGCCGCGTACGGGCACGGTTCGAAAAAAAGCATTTGCAATATGTATTTGTTTTTGTTACCATATGGATTTAATTAAAAGTTAAAAAAATCCTCACGTGTAATATCTTTCTGTGTAAATATCTCATATTACAACGTGGGACACCTGCGGCCGAAAATCCGGTGCGGCCTTTACATTTAAAAAAATGATTTTATTTCTAAAATTAGTGCCAGCGGCTTAAAATCAGGTGCGCTCTGTAGTCCGGAATCTACGGTAGTAAGCACCATACATCACATGACATCAAATTACTAACCTCTGTTCCAATTCCAGGTTGTGGCCCTGAATGCACCCCATCAGGAGGAGGGCCACCGTACTTCCTTTGCCCTGTGGTTACATCCAAAGTGTATCCCGTCCGTTCTAACAGTGCCTAAAGAATGCATTAACAATTTCATGCAAATTCTTTTACCAACATATAGTTTATCTTATTTGATAAATATTTTCAGAAGTACCCCCCTCCACCACCTGAAATATATAACAGGGTGAAATACAAACAGAACCAGAGTCAAGTCACAGCAGGCAGAGCAATTTAATTAAACGTTATTGCATATATGCATGTGACAGTACTTGGTTATTTCCAAAACTTTCATGCTGCCATGTCTCCATCCAAATATCTTTATAGACCCAAATAAATCACTGATTCACATTTGCTATGTTGAAACTTCATGGTAACATCTTTCATTAACCTTTCCCCTTTGTTATCAAACTGAAAAATGAACACTGAAGCTTCTAGGCCTTTCAGTCACCTTTCCTCCTTCACCGAATTTTCTTTCTAACCTTACACTTCAAAAATTTTACCAACCATATTCTCCTACATTATACTCATCTTCCTATGTGAATCAACCCACAATAATTGTACCTGATGTCAATCATCTATTTACTTCAAGCAACCTGATCAACCACTTTACAAGAGTACACTTGGTTGTATAATACAGGTGTGCATCGCTTCATGTCCATTCGGACAACGTCCCATCGCATATACGTCCGTGGTCCTGATCGGAGAACGTGACGTAGTGACATAACCGACGTAACCAGTCAGAAAGTGTTTACATAAAAGTTTAAAAAGTGAAAAAAATTACAACATTTAATAAAAAATAAAACTTTTAAAATAAAAAAATTATCATTCGTGTATGTATTATAGCGTACAGTATGCAGTTTTCGTGCAAGTTCTTGGCTATTTAGTCAATACGAGTACACTACAGTGATACCCGATATAGGTTCGCGAAGTATATATTACGGTGTTCGCACAAGTTAAGCGACGCATACCCGTATACAAAACTAAAATAATAAGTAATACGATAATGTGCTATAATCTGTATCATACAGGGTCATAGATAGGGATAATGCAAACAAGCTTTTTTCACTGAGGTTGGGTGAGACAACAACTAGAGGCCATGGGTTAAGGATGAAAGGTGAAAAGTTTGAAGGGTACGAGTGGAAACTTCTTTACCCAGAAGGCGGTGAGCGTGTGGAATGAGCTGCTAGCTCAAGTGGTGCCTATAAACTTGATTTCAACATTTAAGAAAAGTTTGGATAGATACATGGATGGGAGGGGTATGGAAGGCTATGGTCAATGGGAGTAGGCAGTTGAAGTGGTTTGGCATGAACTAGATGGGCCTAAGGGCCTTTCTCTGTGACTCTATATGTAACCCAAATACAAGTATTTGCAGACTTTATTGGGAATTAACTCACAATATTGTTTGCCTCTTTAGCCATCAAACGTTTCACATTCAAACTACTCTAACCGATTATGTATTTCCATTGAATTTAACTAACCCATCTTACCTTAATTTTTGACTCATCAGGACCCTTTGTAGCATCCTGTACTTTGCTACCTTGCTTCTCCCGTTGTCTGTAAGTCTTCATTACTCCACACAGAAAGGCACTTTTATTCTGGAAATTAAAGAGTTCAGTACAGTAATTCTAAACTGCAAAGCTGTTTAAGTGCTGCAGTATCAAGTCCAAAGAACTGCATGTATTATGACGAGAAATATCAAACTTTTATTTGCAAATCCAGTTTCAATCCTTTAATCTATAGTCATTAACACTTTTGATATCAGACTTAAATTTACATTAATTTTCAGCAAAGAGCTGTAACCTAAATCCATCTTTTTTAAATCACCAAACGTCAGAGAGTACATTCTGGTCAGTGACTCTGCAACCAGCAGCGCGGACTAACATTTTGTAGTACCTGCACGTGTGATAGGTCACTTTCTTTAAACTGCTGCAATACAGACAGTGCTCCTTCCTCATTGAACTCTCTGAGGGCATCAATTGCTCTTTCATCAAGATCAGCATAAGATACTAATCCTGTAAAAGAAAATCAATGCAGAAGTATTAGGTAATAAAAGGCAGCTAAACAGTACAAGCTATTCATACACAGAAAAGTACCAATAGCATGATCGCCTTCCAAATCTTGTATTTCTTTCTAATTAATGTTAGGAACCAAGAAAAAGAGACATGGTACCATGCAATGTCATTACTTTGGTTTCAGTCTTTTTTTTAAAAAAAGGAAGTCCGGTGCACTGTGTCGATCTATGCCCACATTACTAGCTTTTAGAAGTTTAGTATTAGTTTTCATAACCTGCTCAGTTCAAAGCGTTCAAACTATTAAGAACTTCTCCTTAACATTATTTGCATACTATATCGAGGCATGCAAATGACTTGGAAATATTGCAGCACGTGTATAACAAAATAAAATTAAAATCCTTTGTGCTTTGGAATTTGAACCATTACATTTAACTTAACCCCACACTTTGCACCATCCAGTTTACAACTCAGATCCCAATACTGCTAATTTTTGCTAACTTAGACTGCTAGCAGCCAACACCAATTAACATGGGCAACTTTTATTAGCAGCAGCAAATTCAAGTGTTAAGGGATGACAATCACTCAAAACATGCAGTTTTTAAATTATTTCCATAACTAAGTGCCTTTTGGTCATATGCACCATTGTGAACCATTCATATGATTTAGCACATTGCTACAGGGAAATCATGAACCAATTAGAATGCACCTCCAAATACTTGTTGAAATGCCACAATATTTCAAGTTAACCATACGTAATTACTGGAAGCAGTTCAAATCCATTGCTCATCTTCAGCATATGCTAAAAACATATTGCATAACTATTTCATGGTGATTGATACAGCTTAAAAAGACATTAGCAGTTTAGGTGGGGCTCAAAATTAATAAACATAATTAAACGTATTGATTTTAGTTTGTACTCAAGTTCAACATACACATTTATTGAAATACTTCAAAATAACTAGACATAAAATATCTATATTGCAGAAATATTGCAATGTCAATAAAAATAACTGATTTTTCAATTTTTAGTTAAAATATAGGAAGTTTATTTTACTTCAATTCAGTAGCAATGACCATTATCAGCAGTTGCTTCTGCTCACCAGTGATTTAATTTTGAGCCCTACATAAATGAATGATACACAAACTATTTCACTACCAATACCACTACAAATGCTGGCAGAAATTATACACAGCAATCTCTTTTGAATTCAACAAATACATCAAGTATCAAATTCACCTCTCAAATTTGTTGTCAGGAACAAAGTTAAATAATTTTCAGTTACATATCATGTTCAGGTTAAAGCAATAGTTTGGACTACTAAAATCACAGGTCTTGGCATATTATACCTGTTTGAAAGATATCATCTAGCCTTTCTGCTACTTTCTGTGGCAAGCCAGCATCTATTAGCACCTGGTAGTGTTCTGAATGGGTGACAGCAGATGAGGTATCCATGGGTTCTTCCTCCTCCTTCACCTGCGCTGCATTTCCATTCACCTCAGTAGCCATTTCTAATTATAGCTGGAATAAAAAAAGATATTTAAGACAATTTTTCCCTCTGCATATAAAATGGTCACAAGGCTTTATTTCAAATGCTATGTATACAAGGGAAATTGGGCTGTCCAGTAGCTTTAAATCTCTGTCCCTACGCTTCTGGGAACAGAATTTAGGTACAGCCTAGACATGAGACAAAAGATCCTTTTGGCCAAAAAGCATTTCAAAATCCCAAAGATAGGCCTGGGCATTTCTCAGATGACTGTCGACCAAAATGCAAAAAGTGCTCACTATTCACCACTCAGAAACAGAGATGGCTAGTGTAGGAAATGGAAATGTCACGCTGGCTCAGTAGGGATGCTCTAAGCTTGGAATTGAGGAACCTTAATAAATCTGCAAAAGATTAAACTTGATGCTACATACCCAAGTGGAATAACAAGTTGAAATGATGGTGCTTGATGCTGGCACTTGGTACAGAGGAAAACCATCTAGTACTGAATTATCTCAGCAAACATTTATCCAGACCAGTTATTTATTTAACTCTCTCATACTCTGAACAAAATTGATAAGCCATCCCAACATTGAAATAATCAAGCAAAAATTCATTACCA
Source organism: Hemitrygon akajei (assembly GCF_048418815.1). Taxonomy (NCBI): domain Eukaryota; kingdom Metazoa; phylum Chordata; class Chondrichthyes; order Myliobatiformes; family Dasyatidae; genus Hemitrygon; species Hemitrygon akajei. The sequence continues at coordinate 15,383,172 of NC_133147.1, read as the reverse complement.
AAAAAAACCAAACCATCAGACCTAAAGGAAAAATAGCAGTTCCTTTCAACAGAACATCTTTTTAATCAATGTATATACAACTCCAAATTTTACTAATCATTTTACTTAATGAATGAAAAAATGTCCAATTCTTAATATAAATCTGCAGTTCAAATTATTCAAGTAAAATTCATAAAATAAACCACCAGAAATGAAACAAAATGCAGCTCCTGGATGGTAGAACTTTTTTAGTCAATGTACAACTCTAAATTAATTTGAGCATTTTCATGAACGAATGGAAAGAAGCAAACAAGTAAATCTGCAGTTCGTAATTTCATAAAAGCTACATTCATGCAATTTATGTTTTGCACGGTGCACATATCAAAACATCTGCCAAAATTAACTGATGATGGTAAAAAAAAATAGAAAGTCAAATGCAAAGACAAAGTCAACTACGGTAATAGCCAAAGAAGCCAAGTCTGGCTACCTTACTGACTTTGATAAAATCAATTTAGTCATACAGGTGCATCCATTTCCCAAATTCCTCTTTAAAAGCTTCTGCTAATGCAAAAGGAAATGGGATACACATTCATTACTGCTAACATGCTTGGACTGTCTGACTTTTAAAATTGTCAACTTCTTCAAAAAAATGCATCTCACACTGTGACAGAAGTAGCAATCCCTAAACACTGGTTGAGTATCTCAGAATTGATCAACAAGTATGTCCAAAAAAGGAGAGAAATAAACTCAGGAGTTACAAACTAATCAACATAGGTCACCTGAATTTTTTTAGACAACTAACCCAAAATATTTTTAAATTGGGAAAAATGGCAGCCAATATATCTGTCAACAGCAAATGTTAAATTTGTGCCTGACTAACCTTGATGAAGATCAATGTTAGACATTCAAAAAGTACATTTAACTTATTAATAACAAGAGCAATGGGAGAAAAGATGTGAAAAGATCGTAAGTAAAGAAGCAGTAGTGACAATGTATTCAAATTGGAAGGAAGTTTAAATGTCAGTATTAAAATATTCGCTACTTGAAATATACTACCAACCATCAGGACATTCTGAAGCATTTTAATGAGAAACCTAAAATGGATCTTAATTCAGGAAAAGGAAGGGTAAATTTAATGCAGATGTAGTACTGGGAGACAGCAGTTGACATTTTCAATAAGGAAAAAGCAATGAAGAAACTTGAAACTTCACACACAAATCCCTGAATTCAGCAGACACATAGAACTATCACAACAATTTATTGATAGAATACAAATTGCTGCTTAGTCTCCATGCATCTCTCTACAATTTAGTGAAAATGTGAGAATGTCAAAGTAAGCTACTTTATGAAAATGCTTACAGGGGACCTGGAAGCTTGGAGAGATTAGAAGTGATCTTTAATTACAATGAAGAAAAATGCTTAAGCAATCTGTATTTCTGATGGCAGTTGAGAAATGCGAGAGTGAGAGAATCTGAAATTAAAAATGCCTAAATACCATGATTAGGTAAATAAATAGAATAAATTGTCCTGGGAATGTGCGATCTTGTGGAATATCCCCCTGCACAATAAATTGCAAATGCCCCAAAATGTCCATCCACCTGCATATTTTGTTTTAAAATTGCATGGATTGGTTGAATTTGAGATGGCAGTATTTCAATTTTGCAAATGGCGCCAAATGAATGATCAGCTATATTTCCATTTACTCAAATGCTTAATGTTGCAGAAACTTCAAATAATACATGCAAAAGTAGATTACACAACTTGGAATTTATACTGTTGGTGTGCTCTGAATACACTGACATGAGAGCAAGTACATAAAATCTCAGAAATTAATCTAGTCTCCTAATGAAAAGCAGTTCATTCCAATTTACGTTATAATGCTATCACTTATTAAAATACCGTAAGTTTAAAAAAAACAACTCCAACATTGAGTGGAGATTATTTCAATACTGATGTTTCACACTAAAATGCAAGCAATATTTGGTATCAGTTTTTTTTAAAAGGAATGCATCTCGGCTAATTGAAACCGGCGAAATACCTTAGCACAAAAAGTTGCCATCTAAACTAGTCAAAAGGACAAAACTAACTTTGCAAGCATTATAATAAGAATACTTTCAAAACTTACTTTACATACCAGAGATAGGTTAGAAACCCTACTTGAGACTGACTTCAGGAATCAGAACTCGTGCAACTACGGTACCGTCCAATAAAAGCTCAAATTCATAATCAGAACTAAAATCCAGAAGGCGCAAAAAATAGCACAAGATGATATAACTACACCGTTCTTGAGTATGATTTATGGATTTTATAGCATTTCTGGCGTTTGTATGATTAAAATCATCGAGATAACCCATATACTATTTCATACACGTGTACCAAGATGTCTGATATGCCCATGCGTCACCGTGCACAACAATGAAGACAAGGCACATGCTGTATCAATGCAAAAAAAATTACAATACTCTGGTTTACAAGATTCAATTATTTCAAGTCAATGCATTTTCACTCTTCCATTTCAAAGATACCCATGGAAAAAAAATCGAGTAATATCCCTACATTACCACAGAATTAAGAGGTACCAAAAACCATGCCGTTCATTCAAGAAAGCACGCGTGCCGGTTTGCAACATCCAGGTTACGTTTGGCAATTTGAAAAGGTTTAAAATTACAATGGTATAGGTGGTTAAGCGAGGTTGGCGGTTAAAATAATCCCACTCCCTTGGGGGCTGAGGAAATGCAAGCCGTGGAGAGAAAACGAACAAAGCCAGTGATACCAATGCACGGTAAATGTATTTTTCACGTTTATTGTAAAACCCGATTTATACAGCGCCCGAAAAAAAGGAGTAAAGAGTCAAAAGAGATCCAGGCGGCAGCCAGATGGCCTCAGTAGAGTTTACTTTTATTTTATGATTCTCCCTGCAACACCGTCAAAAAAAACCTCACTAAACAATTGTGCAATCGCATGTGTAATTAATGAAGATGTTCAAACAGAATTAGTACAATCAGAGCCGGCTATTCCAGCCTTCAGCGACACAGCCAAAAAAAAGGACAAAGTGAGGAGGCGCCGCGGCCTAACAGCGCGCCTGTCGTACTCTACCGCAGTGTTTCTACAGGAGGGTTTAATTACAGACTATTGATCACCCCCCACACCCTCTCTCGCTACCGCCTCGACACTAAAAGTGCTCTTTTTTTGCTCTTACCCGTTTCCGCAAGCTGGCTGAGGGCACACGGCGGGCTCTGCCCCCGGTCTCCGGTTAATTGAATCTAGAGCTGTCGATAAAATGGCCGCCACCGCCGCCTCATGGATTCCGCTCCCGGCCCCTACGCGGGGTTTCCCACCACCACCTGCACGGGGCCGGCCGGCTGCCCGGGCAACGCCGCCGCCAGCCAATGGGAGGCGGCGACGAAAGCGCGCGCAAGAGGTTGTCCGCTATGGCGGTGACGACGGCGAGGAGGCGGAGGTTGACGTGATGGCGGGGAGGGAAGAAAAACACGGATCAAATGGCAATTGTACTGTCGGTGAAACCTGTACAGGAAGGATGGCAGTAATAGAAATAGGATAAATAATCCCAATGCAGACGTGGCTTTGCCTGCGGAACATTTAACCGGCAGGGCGAGGAGAATCTTTTCATTCATGTGGTACCTTTTTGCTGTTCATTTGGGATCATTGTGGACGGTTGGCAGGTTCCCCGTTTATTAGCCACAATAATCGTTGCTTCAGAATAATTTTCCATTCAGACAGAGTGGAATAATTTTCTATTTCAGTCGTATTATTGGAGAATATTCATATGCCGCCATCAGTCACTCCATCAGCTTGGTTTTCCTGAGCAAAGCTTCCATTTTTTAAAACCGACCCAAGAGACTGCTGATGCTGGAATCCAGAGCAAAAAAAAACTGCTGGAAAAATATAGATCGAAGAGATTCTGCAGATGCTGGAAATCTTGAGAAACACACAGAAAATGCTGGAGGGACTCAGCAGACCAGTTAGCATTTCTGGAGGTTCATTTTCCTCCGTAGATGCCACCTGGTCTACTGCTGGAAGAATTTAGCGGGTCAGGCAATATATGTGGATGGAAAAGAGCAGTTCTCATTTTAGATCAGGTCTCCATTTCTCCCTACGGATGTTGCCTAACCCATTGGTTTTATCTTGGCAGTCCGTGTTTCAGGGCTGAGTATAGAGGAGAGGCAAGAGGTGGGATTAAGTGAAGATTTTTGCACGTGGCTTAGTGTAATGGTAGATACCTTTCCTTAGCAGAGTTTCCAACCTGGGGTCTGTGGACCCCTCAGTTAATGCTGAGGCTCCGTGGTATTAAAAAGGTTTGGAACCCCTTGCTATCGAGCCTTTGTGGTGTATGTACCAGCAAGCTTCATGCAGACTGCAGACCTTTCATCACTGACTTTTTGGTCTTACAGTAGTGTCTGCATGTGTTCTTCCAAAGCTCTGAATCTTGTTTTCCAACTGTCTAGGATAGATCTAGACAGTGAACGGTAGGGAACCAAGAACAAAGGAATCTGGGAATACAGGCCCATAATTCATTGAAAGTAGTGTCACAGGTAGATAGGGTAATAAAGAAAGCTTTAAGCACATTGGCCTTCAGAAATCAAAGTACTGAGTACAGGAAATGAGACGTTATGTTGAAGTTGTATAGGACATTAGTGAGGCCTAATTTGGCTTATTCTGTAGAGTCACCTACCTACAGGAAAGATGTGAATAAGGTCGGAAGAATACAGAGAAAATTTACAAGGCTGTCACTGAATCTGGAAGACCTGAGTCAAAAAGAAAAAATTGAATGAGTTAGGACCCTTGGAACGTAGAAGATTGAGAGGAGATTTCATAGAGGTATAAAAATTATGAGGAGTATAGATAGGGCAAATGCAAGCAGGGTTTTCCCAGTGAGCTTGGGAGAGACTACAATCAGAGGTTATGGGTTATCGGACCAAAGTTTAAGGGGAACATGAGGTAAGACTTCTTCACTCAGAACGTGGTGAGAGTGTGGAAGGAGCTACCAGCACAAGTGGTGCAAACAAGCTTGATTTCAACATTTAAGGGAAATTTGGATAGATCCATGGATTGGGGGGTGGGGGGGGGCTATGGTCCCGGTGCAGGTCGGTGTGAGTAGGCGGTTTAAATTGTTTGGCATGGGCTAGATGGGCTGAAGGTCCTGTTTCTGTGTTGTACTTTTCTCTGACTGTCTTAATGACAGTGCATCTCACTCTAGATCTTCGGAAGTACACTTTGCAAAAGGTGTAACTGCTCCAAGAGTAGTCTGTAGTGGCAAAGAGGCTGACTGTACATGAAGGATCCTTCCCACCATCAGCTGAACATGGTCTTGGTTCTTTGCAAGTTCTAGTAATGAGGTATACATCCAAATGACTGACAGAACCTGCCATCTCCTTTGCCCATAGAGCTTTGGAGGACATTCCATGTATGCCAGTGTGCTGTGGAGGAACACGATTTATGTATTTAATTTCTTTATTGAGATATGGTGCAGAACAGGTCCTTCTTACCCTTTGAGTCACCCCCCCCCCCCCCAGCAATCCCCTGATTTAACCGTAGCCCAATCACAGGACAGTTTACAATAACCAATTACCCTACCAACTGGTACATCTGTGGGAGGAAATCCATGTGGTCACGGGGAGAACGTACCAACTCCTTATAGACAACGATGGGGATTGAAACCATGTCACTGGTACTGTAAAGCATTGTGCCAACCAGTACGCTACCATGTCACCCTTGATATGGCATAGTTGATCCAAAAGGAACATTCATGGTTGGATGCCTATTCACAATACAATGCAGAGATAAAGTTTACAGTAGATTAAATGTGTATCCAGATTTATGGGTGGTTCAATGAAACCACACACACAGGTAGCCATTCAGATAAAGGACACATTGGGTACAGTTACATTAATCTCAATAGGTTCAATAAGTACATTAAATGTCACAGAAATGTATACAATATACATCCTGAAATTCTTTTTCTTCGCAAACATCCATGAAAACAGAGGAGTGCCCCAAAGGATGAATGACAGTTAAACATTAGAACGTCAAAGCCCCCCTCCCACGCAGAAGCAGCAGCAAAGCAACGACCCCCCACCCCTAAAGCAAAAATAGTTCCAGTATCACAGATGCAGATTGTTTGTGACTTCTAGCTAAAACCAGCAATGAGATCAGTGTTCAGAGAAGTTTTGATTTGAGTACCTTTGCTGTCTGGTTTCATCACCTTTCTTCTGTTTTCATCTTTCAAAACTAATTTGGCATTTGACGTGAGAATGAAATGTTACTTTACTTTATTGTCACCAAACAATTGATACTAGAGCATACAATTATCACAGCGATATTTGATTCTGTGCTTTGCGCTCCCTGAAGTACAAGTCGAAGTAAATATAATAAAAATTTAAATTATAAACCATAATTAGAAAATGAAAAGGGAAAGTAAGGTAGTGCAAGTCAGGTCCGGATATTTGGAAGGTACGGCCCAGATCCGGGTCAGGATCCATTCAGCAGTCTTATCACAGTTGGAAAGAAGCAGTTCCCAAATCTGGCCATATGAATCTTCAAGCTCCTGAACCTTCTCCCGGAGGGAAGAGGGACAAAAAGTGGGTGGATCGTGGATCGTGTCCTTGATTATTATTATTAGCAACTTGCAAGTTTGATCAGAAAGCTTTAAATTTCCCAACCATTGATCACCACAATGTTACTATGTCTGTGTATTTGAGTAGTAGTCAATCAACCCTTACCAAACCCCATTTTCAAGATCATATTGATTATGCACACATGCCATACGCTATTAAAAAGCCTTCTGATACAAGCACACTAAACAAGTGTCCAGCTCTTGACCTATACCAAGGCAATAATAATTCTGTACTCAGTGAAGTTCAGAAACAGCTGAATTATTAAATCCAGAGTGGACTTTACATTTGGTGATGACCTTGGACAGAACCATATCATCCAAATTAAGCAGAGATGTGTTAGTAATTCCTAATCTTCTGCTCTTTTGGTGGTGATAATGCCAATTCTAGCTTACATCTAGACCAATCTTGTCCTTCAAATCCAATCTGCCTTTATAACTGTAAGTCCTTATAAGGAAAGCAGGATCCATCACCAGGGACTCCCACCACCCAGGTCATGCTCTTTTCTCGCTGCTGCCATCAGAAAGAATGTACAGGTACCCCAGGACTCACACCACCAGGTTCAGGAACGGTTACCACCCCTCAACTATAAGGCCCTTGAACGAAAGAGGATAACTTCATTTACCCCATCATGAAAACCTAAGGACACACTTTAGAAATATAGAAAACATAAGAGCATAAGACAGGCCCTTTGGCCCACAAAGCTGTGCCGAACATGTCCTTACCTTAGAACTACATCGGCTTTACCCATAGCCCTCTATTTTTCTAAGCTCCATGTAGCCATCCAGGAGTCTCTTAAAAGATCCTATTGTATCTGCCTCCACCACCGACGCCAGCAGCCCATTTCACACACTCACCACTCTCTGCATAAAAAACTTACACCTAATATCTCTGACATCACTTTCAAGAACTCTTAATCTCATTTTCTCAATATTTATTATTTCTTCTTTCTTCTTGTATTTACACAGCTTGTTGTCTTTTGTACACTAGCTATACGCCCGGTTGCTATGATCTTTCATTGTTTCCATTACGGTTATAGGATTTATTGAGTATGCCCAATAGAAAATGAATCTCAGTGTTGTTAATGGTTACTTTGAATATTGTACTTTGACAATAAATTTACTTCGAACTTTGAGATAGTCCATTTCAGGCAACATACAGATAAATCTCTTCTGCACACTTATCAATTTCTCCCACATTCTTCCTGAAGCAACCAGAACTGTATACTACATTCTTATGTGTGGTCTACCCAAGTGGAACATGAAATTCCAATCCTTACACTCAATGCCTTGGTCAATGAAGGCAAGCATACAAAATGCCTTTTTCACTACCTTCTCTACCACTCTTATGGGACTTCCTCTGTCCATCAATATTTCTCAGGTTTATGCCATTTGCTCCAGAATTTGAAAGTACGTTACTTCACTTGTCTGCATTTAGTTCCATCTCTACCGCTTAACACAACTTTCCGGCTGATCTGTGTTCCACTGTATCCTAAATACAACCTTTACTACATAGATCTTCATTAACGTTTGTGTTGTACACAGACTTACAAATGTTATTCCTTATAGTTTCATCAATTTGTTTGTATGCTTATATAACAAAGGTCCCAGCACCAATCTCTCTGGTATACCATTGGTTACAAATTTCCAGTCAGAGACCAACACCCATCCATCACTGTTCTGCCTCCTATAGCCCAGACCATTTTAAATCATGTTTGCCAATATGCCTGGGTTTACTTGTGCCTACCATATACAGCCTTACAAATGTCTATGTAATTCATATCTACTGCTATTCTCTCATTCGTTTTCATAGTTTTCTCCTTAAAAAACTCCAGTCAGTCTCTTGAGATGCTATCTCCCCTACATAAAACCTTGCTGTCTCCAAATGTTTTTCTGCCAGGACAAAGGGGCCAAAGCTGTTGGAATCAGAATCAGGTTTAATATCACCAGCATGTGTTGGGAAAGTTGTTAACTTTGTGGCAGCAGTAAAATGCAACACATAATAATAAGAGAAAAACACTAAATTATGGTATACCATAATTATACCATACCTCATATATATTTATAAAAGATTCAAAGCACATTTATTATCAAATGTGCTTTGAACATATATAAAATAGTTAAATTAAGTAAGTAGTGCAACAATAGAAATTTAAAAATAGTTCATGGGTTCAATGTCCATTCAGAAATCGTATGACAGACGAAAAAAAGGCTGTTCCTGGATCATTGAATGTGTGCCTTCACATTCCTATACCTCCTCCCTGATGGTAGTGATGAGAACAGTTATGTCCTGGGTGGTGGGTGTCCTTTATGATGGACACCCAACTTTCTGAGGCATTGCTCCTTGAAGATGTCCTGGATACCACAGGGGCTAGTGCTCATGATGGAGCTGACTACGTTTATAAACTTCCTTCAGCTTATTGCAATCCTGTGCAGTAGCATCCACCCACTACCAGACGGTTTTGCAGCCATTTAGAATGCTCTGTAGAATTTTTTTTTCCGAGTGTTTTTGGTGACGTACCAAATCTTCTCAAACTCCAAATGAAATATAGCCACTGTGTGCCTTTTTCATAACTGTATCGATATGATGGGTCCAAGTTACTTGGAATTGCTCACTCTCTACATTTCTGTCCTTTTATGAGTGAAGTCAGCCCTAAAGTTTATGTAAAGTTAACCCATGATACATAATTCACTGGGCTAGTTTATACCAGAATTATGAATGACCTGAGGAAATGGATTCATGAAACCTCACCTATATAATTCTGGCTTTCTTCAGTAGACAACAATACATTATCATCTTGCCCAATAAGTATCCCGTAACTACTTCAGGACCAGTCAATGTTGTTTATCAAATGAAACCCAGAATTGCCCGCCAGAATGAACCCTGCCTGCATTGAGGTGTTGTCAGATTGGGTTTCTAGGTAGATATGCAATGCAGAAGAATTTTTCCCTACAGTCTGAACATTAGCTATATCTGTTGCCTGTTGGAGGGGTATAAGCTTGTTAGCTTCAGTCACAGATTTATTAACAATAATTGTTTCTTCACATTCAAAATGTTATTTTTTTCTCCATTTTACGCTACAACAGAAAGGGTGGATCTTATCATGATCAAGGAGGTCCATTAACCTATCATGATTTTTGAAGTTACTAAAATACACATGTAAGATGAAAACCTGCCCTAATAGCTTTGCTAACTTGTCCTTTGAGATGTTTCTACATACTCAAAGACCTTATCTGAAAAGTGTTTAATTATGACATAAATGTCTTGTTTGGTTTGGTTTTTGGGTGGAAAGTAATATGTTCACAGGGAGAAAACATAAACCCCTATCCAAGGACGTGAATGAGCCTGGGTTTGCAATTAACACAAATTAGTTGTGTCACAGACAACAAGGAGAATTCTTTGAAGCTAGAACAGGATATTGACCAGAAAGTTGAGCCAAACAATGACAGATGGAACTTAATCCTAACAAATTTAAAGTGATGTGTTTTATATGATAGGGTCCCCAGGACTGTTGATGACCAAAGGGAAGTCTTAGGGTGATACAGTATAAAGTTGGTACTGTGCCCCACCATGTTCATGTTAGAATCCACCCTATACATACCTTAACAGTTATATTCCTCAGACAGGTCAAGATTTGTATATCCTAACATGTCCATAAGCAGAACCATACTCTTCCGTAAACTTCTGTTCAGTGAGTTCCCCATGTAAATCCTCAGACAGGTCAAGATTTGTATATCCTAACATGTCCGTAAGCAGAACCATACTCTTCCTTAAACTTCTGTTCAGTGAGTTCCCCATGTAAATTTTTTGAAAGAAGAGTGCCAGACATCTTAACAAGCTCCATGGAGAAAATTGGTGTATGGCCATCTTCCAACAGCAGCAAATGAGCTGACTCCAAAGATAACTGTGGAGGACTCCAAAGTAAACATAGGTTTGCTGTCTGTTTACAACTTCTCTGATGTCCATCCTTAATGACTACTGAAGCCATGGATTCTGAAGGGTTTTCTAGAGTTAGTGTATTTCTCACTATTTTTTATTCTGAAAGTTTTGAAAATGAATAATCTCTTGATATTCACTAATTTTGCTCTTTGTAGTCCACTTCTGTTAAATCATGTCAGCAGGCCTTCCTACATTTTAGTGTGCTTGCTCCTGGCCTCCATTCGTATGCTAAAGAAAATTTCTCCAAGCAGACCACAACCTTGTCATAGGGTTTGGATGTTGGCACACCGCAGTGACCTGGAGAGCTCCTCTACTGGTGCAATAAGGCCACACTCAGGTTGGAGGAGAAATACCTCTTATTCTGTCTGGGTAGCCTCCAGCCTGATTGGATGAACATCGATCTCTCAAACTTCTGGTAATTGCCCCCCCATTCCCTCTCTCACCTTATCTCCTTAACTGTTCACCACCTCCCTCTGGTGCTCCTCCCCTTCCCTTTCTTCCATGGCCTTCTGTCTTCTCCTATCAGATTTCCCCCTTCTCCAGCCCTTTTTCTTTCACCAATCAACTTCCCAGCTCTTTACTTCACTCCTCCCTCTCTCCCAGTTTCACCTATCACCTACTACCTTGTACTTCTTATTCCCATTACCCCACCTTCTTACCCTGACCTCATCTCTTTTGTTCTGTCCTGATGAAAAGTATTGACCCAAAACATCGACGGTTTATTCTTTTCTATAAATGCTGTCTGGCCTGCTAAGTTCTTCCAACATTTTGTGTGAATTACTTAGATTTCTAGCAGTTGCAGATTTTCTTGTGTTTTTGGCTGGAGTCAGGGCTTTTTGCTTTGTCTCTTGGTAGGATCACCTATGCCAAACTGGTCAAAGGATAGAGGACAGACTAAAACATATCCAGGCTCAGGAATTCAGCTCAGGACTAACATCCCTGACTGGTAAAACAAAACTGTTACAGAAAGAGCAATAAAGAATCCTTCTACATTTGAGTGTGACAGTATTTCAGGGCCTCCACCCAGAGCTTGCTTGACTAATGGTAGTGAAAACTGAGCTACCCTAAATGCCAATGGCATTACAGGCAGTAGATAGTGAACTAAAAAAAAGTAGAACTGTATTGAGGTAACAGATTCATTATGATACTGTGTGGCACAACCAATTGATGGCCTAAGTAGTCAACTCATATGCTTGTTTATTCAGATCAAATTCTATTTAGTCCTGAGAGATGAAGCAATTCAAAGAAACTGGGGCAGATGCTGATCAAATAAAATTTAATTTTATCCAATGAATTAGATTTTTTTCCCCCCAATCCAGTGATTTATGTAATTGTTGGTTTTGGGTAGGAATGTATATCATGTATATTATTCTTTGTGGTTGAGTACAGGACTCCCAAGTTCATTCGCTGAATTGTCAAAAGACTGCAAACCGATTAAACTGTGTCTGGGAAAGTGAACTGTGAAATAAATATAGGTTTAAAATATATCAAGTTAAACTAACTGGCATTTGGGAGCCAGACAAATAATATTCTTTTTCTGATGACTAGGAAAATGTTTCCAGATGAGGGACAATAGTTTAAAGCGGAACCATCAGTCACTACTCAATGCACCAGACCGTTTCCCTTTTTGAGGTGGAGTTCTAGCCTTTATGATTCCAGCTGCCAACCTGTGTCTAGACCTCTGCACAATAGGAACTGGTGTGAGACTATCAAATTCACTACACTAAGTAATTTTGCAGCTGTTCAAGAGTGCTGTAATCACATCTTTCTGTACAATAACTGAAATATGATTCTACGAAGAAAATCAGACATTTTAAGTCCTAGCATTTAGCCCTTAAAATATAAACAGTAGCTGCACACCTAATAAAATACTTGTCATAAAAAAAACATAATTAAGGAGTTGTTGGATGCTCGTTATGAAGCAGAATGATTGGTTGTTTGCATGGGAGAAACAATTATTTTACATTAAAGTCCAATTAAATGGTCAGGATCTTCATGAATTCATCTACAACTAGCACAATTACTTGACAATTACAAATCTATGGTTTTTTAATTTAATGTTTTGCAGTGCACAATAAAGTTCTCAAGCAAAAAAAAGTGGTTATCTGTTGTGGTGTATTAAATTTTGTAAAATTACCAGACAAAAGTCTGATCAACACCAAATGACACTTTAGCTCTTTGTGTTTGTTGATGGCGTCTGTAGGTTTGTCAAATCTTTGCCAAATAGCCTTTGGATTCTTTCTTAGCCTTAAGACACCAGTGGCATGAGAACAAAATACCAAAGTGTTTATCTGCATGTCTTTCAGCACTTGCAGGTTGAACCCCTATTTACAGAGGCACCTTTCGCTCAGTTCTTTGGACTTCACCTAGGCTTAGGATTGCAATTGATAGGTGCCTAGGACAAACCTTCACAAGTTAGAATTCAGAGGTTCCCCAACGACAGCAGCAATCAAGTGGTGACTATGAAACCTTTATAATTTACTTTTGTGCTTTGTTTTATGATAATTAGGCTTAAGTTACTTTGTTGAGTTTGTACACCTATTACCACATTTCCTGGACACTCAAATTGGTTTGGGTCTGATTAATCCCACCAATTACATCATATGAAAGAAATTCAAATTTCAAAATAAATTTATAATCATAGCACGTCAACATACTACTGAGATTCATTTTCTTGTGGGCATTCACAGAACAAAGAAATACAATTGAATCAATGAAAAAGTACAAATATGGACAAATAACCAATGTGCAAAGTAATAAAATAAAAACAAATACTGTTGAGAATATGAGTTGTAGAGACCTTGATAGTGAGTCCTTAGGTTGTGGAATTAATTCAGGATTGAGGTGAGTGAAGTTACCCGCGCTGGTTCAGAAACTGATGGTTGAAGTGTAATAACTGCTCTTTAACCTAGTACCTTGTGACCTAAGCTCCAGTATTTATTTCCTAATGGCAACAGTGAAAAGAGAGCTTGGATGGTGGGAGTCCTCTGATAGATGTTGCTTTCTTGTGGCAGTGCTCCTTGTAGATATGCTAAAAAGCTCAACCTGCTTTCAACCCATTTCAGAAGTTCTCCAATCTAGTCAATTTTCAATTCATACAATTTTTTGGATTTGGGACACTAATTTCTTTCTGCAACTCCACTCCATTCTCCATTTACACAAAATCTCCATCACACCACAGGACTGTGTGCTTAGCTCCCTACTCTACTCACTTTACACCTATGACTCTGTGGCGAAACCCAGCTCCAATGCAATATTAAGTTTGCCGATGACACCACTGTTGTGGGCCAAGCCAAAGGTGGTGATGAATGAGGGAGATTGAAAAGTTGGCTTAGTAGTGTCAAAATAACCTTTCACTCAATGTTAGCAAGACCAAGGAACTGGATTATAGACTTCAGTAAAGGGAAACCAGATGTCCATTAGCCAGTCCTCAGAGGTGGAGTCAGCAACTTTAAATTCCTGGGTGTTACTATTTCAGAGGACCTGTCTCGGACCCAGCAAGTAAGTGAAATTGCGAAGAAAGCACAGCAGCACCTCTACTTTCTTATGAATCTGCAGAGATTCCGTATGACATCCAAAACTAAAGAATTCTATAGATGGGCAGAGAGTATATTGACTGGTTGCTTGAAGACCCGGTATGAAAACACCAATGCTTTTGAACAGAAAGTCCAACATAAAGTAGTGATTTGGCCCAGTACATCACAGGTAAAGCCCTCCTGACCACATCCACGTGAAGCGCTGTTGTAGGAAAGCAGCATCCGTCAGAGATCCCCACCACCCAGATCATGCTCTCTTCTCCCCTGACGCCGTCAGCCATAGGACCCTCAGTACAGAACCAGGTTCACAGAGTTACTACCCCTTGAACAAAAAGGATAACTTTACTCACCCCAGCACTGAAATGTTCCTACAACCAATGATCTCACTTTAAGGCCTCATTAGTTATTACAATTTATATTCATATATTTGCATTTGCAGTATTTTGTCTCTTGCACTCTGGTTGATCTTTCATTAATCCTGTTATAGTTACTATTCTATAGATTTGCAGTATGCCCACAGGAAAATTAATCTCAAGGTTGTAAATGGTGACATATGTACATTAATAATGAATTGACTGAACTTATTGTCACACTAGTTCTGTTCCTTCTAGGATACACAATATTCTTTTCTCATTTCATAAGCTATTCCTCAAAATGTACTCTCCCAAAAAGTATTATTGTTAACATTGTTCTTTTCCACACCTTGCATTGCATCAGGTGGAACCTTTGCTGTTTTTAAACGAAGCCAAGTTGCTAGCTCACTCAACCCAGCACGGATGGAAAGCGTGCAAGGAGACTGAGATTCAAATCCAAGAACACTCGCCTCAAAGTCCGGCTGTGGGTGCCACTACACTATCAGGCGGTCTGACCAAATTGTATCGATAGATGCCTTTCTACTTTCCAGTTGAACTTTATCCCCTACCTTGAGGATCAACGCATAATCCTTAAATGTTTTCTATGCCATTAATTTCACCAATCCCAATTTAACCATTTTCAGTTTGCAGTACCAGTCAACACATTGAGGATCGGAACTGGGAGCATCAACATCCCAGAGAGTACACCGAGTAATTTTAGAGAAAATTAGGCTATTAAACAGTGACAAATCCAAGAGGTTTAAGAATTAGAACTGGAACATCATTAACTTCTTGCAAAAAACTTTACAACTTGGCAGTGGTCAAGTTAAAAATTGTTTACACTCCAGAGTAAATTAACTGCAAGAATTACCTGCATTGAAAACCATTTGGCAAAGTTTAGACATTATTTAGTTTAGAAAATTATATACTGGAATGTTATATTCCAATAAAATTATATATTGGAATGGCAACATGTTGATACTGGTCTGATCATTAACATTAAATGCACACTGAGCTTGAGGGAGGAAAAATCTGATCAACAATTGGCCATCAATGGTAGTCAGTTCTTAAATTAATGAAGAGTTCAGTTTACTACCATATGTTTTATGGAGCTGCAACCTAATTTGAGATGCTTGGGATTATGAATATAATAGTAAAGTTCGGGATATCCAAAGAAGAACAAACAGCAAGAAAAGGTAATGTTTACTACGAATTTGAAGTTCAAATATTGCTTTATAGTAACTCCTATTGCATCGAGGATTTCAGAATCAGAATTATCACCAGCATGTGACATTAAATTTGTTAATACATGATCTAGAACAGGAAAAATATAATAAAGAAATCAATTACAGTATGTATATTGAGATTTAAAACTTGCAAAAAACAGAAATACTGTATATATAAAGTGAAGTAGTGTCCAAGGGTTCAATGTCCATTTAGGAACCGAATGGCAGAGGGGAAGAAGCTGTTCCTGAATAGCTGAGTGTGTGCCTTCAGACTTCCCTACCTCCAATGAGAAAAGGGCATGCTCTGGGTGCTGGAGGTCCTCAATAATGGACACTGCCTTTCTAAGATTGATCCTGAAGATGTCCTGGGTACTTTGTAGGCTAGTACCCAAGATGGAGCTGACTAGATTCACAACTCTATGCAGCTTCTTTTAGTCCTGTGCAGTAGCCACCCGCCCCCATACCAGACAGTGATGCAGCCTGTCAGAATGCTCTGTACTGTACAACTATAGAAATTTCATATTTCTTAGGATATAGGTTCATTTACCGTCTCCCTCTCTCCTCTCCATTGAGATGCAAGTTAAAAAAACTGAACCTTAAGTCACGAAAAATTTTGGTAAGATACTAAATGAATCCAGAATGATTATCCTTTTTAAAATACATTTATTGTCAATGCCATAGCAAATATATTAAACAAGGACACCATGTTGTCTCAGGACTTCAGTATACTTGGCGATTTTACTTTCAACGTTCTTTTCAGCCAGTCTCTTCAGTTTCTGCAAATAGAATTTACAAAGCAGTCATCAGCAAAAATTTGGGGCACAACATGAATTAAAGTTAATAAATTATTATTCATTAGAACAAGCAGGAAATACATGAGAAAATCTGCAGATGCTGGAAATCCAAAGCAACATGCAAAATGTCAAGGAACTCCAGCATTGTGTTGAGAAAAAGGTCTGCTGGTTGGAGGGGGAGGTTGACAAACTACTTCAAACGGTAATCATTTGGAGGAACAGAAAAACGTCACTCACCAAAGTTTTCTTCTTTTTCTCGTAGTAAATCTTGGCCTTTTCTTTTCGCTTCTCTTCAAGAGTAGCTGTGACTGCCTGGTATTTCCAACCAACTTCATGAGCAAGGCGACCAAGAGCAGCAAACTGCAAGGAGATAATGAGTTCATTTTCACATGACTGCAAAATACATCTTAAGACCACTTGGCCTGATTAAAATACTTGCTGAATGTCAACAATCCAATGCCCACTCAAATCACAAAAAAATAGCCAATACTTTTACTCCAATCATTATGTAAGGTTGGTGATTATCAGAACTTCACTCCATTAGGATAATAAGCAATGGATCCAATTCTTGTTTCTGACAATGCAAAGAAAGATTAAAGGGACACATTACAGTCAATTGTTTAAGGCTGTTCATCACTAGCTGGTATCTTGGCATCAGTATTGATTATCAGCCGTGGTAGTGTATACAGTAAGTAAAGCAAGAATGAAGACAAAGCTCCCCAAAGATAAATGCCAATCCCTAGTTATCCAAAATGTGGGGAACTGAGAGTTCATAGCACCTTGCTAAGAGTAATCAAAAGTGGAGTCTGAAAACAAGTTCACAGGTATCTTACACTGAACAAGCCTGACAAGTTGGCAAAATGCACTTCATGATAAGAGTGGCACAGAACCGTAAGATTTTCAGGAAGTACCAGAAAACTACTGCCCCCCCCCTCTCCAAACTCAGAGGAGAATCTCTTCTAGTAGAGAACTGACATAGCCAAAACATTTGGAAATCACACCCTCTCCGCCCAAAACAATGTTTAGTATTACCTTGCGAGTTGGTTTCAGGCGTACAATCTTCAGAGCTGCTGGTACAACCATGCGCTTCCTCTAAAAACAAATTCTGCAGATTAATACAGAGCAAGAGGAAAAGACAAAATTGATCATCCCACCCCACAGTCTCAGTATAGTTTGTTCTCATTTTGAACATCAAACAATGTAGGTATAATAATTCATCAGTGACAGAGGCCAAGCCAAAAGTATTCAACAACATCATACTTAGTCACCTTGTCATATGGAGGCGGAATCCCATCGAAGACCTTCAGTCTGTCCAAGGCAGCTTGACCTCGCTTGGTCTTGTGTGGCAACATGCCTTAAATCACCAGAAATTAACAAGTAAGTTTGTACTCAATGTACAATCAGAAAGCAACAGCCCATTATTCACCAAGACCTCTCAGAAAAAAGTTCTCCATGTTCCAGTGAGGACAGATAAAAACTGATACAGAATAGTGTTTTCATATCAAAACTAAACATTCCTCAAATCTGATAAACAGTACAGCCATTTTCTAATAAAAGGGCACTGTTTATTAAATAAAAGTTCTATTCTGCCATGCAGCATGTTCCTTATGCCCGCTGCTTAATATCACACTACACAAAAATATATTACAACAGAATTCAAAGTCTGGATCAACATAGACCGAGAACCAAGTACACAAGTCACTCTTCCAACAGTACCAGACTAGAAAGTACCAGCAGATCCCTAAAGATAAGGATGTCAAAACTCCAGCTAAATTTGTCCATTTTGAACATGCCTGTTTGGTCCATCTACCTCTAGAACAGGGGTTCCCAACCTTTATGTCATGGACTCCTACCATTAACCGAGGGGTCTGTGGACCCCAGGTTGGGAATCCTGACTCTAAAGCTTTCCTATTCATATACCTGCCCAAGCCATCTTTTAGACATTATTGATCTGTGACTCTGCCTACCAGCCAATTCCTACGCATCAAGGCTCCACTTCTCCATTCGAACCTTCATCCATAAAATACTGCCTCCAGTGTCCCTGTCACCATGTATCAGTAGCAAAGCATTCACTAGTACTAAAATACAATTAGGGTGACTGAACGTGCCGATTTGTGAAGTGTTAGCCAAAAACCATGGTAATGACAATCTGAATAAAAGCCCAATTCTACTATCTACTGCTTGCATGGATATCATCAAGTAGCCACTTTAAGCAATCCCTCTGCTTTGTGGATCTGAGACGACCAAGGTAATGGGTAGCTGGGTAGGCAAAGTGCATCCCAGTAATTTCTGCCTGGCTCCCAATGCTTGAACATTAATTAATAAACCTGCAGTTTCAGAGTAGCTCTTATCTCTGCTTGCACCGTTTGCCATTATCACATTGTGGTGCTCAGTCAGAACTTGGAGCTCTGATTACATTAGATGCAAGCTCAAACTAATATAACACAAACAATACAACTAACACAAGTGCCCATTCCATTTATATGCTATCATTGTGTTTAAATGCGATTGCACGGCGGAAGACTACAAAAAAATTACGATGGTGCCAAGACAGACAGATGTAAAATGATTGCTGACGTTTGCAGTCTATTACCTCTTACTGTCCTCCAGAAGATCCGGCTTGGTGCTCTGAAGTGATATGGGCCACGAGAAGGATTAGTATTCATCCTCTTGCGCAAAAATGAAAGATACTTAACTACACAAAAAGAGAATTAGCTGCATAACTGCAGAAATCCAACACTTATTTACACAAAAAATCTTTATTAACTTCAATGTTATTTAAATGGATACAGAATTAAACACACATATTTAGTACTTCACTACAAATTTGAATGTTATAATCCCATATAATTTGGCTATGACTACAAATGTAACTATTTGAGTTGACTGTGCGTCTCAGATGGTAGTGCATGTGAGATATTCTCATTGTCATGTAACTCGAACAATAATTCATCACCGACAAACAGTCTTAACAGTTTTGTTAGATCTGATACACAAGCTTTGGGATGGGGAGGCAGATAAACTTACGCTTGTTTCTGTAAAAGTTGCCAGAAATGTTGATCCCTTCACATCTCACCACAACCACTTTATGGCCTTGAGAGAAAGAGAGGATGTTTTAATAGGTACATTTAATGTCAGAGAAATATAAACCATACACATCCTGAAATTCTTTTTCTTTACAAACATCCACGAAGGAGTGCCCCAAAGAATGAAAGAATTAACTGTTAGAACCCCAAAGACCCCTCCCATGCAAATATAAAAAGCAAGGATGCAATGTTGAGGCTCTATCATTGGAAAGGGCTTAAAGGAGGTTCGTGAAAATAATTCCAGGATTGAAAGGCTTGAGGAGCATTTGATGGGTCTGGGCCTCTACTCAAATTAAGAATGAGGGGTGATCTCAGTAAAACCATCAAATGTTGAAAGGCCTTGACAGAGTGGACGTGTGGAGATGAAATTTCCTGCTGTGGAGGATCACAAAACTGGAGGAGACAGCCTCAGAGTACAGGGGCATCCTTTTAGTATGAAGATGAGGAATTTCTTAGCCAGGGAGTGGAATTCTTTGCTACTGACAGCTATGGAGGCCAAGTTATTGGGTATAATTAATGCAGAGGTTGACAGATTCTTGATTAGTCAGGGAATGAAGAGCTACAGGGAGAAGTATGAGATTGTGGCCAAGGAGGAAATTATCAGCCATGATGAAATGGTTGAGCAGATATGGCCCAATTCTGTTCCTACATCTAATGGCCTTATTTTCTAATGTTAAAACTTACTACCCCCATAGCAGATTACAATGGAAATACATCTGAGGTATTCTCATGCAAGCACTCTCACTGAGACATTCAGAAAGAAATCATTCCCCACAGACGTAAACATGAAATGCCACACAAAGTAATCACATTACTTTAAATGAATAAGTACCTAGTAAGAGTTGTTTGGCCACGATGGCAGCCAAGCGACCAAGGAGATGGCCTCGGCCATCGAGGAGGAGGACCTGCATGGAAACAAAGAAACAAGCGTAAGGAAAACACCCCTAGGAGCACCAATTGAAGAATTACTGTGAAGCGCAGTAAAGATAAATGGTTTTAAATTGAACTGCTGAAAAGTAGCAGCTCTGGATAATGGGTCAAAAGGGCACCCTCTTCGCATTGTTACCAGTAGGAAGGAGATACAGGAACCTGAAGGCACACACTCAACGATTCAGGAATAGCTTCTTCACCTCTGCCATCAGTTTTCTGAACGGAGATTGAACCCACGAACACTACCTCACTACTTTAACATATTTACCCTACATATTTAATTGAATTACTTTATATATAAAGCATATTTGATAATAAATGTGCTTTCAATCTTTGAATATATATTTTAAATATATGTATATTTACAATAATTCATTTTTTTCGCTAATAATTAAGTATTGCATTGTACTGCTGCCACAAAGATGATTATTTTTACTACATATGCCGGTGATATTAAGCCCAATTCTAAGAAGTAGAATTCCATCCCATACCTCTGTCCACCTGGCCCAACAGGAAAGAAGCCACCGCGTGCTGCTAGGCGGGCTGAGTCCTAGGGAGCAGGATCCAGACCTCAGACTTCCCTTCATTAAGCAGCAGTTTCCACGCCCGCAACCCGCAGGGCCCAAGACCGGGAATACAATTTGGCTGGAAACCGCACGGTTATACTACACGCTGGGTGGTGGGGGAGAGGGTGGGAAGGGAAACTCACCCGGCGCCAGGCCTAGTCATCATCTCACCGGATAGTGGGACAAAAGCGAGGGATCGAACAGCCAACGCTGCCCACAAATTGAATCCCCCGAGCAAAAGCGGGACCTCAAGAGCGGCCGCCCGTGGCCTGGTAAGTGTCGCTGCCGGAGGCCCACCTGCGGGCTTTGGGCCTGAACGCGACTGAGCCCGGAGCCTGGGGGCACAGCCTAGCCTGGCCACCCAGCACGCAAGCATCGTCCTTCGCCGCTGCCACGAGGCGGGGGATGAGGACGGAGGGAGCGGAGAAGTGGAAGGGAACGAATAACTCGCCGCGCAGGACCAGCACCTTATTGAAGCCGTCCGCCATGGCCGCCGAAAGGAAGAGGCACGGGGTCTCCCCGCCTAAAGACAGGGGCCGGTAGCCCCGCCTCCCGATGATGCCACCCCCGCCGCGGACGGAGGCCCCGCCTCCCGATGGCGTTCCTCCACAGCACACGGAGCTCGCCTCTTGTCCCGCCTCCCACGACGTCACCATTCAAGTGACGTCACACACAGTTGATTGACACAGTCGGTACGCCCCCATTGCTCTGCGGAAGAGCAACCTGGGCCAATGCAACATTACAACATAGCGGCCGTCAGCTGATTAACCCAGCTACAGGAACTAGAAGCAGGACCTCGTGGCGCAACGGTAGCGCGTCTGACTCCAGATCAGAAGGCTGCGTGTTCAAATCACGTCGGGGTCAAACCTTTTTAGAGCAAACTCCACTCATTTCCCTGTCACCCGCAGAGATCATTTTGCATTGCGATCCACAACAACTTGAGGTGGTTCCACCCGTAGAGATACCGCGGCCTGACTTTATTTTAATCAGCATCTGCGCTAACTCTCCGTGGTTGATCTCTGACAAGGATGTTAGATAGCTACACTCACTCGCCCCATCGTTGAGATGTTCCCACAACCAATGATCTCCCTTTAAGGACTCTTTATCTCATGTTCTTGTGATTTGTTGCGATTTATTTATATTTGCATTTGCACAGTTTGTTGTCACGCTGATTGATCCTGTTGGCTGTTACTGTTCTATAGATTTGCTGAGTATGCCTGCAAGAAAATGATCTTCGGGGTTGCATAACCACAGCCCTGACGATTCCTGCCGCACTCAGTCACCCTGTGATTTCTGTCCCAGACGCCGATGTCAGGCTGTCTTTCAAGATGGTGAATCCTTGCAAGGCGGCAGGCCCCGATGGAGCGCCTGGTAAGGCTCAGAGAACTTGTGCCGACTAGCGGGGGGTATTCAAGCACATTTTCAACCTCTCACTGCCACATTCCCACCTGCTTCAAAAAGAGAACTGCAATACCAGTGCCCAAGAAGACTACTGTGAGGTGCCTTAATGACTTTTGTCCGGTAGCACTCACATCTACCCTGATGAAAGTGCTTTGAGAGGTTAGTCATGGCTAGAATTAACTCCTGCCTAAGCAAAGACCTGCACTCACTCCAATTTGCCTGTCACAGACACAATCTCAATGGCTCTTAAATCACCAGGACAAATCAAACACATCTGTCATTGACTATAGCTTAGCATTTAGATAGATAGATAGATACTTTATTCATCCCCATGGGGAAATTCAACTTTTTTCCAATATCCCATACACTTGTTGTAGCAAAACTAATTACATACAATACTTAACTCAGTAAAAAATATGATATGCATCTAGATCTCTATCTCAAAAAGCATTAATAATAGCTTTTAAAAAGTTCTTAAGTCCTGGCGGTTGAATTGTAAAGCCTAATGGCATTGGGGAGTATTGACCTCTTCATCCTGTCTGAGGAGCATTGCATCGATAGTAACCTGTCGCTGAAACTGCTTCTCTGTCTCTGGATGGTGCTATGTAGAGGATGTTTAACACCATTATTCCCACAATCCTGCCTGATAAGCTACAGAACCCGAGTCTCTGTACCTTCCTCTGCAACTGGATCCTCGACTTCCTAACCAAAGGCCATAATCTGTGCAGTCTGGTAATAATATCTCCTCACTGACAATTAACACTGGTGCACATCAGGGGTGTGTGCTTATCCCACTGCTCTACTTTCTCTACACCCATGATTGTGTGGCTAGGCATAGTTCAAATACTATCTATAAATTTGCTGATGATACAACCATTGTTGGTAGAATCTCAGATGGTGACGAAAGGGCGTACGCAGGCGAGATATGCCAGCTAGTTGAGTGGTGTCACAGCAACAACCTTGCATTCAATGTCAATAAAATGAAGAGCTGTTGGTGGACGTCAGGAAGGGTAGAACAAGGGAACACAAACCTATCCTCATAGAGGGATCAGAAGTGGAGAGAGTGAGCAGTTTCAAGTTCCTGGGTGTCAAGATCTCTGAGGATCTAACCTGGTCCCAACATATCGACACAGTTATAAAGAAGGCAAGGCAGCAACTATATTTCATTGGGAGTTTGAGGAGATTTGGTTGGTCACCTAAAACACTTGAAGAAAATCTCTACAGATGCACCGTGGAGAGCATTCCGACAGGCTGCATCAGTATGGGGGAGGGGGGGCTACTGCACAGGATTGAAAGAAGCTACAGAAAGTGTAAAATTAGTCAGCTGTATCTTGGGTACTAGCCTCTGTAGTATCTAACACATCATCGAGGAGTGCTGACTCAGAAAGGTGGCGTCCATCATTAAGGACCCCCATCACCCTGGACATGCCCTCTTCTCATCAGTAGGATGAAGGCACACACTCAACAATTCAGGAACAGCTTCTTCCCCTCTAAATGGACATTCAACCCATGAAGACTACCTCACTTTTTAAAATATTTCTGTTTTGGCACTATTTTTAATTTAATTATTTAACGTAAATGTCTGTACTTACAGTAATTGATTCACTTCTTTATTTTTTCTCTTTCTATGTTGTGTCTTTCTGTCTTTCTTATTGTCTTTCTGTATTGTGTTGTACTGCTGCCACTAAGTTAACAAATTTCTCGACATATGCCGGTGATATTAAACCTGATTCTGGTGACATATACGTACTTTAAAAGCAAACTCTACTTTTACCTTGCAAAGGGTCTTCAAGAACAAGTGGGCAATTAGTGAGTGGACGAGAGAGCGTGACAGATGCAGTGCATTTATGGAAAGATAGTAAGATCATCCACGTTACCACATAAAATAGATATGTTTATTTTAACTGGAGGGAGATATCTGAATTAGCTAAAGACCTGGTTGCCCTTGGTAACATGTTACCTAAGGTTAAAATGCAGGTGCAGCATAGGAATTGGGAAGGCAAATGTTATATTGTAGCGGTGTGCTACACGCAGCGCTAAAATAACGACACGGAGTCGGTAAACTGCAGTCAAAGAATAAGTTTATTTCAACTTCACAGTCTTGTTTTAAAGCCTGTCTCCCCCACCGGATACCTCGAGAGGCACGTACTGAAACCCCCTCAGGCTTTCTTCCTTTGTGCCTGCACTCTGGCTAATTGTCAGCCGGTTTGGGTGTGCTAGTAATTGGGTCGCCACAATATCAGCCTTTATTATGGCAGGGTTTGAGCTGTTTTACTCCTGTAAATTCTTTCGAAACAAAACATTGGAGTAAATGAATTGAATTGACTTTATTTCTTACATCCTTCACATGCATGAGGTAAAAGTCTTTACGTTACGTCTCAATCTAAATGTGCAATGTGCAATCATAGTAATTTATAATAAATAGAACTGTCAACGTAACGTAGAAATACACTCAAGTCAGCGCGAGTCCATCAATCTGATGGCCTGGTGGAAGAAGCTGTCCTGGAGCCTGTTGGTCCTGGCTTTTATGCTGCGGTACCATTTCCCGGATGGTAGCAGCTAGAATAGATTGTGGTTGGGGTGACTCAGGTCCCCAATGAACCCTCGGGCCCTTTTTACACATCTGTCCTTGTAAATGTCCTAAATCGTGGGAAGTTCACAACTACAGATGCGCAGGGCTGTCCTCACCACCAGTAATTCTTCATATAATTCACTATACCTTTCTCGAGGAACCATGTTTTCTCACTCTTTATTGCATTTGCATTTAAATTACCAAGGTTGAAGTAAATTCAGGCAGATGCAACCTAAAAAAAAACTTGTTGAATACACACCTGTTACGTTTTGTTACTTCAAAATGTTAAACTAATGCCAAGGAGTCCAAACTGTGAGACTAACCTTGTACTTACTTTAAGCAAGGTATATCAGATAGTAGCAGTTCACATATTTGTACATGTAACCCGCAGTGACTTATTTAAATAAACAAGAATGCTCAATTAACAACATATTTATAAGATTACTCAAATATTGGTTGGCATCTGTCTGTCTTGAAGGACAATGAGTGATGATAATCATCACAAGTAGGGTTCATGGTGTGAATGATCTGCTCATATCCATGAAATTCCCCCCATCTTGCCACCATCATCAGCACTTACCCCCCAATCATGAGCAACTCAGATGATGCCAAGGACAAGTTCCATAAACAGCTGCACTCAGTTATTGCCCCTGTTCCCAAAGCGAACAAGCTTATCATCCTCGGTGACTTCAACGCAAGGAAAGCCTCTGACAGCACCTCCTGGGATGGGGCCATTGGGAAATATGATATTGGCCGCTGCAAAAGCCTTCTTCTATTCCAGCTGCAGGGCCAAACATGAACTGTTGACCACCATCATGGTCGTCCGCCTTCCCACCCGTAACAGAACTTAGTGGATGCATCCCTGCTCTAAGCACTGGCACCTGATTGACTACGTCATCGTCGGGAAGAGAGGATGTTAGGCTGACAAAATCTATGTGCCGTGCTGAGTGCTGGACAGACCACCGTCCCGTCGTTTCTAAACCGAACGTCCACATCCAGCGCAGGTGACACCCACGAGGGAAGAAAGCCGCGGGGCATCGGAACATCTCCAAGCTGAAAAGCAGCGACACAAAGCGGTCTTTCGACAACACTCCGGCACTCCGCCTAGACGCCACCCCTGTGGACAATCAGAATGTGGAAAGTGTTTGGTCAACCCTTCGAGAGCTGATCTACAACCCTGATGCAGAGATTCTGGGGCCTGCTACCAGAAAGAAAGGACTCATTTGACGAAAACTACGTCAGCATCAAACAACTGCTGGATGATAAAAATCACCTCCACAAAGCTTTCCTCACTGACCCTAAGTCCATCTCAAAGAAGGATGCCTTTCAATCACATACAAAGGACCATGCCACACAAGCTACTCCAGATGCAGGATTCCTGGCTGAGCAGTAAAGCTGACAAGCTCCAGGCCTATGCAGATAGGTATGATTTAAAGAACTTCTACACTGCGCGAAAGAGAGTCTTTGGCCCCACATCATAAGGATCTTCCCCTTTCCTTAGTGCTGATAGGAAGCCACTGACCACAGATAAAGAGAAAATTCTTCATAGGTGGGCTGAGCACTTTAACCGTGTCCTGAACCGTCCTTTGACGAAGCCATTGATCACCTGCCCTAAGTACTGGTCAAGGAAGCACTGGATGTTCCACCCAACCAGAAAGCGATATATCTACCGTCTGGGTAGCCTCCAGCCTGATGGTATGAACATTGAATTCTCCAATTTCTGGTAATTCCCTCCCCCTTCCCCTTCCCCTATCCCAGGTCCCTCTCTGTCTCTCTCCCCTTTCAACTTTCTGCTTCTTTATCTCTACAGCTCTTTCATGCTTATCCCCTTCCCCCTTTATCTTTCCTCTGATTGGTTTTCCACCTGGCGCCTCTAGGCCCTACCCCCTCCCCTATCTCTATTACTGGGCTTCGGCCCTCTCTTCCCCCCCATTCCTGATGAAGGGTCTCGGCCCAAAACGTTGGCTACTCTTTTCTCACGGATGCTGCCTGACCCGCTGAGTTCTTCCAGCGTCGTGTACGTAAGCAGCTGTCAAACTGCAAAGCACCTGGGTCAGATGCGATACCAGCTGAGGCCCACGAGGAAGGTGGTTCAGTGCCAACAGAAAAGCTCCATCAGCTCTTCCAACTCCAGTGGCGACACGAGATGATTCCACAGGAATTTAAAGACGTCATCCACTTGTATAAGCGAAAGGGAAACTGACAGTCCCGCGACAATTATGAGCGAATATCCTTGTGGACTATCACAGGCAAGGTCTTTGCTGGGCTTCCTCTGAACTCTCTCACATCACACTTTGACTGGGGACTCCTACCAGAGAGCCAGTGTGGATTCTGGAAAGAGTGCGGAACTATCAACCTGGTGTTAGTTCAAGAGAAATGTCAGGAGCAAATCTTCTGGTTCCTTGGCTCATTTTGAACAGAGCATTTGACTTACACTGATCCATCACTAGGACTAGGCAACATCTCTTTTCAAAGTCCATTGTCTTACACCACACATGGGTTTCAGCAGATAAGAAAACTTCTGCCACAAATTCTTCTAGCATGAAGTCCTTTGCCATTTAAATTAGGTTGGCCAAGTGGTTAAGGCATTGGTCTAGTGATCTGAAGGTCGCTAGTTCGAGCCTCAGCTAAGGCAGCATGATGTGTCCTTGAGCAAGTCACCTAACCACACATTGCTCTGGGATGACACCGGCGCCAAGCTGTATCAGCCCTTGCCCTTCCCTTGGACAACATCGGTGGCGTGAAGAGGGGAGACTTGCAGCAACTGCCAGTCTTCCATACAACCTTGCTCAGGCCTCAGTTAACATCGAAATTGAAGAAGAAGAAGGTGCAGAAGTAGGCTACTTGAATTCTTGAGTTTGCTCTGTCATTCAAGATTACGGATCTAATTCATCTAATATGGTGGTGCGTGCAAACATTTTGTCTACTTGTGGCCCTTTGAGTCTTTAAACCCCACCCAATAAAAAGATACCCATTGAAAATTAAAAAGACACCTAAAAAAACAGCTAATGATTGTTTTGAAAACTCAGAGCAGAGAGATGTTTTCATGGGAAACATGAAAATGATTCCAGGTTTGAACAGCTTGTCACATGAAGAGTGTTTGATGGCTCTGCGTCTGCATTCACTAGAATTCAGGTGAATGGTTGCAGAATTGAAACCTATTGAATATTAAAAGGCCTCGATAGAATGAATGTGGAGAGGATTCTTCCTATGTCAAGGACCAGAGGACACAGCCTCAGAGTAGAGTGGTTTTAAAACGGAGATGAGGATGAATTTCTTTAGCCAGAGACCAGTGAATCTGTTGCCACAGGTGGCTGTGGAAGCCGAGTCTTTACATATATTTAAGGCAGAGGTTGATAGATTCTTGATTGGTCAGGGCTTGAGAGGAAGAATAGATCAGCCATGATGAAATGGCAGAGCAGAATTGATGGGCCAAATGGCCTAATTCTGCTCCTATATCTTATGGGAAACATCTCACAATGGCTTGATACCAGTAGGGGTTCGCAGCCCTTTTTTATGCCATGGACCCATATCATTAAGGAGGGGTTCATGGACCCCAGGTTGGGAACCCCTGATAGTTGCAAGAACATGGGACGCTGAATGATATGTTTTGAAATTTTGACAGACCTGGTGTACACATCAGTATTTGGATAATAAGTGGTTACAATGACACTTCTATTTAGAAATATTATTTTTCAATTCTCTTAAAAAGCTTAATATTAATAAATTTTGAACAGATTTTCATGTGCTTCATTTATTACAATCTCATTAGTAATTTACTAATTAATGATATTCTCTACTCAAAATGAGTTTCTCCACTCCACTCCTGAGCAGCTGCATCACTGCCTGGTTTGGAAATTGCACCATCTCGGATCACAAGACCCTGCAGCGGATAGTGAGGTCAGCTGAGAAGATCATCGGGGTCTCTCTTCCCACCATCACGGACATTTACACTACATGCTGCATCCGCAAAGGAAACAGCATTATTAAGGACCCCACGCACCCCTCATACAATCTCTTCTCCCTCCTGCCGTCTGGGAAAAGGCTCCGAAGCATTCGGGCTCTCACGGCCAGACTAAGTAACAGTTTCTTCCCCCAAGCTATCAGACTCCTCGATACCCGAAGCCTGGACTGACACCTTGCCCTACTGTCCTGTTTATTATTGATTGTAATGCCTGCACTGTTTTTGTGCACTTTATGTAGTCCTGTAGTCTAGTGTAGCTTTCTCTGTGTTGTTTTTTTATTACGTAGTTCAGTCTAGTTTTTGTACTGTGTCATGTAACACTATGGTCCTGAAAAACGTTGTCTCATTTTTACTATGTACTGTACCAGCAATTATGGTCAAAATGACAATAAAAGTGACTTGACTTGACTTGAAATGATCATGGTTCATGGTGTTTTTAAAAGCTATCATCAACTTGGGCACATGTTCTTCACCTGTTCTCGATATTTATTGTTTATTTATTATTATTTTCCTTTCTGTATTTGCAGTTTGTCTTTTGCACACTGTTTTGGATCAAAACCTGACCACGGTGCTGGGAAGTATATAGTCATGCGCCTTGGTAGAAGAAATGTAAGTGTAGACTACTTTCTAAACAGAGAGAAAATGCAAAAATCTGAGTTGCAAAGGGACTTGGGAATACGCGAGCAGGATTCCTGATTCCTTTGCAGATTGGGCCGGTGGTGAGGAAGGCAAATACGATGTTAGCATTCATTTCAAGAGGGCTGGAATATAAAGGGATGTAATGTTGAGGCTTCGTAAGGCACTGGTGAGACCTCGCTTGGGGTATTGTGAGCAGCTTTGAACTATCTAAGAAAGGATGTGCTGACATTGGAGAGGGTTCAAAGGAGGTTCACGAAAATGATTCAGGGATTGAAAGGCTCATCATTTGAGGCGTTTGCTGGATCTGGACTCACATAAATTGGGAAGAATGAAGGGGGATCTCATTGAAACCTACTAAATATTGAAAGGCCTGGATAAAGTGGATGTAGAGAGGATGTTTTGAATGGTGGGGAGTCCAAGACCAGAGGACTTGGCCTCAGAATAGAGGGACATCCATTTAAAAAGATGAAGAGGAATTTCTTCAGAGAGTGGCAAATCTGTGGAAATTATTGCCATAGGTGGCTGTGGGTCATTGGGTATATTGAAGGCAGTGGTTGATATTCTTGATTAGTCAGGGCGTGAAGGGACACAAGAAGGAGATTGGGGCTGGGAGGGAAATGGATCAGCTGTGATGAAATGGAGGAGCAGACCCAATGGGCCAAATGGCCTAATTCTGCTCCTATAACTTATGGTCTTATCACTGGGTCAAAATTTGCCCTTTCCTTAAATCAGTGCACGTGGAGCTTCAACACGAGGCTCCATTGGTGTCCTTACCAACATGTCCACAGTCTATCAAGTCTCAGGAGTAAATCCTGCAAAACTACCAACACTATAATTGTAATTAACTAATTTAATTAAACCTGAACAGTCATTCACCAATTAACACCACACAGTACATTTCCAATATTGCTCTCCCTCTCTCGAAGGTGAGATAGAGTTTGGTCAATTCTCAAGTCGGAGAAACTCTCACTAAAAGCAACACTGCGGTCTGTAACATCGAAACAGAGAGCCGTTTGTCTCCCCTCTCGCTGTGGAAGGGGTGATACGTCACTCTCAAGACATGTCAAAGTGCTGGGTTATGGACTGTAGCTTTTGATGGACCTCGACCAGTCTCTTCGGGGGCTTTGCTATTGGCTGTATGAGGGGTGGTGCTTCCTGCTGGAGCAAGCTGGGGGTGAGAGTTAATGCTTTGCTGCTTGTGTGTGGGGGGGGGGGGGCTTTTGGGCTTTTGAGTTCTAACAGTCTTCGCTCATTCATTCTTTAGTATTTTCTTCTGTTTTGTGGACATCTGTGCAAGAGTTTCAGGTTGCAAACTACATACATGCTCTGATATTAATGGAACCACTGAACCATGTGAAAAACCATACATCCGCTTACCTTTAGGTATAGTTGTTTATAACTGTAACAGCACCGTACACAGATGGAGTTGATTGTCTTTTAACAGCAAAGGCCATACCCATTGTCACATGGACTAAGCAGCCATTAATTCCGTAAGTACTAATAATGATCCATACCAGAGGGTATGAGAGAGGGTAGACCATGGTGCCTTCCCCACAGGTGAGTAACAATTTTTACTAGTGAAACCTGGTATATGAGAAAAGATCCCCTTGAATAAAGATTTAAGGGGATCTTGAATGGAAAATGGAAAACTGCAGATGGGTCTTTTTCCCCAACCAGAACCTGCTTGAGGCCAAAATAAATTTGCAGACAGAAAAGAGGAAATGCGATTGTTACTGCATGCAAATCATGTTCAACAAATCAAACATACATCCCCATCCCACCACTGCCTGGAAGCAGCTTGCACATTTTCTCCGTGACCGCATGGGTCTCCTTCCACAGTCTAAAGATGTACCGTTTGGTAGGTTAATTGGTCATTGTAAATTGTCCTGTGAGTAGGCTCAGATAAATCGGTTTGGGGGGGGGGGGAGAAAATCGCTGGGCCGCATGGCTCAAAGGACCAGAGGGGCATATTCTGTATCTCAAAAAATAATTTATGAATTTGCAGTGATCAAGGCTTTTGAATTTATATACAGGGGGAAAAAAATCAGCAAGCTCGTGTTCTTTACATGCCCAAAGTACAATTTATTCAGATGGCATCTTTATTGATGTATTTGGTACAACCAAACATGATTACATAAAGATTAATTGACCCCCCCCCCATGACTGATATATGAATAACCAAACAATATTAGAATATCTAGTCATCTATGTCATTATTAACCCTCAGTTTCTTGATCTTGCTCTTGTGACGTTTAACCTCTTCCTGCAAGCGCTGGATCTCTCGTTCGTGGTGTTGAATCTCCTCCAGATGATGCTTCCTCAGAGTTTCAATTTGCTCTCTTTCCTTTTCCCTGAAAAATAACAGGAAGGATGTTAATAAGGTTGAAAGAGTGCAGAGAAGGTTTACAAGGATGTTTCTGGGACTTGAGAAACTGCGTACAGAGAAAGGTTGAATAGGTTAGGACTTTATTCCCTGGAGCGTAGAAGAATGAGGGGAGATTTGATAGAGGTGCATAAAATTATGATGGGTATAGATAGAGTGAATGCAAGCAGGCTTATTCCACTGAGGCCAGGGGAGAAAAAACCAGAGGTCATGGGTTAAGGGTGAAAAGTTTAAAGGGAACATGGGAGGGGGGGGGGCTTCTTCACGCAGAGAGTGGTGGGAGTGTGGAATGAGCTGCCAGATGAAGTGGTGAATGTGGGCTCACTTTTGACATTTAAGAAAAACTTGGACAGGTACGTGGATGAGAGGGGTTTGGAGGGATAAGGCCCAGGTGCAGGTCAGTGGGTCTAGGCAGAAAATTGGTTCAGTACAGCCAAGAAGGGCCAAAATGCCTGTTTCTGTGCTGTAATGTTCTATGGTTCTATTAAGTCAGCCTTGGTCACGTGAGGACGTCCTCAACACCGAAACGGAGATCATCATAAAACCAATCTGCTCAACTGATTTCACATACATATTGCCTATTGTTTCAGATTTTATACCAAATCCGTAGGAAAGTTGATCTACACAGGGCTAACAAGGAGAATGGTAGGGCACTGAGGAGTGCTGCAGAACAAAATCTGGAAACTCAGGTCCATAATTCATTGAAAGTGGTGTCACAGGTAGATAGGGTCAGAAATAAACCTCTTGCCACATTTGCCTTCATAAATCCAGTCAAGCTTATTGTCATTTAAGTATATACATTTATAACATATATAATCATATCAATGTATTGAATACAGGTACATTGAAAACAAGTCACGGTTTATCGTCTTTTCGACCACAACTGCTGGTACAGTACACAGAAAAAACGAGACAACATTTTTTAGGACCATGGTGTTGCATGAAACAATACAAAAGCTAGACTAAAGTACATAAAAAACAGAGAAAAAAAACTACACTAGACTACAGACCTATCCAGGACTGCATAAAGTGCACAAAACAGTGCAGGCATTACAATAAATAATAAACAAGACAATAGGCACAGTAGAGGGCAGTAAGTTGGTGTCAGTTCAGACTCTGGGTATTGAGGAGTCCGATGGTTTGGGGGAAGAAACTGTTACAGTCTGGTCGTGAGAGCCCGAATCTTCGGTGCCTTTTCCCAGACGGCAGGAGGGAGAAGAGATTGTATGAGGGGTGTGTGGGGTCCTTCAAAATGCTGTTTGCTTTGCAGATGCAACGTGTAGTGTAAATGTCCGTAATGGCAGGAAGAGAGACCCCGATCTTCTCAGCTGACCTCACTATCCGCTGCAGGGTCTCGCGATCTGAGATGGTGCAATTTCCGAACCAGGCAGTGATGCAGCTGCTCAGGATACTCTCAATACAACCCCTGTAGAATGTGATGAGGATGACTGAAGTTGTACAAGACATTGCTGAGGCCTAATTTGGAGTATTGGTGCAGTTTTGATCACCTACCTACAGGAAAGATGTCAGTAAGGCTGAATGAGTACAGAGAAAATCTAAAATGATGTTGCTGTGTCTGGAGGACTTGAATTATATGGAAAGATTGAATCAGTTAAGACCATATTCCTTAGGTATTTCATTTTAGCAGATTTCTGCAAAAGCAGTGTGCTCTGCTGGTAGAATGTTTTGGCTTCGGCTAAAGATAAGGAGCCCTGCTGTTCAACTTAGGAATGTTGTGTCAGCCAGTCAGGATGGTGGGATCTGGAGAAAATTCTAGAGAACGGCACAGAGAAAGTTTTGTGATGGACAGTAGTGCGTGCGGATAAATGGCTCCAAAGAGGAAGGGCAATACAAAAGACAGATGGATTTCAAGAGGAGTTTGAAAATGTGGTGGGGGCTTTCTAGCAGACCATGAGTGCAGTGCACAAAAAATATACCCATCCTAATGCCCATCCATTTTCTTTTTCCCAATACCGGTTCGATATTAGCTGAAATTAGTAAATACACTTTCTTTATAATCCAATGCGGTATACAATCTGTTA
The DNA here is from genome assembly GCF_048418815.1 of Hemitrygon akajei. Taxonomy (NCBI): domain Eukaryota; kingdom Metazoa; phylum Chordata; class Chondrichthyes; order Myliobatiformes; family Dasyatidae; genus Hemitrygon; species Hemitrygon akajei. The sequence continues at coordinate 15,349,130 of NC_133147.1, read as the reverse complement.
TTTCTTGCCAACTGATGTGTGTGTATGGGCAGTATTTACACAGCATGTTCAAATTGAGATTTCTTTAATTGGATCATGAAGTTCCTGTTTGGTTGAACCCGAATTCTTACCCACCCGAGATATATATAGTTTATAAACGGAGGTCTTCTCATCACTGAGTCACATGGCTGTTAGCAGAGGATCCAGCAAGCCAAGTTTGCAAACAAGCTCAGTGAGGGGGGTTACAGAGGTGTTCAAAATTATGAGGGGTAATTTTTACACTGGGGTTGAATAGGACTACAACTAGAGGTCATGGGTTAAGGGTGAAAGGTTTAAGGGGAACATGACGGGAAACTTCTTCCTCAAAGGGTGGTGGGAGTGTGGAATGAGCTGACAGCTTGCACCTGAGATTGAGAAGTTTGGATAAATGCATGGATAACAGGGGTAAGGAGGACTATGGCCCTGGTGCAGTTCGATGAGAAAAGGCATGGACAAAACGGGCTGAAGGACCTGTTTTGTGCTGTATTTTTCTACGTCTATCATCGCTAAACTGACAGTACATCAGCAATATTACTCAAATTGTTTAACACCGAGGCCAAAATTACCCACAGGGAAGTAGATAAAATTAGTGAGGAACATACTTATTGCATAAATTGAGAATAAATAAGTACATTTATGATATTACAGAATGCAAATACATCTTGGTTTCAGTACAAGGGTGGGATAGCATGGTAAATGCTCAGAACAAGGAAAGGGCACCAAGAATTTAAGAACAAGATCATAAGACACGGGGGCAGAATTAGGCCATTTGGCCCATTGAGTCCCTCTACCATTCAACCATGACTGATTTATTTTCCGTCTCAACTCTATTCTCCTACAAGCTTTGTCACCCTTACCTGTCAACCTCCACTTTAAATATACCCAATGACCTGGCCTCCACAGCTGTCTGGGGCAATGAATTCCACAGATTCATCTCTCTGGCTAAAGGAGTTCCTCCTCACACATGTTCCAAAGGGACGTCCTCTGGGCCTAGACTCTCAATATTGCAAACATGACATCACCTATCTGTTAGATAGATTTCAATGAGATCCTCCTCACCCTTGCCCTATTGTCCTGATTATTATTTACTGTAATGCCTGCATTGTTTTTGTACACTTTACGCAGTCCTGTGTAGGTCTGTAGTCTAGTGTAGCTTTCTGTGGTTTTTTTTTAAAAACGTAATTCAGTCTAGTTTTTGTACTGTGTCATGTAACACCATGGTCCTGAAATACATTCTCATTTTTATTATGTACTGTACCAGCAGTTATGGTCAAAATGACAATAAGAGTGGCTTGACTTGATTCTCCTAAACCTTCCTCATACATTAACCCCATAATTCCTGGGATCAATCTTGTAACCTTCCTTTGTACCCTCTCCAAACCCAACACATCGTTTCTTAGATAAGGGGCCAACACTTGTGTTGAAATGTAGTCTGACCACTGCCTTAAAGTCTTAGCATTACATTCTTGTTTTTATTTTCCAGTCCTCTGGAAATGAATGCTGACATTGCATTTGCCTTCCTTACCACTGACACAACGAGTTAACCTTTAGGGAATCCTGCACTTTGACCATACACTTCCTGACACTGTGTTCCACCTGCCACTTCTCTACTCGTTCTTCAAACCTCTCCAAGTCCTTCTGCAGACTCCCTGCTTCCTCAGCTACCTGCCCCTCCACCTGTCTTTGTATCATCCACAAACACAAAGCCATAAATTCAGCCACCCAGATCAGGAATGCCCTGTTGGCAGCCCCAATAAGGTTAAATCCTGATTTTCAAAATTTTAAATGCGAGGAAAGCCAAGCTGGATGGGGTGCAGAGGAAGATTGACCAAGGACAACACTAGTAATCGCCCAAACCATTCAATGATAAGTGAGAATAGAGTTTTCCCTTTCTCAAAGTGCGGAATCTGTAATGAGTTTGTATGTCCTCCCCGTAACTGTGTGGGTTTCTTCCGGGTGCTCTGGTTTCCTCCCACAGTCCAAAGATGTACCTGTGGATAGGTGAATTGGTCACTGTAAGTTGCCCTGTGATTAGGATTAAACCAGGCAGCGTGGTTCAAAGGGCCAAAAGGGCATATTCTGCACTGTGTGCCAATAAGCAGAATTTAAAAAGCAAGTTAGAACAGCCAGGCTTACAACAATTTGTTTCACTGCACGAAATCACACCAGATCACCTACCTACTTTTAGGGAAAAACACATTTCAGAGTCCATTTTACCCCACAGATACCAGTATAATGAATGCAAAAACAAAACCACTTTGGACCATCAATATAAAAACCCATGCTCGATGACTCAAGAGACACCTTCTTCCCATCCACCAGATGTCCATGAACACTCTTTCATTTGGCACTATTTTATAATTTATAGCAATTTTATATTTTTGCACTGTGCACTTAAAGCCTCAGCATTACGTTCTTGCTTCGATATTCTAGTCCACTGGAAATGGATGCTGTCATTGCATTTGCTTCCTTTACCACCAACTCAACCTGCAAGTTAACCTTTCGGGAATCCTGCACATTTCAAGTCCAAGAACCTGAATCAGATTTAATATCACTGCCATATGTCATAAAGTTTGTTGTATTTGTGGCAGTAGGACAATGCAATAAACACATAACTAAAAAAATTGAATTACATCAAGAACATATATTGAATAGCTAAAATTACTGCAAAAATAAATGAGGTAGTGTTCATGGGTTCAATGTCCATTCAGAAATCGGATGGCAGAGGGGAAGAAGCTGTTCCTGAATCAATCACTGAGTGTGTGTCTTCAGGCTCCTGTACCTCCCTCCTGATGGTAGCAATGAGAACAAGGCACGTCCCAGGTGTAGGGGGTCCTTAATGATGGATGACAACAAAATTGACTCTACAGAATTAGTCAAGGATTATCACAAGCAATGTTTACGCCATTTAAGGACAACCAAATTACCTGCTGTGTAGCTTATAAATTTCAGGTAATTGCTTCTTTCAATTCAAGGGCTCCTAATTTGTTACTCGAATTAAAAACTTAACCATTAAATACTCAATTATACCATAACAGCCAGTCAGGAGGGCCCAAATATAGACAAGAGCCCCTGAACAAGATTGCAAAAGACTTACTTGAAATACTTCTCTTCCAAAGCAGCTTGTCTGGTACCGAAAGCACCTCCCGCTTCTCTAATGCTTCCTCCACCACCGCCACCCTTGCCGGCTCCTTTACCCAGTTCTCCCAGCTAAAAAACAACACAATTACACATTAATGAAACGCGTCCTCGCCCCTCTGAGTGCACTTTGATTTTTAAAATCACCTCCTCCCTCAAAAAACATTCCGCTGCCGCGGCACCTCCCTCCGTCCCACCCTTTCGGGCCGACCCTCCTGACCCATCCCCACCGCCCCTGCCGTCCTCTCACCCACGACCCTCGCCTTCACGCCGCTTTACCCTCTCCCACGCCAAGGCGCTCCTGGTGATTGCGTTACTACGAGGCAGCCGAGCCAGGCCCTGGGATCCCCCCGGTTACCTGGCTGCTGTCACCGTAGTTCCGCAGCTGCCGGCCCAGCGCCATCCGTCCCGATAGCAACAACCGCGCCATGACTGATGCCCTTGCAGCGTCCGAGTGTCGGGTCAGGTGACCGCCGGCGCACCAATCAGGACCGGACCGAGCGCGGTGCTTGCCGGAAGATTCTGTCTGGCCAGTCCAGGCCCCGCCCCTCCGACGGACCCTGTCAAGCCCCGCCCCTCTTTATTAAACCACGCCCCTTCGCCTGATATTCGAATTTAATCATAGTTCATTCCACCTTTTCTGGCTTCTCGATCAGCTGCAATATCCCCATGGATCTTCAGCAGAAGATTCCCAATCTTGGAATTGGATATGGTTTATTATTGTCACAATTACATACAACAGAGAAAAACTTGCCTTGCACCTTGTCCATACAGATCAATTCATTATTTATTGATTTATTATTATCCATAGATACCTGTATGCAAGTAACAGGCCCTGCTGGCCCTTTGAGCTGTGCCAGCCCGCAGCCCTGATTTAACCCTATCCTAATCACATGACAATTTATAATGACCAATCAAACTACTTACCACAGTGCAATGAGGTGGTACAAGGTAAGACAATAACATAATGCAGAAAATGTTGGAAGAACTCAGCAGAATGCAGAATAAAGTGCAGCAGGTACAGAGAAAGTGCAGTGCAGTTGGACAGCAAGGTGGCAAAATCTTAGCAAGGTAGATTGTGAGGTCAAAAGCCCACCTTACTGTGCTGGGGAACCATTCTGTAGTCATAACAGAGGGGTAGTAGCTGGCCTTGAGCCTGGTGGCACACCCTTATGGGGCTTTTGTACTTTCTGCCCAAAGGAAGAGGGGAGAAGAGAGAATATCTTGCACGGAGTCCATGGAGGGGAGGGTGGTTCCCATGTTATGCTGAACTGTGTCCACAACTCTCTGCGGGTTACTTGCGGTCTTGTGCAGAGCAGATGCCAAAAACATGCCGCGTTGCATCCGCAAAAATCTGTCTGGCTCTCTTTCCCATTTAAAGCTGTCCACACTTAAACAGGCCATCTTAATCGGGGTTTCAATCCCTGTACTCCCACGTGTGACGTTCAACGCAATGGGTTCTTCCAGCAGAGAGGTGATTGCTCCGGATTCCAGCATCTGCAATTTCTTGTATCCACATTAATCAAACTTTTGATCATCATAGACACAAAAGATTCTGCAGATGCCAGGCATCCAGAATAATGCACACAAGCTGCTAGAGGGACTCAGCAGGTCAGGCAGCATCTATATAGAGGAATAAAGAGGTGAGGTTTCAGGGCAAGACCCTTCAACTCAAATTTAATTGTCATTCAACCAGCTGTGAATACAGCCAAATGAGACAGCGTTATTCCGGGGCCAAGGTGCAAAATACAGCACCAACAGTCACATGCAGCACGAAGCACATGCAAGATAGCAAGCACCTAAAGATATCAGTAAGATGCAGCCATGTAAAAAAAAATAGTCCAGAATCGAGCCATGAATGCTGCAGGAATCTACAGTCGGCCACAATACAGCATGTCGTCTGCCGAGTGAACACTGGGGGGGGGGGGGGGCAGCACCGACTCCAGCCTGGATGCCACATGCCACTCCCAGCCCCTGGTGGAGCACACCGGATCTGACGCCTCTCTCCCAGCGGCTGTAAACAGGTGAGACCGTGGCTTGAGGCCCAGTCCTCTGCACGACTGAGGCCATGCAACTCCCCTGCCTTCTGCCCTTGCTCTCTGCCAATAAATCAGTGAATCAAACTTCCACATTCACAATGTCAAAAAGAGTCTTGAAATCACAGTTGAAGTGACCAAGATGGTCACTCTCTATTAGACTGTATGCAGGCAGCAGCACGAGGAGCATCTCCTTCAATTTCTCCACCAATGAGCAACTCGCTGATGGGGTAGTACTGTCTACCAGGATCTTGCAATCATAAAAAATGGTTTAAAATAGGACAATAGCACTGTTAGAGTGTTTGGGGGTGGGGGTGGGGGTTAGGACATATTGCAAATAACCTCAACCACCAACCTACAGATCTGAATATGGACTGTAGATTAAATTTAAAATGCAACTCTGAACAACAGATTCCTAAAAGCTGTGAATCACAGTTAATGGGAAGGCCAGACAATGCTGATTAAAATGTTGTTTGGTGTTCATAGTGTGTGGGTGCTAAGCAAGAGGTGTGTTGCCCTTAAGGCATTTATTTAACTTTATTAAATTTATGCTTTAAATAATTTGTAACTATTTCTAGTTAAAGTCAGAGGTTGAGAACGGTAAAATTCATTGTCTACGATATATCGCGGCATGTGATGACGTCACCCCTGGTTTTGCCGCGACTTGTGGGTAAGTTCCGGTTCGGAGAATGCACGTGTAGGACCAACGTGAAAAGCTCCATTTCTACCCATAAAGAAACATCATAGAAGGAACGCTGTAAGTTCATATGACAGTTTATGTGTCAAAGTAAAAATATTAACGCTGATTTTGTTAAAAGAAATGACGGTTGATGAGGTTTATTTTCTTATGGCATTGAAAGCATTGCTGGAAAGATTGTGTTGGAGTCTGCCTAAAGCTGTTGATGGCTTAAGCACATTCTGCCTGTATGTTGTACCTTAATGAGACTTTAATGTAATACAATTCTTTATAGTTTTATTTTTACAAATATTTATGATGCAAATGTGGTGTCAATAAGGGAATGCACACTGTATATGTTTTGTATTATTTTATCAACAGTTTTCACCGTACGTTAATGTGGAAGAGTGAACAGTAAACAGTTAATCTTACTGTGACTCTGTCTTCATTGGCTCTGGTTTAACTTGGTGTTTAGTCAGAGTTTCAACACACTGCACGAGAACACTACAAGAGCTGTGAAGGTTGTGTGTAGTTCAAAGGAAGCATTGTGGAAGCATTGTAAATATGGAATTGCCCTTTGATCTTTAGCATATAAAATGTCGTGTAGTATTGGGTCAGGCAGACCTTCTTCCTCTGAAAGGGTCTCCATCTGATGCCTCCTGTATCTCATTTTGTTGCATAAAGAGACTGCTTCATAGCTACCAGTACTTCTCTCCAGTGACTTTGTTCACATGAGAACCACACTTGTTATTGATCCCGTAAAAGCCACTGCAATATGACGCATTGCCATCTTACCTGATAAAGGGTCTTGGCCTCTTTATTTCTCTCCAGAGATATTTTGGATCATAAGCTTTGTCCTATCAAACATTTTTATGCAAGATTCCCATGTAGAGCCCTTGCACATGCATGAATTCACAGAGCCATACAGCACAGAAAGAGGCCTTTCTGTCTATCCGGTCCTTGCCAACCAAGTTTCCTATATAAGATCGTCACATTTGTCTGCATTTACCTTTTGTCTTATGGATATTCAATGAGTTTGACACCTTTCAAACCCATGATGTCAACACTCAGAAAAGGGGAGAATTTGCAAGGACAGGGCCAGTTATCGACGATTGGGGTTCAGTTCCCACCACTGTCAGTAAGGAGTTTGTACGTTCTCCCTGTGACCGCGTGGGTTTCCTCCGGTGCTCTGGTTACCTCTCATATTCCGAAGACGTACAGTTAAGGCTGGTGAGTTGTGGGCATGCTGTGTTGGCGCCAGAAGCGCGACACCGCTTGTGGGCTGCCCAGTACAATCCTCGCTTATTTAATTTGATACAAACGATGCATTTCACTGCAACGTTTTGACATATTTGTGACAAATAATAATAATCTCTCTCTCTTTTCACCTATCTCTTGCCTTCTTGTATTAGATTTGCCCTCCCTCTCCCCCACACGTAGCCTCTTTCTGGCTTCTGCCTCCACCCTTTCCAGTTCTGATGAAGAGTCTGAGGCCAAAACGTCAAGTGTTTATTGCCCTCCACAGATGATGCCTGAACTGTTGAGTTCCTTCAGCATTTTACGTGTGTTGCTCAAGAAATGCTGTCACATCAGACAGGATGAAGAGGTCAATACTCCCCAATGCCATTAGGCTTTACAATTCAACCGCCAGGACTTAAGAACTTTTTAAAAGCTATTATTAATGCTTTTTGAGATAGTGATTTAGATGCATATCATATCTTTTTTACTGAGTTAAGTATTGTATGTTATTAGTTTTGCTACAACAAGTGTATGGGACATTGGAAAAAAGTTGAATTTCCCCATGGGGATGAATAAAGTATCTATCTATCTATCTATCTATCTATCTATCTATCTATCTATCTATCTATCTATCTATCGATCTATCTATCTATCTATCTATCTATCCATCTATCTACTTTCAGAATCCGGGTCTCTGAAAGCTGTTGTGTTGTGGTGCCATCCACCCACAGTGCCATCAAGTGGCCATGACTAGTATTGCCAGAATATCAGACATGAAGTTCTGGGTCAGGAATCACAGGTCAGCCAATCCACTATGTTTACAGCCAATGGACATTTTTTGGGGGGATCTCCCATGAAGCACTTGAAGTTAACTTGAACTGCAGTTTAACTGCCAACATTAAAAATACTGTTGCATGCACAGATATTGCAAGCATTCAAAAGAAAAGAGACTTCCAGCTTTATCATCTCTTTTTGAAATGTTACTACATGTTATCACGAAGCTGGGCGGCAGTGTTAGCTGTGAGGAGGATGGTAAGAGGATGCAGGGTGACTTGGAAAGGTTAGGCAAATTCATGGCAGATGCAATTTAATGTGGATAAATGTGAGGTTATCCACTTTGGTGGCAAGAACAGGGAAAACAGATTATTATCTGAATGGTGGCCGATTAGGAAAAGGGGAGGTGCAACGAGACCTGGGTGTCATTGTACACCAGTCATTGAAAGTGGGCATGCAGGTACAGCAGGCGGTGAAAAAGGCGAATGGTATGTTGGCATTCATAGCAAGAGGATTTGAGTACAGTGGCAGGGAGGTTCTACTGCAGTTGTACAAGGCCTTGGTGAGACCACGCCTGGAGTATTTTGTGCAGTTTTGGTCCCCTAATCTGAGGAAAGACATTCTTGCCATAGAAGGAGTACAAAGAAGGTTCACCAGATTGATTCCTGGGATGGCAGGACTTTCATATGAAGAAAGACTGGATCCACTGGGCTTATACTCGCTGGAATTTGGAAGATTGAGAGGGGATCTTATTGAAACATATAAAATTCTAAAGGGATTGGACAGGCTAGATGCAGGAAGATTGTTCCCGATGTTCGGGGAGTCCAGAATGAGGGGTCACAGTTTAAGGATAAAGGGGAAGCCTTTTAGGACCGAGATGAGGAAAAACTTCTTCACACAGAGTGGTGAATCTGTGGAATTCTCTGCCACAGGAAACAGTTGAGCCTGGTTCATTGGCTATATTTAAGAAGAAGTTAGATATGGCCCTTGTGGCTAAAGGGATCGGGGGTATGGAGAGAAAGCAGGTACAGGGTTCTGAGTTGGATGATCAACCATGATCATACTGAATGGCGGTGCAGGCTCGAAGGGCCGAATAGCCTACTCCTCCACCTATTTTCTATGTTTCTATAAGGAAGAACAGGGAATTGTGTATCTAAAATGTTTCAGTTTATGGAAAGCATGTTCATTGAGTAGACCAGGGGTTCCTAACCACAAAGCCCTTGGTTAATGGCAGGGGTCCATGGCATCAAAAGGGTTGGGAATTCCTGAAGTAGACTAACAGAAAGAGGCTAGGTCAACTCATCAGTATTATGCTAATACAGCGCTAGCTATAGGATAGGGAATTGAATTCCCAGCGCTGTCTGGAAGGAGTTTGTATGTTTCTCCCCATGACTGCATGGAGTTCCTCTGGTTTCCTCCCATATTTCCAAGAAGTATGGGTTAGGGTTAGTAAGCTCTGGGTTACCCCAGCACGATCATCATTGATGCAGACAAAACATTTCACTTGGAGGTCCTGCTCTTCTGCCTCTTTCATAACTCCCTATACTCACTGCCCCTTTCTACTGATGCCATTGGTGCCAATGTGAACAATGCCCTCTGGCTGCTCACCCTCCCTCTTGAGAATCTTCTGCAGCTGCTCTGGGACACCCTGGACAAGTGACAAATAAAGCTATTCATCCTTTCTGTTCACCTCCCTACCCCTCAATTTACAGTTCCCTATAGTCTCTTCAATCTTGAGGTGAATTGTCTGATTTTAGTATTGCTGGGGGTATGTTAGCCTGGTCATTGAAAGAAATCTCTGCAATAGTGTTATGATCATTTCTTTATTTTCACCCTGACTAAAAATAAAACCTTACGTTTTCATCCAAAACTATCATCAACTTGCTGCTATTTTGAGGGCTGTAACTTTCAGGCCACATAATATTCTGCAGTGAAGGGCTTGGCAAGGCCACAGAACATTGCATTGATTCCAGGGATGAGGAATAGTGGAGGCATTTTGTTGGAGAGAATGATTTGTCTCGCAGTGTCGCACAGTAATTCCTCTGAGGCTCTGAAGGCGGCCCATTGTTTAACCTCTTGTTTCCACCTCTTCATGGGGAATCTGTTGTTCCTCCACTCTTAGGGTCGAGTCATGAACCTGCCGTCCGTCGCTCTTGGGTTGAGGTGGTGCCAGTGACACACCGCCCCCCCAAACAGAGAAAGCCTTGCATTCCTCCGCACTTGGCTCCAGTCCCGCGAGTGCACACCGAGACAGAATGTCTCCACTGAGGCACTGAATGAAGGTCCTCTTTATATAATCATAGAATGTGTGACACCCATGCCAGTCACAATTAACTTGACCAGATTAAACAGAAAGCACAGGGCTTAACAACTCTTGTTAAGACAATTAGTAAATACAGGTGCTCGAGAAATCTAGAAGCCCAACGCTCTATGGCTCGCTGCAGAGCTGCTGACATTAGATGCAGTAACAGGACAACCTGTTCCCATTGGCAGAAGAGTCAATAACAGGAGGCCATAGTCAGGTTGCAGCAGCAAAACCTTATATTCTGTTTGGGTAGCCTCCAACCTGATGGCATGAACATCGAATTCTCCAACTTCCGGTAATTGTTCCCTCCCCTTCTCCTTCACTATGCCCCCATTCCTGTTTTCCTCTCTCACCTTAGCTGCCCACCACCTCTCTCTGCTGGTCCTCTTCCTTCCCTTTGTTCAATGATCTTAGACCTTAAGACATGGGAGCAAAATTAGGCCATTCAGCCCTTCGAGTCTGCTCTGCCATTTCATCATGGCTGATCCTGGATCCTACTCAACCCCATACACCTGCCTTCTCACCATAACCTTTGATGCCCTGACAATCAGGAAACTATCAATTTTCAGTTTAAATGTACCCACAGTTTTGGCTTCCTCAACTGTCTGTGGTAGAGCATTCCACTAATTCACTACTCTCTGGCTCAGAAGACAGACCTCTTCTCTAGACCTCTGTTCTAAGAGTCGCCCCTCAATTTTGAGGCTGTGTCCTTCAGTTCTGGACAGCCCCACCATAGGAAAAGTCATTTCCACATCTACCTTACCTAATGTAACTCTCGCTTCGGCTAGCAGCTTAATATATGGGGTGATAGTCCCCGGCCCGGCCAAACATAAGAAATCTCGTTTGGGTGGATGCTGCACGATGTGTCCCTGTTACAAATCAGTACCCCAAAATAACAATCAGTATACAATATGCGATTAAACGATTGAGCTTTATAATTCTTAATTTGACTATATGGTTAGTAAAGAAAACAAAATAAGAAATAGGGGCCCATTCTCATGAAACAGTCTAATGCGCAATGTTGGAGCTCACTGATTAGCCGGTCGTCCACCATTGACCTCCACTGATTGTCACTGACCTTTGGACCCTCGCTCCAAGTCCATTCCATCCAGCGGTCTACCGGCTCTCTCCATTCGCGTCTTCTCTCCTCATCTCTCCCTGGCAAAAGACCGCGAAATTCTCTCTTCCAGACTCACAAGAAAGAACATTTCTCTCATTGGATAGCCTCCACATTCGAAAGCCCATTGTCTCTAGTCATAATCCAAACATTGCTGCTGCAGAGAAACCATTACATTAGCAGTGAGACCTTACAGTCTGTTACACCCAGTCCTTTCCACATACCATAGGTTTTAATGAAGTTCTCCCAAATTCCACTGAGTACAGGCCCAAAGCTGTACTATCCTCTCACATCAGATTCCCCCTTCTCCAGCCCTTTATCTCTTTCGCCTATCAATTTTCCAGCTTTTTCTTCACCCCTCCCCCTCTCCTGGTTTCACCTCTCACCTGCCTGTCTTACTCTGACGTCCCTATCTTTCCAGTTCTCTCGAGACTGGCCCGAAACGTCGACTGTTTACTCTTCTCCATAGATGGTGCTGCCTGGCATTTTGTGTGTGTTGCACAGAATTAAGTTGTTCGGCAAAAGTTGATTAAATTGAAGGCAAGTGCAGTCTTTTTCCCAGGGAAGGTGTGCTGGCATAGATTGAAAATCAAAGACGAGACATTTAAAAGACATGAGGGACAGATTCTTCACATGTGCAGGACCACATCTCTGTTACAGTTTATCCTGCATTCTATTTCTATCAGATCATCCTGTGTACTGTGTCTATCACTTCACTTAAATAAGCCGAACGTTCAGCTGGGCTGGTAAGAATTTGACAACATAGACAGTTCCCTCACTCCCACACTTGCTGCTCGATCTGCTGTGTTCCTCTGGCAGATTGTATATTGCTCCAGATTCCAGCGGCTGCCATCTCCTGTGTCCCCGTGCGTTATGGTGTATTAAATTTTTAAAAATATATATTTTTATTAGATTTTTAAGATAATTACATAGAATGAATAGAATAATAGAGTAATGAAAAATAATATCAGCCCTCCCCTTAACCCTTCCCCCCTTAACATCCCTATCTAAAAAAACAGAGAAAGAAAGATTGCCTGGATATCGGAAGATCCCCACATGCTCCATGGAGTTCAAGATAGCTTTAATATATATATTTATTTATTTCCCCCCCAAATAGCTAATAATTTTATCTTCGAAGGACCTGTATATTTAATCCTATCTTTTGTAAATAAGGGTGCCAAATTTTCAAAAATATATCATATTCATTTCTTAAATTATAAGTAATTTTTTCAAGTGGAATGCAGCTAAATATTTCGTTATTCCAATGGTCCATAGTTAAGTATGAATCTGATTTCCAAGTAACTGCAATAGCGTTTTTGGCTACTGCCAATGCAATTTTTATAAATTTTTTCTGATATTTATTCAATTTAGGTTTCGGTATTATCCCTTCAATATCACCTAATAAAAATAATATTGGGTTATGTGGAAGTTGTATTCCAATAATTTGTTCCAGTAAAAGTCTTAAATTTATCCAAAAAGGTTGAATTTTAAAACAAGACCAAGTAGAGTGTAAAAAGTACCAATTTCTTGATTACATCAAAAACATTGGTCAGATAAGTTTGGGTTTAATCTATTTATTTTTTGTAATGTAATATATAATTGATGTAAAAAATTGTATTGTACTAATCTAAGTCGGACATTTATTGTATTTGTCATACTGTAGGTTTGCTAATAGCGACTGGATTCTTACACTAGAGGTTTGTTAAATAGAGTCATAGAAAAGCACAGCACAGGAACAGGCCCTTCATCCATCTAGTCCATGCCAAAGCCATTTAAACTGCCTACTCCCATCAACCTGCAGCCAGACCTGAGCCTTCCATGTCAATCCAAACTTCTCTTAAACATTAAAATCGAGCTCACGTGCACCACTTGTGCTGGCAGCTTGTTCCACACTCCCATAAACAACTGAATGAATAAGTTTTTCCTCATGTTCCTGTTAACTTTTCACCTTTCACCCTTAACCCATGGCCTCTGGTTGTAGTCCCACCCAAACTCAGTGGAAAAAGCTGGCTTGCATCTACTCTATCTATACCCCTCAAAATCTTGTACAGCTCTATCAAATCTCCTATCAGTCTTCCATATTCCAAGAAATAAAGTCTAAAGCTATTCAATATCCCCTTATAACTCAGGTCCTTTGGACCTGGCAACATCCTCGTAAACTTTCTCTGTACTCTGTCAACCTCATGTGCATCTTTTCTGTAGGTCTGTGATCGAAATTGCACACAATATTCCAACCTGGGCCTCACCAATGTCCTATACAACTTCAACATGACACCCCATGTTTGCTAATAGCAGTTGGATTCTTGCCTGGCTTCAGGCACTAGTAGCAACAGACCAAAAGTTTATCTGTCTTTGTGTCAATGCTTGTGGATTGAACCCCTGTTTATTGGGGCACCTTTCACTCAATTCTTGGGACTTCACCTAGACTGAAGAATTGCGACGCCTAGGATGGACCCAGGGTGATTTCACGAGTCGGAATTCGGAGCTCCCTCCCAACCACAGCGACAATCAATTCCCCGACGACGGGAGTGACCAAATGTAGGCTAAGGATCATGAGCCCTGTAATCTTTGTAACTTACTACACAGTATTTAGTGTGGTTTACTTGTGTTTTCAGTTCTATGATAATAAATTAGGCTGAAGTTACTTTGTTGTGCTTGTACGCTTATTGCCACATCTCCTGGACACTCGAATTGTTTGGGTCTACTGGGTCTAATTAATCCAGCCCATTACGCTCCAGAACTTGGCAGTACCTGCCTAGTTGTGCGTTTTGGAATAAGGTGCCAGAAATAGTGGTTAACAATAAAATTACTATATTTCAATGTTACGAATTAATCAATCTGTATGAATATAGGGTAAGGAGTCTTTATATGCAATTTAGTATGACGTATTGATATATATATAATATACACAAAATGCTGGTGGAACGCAGCAGGCCAGGCAGCATATATAAGGAGAAGCACTGCACTATTGATGTTTCGGGCCGGGACCCTTCGTCAAGTCTGATGAAGGGTGTCGACCTGAAACGTCGACAGCGCTTCTCCCTATAGATGCTGCCTGGCCTGCTGCGTTCCGCCAACATTTTGTGCGTGTTGTTGTTTGAATTTCCAGCATCTGCAGATTACCTCCTGTTTGATATATATATATATATATTTTTTTTTTTCCCTGTACTCTGTATTCTTATATGTAAATTAATAAAAATATTGGAAAAGAACAATGTCTATGTAAGTGCCTGGGCAGTAGAGATGCAGATGGTGTATGGGGTGTCCAGGGAGGGATAGCATCTCTGGCGAAGGGGCTTGTCGTGTCCAGTCTGGGGCAGCTTGCCCTGCTTTGGTCCCTATCGGACACTCAGCTCTCCAAGTAGCCATTTGCATGTGACAGTGGGTGGGACAGACAACCTCTGAAGAGTATTGATAATGGCCGGGGTCACCCCTCTTGTAAAGACACTGCCCGGAAGAAGGCAAAGACAAGCCGCTTCTGTAGAAAAATTTGCCAAGAGCAATCATGGTCATGGCAATTGACATGGCATATGATGATGAAGATGATGAATTAACATAGCAAATAAAGGAAAGAACCGGATTGGCCAGAGAGAAGGTGCAAACTCCTAAAAGACAGCTCCAGAGGGCACAAAGTTGCTGATGGAGACTTTTTTTCAAAATTATTCCGATTCACATGTACGTACATCAAAACATACAGCAAAATGCTCCGCTTGCATCAACAACCAGCACACCCAAGGATGTGCCGGGGGCAGTCCGCAAGTACTGTATCATCACACATTCTGGCACCAAGATAGCATGCCCACTATGTTTGTAAATGCCCGCAAGAAAATGAATCTCAGGGTGACATATAGGTACAGGTACTAGATATTATTGTGAACTTAATGTCTAACAGACTAGGTTTCCAGTTTTTGACAGACAGACATACTTTATTGATCCCGAGGGAAATTGGGTTTCGTTAGTCACACCAACCAAGAATAGTGTAGAAATATAGCAATATAAAACCATAAAAATAAAATAATAATAAGTTAATCATGCCAAGTGGAAATAAGTCCAGGACCAGCCTATTGGCTCAGGGTGTCTGACACTCCGAGGGAGGAGTTGTAAAGTTTGATGGCCACAGGCAGGAATGACTTCCTTTGACACTCAGTGTTGCATCTCGGTGGAATGAGTCTCTGGCTGAACATGCTCCTGTGCCTAACCAGTACATTATGGAGTGGATGGGAGACATTGTCCAAGATGGCATGCAACTTGGACAGCATCTTCTTTTCAGACACCACCGTCAGAGAGTCCAGTTCCACCCCCACAACATCACTGGCCTTACGAATGAGTTTGTTGATTCTGTTGGTGTCCGCTACCCTCAGCCTGTTGCCCCAGCACACAACAGCAAACATGATAGCACTGGCCACCACATTGACCTAAAACTGACAACGGTTTGGCTTTCAGCCATTTACTTTTAATATCTCCCAGAGGAAGAGTCGAACGCCAGGTCAGATGGATTGAAAAGGCAGGGTGTTGGGACCGGGAGCAAACATTGGGCAGTTCTGCTCGCTGCTCCGGGCTCCACGATGTGCACTCCGCCATGTGCTGAACTGAGACTGTGGGGTTTGCTCTGGGCTTTGTGTCTATGCTGCCTGGTTTAGAGAGTATGGATTATGATCAGAGATTAAGGGAGCTAGGGCTTTACTCTTTGGAGAGAAGGAGGATGAGAGGAGACATGATAGAGGTGTACAAGATATTAAGAGGAATAGACAAGAGTGGACAGCCAGCGCCTCTTCCCCAGGGCACCACTGTTCAGTACAAGAGGACATGGCTTTAAGGTAAGGGGAGGGAAGTTCAAGGGGGATATCAGAGGAAGGTTTTTCACTCAGAGAGTGGTTGGTGCGTGGAATGCACTGCCTGAGTCAGTGGTGGGGGCAGATACACTAGTGAAGTTTAAGAGACTACTAGAGAGGTATATGGAGGAATTTAAGGTGGGGGGGGGTTATATGGGAGGCAGAGTTTGAGGGTCGGCACAACATTGTGGGCCGAAGGGCCTGTAATGTTGCTGTACTATTCTATGTTCTATGTCTCCTTTTCATTCTGAATGCTATTTGCTTATTTTTACTGCCTGCACAATTTTTATTCTCTGCACAATTTTTATCTATGGCTTCTACTATTGTGGCTGTCTGTAAGGAGATGAATCTCAAGGTTGTAAAATGTATACATACTTTGGTAATAACTGAAATTTGAACTTTTAGGGTTGCAGTCTCAGGAGAGCGAAATGATAATTATGATTGGGGAATTAGAATGACAACATTTAGACGAGTGAGAAATTTCAATAAAGTACTGAAAAAACCGACTGGATTCTATGCTGTGATACATTTCCACTAACTGGAAAGTAAACACTCTGGAGCACAATCTTCAGATGAGGACTCTGATGAAGAGATTTTTCTTTATTCTGTTATGTTGAGAAAAGTTAGAAGCTTCAGCTGCAAGTGACTTAGTACTGGAGCAAGGTATATCAACTAGTTGAGTGGTGTCACAACAATAACCATGCACTCAATGTCAGTAAGACCAAAGACCTGATCGTGGACTTCAGAAAAGGTAAGATGAGGGAACACACACCAGTCTTCATAGGGGGATCAGAAGTGGAGAGCGTGAGCAACTTCAAGTTCCTGGGTGCCAATATCTCTGAGGATCTAACCTGGTCCCAACGTATTGACGCAGTTATAAAGAAGGCACGACATGATAGCGGCGAGATTTCATTAGGAGTTTGAGATTTGGTATGTCACGAAAGACAATTGCAAATTTCTACAGATGTACTGTGGAGAGCATTCTAACTGGCTGCATCATCGTCTGGTATGGGGGTGGGGGTGTTACTGTACAGGCTGAAAATAAGCTGCAGAAAGTTTTAAACTTAAGTCAGATCATGGGCACTGGCCTCCCTAATGTCCAGGACATCTTCAAGGAGCGATGCTTCAAAAAAGGCAGCGTCCGTCATTTTTATTTTTGCAGCTCTGTACTTTAACCCTCTCTCTCTCTACACACACATATTTACTGTAATTCACAGTATTTTTCTGTTATTATGTACTACATTGTACTGAAGCCGCAAAGTACATACGCCGGTGATTTTAAATCTGATTCTGATTTCCATCTGAGCGATAAATCGTGGGCCGCAAGACAAAGGTCCGCGATATCGGTAGGAAAACATTAAATATTATTGTTGAATGTTGAGGAGCCTTGTAGTCATCGTAGCAACCGAGAGCCCGACCCTTCGGCCCATTGTGTCCAGTCTGCCCCTCAACTCATATTACAATTGCTTGAGTTCCTCGGAGCCTGGCGTCGGCTTCTCTCGTTCGTTGTCGGTGGATTGTTCAGTATAAAGAAGCGAAATAAGTGGGAATTCCGGCAACCTCATCGCTCCGGTTTTACCGGCCACCCGGCGGAAAGAGGCGACCTGCACTTGACTGTCAATCAAACGCCGCCGTGCGCCGGTTCAAAGGTCGGCTGCGTGGGTCACGTGGCCCTCCAGGAGCGGGCTGGGCGGTGGAGGAGGAGGCGGCAAGATGGCGGCGTGTAGTGGAACACCGGCGGGTAAATCAGCGCCCGCGACGGAATCCAGCGGAGAGGAGGCTTTCAAGGTGTTTCTCACTGAGGTAAAGACGGCGGGTCTGCGGCCGTGGAGGGGATGTATTTCGAATGGCAACCTTCGCCAGAGACAGGACGGGTATTTAGGAGGGAAAGTGCAGCCGTGGCCTGTACAGTTCAGGCCATGCCTTCGCCTGGGGCCTGTGATTGGTCGGTGGGTGCTGTCCCCCAGCCGCCCTGACCTCTGATTGGTCGGTGGGTGCCCCCTTAGCCGCGCTGACTTCTAATTGGTTTGTGGGTGCTGCCCCCAGTCGCCCTGACTTCTGATTGGTCAGTGGGTGCCTACTCCCCCGCCCCCAGGTAGCCTGACCCTTGACTGGTCAGTGGGTGACCCCCTCACCCGTCCTGACCACAGATTAGTCATTAGGGACCACCCTGACACCTGATTAGGCAGTGGGTACCCCCTCTCCACCTGCCCTGACCCCTGATTAGAACCTCAGAATAGAAATACGTTCTTTAGCACAGAGATAAGAATGAATTTCTTTAGCCAGAGAGTGGTAAATTTGTAGAATTTGTTGCCACAGGCGACTGTGGAGGTCTAATCAATGGGTATATTTAAGTGAGAGCTCGATAAATTGTTGATTAGTCAGGGCATGAAGAATTATGGGGAGAAGGCAGGAGATTAACGCTAAGAGGGAAAATGTATCAGTCATCATGGAATGGTAGTGCTGACTAGATGGGCCAGAAAGCCTAATTCTGCTCCTATATCTTAAGGTCTTGTGGTCTTATGACTGGTTGGTGGTGCCCGCCCCAGCTGCCCTGGATGTTGATTTTTTAGTGTCCTGTTGCAGGATTTCAGCAGTTCCTGTCTCTCCTCAAACGCTACTGCTGATTTCCTCCAACACATTATTTCTCCATATTCCAGTATCTGCAGTCTACAGAAACAATCCCTCTTGGCCCAATTCTGCAGGGAAATGGCCCTATCTGCACATGTTTGGCCTATGGCCCTTTGACCTTCTATCCATGTACTTAACCTGGAAGATTTTTAAATTTTACTGATGTGACCACCTTAACCAAAATTCCAAATGTACACCATCCTTTGCATAAAGAAACTGCCCTCTTGATGTCCCTTTTCAATCTCTCATGATTTTATACCTATGTCCTCATGTTTTTAGCAACCCTTCCTTGGGGAGGGGTGTGTGGTTTGGGGGAACTAGATTCTTTCATCCTATATGCTCTTCATGATTTTATATACGTCAGTTCTCCCCTCAATCTTCATTGGCCAGGGATTGGTTAGTGGGAGCAGCCCCTATCCAGCCCTTATAAGGGGAACAACATCTTATAATCGGTCTGGATAGCCTTCAACTTGATGAACATTGATTTCTTGAACCTGATAATTGCCTCCCTGCCCCCCCCCCCCATCGATCCCCGCCTGTTCACCATTACTCATTCCTATATTCTCTCTCTCGCCTTGTCTCTTTACCTGCCCATCAGCTCCCTCTGGTGCCTCTCCCTCTTCCATTTCTTCCATGGTCTTCTAACCTTTCCTATTAGATTCCCCCATCTCCAGCTGTTTATCTCTTTCACCAATCAACTTCCCAGCTCTTTACTTTATCCCTCCCCTTCTCCCGGTTTCACCAATCACCTGCCACCTGGTTCTTCCTCTCCCCTCCCCTCCCTCCAGCTTCTTATTCTGACCTCCCTTCCTTCTTAGTTGTAAAGAAGGGTCTTGGTTTGAAACGTTGACTATTTATTCTTTCCCATTATATTCTGCCTGACCTGCTGAGTTCTTTCAGCATTTTGTCCTATGTTTCTCTAGATTTCCAGCATCTGCAGATTTCCTCATGTTTTGAGCTTTTAATTACTAGTTTAATTAGTTTGGCACAGCATTGTGGGCTTGTTCCTGTGCTGTGTGGCGCTTCGTTCAAGGTTACAGTGTTAAGGATTTATTGCTAATATGTGGGTGGTTTTTTGGTTGAGATATGGGGCAGGCATTAGGTATTGTTCTTGTTTGCAATGGGATGTTTATAAGGCAAAACAGAGGCATACCGTGAACTGTGTAGCAAAGGATTTATGGAGTACTTTGTGATGACTGCAGTTTTCAATAACAATAGTTATTTTGAAATATAACGTTATCTATTGTGTTAGTACATTGAATAAAACATATCTATCTGAGCTGATTAAGAAAGTGGGTCTTTGACAGTAACGGTTCAGTTGGATTGTATCATTTGGATTTGAATCCATAACCTTCGCCTTTTAAAGTATGGCGAAGCATCTTTACAAAGTGAAAACAAGTAATCCATCATGATCTCAACTTGTTGAAGACTCTTCAGTTATCTGAGAGCTCCACATGTCAATAAATATCTGCTGTAGTTTCAGCAGGCTGTGCAGTTGGTGTTGGTTGCAACACACCTCAAATTTTTACAGCTGTCCGTGAACCCACCCACAATAATAAAAACTTGAAACTATTTATTCCGTGTCACATTCCTAGTATTCACAAAATCTTTCACAATCATTGAATGAGAATTCAGTGGTTCCATTTGACATCAGAGAATTTATACAGTGTATGACCTGAAATTCTTACTTTTCACAGACATCCACGATACTAATTCTGGTAATCTTGTTCATGGGTTCAATATCCATTCAGAAATCAGATGGCAGAGGGGAAGAAGCTGTTTCTGAATCTTTGAAGTGTGTCTTCAGGCTTCTGTACCTCCTTCCTGATGGCAGCAATGAAAAGAGGGCATGACCTGGTGATGGGGGTCCTTAATGATGGACACTGCCTTTTTGAGAAACCACTCCTGGATAGTATAGAGGCTAGTAGCCATGATGGAGCTTAGTAAATTGACAGCTTTTTTCGATTCCTGTGCCCCCCCCCCCCCCCCCCCCCACATGTCAGACGTTGATGCAACCAGTTAGAATGCTCTCCATGGTACATCTGTAGAAATTTGTAAGTGTCTTTGGTGACATATCAGGTTTGTAACAGAACTGGCAGATGAGAGGATCAGATTGCATCGATTTTCATCCCATTAAGACAGTTGCAATTTAAAACTAGCAAAATTTCACTTGTATGAGTGAAATTGCCCAGCTCACTTAGAATACACCCACAGAAGTCTGACAGCTTTCAAGTGTAATTGTCATTTAACCATACACACACATATATAGCCAAACAAAACAGCAGTCCTCTGGAGCCAAGGTGCAAAACACAGTACCAGCAGTCACACACAGCACATATAATTATGATTACAGAAAAACATGCATTCACCAAAAAAAATGTAGCCTGAGTCTTCATTTGGAGGTGGTGAGAGTGTGGAACGAGCTGCCAGCGGAAGTGATGCATGTAAGCAGATTTCAATGTTTAAGAAGTTTGGATAGATACATGGATAATAGGTCAATGGGAGTAGGCAGTTTAAACGGTTCAGCACAGGCTTGATGGGCCAAAGGGCCTGTTTCTGTGCTGTACTTTTCTATAACTCTTAGGGCCCCGGATGTCATGGCTTGCAGATTTCTGGTGCACGTGATGTCCTAGAGCCACATTTTGTTACCGTGTTTAGGGTTATTGCACAAGCACGCCCATCCTGTGGTCAAATAGGGTCCAGCGAATAGGCAATGTTTTTATATACAGTATATACCTGTAGGAAATTCAGAAGATGGGTTTGGCAGTCTGTTAAATGTGTTGTAATTTGTGAGGTACAGCATGAAACAGTGAAGAAGGCACAATTAATTTTTAGTTTACATTCTTGGAATTGTTGAACCCCCCCCCCCCCCCCCCACCCAACCATTCCCATCAATCTCTGCGGTACATTATGTATTTTATTGTTGGAGTCATAAAGTCAACAAGTCTTAATTACCTACGTTTGGTCCACAACTCCAAACTCCCTTCTATTTAAATACCTCTTAAATGTTGTATCCACCTCGACCACTTGCTCTGGCACATCATTCTAGGTATTCAGTGGTTTCTGTGTGAAGAAATCACCTCTTATGTCTCTTTCAAAATCTCTCCCCTCTTGTAACTACGTCCTACAGTTTTGAACTCCCCAAACCTTGGGGCAAACTATGACTGTCCATCTTATCCATAGCCCTCATGATTTTATAAACTTTGGTGAGGTCACCCTCATTTTCCTGTGTTCCGAGGATTAAAGAACCAGTGTGGCCAACTTCTCCCTGTAACTCCAGTCCTCTCGTCCAGGTGGCATCCATGTAAATCTCTTCTGCGCCCTCTCCAGCTTGACAATGCCTTTCCTACGAGAGTGCGACCAAAACTGTACAAAGTGCTCCGATTCTGGCGTCCCCAGCGACTTATGTAATTGAGACATAACGTCCCTACTTCAAGATTCACTGGCCTGACTGATAAAGAAAGGCCAGCATGCTGAAGGTCTTCTTCACCACCCTCTCGACTCGTGCAGCTGCTGTCGGTATTCTGTGCAGCTGGACTCTTGGGTCCCTCTGTTCCCCAACATTTGTCAGTGGCCTGCCATTTACTTTATTGGTCCTAGCCTGGTTAGAACATCTAAATGTATAAAACAAGAACGGTCAGGATGGGGAACAGTTTCTTCCTTCAGACCATTAGGCTTCTGAACTTCCTGCTGCATTGTATTCGAAGTGTTACCAGTCCTGTGCCTTATAATATTTAATTTATGCACTTTATGTGTACTTTACCTGTAGATTTTAGACTTACTTTTCTTATTTATTGTGTGTTATGTGTACAGAATACAGCCTGGTCTGGAGAAACATTGTCTCATTTGACAGTATACTCATATATAGTTAAATGTCAATAAACTTGATTTGACTTGTCTTGAAATATATCATCTCACACTTGTGTAAGTTGAAGTCCATTTGCCCTATCTCAGCCCATCTCCCTGACTGCTCAAGATCTCTTTGCAATGCATTGCATCCTGCTTCGCTGTCAAGAAGACGCCCTAAATTAGTATCATAAGCAAACTTGCTAATCCTATCATAAACATTCATATTCTAATCATTTACATAAATAGTGAATAACAGGTCCCAACTAATCACTTACATAAATAATGAATAACAGGTTCCAATACTGACACCTGGGGCATTGCACAACTCACAGTCCATCCCACAACTCGTAGGTCTCCAGTTGGAGAAGTGAGTTTCACTCAGTACTTTCTGCTTCCTGTCAGCAAATTCTGAATCCACCTCGACAGCTCCCTCTGAATCCCGTGCGACCTGATCTTTGAGCTCAGTCTGTCACGTGGCACCTTGTGAGTGGCCTTACCTACAGTGTGGTTAGCGTAGTGGTTAGCACAATGCTTTACAATACCAGTGACCCAGGTTCAATTCCCGCTGCTGCCTGTAAGGAATTTGTGCGTTTACCCCGTGACCATGTGTATTTCCTCCAGGTGCTCTGGTTTCCTTCCACACTGGTTGGGAGATCAATTAGTCATTGTAAATTCTCTCTGGATTAGGCTCAGGTTAAATCAGGGAATTGCTGGGTGAAGGAGCTAGAATGGCCTATTCCACGCTGTATCTCAATAAATAAATAAAGTCCAAATAGACAATTTCCACTCACCTACTTTCATTTATACCCTAATTACCTTTTCAATTAACTTTCAAAGATATGACCTTCCATGCACAAAACCATGCTTACAATTGTTGATCAGGCATTGACTATCCAAGTGATGGCAGATCTTGTCCTTCTGAATTCCCTACAGCGTTTTGAGGTGCGAATATATGCGTGTTATAGTTGATACATGCAGAGCACGTAATGCAAACATGAATGTGAAGGTTGTTTTGCTACAGATACCACTAGACTAAAATTGCCCAGGCATCATCCCTGAAGAAGGTAGCAGAGTTTGTCATTGAAATGTCAGTTATAGTAGAGACCTGTAGCCAGCTAGAAGCTTGAGAAGAGTTTATTCACTGTTTTGCTTGCTTGTTTCTAGGATTTTTTTAATATGATGCCAGAAAATCTCAAGCAATTATCAGAAGCAAGTTTAAGATCATTGGCATATATCATGAAATTTGTTGTCTTTTTGGCAGCAGTACAATGCAATACATAGAAAAAGCTGTGAATTACAGTAAAAAATTGTGTGTGTGTGTTTATATTATACATACATGCACACATGTATATGCATTTTATATATATGTGTGTGTGTATATCTAAGGTTATGCTCAGAGCAAAGAGTAAGTAGCCTCATGCCATTTGCGTTCCCCCCTTGCGGCTGCAAAAACCCAATAAAAAGCGGCTAAATTGCAACCGCCTGAGAAACACAGAAGCAAGAGGTGAGTTTTGATGCATCCTAACTGAGAAACTAAGGGAGCTGGAACCTTGTCTGAGTTCAGAAAATACCATGGAACAACAATGGACCTATATCATCTCTAGCTCTATGAGGCAGCAGCCCAATCCACTGGCCATAAGAGCAGGAACCACCAAGATACCATCCACAACTTGCTTAAGGACATGCACAAAGCACACCAGGCAACTTTAGATAACCCTTCATCCATCAGCATCAGGCAGCATTGGCAGGCAGCTCAGAGGAAAGTGCAAAAGGCAATATGGGCCATACAAAATGAGTGGTGGACTGAAAAGGCACATGAAATCCAGTCCTTTGTCAATAATAATGACATGCATAATTTTCACAATGCTGTCAAAACCACCTACGGCCCAATAAATCGATGCGTTACTCCCCTGAAAACATAAGATGGCCAAACACTAATGAAGAATCAGAATACCATTCTGCTGAGGTGGGCTGAGCATTTTAACACCCTGCTTAATCAGGATTCTGACGCAGACCCCACCATCCTGGACGTACTGCCTGAACTTCCTCCTATCCATGACCTCAGTCTACCACCAACCTTCCAGGAGCTTTTGTCAGCTGTCCATTCCTTTAAGAACAACAAGTCCCCTGGCATTGACAATCTCCCTGCTGAGTTACTGAAGAACGAAGGGTACATGTGTTTGCCTACCCTCTACCAGTACATCACCAAGGCCTGGACTGATGAGAACATCCCACAGCAATGGAGAAATGCAAACATCGTTGTGATTTATAAGAACAAAGGTGACAAGGCCATCTGCGGCAATAGTAGGGGCATAATCACTCCTTTCTGTTGCTGGAAATGCTTCAGAGGCTCATCAGCAACATCACCGAGTCAATGCTGCCTGGATCGCAGTGTGGATTTAGGAAGAACAAGAGCATGATTGACATGATCTTCACAGCCCGGCAGCTTGAGGAAAAGTGCCGGGAGCAACATCAGGTCCTGTTAATGGTCTTTGTCGACCTCTCCAAAGCATTTGACGCTGTGCAAAGGGAGCTCTTATGGGATGTCCTCCTCAGGTTTGGCTGTCCCACAGGACAGGAGGATTTTTACAGAGAAAATACAGAGAGATCTGTACAGAGAAAGGTTGAACAAGTTAGGTCTTTATTCTTTGGAGCGTAGAAAGTTGAGGGGGGACTTGATAGAGGTATTTAAAATTATGAGGGGGATAGATAGAGTTGACGTGGATAGGCTTATTCCATTGAGAGTAGGGGAGATTCAAACAAGAAGACATGAGTTGAGAGTTAGGGGGCAAAAGTTTAGGGGTAACATGAGGGGGAACTTCTTTACTTAGAGAGTGGTAGCTGTGTGGAACGAGCTTCCAGTAGCAGTGGTAGAGGCAGGTTCGATTTTGTCATTTAAAAAAAAAATTGGATAGGTATATGGACAGGAAAGGAATGGAGGGTTATGGGCTGAGTGCAGGTAGGTGGGTCTAGGTGAGAGTAAGATTTCGGCACGGACTAGAAGGGCCGAGATGGCCTGTTTCCGTCCTGTAATTGTTATATGGTTATATGGTTTTGTTAACATCCTCCGCCAGTTCCACGATGGATGACTACTTGGGTGACTATAGGAGGACAAGAGTCCAAGCCCTCCCTTGTACGCACAGGGATGTGTGCTAGTGCCAGTGCTCTTTAACATCTTCCTCTTGTGTGTTACCAAGCTTCTCCACAACGAGATTGAGGACAGCAGCAGTGTGGCAGTGGACATCAGATTAGATGGCAACCTCTTTGACTTCAGGATGCTCCACGCAACCACCAAACTCCGTAGAGAAAAGGTCCTGGAGTTGCAGTATGCAGACGACTGTGTTTTTGTGGCCCATACTCAGGAGGATCTAGACAGAAGTGGTTTGCCAATGGAGTACCAGTGTCCCACCCACTCTACCTGCCTTCACTGTTAGTGATGAAAAGCTGTCAGTAGTGCCATCTTTCAAATATCTGGGGAGCATTCTCTCTGAGGATAGCGGCATTGACAACAACATCCAGAGCTGCATTAAACAGGCATCAGCTGCCTTTGGGAGACTTCGGCGTCGAGTCTTTCAGAACAGGACCCTTCATCCCTCCACAAAGGTTGCCGTATACCAAGCAGTCTGTGTCACCATGCTCCTTTATAGCTGTGAAGCTTGGGTAACCTACAGCCATCACATCAAGTCCTTGGAGCACTTCCACATAAGCTGCCTTCAGCGCATCCAGGGAATTACCTGTCGTAAGTGGGTGCCTCACACTGAAATACTAGTAAAGACCAACTGCAGAAGTATTGAGGCCATGATCACCCAGCGTCAGTTGCAGTGGCTGGGGCACGTGATGAGGATGCCCCCATGTCGGCTACCCCGCAGAGTGTTATACGGCCAGCTACTTCATGGTCAACGCTCAGCTGGAGGGCTGAAGAAGTGCTATAAGGATCAGATGAAGAATGCTTTAAGGAAGTGCAAGATCAGACCTGAGGACCTGGAGGATGTTGCTGCTGACAGTATCACTTGGCGACAGCTGTGTAGGGACGAGGTTTGTATTCTGGAGATGGAAAGAGCAACCAGAAGAGAGCCAGGAGAAATGCAGCCATGCTAACTATCACTACTACCACTACCACTTATACGTGTCCCACCTACAATAAAGCTTGTAGGTCCAGGATAGGACTGCATACTCATCAAAGATCTCACTGTTAAAGAAGTGGACGTTGTCATTGGAATTTGATGGACAACCGAAGAAGAAGAATCAAAGGTTTTTGAAAAGCACAAGTCAGGAGAAGGATACAAGAACATTTCCAAGTCACTGAATATCCCTTGGAGTACAGTTAAGTCAATCATCAAGAAATGGAAAGAATATGGCACAGCTGTAAAACTGCCTAGAATAGGCTGTCCTCAAAAACTGAGTGACCGTGTAAGAAAGGGGCTATTGAGGCAGGCCACCAAGAGACCTATGACAACTCTGGAGGAGTTAAAAGCTTCATTGGCTGAAATGGGAGAGATTGCACATGTAACAACCATTTTGCCTGGGTGCTTCACCAGTCACAGCTTTATGGAAGAGAGGCAAAGAGAAAACCACTGTTGAAAAAAAACTCATGAAATCTTGGCTAAAGTTTGCCTGAAGGCATCTAGACAGTCTGAATGAGCTGGAAGAAGGTTCTATGGTCAGATGAAACCAAGATTGAGCTTTTTTAGTCATCAGACTAAAAGCTATGCAGATCATCAAAAACACAGCATCCCTACCGTGAAGCATGGTGGTGACTGCATCATGCTGTGGGGATGCTTCACTGTAGCAGGCCCTGGAAGGCTTGTGAAGATGGAGGGTAAAATGAATGCAGCAATATACAGAGAAATCTTGGAGGAAACCTGCTGCAGTCTGCAAGAGAGCTGTGACTTGGGAGAAGATTTGTTTTCCAGCAAGAAAATGACCCCAAGCGTAAAGCCAAAGCTACACAGAAATGGCTTAAAACCAACAAAGTTAATGTCCTGGAGTGGCCAAGTCAGAGTCCAGACCTCAATTCAATTGAGAATTTGTGGATGTTCCCTCACAATTCCCATGCAATCTGGCAGAGCTTGAGCAATTTTGTAAAGAATGGGGGGAAATTGCAGTCACCAAATGTGCAAAGCTGATAGAGACCTATCTCAAGGCTGTAACTGCTGCCAAAGGTGCATCTGCTAAATACTGACTTGAAGAAGGTGAATACTTATGCAATCAATTATTTTGTGTTTTATATTTGTACTTAATTTAGATCACTTTGTAAATGTCAAAGTGAAAATAGATGTGAAAGTCTTTTTCTGTTGATCAGTGTCAAAAAGGCCAAAGAGGAAATGGATGAGGTCCTCCATGACTGCTTTGAATCGGTGGACTGGTTAGTATTCAGAACTCGGCAGCTAACCTCGATGAGTATGCCTAAGCTGTCGTGGACTTTATCTGGAAATGCACAGAGGACTGTGCGTCTTGCAATACGATCTGGGTAATCCCTAACCAGAAACCTTGGATGAATTATGAGGTCCAGTCCCTTTTGAAGTCTAGAGCTGTGGCTTTTAGGCCCAGGGATACCAGTCGCTACATGGAATCCAGGCGTGAACTCCGGAAACCCATTAAGGGCACCAAGAGGCAATATCGGGCCAAGTTGGAAGCCCAGGCTATCCAGAGGGATGCCAGTTGACTATGGCAGGGTCTAAATGAGATCACTAGGGCCAAAAAAAGGCTGGGAAAATCAATAACTGTAGCACTTCTCTTCCTGACGAACTTAATGTATTCTATGCAAGATTCGAACAGAAGAGGAGCATCCCGCCCCCTCTGGATGAACCGGACCTGGTGGCATCAAGATTCATCATCACCGAGGAAGACGTTAGAAGAGCCTTCCTGAAGATAAATCCAAGGAAAGCGACGGGCCCAGATGGCGTCCCGGGGACGGGTTCTCCGGGCCTGTGCAAGCGAGCTAGCTGGAGTGTTTGCTGACATCTTCAGCTGCTCCCTGCTTCAGTCTTAAGATCCCCTCGTGTTTTAAGAAGGCAACAATAATCCCGGTGCCGAAGAAAAGCAAGGTGGCATGCCTGAATGACTACCGACCTGTGGCTCTAACATCAATTGCTATGAAGTGCTTCGAGTGATTGGTTATGGCACACATCAACCATAACCTACCGGTCAAACTGGACGCTTTACAATTCGCCTACGGGAGCAATAGGTCAACGGCAGATGCCATCTTCCTGGCACTACATTCCTCCCTCTGCTTTTAATACCATCATTCCAAATAAACTGATTCCTAAGCTCCGGAACCTGGGTCTTAGCACTCAGATCTGCAGCGGGATCTTCAACTTCCTCACAGACAGGACCCAGGCTGTAAAAATAGGGGACAAGCTCTCCTCTCCAATCAGCCTGAGCACTGGTGCCCCACATGGCTGTGTACTCAGCCCCCTGCTGTACTCACTGTACACCCATGATTGTGTAGCCAAGTTTCCATCTAACTCAATATATAAGTTTGCTGATGACACCACAATTGTAGGCCGTATCTTGGGTAATGATGGAGTCTGAGTACAGAGAGGAAATTAAGCACCTGGTGGCATGGTGCAAAGACAATAACCTATCCCTCATCGTCAGCAAGAGGAAGGAATTTGTTGTTGACTTCAAAAGGAGTAGCGGACCGCATGACCCCATCTACATCGGTGGTGCGCAGGTGGAACAGGTCAAAAGCTTTTAAGTTCCTTGGGGTGAATATCACAAATGACCTGACTTGGTCTAACCAAGCAGAGTCCACTGCCAAGAAGGCCCACCAGCGCCTTTACTTCCTGAGAAAGCTGAAGAAATTCGGCCTGTCCCCTGAAACC
Source organism: Hemitrygon akajei (assembly GCF_048418815.1). NCBI lineage: Eukaryota > Metazoa > Chordata > Chondrichthyes > Myliobatiformes > Dasyatidae > Hemitrygon > Hemitrygon akajei. The sequence goes on along the minus strand of NC_133147.1, from coordinate 15,319,688 downwards.
CTCACTAATTTTTATAGGTGCACCGTAGAAAGCATTCTTCTAGGGTGCATCACATCCTGGTATGGAAGTTGTCCTGTCCAAGACCGGAAGAAGCTGAAGAAGATCGTGAACATAGCCCAGCACATCACACAAACCAATCTTCCATCCTTGGACTCACTTTACACCGCATGCTGTCGGAGCAGTGCTACCAGGATTATCAAGGACACGACCCACCCAGCCAACACACTTTTTGTCCCACTTTCCTCCGGGAGAAGGTTCAGGAGCATGAAGATTCGTATGGCTAGATTTGGGAACAGCTTCTTTCCAACTGTGATAAGACTGCTGTGTGGATCCTGACCCAGATCTGGGCCGTACCTTCCAAATATCCGGACCTGACTTGCACTACCTTACTTTCCCTTTTCTATTTTCTAATTATGATTTATAATTTAAATTTTTATTATATTTAATTTGATTTGTACTTCAGGGAGCGCGAAGCGCAGAATCAAATATGGCTGTGATGATTGTACGCTCTAGTATCAATTGTTTGGTGACAATAAAGTAAAGTTAAATCTGCTGTGATTCAATGTTGTAAAACAATAAAACATGAAAACTTTCAAGAGTGTGGGTGGGTGAATACTTTTCATAGGTTTTATATATATATAGTGCAAGTATCAAAAAAAAAGTTAGTTTCATTCAGAAATCAGGTGGCAGAGGGGAAGAAGCTGTTCCTGAATTGTTGAGTGTGTGCCTTCAGGCTCCTGTACCTCCGTCCTGATGAGAGGATGACATGCCCTGGATGATGGGGGTCCTTAATGATGGATGCCACTTATGTGGAAGTCAAATCCGGATAAAGTCACTCAGAGACCGTATAAGTACAAACTCTTTATTCAAAGCCTCAGGGGCACTTCAGTTAGTCTCTCACACAGGAACAGTCTGTGACCAACTAACTGGCAGTTCCCCTTACAGAAAGAATATAGTCGTTCAGATACCCCCACACAAGACAGACTGGAGCCAGACTTATCTATGTGCGTGACAGTACCGAGAGACAAATTACAGAATAGGCATAATGGCTCATGTGTACAGCAGTCTTATTTATGTGCATGATTGCACAAAGAGACAGGGATCTCGAAACACTAACTCCAAGAAGAAATATGGCTTAGCACATCTGTTGATCGTCAGCCGTTTCTTTCAGAAAACAGGTTGCTATTGTTTAACTGACCATGTTAACCCTTTACATACTTAATCACTTGAAGATTTCTACAGAGTATACTACCAAATTTCCATCAATTCAGGAAGGATTTTGCTTCTTTACCAATTCACCATCAAAACAATTTTGTTTTTGCAATTTCTAGATGATAGTCTGATTTCTGACAATGGTCAATGTTGATTTTATGAATAGATACTTGTTTGAAAACTGTGCCCATCCTGTAAATATACAGATATACGTGAACCTCACCTCCCCCAATATTATGGAAGGGGGCGTGGGATTGAGTTCCTAGAAAATTGTCCACATTACAGTTTTCCATTACACTCCATAAGATATGTCATCATTCATGCGTCACGAACACAAGTTGAAAACATGAAGCAGCACACACAGCGTGCTGAAGGAACACAGCAGATCAAGCAGCATCTATGAAAAAGAGTAAACAGTCAACGTTTCAGGCTGAGACCTTCCTTCAGAACTGCTAAGGAAAGGGGGAAGATACCAGAATAAAAAGGTGGGGGGGAGGAATGGAGGCTAGCTGGAAGTTTAATAGGTGAAACCTGATGGGTAGGAAAGATCAATGGCTAGGTAGGAAGGAATCTGATAGGAGAGGAGAGTAGACCACAGGAGAAGGCGAAGGAGGAGTGGACCCAGGGGCAAGTAATAAGCAGGTGAGAAGAAGTAAAAGTCAGAGTGGGGAAGTGGTGGAGGGGGGCAGATTTGTTTGCATCAGTTTGGAGGGTATCCACTTAGAATATAGATGTTTCTTCTCCACCCCGAGGGTGGCATCATTTTGACACATAGACCAACAGGTCAGAATAGGAATGGGAATTAAAATGTTTGGCAACCAGGAAGTCCCACTTGTGGTAGATGGTGCAAAGGTGCTCGACATAGCAGTCACTCAATTTACGACAGGTCTCACTAATGTAGAAGAGGCTGCATCGGGAGCACCGGACTCAGTAGACAACCGTGTCGCCTCAGCTGAAAGGACTGTTTGGGGACCTGAATGGAGGAGAGGGAGGAGGTGTATGGGCGGGTGTTTACCAAGAGTCAGAGGAAAAAGAAAATGAACTTTGTTTATTTACATTTTTACACATATACAGTATTATGTAAGAAATTTTAGTCCTCATCTGAAATTTTTGATTTATGAATTTTGTAAAGGCAGATTTTCCTCAGCCAAATGGCTGAACGTGGGTGTAATGAGTAGAATACGAATTAGGGAAAAATAAATTGCTTTTGGAAAAAAAACCTGTGTTTTGTATTCCAAATCTCAGAAGCTTGGTCCAAACAATGAATGAAATTGTTTACCGGTTTGAATATTGTTCTGTTGTAATGAAATGTTTTCTCCATTAATTCCATTTTCTTTTCTGGTATGAAGAACCTTTTCACAAATTCCACTCTCTCTTGTGTTTGTGTTTATCTGGTAAAGTTGAATGCTTCAACACAACATCATGTTGACATCATTTTGGTTGATTTCGTATGTAAAGAAATTCCTCCTCATCTCCGTTCTAAAAGGATGAGCCTCAGAGGGGCGACCTTTTAGTATGAAACTGAGGAGGAGCTTCTTTAGCCAGAGAGTGGAGAATCTATGGCATTTGTGGCCTTTTGCGGCTGTGAAGGCCAGGTCATTGGGTATATTTAAGGTAGAGGTAGCTAGCTAGATTCTTGAGTTAGACAAGTCGTGAAGGGATATGAGGAGAAGGCAGGAGATTGGGGCTGAGAGGGAACATGGATGAAATGGTGGAGCAGACTCGATGGGCCAAATGGCTTAATTTGTTCCTATATCTTATGGTATAAATTTCTTCTTTCAAGGTGGCCCGGGTTGCTTTTTTTCTCAATTAGCAATTTCTTTAATGTTGTATCCATAAATTATTTATAAATAATTTACAGAAACATCAGTAGTGAATGAAGGCTTTATATTCTTACAGGTTAAGCAAATTGAAAAGCGGGACTCTGTTCTAACATCAAAACAACAAATTGAAAGGCTTACGAGACCTGGATCTACCTACATCAACCTAAATCCATTTGAAGTAAGTCGATTTAAAAATTTTGTAGATACTGTTCTGATGTTTGACATATACCTGAGCCATAGTGACCTATTTCACTACATCAATAAAGGCCAGTTTTTCCTTGCTTCAAGCTGTCTGCAATCAAACGTATAGACGTAGACCTGTGTTCCCTTAGTCCCAAAGATTGTTTTCCCTCTTGGGTTCTGTCTATGCTGAATCATTTTCCTCACAACCTCCTATTGAACAGCACTCAGGGGAGCTGACAACCCCCCCCCCCCCCCCCTTTCTACCTTCTTTTGGCCTGCGCTGGCATCAACCCACTTGAAGCAGAGGGTCCATTTGGGAATCTATGAACTTTAGTCTCAGTTGTTTCAAAGAGCTTCCTTCCATAAATTTTTCATGTGTTCCAAGTTTTGCTATGGAATTTCTGACATGTATTCACCATTGGTGTCATGTGACCTTTGACTTAATAAAAGTGTAGAATATGCCAACTCTTGATCCTGCCTTGTTGTTAAACATGATCATGTCTTCTGTCTTCACTAACCATATTTCTTAATTATGTAATGTCTAAAAGCCCTCGATCTTTGTCTTGAACATGCACATCCTCTGGGATCCATGTTCTAGATTTTTCAGCTAAGAAACACGTTCTAGCATCAACCCCTTCAAGTCCTTAAACAATTTTTTGACTTGTCGGCAAGCTTCTCTCATTTTTCCAATTCTCAAAGACTACTTGTTCTTCACAAGATCGCCTTCCTATCAGTTTGATGAAAAGTTGTACACTCACAATATGTCAGGGACTCCCAACCTTTTTTTTTTATCCTATGGAGCCTTACTGTTAACCAAGGGACCTGTGGACCCCAGGTTGGGAACTCCTGCACAAAGTCAACTATGTCTTTGTCAGGTGTAGGGGTGAGTATGTTGCATAGTAACAACTGGACCCTTTTTTATTGCAGGAAGACATTTTTTTTCACTCTTGTACTCCAACTTGTGGTAATAAAGGCTAACTCCATTTGCCCTTTTAATTTCTTGTACTGTATGAACTATAAGCATCTTTAACTAATTAAGAAAATTCTCTGCCTTTCCTTTCTTCCTATCAAAGTAAATAACATAAAATTTATCCATATTATGAGTATTTCTTATTTTCTTGCCCTGTTATTTTAATTGATTGATAGCCTTTTGTTATCCTCTTGCAGTCTACTTTCAGCTTCTGTTTCTATCTTTTTATATTTTAATCTTGTTATGTGTTTTTGGTAACTCCATTTTACAAAATTGCTACTTTGTGCAATTTTGATCAGAGTGAACTGTGTCTGTGGCCTGCAGTTAATGAACGACACAGCACTAAATTGAACTGATCTAAATGGAACATTCCTAGATTGTTTCAATGACTCTGGTTTGATGTTTAATACTCTGTGTGTTATTTGATCGTTTTTTGCCTTTTACATGATTTGTTGGGTGTTTAATGTTTTCCTTGAACAGGTTCCATGGTGTTTCTTTGTTTCAGATGAGGGAAATGTGTAAAAACAATAGGGTTGTTGTCATGGGGGATTTAAACTTCCCTAATATAAACTGGGGCCATCTTAGTGCAAGGGGTTTAGATGGGGGAGAATTTGTTGAGTATATCCAGGAAGGTTTCTTAAATCAATCCGTAGACGGTCCAATGTGAGGAGGGACCTCATTGGACCTGGTGCTGGGTTATGAGCCTAGCTTGGTGACTGACCTTTCAGTGGGCGTGCAGTTGGGGAACAGTGACCACAACTCCTGAACTTTCAGGATAGCAATAGATAAGGATGGGTATGGTCCTTGTGGGAGAGTTTTAAATTGGAGTAAGGCAAATTATAAGGGCATTATGCAGAATCATTAATTGTGAACATCTTTTCTCTGACAAGTCCACATCAGACATGTGGAGGGTGTTTACAGATCAATTGCACAGAGTACAGGAAAGGTATGCTCCTGTTAGTAGGAAAGAAGGGGATGGAAAGGTAATAGAACCTTGGACATCCAGAGAGGCGATTAATTTAGTCAAAAAGGAAAAGTATGTTAAGATTCGGAAGTTAGAATCAAACGGAGCACATGAGTATGAAGAAGACAGAAAAGAACTAAAGAAGGGAATTAGGAAAGCCAGAAGGGGCCATGAGAAGTCCTTGGCGAGTGGGATTAAGGTGAATCCAAGGCATTCTATACATTCATCAAGAGCAAGAGGATCACTAGGGAGAGGGTGGGACCTCTCAAGGAAAAAGGGGGGAGCATTTGCTTGGTTGTGGAGAATGTGAGTGAGGTACTTAATGAGTATTTTGCTTCAGTATTTACCAAGGAAAACAATATGGAGGACCAGGAGATCATTGCTGTGTGTATAAATATATTAAGGTGTTTATAGAGGTCAAAGAGGAGGAAGTGTTGGGCCTTTTAAAGAGTACTAAGGTGCATATCTCCCCAGGGCCTGATGGGATTCAACTCAGGTTATTGAAGGAGGCAAGAGACAAGATTGCTGGGGCCTTGACCAGTATCTTTGCGTCCTCTTTAGCCACAGGTGAGGTCCTGGAGGACTGGCAAGCGGCTAATGTTGTACCTCTATTTAAGAAGGGAACAAGGGAAAATCCTGGAAACTATAGACCGGTGAGTTTCACATCAGTTGTAGGGAAATTAAAACCTTAGAACATTACAGCACAGAAACAGGCCTTTTGGCCCTCCTTGGCTGTGCCACACGAGAATTCACAGGAGAATTTTTCTGCCTAGTCCCACTGATCTGCTCCTAGAGAAAATTCTTAGGGGTAGGATATATGAGCATTTGGAAACCCATGGCCTAATTAGGGAGAGTCAGCATGACTTTGTGCAGTGCAGGTTGAGTCTTACTAACTTGACTGAATTTTTTGACACAGTGACGAGAGAAATAGATGAGGGTTGGACAGTGGGTGTAGTCTGCATGGATTTTAGTAAGGTATTTGACAAAGTCCCTCATGGAAGGCTTATCTGGAAGATTAAGATGCATGGGGTCAACAGTTCTTTGGCTGTTTGGAGTCACAACTGGCTTGTGCATTTAAGAGGGTAGTGGTTGAAGGGACTTATTCAAGCTGGAGGTCTGTAATTAGTGGAGTTCCACAGGGATCTGTGCTGGGACCTCTGCTGTTGCAATGTATATACCTGACCTGGATGAAAATGTAAGTTTGCAGATGATACCAAGATTGGTGGAGTTGTTTATCATGCGGGAGACCGGCAAAGAATAGAGTGCAATATAGATCAGTTGCAGATATGGGCAGAGAAATGGCAGATGGAGTTTAACCCAGATAAATGTGAGGTAATGCACCTCGGTAGGGCAAATGCAAGGAGACAGCACTGTGTTAAGGGCAAGATCCTTAACAGTGTTGCTGAGCAGAGAAAACTTTGGATCCAAGTTCATAGCTGCTTAAAAGTGGCTACATAGGTCATAAGGTGATTAAGAAGGTTTAGGGAATGCTTGCTTTTATTAGTCGAGGCATCAAGTTCAGAAGTCAAGAGCTTATGTTGCAACTTCATAAAACTCCCTGGTTAGGCCATATCTGGAGTATTGCACACAGTTCTGGTCACCCACTATTGAGGTTTTGGAGAGGATGCTGCCTGGTATAGAGGGCATGTGCTATCACAGGAGAATAGATAAACAGGTTGTTTTCTCTGGAGTGGTGGAGGCTGAGGAGAGATCTGATCGAGATTTGTAAGATTATGAGAAGCACAGATAGAGTAGACAGCGAGTATTGTTTAATACCAGAGGGCATGCATCGAAGGTAAGGGGGGTATGATCAAGGGGGATGTGAGGGGTAAGTTTTTTACTTAGAGAGTGGTGGATACCTGGTATGGTGGTAGAGGCAAATACATTTGAGGCTTTTAAGAGGTGTTTAGATTGGCACATAAATCTGAGGAAAACGGAGGGATATGGACATTATGTAAGTAGGAGAGATTAGAGGGGGTATTTTTGATATTTTTTTAATTTTTAGCTGGTTTGAAACAACATTGTGGGCTGAATGGCCTGTTTCTATGTGTCCTCTTCTATGTTCTCTGTGGCTGTCTATGGGAAGGTGAATCTTGGTTGTATTCTGCTTATGTACTTTGACAGTAAATATACTTTGACTTTTTTTTTAACCAACAGCAAACTTAGTAAATTATTGCACCTGTTCACTCATCTAAACCTTTGACCTTAGCTGTAGTTCTGGCTGAAATCGAAGTACTGATTGCACTGATTAGACTGCATCCATCTTGAAATGGATCCTCTAGCATCTACCCTTTGTTAATCAATCCTCAGCAAATACACTCAATATGTTCTAACTATCGGCTGCACTACAGCAATCAGTGAGACTCCTTAGACAACACTTTCCAATTCAACAACCTCCAGCACTGGGGTTCCCAACCTGGAGCCCACAGACCCCTTGCTTAATGGTAGGGGTCCAGGTCATAAAAAATGGTTAGGAACACCTTGTCGGATCTCTGTTTATTTTCTGATCCCTGGGGTTCTTCAGGAATAACGCACAATCTTAATTCCAAGATTTCAGTTTATTTTCAGAGTACAGAGAAAGATACAAATACTAAGTAAACTAAATAGAGAGCTGAGAAACGATGCTGAGTGGTGTATAGACAAAGGAATAAAGATGGAGCTTCTGAAAAAGCTATCACTTTTATAAATAAGATGAGAGAAATTCATTTGATTGTGATAAATTACTTAATTGGCTACATAATTAAAACAATTACATCACGTGGGTAATGCACTGTGCTGATACATAGCCAACGAAAAATGAGAAAGGTGATCAACTGTTAGGTTAGCTGCTATACCGCTTTCTGCCAGTGAGTGTGAAAAATAAATGAGTTTTTTAAAAAGTACAAATCTTATATAAAAAGTATGAATTTAAAAAAAGACAATACTTGGAGTATTGTCAACAGTTTTGAGCCCCATATCTCCAAAAAGATGTGCTCTCATTGGAGAGAATCCAGAGGAGGTTCACGAGAATGATTCTGGGAATGAAGGGGTTAACATTTGGCAGCTTTGGGCCTGTACTCACTGGAATTTAGAATACGGGTGGGTGATCTCATTGAAACCTGCTGAATGTTGAAAGGTCTCAATAAGATTAATGTGAAGAGGATGTTTCCTTTGGTGAAGGTATCCAGAACTAGAGGGCACAGCCACAACATTGAGGGGGCAACCCTTTAAAGCAGAGGTAAGGAGGAATTTTTTTAGCCAGAGTGGAGTGAATATGTGTAATGCTGTGCCACAGACAGCTGTGGAGAGCAAGACCATAGGTATATTTAAAGCGAAAATTGATAGTTTCCTGATAGGTCAGGGCATCAAAGGTTATGGTGAGAAGGCAGGTGTATGGGGTTGAGTGAGATCTGGGATCAGCCATGATGGAATGGCAGAGCAGACTCGATGAGCTGAATGGCCTAATTCTGCTCCTATGTCTTATGGTTTCCAACACCTTACTCTAGCAGCTAGAAGTACTGTATAAGGGAGCAAAACCATGAGAATACCTCCAACTTGAAATTCCCGTCCTAGTCACACACTATCATGACATGGAAATATATCACCAGTCCTTCACCGTCGTTGGGTCAAAATCCTGGGCACTCCTTCCTCAACATCATTGTGGGTAAACCCACACCTCAAAGGCTTCAGCGGCTCACCACCACCTTCTTGTGGGATGGACAATTAAATGCTGGGTCACCCTGCAAAGCCACATCCTTTCAATGAGGAAAAAATAGTTGATGTCATTATCATACTTAACCCTTCTATGAGCCAAGGCAATGGAGAGCACTTCAGTTTGCAACTTATTTTCTTCTTGTACAAAATAGATACAAGAAAGAAAACCTGGTACTGCTTATTCACACGGCTGAAATATGATATTCATGTCTGCAGTTTTTGTTTAGGTCAATACCTAATTTTATTTTACCAAGAATTTGCTGCAGTAAATTAGTCAATTTCTAATTTTACTGGTGTACTCAATTTGGATTCTTAAATACTTCCTAAAATTGAATGTTTTTGGGAATGTGTGTACTGTTGTTTTGTGTAAAACATGAAATATTCTCCAATATTATCATGTATCATAACAAATGTATCAAGTCTTGCCTGACAAGCAACTTGGATTCGCTCCAATTTAAGTGCAATCACAAAGAAAGAATGGCAACAGACACCATTTCATTAGCTCTTCACTCAATGCTGGAACTTCTAGATAGCAAAGGATGCTCTTGATCGATTACAGCTCTGCATTCAGTGTCATCATCCCCTCAGAGTTAATCAGTAAGTTTCAAGACACTTGGCCTCAATACCTCCTTGTGTAATTGGATCCTCCATTTCCTCACTTGCAGACCCCAGTCATTTTGGATTGGTAGCAGCATCTCCTCTACAATCTTCATCAGCACAATGTTGTGTGTTTTGTCCCCTTTTGGACACTTTTAACTTGCACTGGACACTTATAACTTGTTTTTAACTGACATGTGGCTGTTGTGTTTTACTATTTATTGTTATGTTTATTATTTAGTGTTGCATTTGTTATGTTATGATTGCACTGCTCCTGGGAAACGCTGTCTCATTCTGCCCTGCAGAGCTGATGTACGGTTAGAATGACAATAAAGTTTTTGAATCTTGAATCTTTTCTACTCGCTTTACACTTTCAATCTCTCAGTCTTCCTTGACGCTTTAATTGGCAAGAAATGGAGTCGATCAAGGGCTTGCACCCCATCTCCAGGCTTCATGACCTTGAAGCTGTACATTTCTCAGTGAACACTCTCAGAGACGGCAAAGCCACAGATTGCTCAATTGGCTCAAAAACAAACAACCAAAATGTAGGTCACAGGGTCAAACAACCACATTTGAAATTAAAAAAGATGTGAAAGAAATAGTTTTCATGAACCGTCTGGAGGATGTCACACTTGGCCGTGTTGTTTGCTGGCACTGTCAGCAAGACCAAGGAGCTGATTATTGACTTCAGGAGGATGACACCAGAGGTCCCTGAGTCATTCCTCATCAGAGGATCAGAAGTGCAGAGGTTCAGTGTTATTATTTTGGAGGAGATGTCCTGGGCCCAGCATGCAAGTGCAATTATGGAGAAAGGACGGTAGCACCTCTACTTCCTTATTCGTCATGACATCTAAAACTTGGACAAACTTCTGAAGATGTGTAGTAGAGAGTATATTGATTGGCTGCATCACGGTCTGGTATGGAAACACCAATACCCTTGAACAAAAAATCCTACCAAGAGTAGTGGATATGGCTCAGTCCATCATGGATAAAGCCTTCCCCACCATTGAGCACATCTATGCGGAGTGTTGTTGCAGGAAGGCAGCATCCATCATCATGGATCCCCACCACCCAGGACATGTTCCCTTCTCACTGCTGCCAGCAGGAAGAGGTACAGGAGCTCAGGACTCATCCCACCAGATTTAGGAACAGTTATTATGCCTCAACCATCATGCTCTGAACCAAAGGGAATAACTTCACTCAACTTCAGTACCTCATCATTGAAATGCTCCCACAACCTCTGGACTCACTTTCAAGAACTCCTTCATCTCATGTTTTCCATTTATCGGTTATTTATTTCTTTTTGTATTTACATTTTGTTGTCTTTTACACACTGGTAAAACATCTAAGTTGGTGTGGTCTTCCATTGATTCTGTTATGGTTATTATTCTGTTATGGATTTATTGAGTATGGCCACAAGAAAATGAATCTCAAAGTACATATATCGTGACATATATGTACTTTGATAATATGTTTACTTTGAACTTTGAAATATTCATAGTTTGGGACTGCAAAGATTACCATTACACCCAGTAACTCAGCTCATTTCCACCAGTTTCATAAAGACATTTAAAATGCTAATACAGTGCAGAATGTAATTAACACTATCATTTGTCTTGCAGGTTTTGCAGGTAGACCCTGAAGCAACAGATGAAGAGCTGAAAAAGAGGTTCAGACAGGTAGAAACATCTGTTTGCCTTTCTAAAATCTAAGATAGCAACTGATCTTAGACACAGTCAACTCCAATTAAGCGTGAGAACAAAAATTGAAAATTCCAAAGATGTTATCATTTATATCCATAATGTTTTATCAAATCAATTTAGTTTTGCTTGAAAATTCTTGTTAAGTGAATACTTTTTCTGATGAAGTCCTATGTGTTTTACCTTGGTTAGGGACTAGGTTAGGTATAATGTGTTGCATAATATTTGTTTCAGCCAGCACTCCAAACTAGCTAATAGCAGTTTAAAGCTTCTCCGTTCACCACCTCCAATTTCTGTGGCCCAGTTGGTAAAAGGAGACCCTTAGTGAAGCAGGCTCCCTGCCCAGCATGGGCATCAACCGGGGCTTCAGCTCTCCCTTCAGAAGGTGCATGTGTGGGACCACCAAAGCAAATCAAAGTTGGGCTGAACGTTGGTATCCCTCTGTGGGTAGAACCACGTCTCAACGTCAAAGGCTCGCAGATGAAGACTAGTTATATGGGTAAGGTACACGGACTGCCGGTGACTCTGGAACCAGCATGAGTCAACACCTTCAGCAGAAAATTAGTTTTTAAGAACTTAGGAAACTGAAAACATACAGAAAATATGTAACTGTGAGACACCATCATTATTGTTTCATTTGTGGGAAGGCCAGTTATTCACTTAACAGGAATTGACATTACTAATGCCTATTGTAAGAAACAGTACTACTTTGAAAATTTCTACGATTTTATTAAATTTAAGAACTAATCACGTTGAAGCAGTTGGCAATGCTGTTTTGGTTTGATTCACTGGGGCCATATCATGCACAAGACATAGCATTTCCTTTACCAGCCTATGAAAATCTACACCTTCTTTTTCCCAAATTTTCTCCCCTCCTCAAGGTGCTGACTCATGCTGGGGTATGGTTCTCTAAACTATGTGTCCGGTTTCTCACCCAAGTGGCCATTCTTCAGCTGTGGTCCTAGACAGTGAGTATCGTTAGGCTACCATCACCCAGCATCCACAATGTATATGTGTTGATCACAGAACAGTGATCAGTAGCAAGAACTTTGCCTGATTTTTCTTTCTCTTAAACCTTCAGAGTCTCAACACACTTATGATCTCCTATAGTGCCATATTAAAATTGTAGCTAATTTGGTACGAGCAATGCTTCTAATACGGGACGTTCTGGTCTTGCTGTTCAGTATTTTACCAAGCAGGATCAATTCTGGGTTTAATAATTTACCTAGTATAATTTCTGACACCTTATTGTAAGTTAACATTAGTGCAACACTTTATGCTCTGTCAACATGCATTGTACTGTGCACAATGTAGATAACTTTGCAGTCCTTGCATATTTAGGATCGGGGTAAAATATTTTGGCCCTTAAGCAATTTCTGCCATTGACTTATATCATGGTTTTCTTGCAACCTAAATCCATATATTTATTATTATTCTAATCTCTTAACAATTCATTACTTTGAATGCTGTTAAGTAGATTTAAAATTAATAATTGGTTATGTGTCAATTTGTAACAAATTTCTATTATTTTCTGTATAGAAATGTTTCCTGATTTCATCCCTCAAAGTCCTGATCTAAATGCTTTTCCTGTGACCATCTGTATGTGTTTTAAAAAAAAAAAATCATTCCATTTACTTTTTAAAAGTTTCCCTCTATTACTTGAAAGAAAATCATCAAATCTCTTTCTTTCTTACTTACTGCCTGTTAAGCTGCTGGCGTTTAGGGCAGCTACGAAGGTCCTCCATCCCCACCTGTTCTTGGTCACACACAGATGTAGAAGGATTCTTTGTTGCTGTTTCCATAACAAATTTTTTTGACCAGTTAGCTTTGTTGGCCCTGAGCTGAACCCCTGAACCTTGAGGACTGGTGGACCACTTTTGGTCTGGCTTCTACCCTTTGACCTGTTTGGCATGGGTGACCCTACCAAGAAGCAAAACATGAAGCCCTGACTCCAGCCAACATAGCTCTCTGGGTCAATGAGGAACGTAAGAGTCTAAACCCCATGACAAGGTTGTGGTTCTTTTCGAGGCAAATCACTTTGATATCTTGTAACTTCAGGAGCACTTAATGAAAGTTTGTGTAATTCTATAATTTAATTCTTGGAAGTAATTCTAGTAAATCTATGATACAAGGTCAATGTATCTTTAGAGCAGAGGTTCCCAACCTTTTTCATGCCATCGACCCTACCATTAACATAAGTGTCTGTGGACAAGTCATAGAACTGAAACAGGCCCTTTGGCCCAGCTTGTCTGTGTTGTCCAAGGTGCCTTCATAAGCTAGTCCCATTCTCCTGCATTTGCTTCATGTTCTCTAAACCTCTGACAGGTCCTTCCATATCCCCACCACCCTCTGTATGGAAAAACATGTCTCTCAGGTCCCCTTTAAATCTTTCCCCTCTCATCTTAAACCCATGCCCTCTTGTTTTAAGCTCCTCTGCCGTGGGGGGGGGGGTGGGGGGGTAGGAACTACAGAGCATCCTCCCTACTGCTAATGTTTTTATACACCTCTATAAGATCTCAACCTCTCTTGCTCCAGGGAAAACATGTCCTTGTCTATCCAGCCTCTCTACCTATTTAACTAGAACTTTCCAAACCCATTAGTGTCTTTACGAACCTTCACTGCATCTTTTCCAACTTAAAAGGTACCATGGAAGAACTGGGCAGCTTGAGTATGTTGTACAGTACTGCCATCTATAATTCTAGCCTGTTTATTTATTTATATACAGCACAGAATAGGCCTTCAAAGCCAGTACCCCAATTTAATCCTAATCACTGGACAATTGATTAACCTACCAACCCGGTAGGTGTTTGGATTGTGGGAGGAAATCAGATCACCCAGAGGAAACCCATGCGATCACAGGGAGAATGTACAAACTCCTTGCAGGCAGTGCTGGGAATTGAACCCAGATCCCCTGTATTGTAAACCGTTGTGCTAACCACTGCGTTACCGTGCCGCCCCAAGTATAATGGCAAGTATAGAAGTAATGGAGCGAAAATTCATTGCAGTGTCTCTGGACTCTGCTCAGAGCTCACATCAGGTCCTTCTTATAGTATGGCAACTGTAATTGCACTATATTCCAGGTGTGGTCTCACCATGGTTTTGTACAGCCATAAATTGACCTCTCCACTCTTGGACTTGTTGCCCGATCTGATGGGGCAAGACTGTCATCTTCTTTCTTCACCACTTTGTGTAGCCGTTTTGCCTTTCCCAAGCTGTGGCACCCAGACCGCTTGTATTTTTTGGAGTCATCTCCATTAGGACACTCTAGAAGTGATCTAATGGGGATCTAAAATGGTGATATTTAACACTGCCTTTACAGTATATGAGTATCGTTTTGCCCTTAATCGGCAAGGTGGAGTTGAGTTTACCAAAGGAAGTGTAAGGTGTTTCTTTCCTCGGCTAGCCTGCAGATCACACTTGGGCAAAGTGTAGAACCTGCTTAGCCCTCAGTGTCACGTGAAGCCATTGGAGCAGGTGGTGGATGCTTCTGTGAGCAGTTGGTGCATATCACAAGTTATGCGACCACTGACTCCAGGCAGACAATCTCTTGTATTGATAATGGCTGGGATCACCCATCTTGTAAAGACACTGTCCAGAAGAAGGCAACGCAAACCACTTCTGTAGAGCAATCATGGTAAAAGACCTGGATCGCCCATGTCATAATGATGATGATGACTTGTCTTCATGACATACAGGATCCTTATTTCCTGCTAATTCTGCCACGTTTCTAAGCAGACCTGAACTAGGGTTTGTTTAGCAGGCTTAATTCAATGTGGGAAGTGGTTTGAAATCCTCAGATTTATAACGGTTGAAGCGTGGGAGGGAAAACAATGTTGTGTTCATCTTGAGGATACAGTAAGGGGCAATTTTAACATTTAAGCTTTGTCACTGAAAACTCTGGATAAAGAAAATTTGCATTAAGAATTTGAAAATAGAAAGATTTGAAAGCTGAAGGGCAGGAAGGAGAAACTGTTGAGTATTTTTAAGTGTAATGCAGTTCACGAATTGAGATGTGTATTCTGTCCCCATGTGGAAGTTGCTGTGCTGGTGAATACTTTTAATTTAAAGTTGCCATACCTTTAATGATCACATATCCTGAATAATGTTCTTCCTTATTCCAGCTCTCGATCTTAGTCCACCCAGACAAAAATCAGGATGATGCTGAACGAGCACAGAAGGCTTTTGAAGGTAAGGAAACTCAGTATGGACAGGAAAAAGACTGTCAGCAATAGTACAGTTTATCGTGGGTTTTTCTTGCATATGTGTGACATTAAAATGAACTTTGTCTCTCTCTCTCCCCACCCCCGGGGTAAACTTGATTAAATGTCACTTCAGACCATTAAGTAGAAACAGTGATCTGTTGGTCTGCCCCTTGACGTGGAAGAGTTGAAAGTTAAATTCTGTCCTGAGCCTTATAGGCTCATCAGGCCAGTGCTTATTCCGGTTTCTGTGACGTGAAGTGACTGAGAGTACGAGACTCCCCCCCCCCCCCCCCCCCCCCCCCCCCGGATAGGACGCCAGTCTTATCGCAAGGTTAACCCACAGCATTTTATCGCAAGGTTAACCCACAGCATTTTATCGCAAGGTTAACCCACAGCATTTTGCCAGTACCCATTTTTAGATAGGTGGACTGGAGCATTGTGTGGTTAAGTGCCTTGCTCAAGGACACAACACACTGCCTCGGCTGGGGCTCAAACTCATGACCTTCAGATCACTAGTCCAACGCCTTGACCACTTAGCCACGCGCCACACTCAATGTGATACCTTTCTGTCCTTTAATGAGAGAGAGGGAGAGGGAGAGGATGCCTGTGGCATGCCAAAGTACTAAGTTATGGACTACAGCTTCTGTTGGACTGCAGATCATGGGCTTGCTATTGCTAGGTGGGTTGTGGGCACTGACGCTCCCTGCTAGAACAAGTGGGGTGAGGTGGAGGGGGGAGAGTTGATGCTTTGCTGCTACTTGAGGGTCTAGGAGGGGCTTTGTGGTCCAAATGTTTTTCTGTCATTCATTCTTTGGGGTTTTCTTCTGCTTTGTGGATGTCTGTGAGGGATAAGATTTTCAGGTTGTGTACTGTATTCATTCTCTGATATTAAATGGAATCATTGCACCATTAGTTTGCTGTTCATTTGGATAAAAATATTTCAGTGAATTCCAGCGATCTAGTGCTTTACATTCAGACCATCCAACAACCTTTCGTGCAAGCACGCATTCATGCGTGGATGTTAGGTGAGAGTCTTATTTGACTTGTACATGACGCCCGCAGTTGAATGGCCAGAAATATCCTGGGTTGATTGATTTTTTTATTGATGTTGATTTGAGAGAGACGTAGTTGCTCAAGGCTTAGAAGATTACTCTTCTGTTCTAGTTGAGACACAATTGGCCTTTATTGCTTCTGGGCTCGAAGTTGGAAAAATAAACTGGGTGCCTGAAGGTTGTGAGATGATGATTTTTTTTTTGCCTGGAAGAATGTGAGTGGGTACATGTTTGCAGATGGAAAACAATTACTCATAGAAGTGTTTTGGTGTCAGGCACGGCAGCGCAGTCACTTTGCATCAATCACCAATGGTGTTCAACTGCTGCTCTCTGTAAGAGTTCGTATGTTCTCCCTATGACGCCTGGGTTTCCTCCCATATTCCAAAGATGTACTGTTAGGGTTAGCGAGCGTGGGCATGCTGTGTTACCGCCAGAAGCGTGGTGATCCTGCGAGTCCTCCTCAGCACAATCCTCGGACCGTGATGGCCTTTGACGCAAAATGGCGCATTTCCCGTATGTTTTGATGGACATGTGCCAAGTAAAGCTAATCTCTAACACAAGAAATTCTGCAGATGTTGGAACTCCAAAGCAACACACAAAATGCTGGAAGAACTCAGCAGGTCAGGCAGCTTCTGTGGAAATAAGTAAACAATTGACGTTTCGGGCCAAGACCCTTCTTCAGGACTGAGAAGGAAGGGGGAAGACATCAGAATAAAAAGGTGGAGGGAGGGGAAGGAGGATGGCTGGAAGGTGATAGGTGAAGCCAGGTAAGTTGGAAAGGTCAAAGGCTGGAGAAGAAGGAATCTGATAGGAGATGAGAGTGGACTGTTGGAAAAAGGGAAGGAAGAGGGGACCTAGGCAGAGTAATAAGTAGGTGAGGAGAGGAAAGAGGACTGAGTGAGGAATAAAAGATGAGGGGAGGGAAATTTTTTTTTTACCAGAAGGAGAAATTGATATTCATGCCATCAGGTTGAAAGCTAATCAAATGGAATATGAGGTGTTGCTCCTCCATCCTGAGGGTGACCTCATTTTGGCACACGAGGACGTCATGGATTGCCATATCGAAATACTAATCTTTTATCTGCAGCACAACACAGAATATTGTTCTAATTGGAGGTCAGCTAATTTGATAATGGTTTTATATAAAAATCTGGGAGCACCTCTGCATAGCTCTTCTTCATGTTGGTATTGCCTTTTTTCTCAAGCAAAGCCAGGGATTTTTTTTGGCTTGAGACTCAAATTGCAAGTCGTAAACTTGATTTATGTACGTTCTGAATTTAAATCCTGACATTTTGTTTTGCTATTCCGTAGCTGTCGACAAAGCGCATAAGATGTTAATGGAGCCAGAACAGAAGAAACGTGCTATTGATGTGATACAAGCAGCAAGGGAAACAATAGAACACAATGTAAGCTCTGATGTATTCTCTTGATTTAAACCTGAATGACAAATGTGATGGGTACATTTCTCGATGTCACAGAATCCTCTGATTGGAAAGCATATCTGGCAATTAAAGGATTTAGTCTTTATGTGCCCTTTACCATTGTACCCCCAAGCCCCTAATTTAATTATTTCCCCTCATCACCCCATATTTCATGTCTTTTTTTTACTTTACTGTAGGAGTCACTATTTTACGTATCTATTTTCTGTCTGTGTTGTATTTTGTGTTGCGTGTTTATTATGGGTAATCTGTCATATGGGTTGGGGCGTGATAGAAGCAAATATAGTTATGTATTCATGCTGTGTTCTAGCTAGTTTTAGTTTGGTTGAGAGGGAGTGAGCCGGGCGACTAATATTTTTTGCTGACCATTAATTTGGATGCTAAGATCGCTACATTGCAAATTCAAGATCTTTTGTCTTTGGTTTCGTTATAAAAGATTGAATGTACTTTTTCGGCTTGGAACGCAGTTATTTGGAAGCGCGTCACACAGTGTCAACCGCTATTGGGGCAGCACGGTAGCGCAGTGGTTAGCACAATTTACAGTACAGTCGACCCTGGTTCAATTCCCTCCGGTGTTTGTAAGGAGTTTGTATGTTCTCCCCATGATCGCAGGGGTTTCCTCTAGATGCTCCGGTTTTCTCCCATAGTCCAAAGACGTACTGTTTGGTAGGATAATTGGTGATTGTAAATTGTCCCATGATTAGGCTCGAGTTAAAATCAGAGGTTGCTGGGAACGTGGTTTGAAGGGCTGGAAGGGCCTATTCTGTGCTAGATCTCAATACATAAGTAAATTATGGTATTGTCATACTGACATAAACAAATTAACTTTAACTAACTTGAAAGTAATTTAAATTTCTTTCCTGTACAGTCACATGACTAAATGATAATTCGATGTATTAGTATTGATTAAATTAGTCACTTGTTTTTATTGGTACAGTACGCTGGCCCCTGCTAATTAATTCTCATCTTGCTTGAGCCCACTTAGATGTGATCAATGAGCATTCAATACGCTTACAGTTGGAACCGTGAAGCCTACTTTGTCAATTGTTGCAGGCTGAAGAGCTTGTTTGGCTGAAGCAAAGCATGTACCCCTTGATTAAACTAGCAAAAGTATACTGGAAATGGGCAAAAGTATACTGGAAATGAATGCAATTCATTTTGGAATTTGATTATTTCGAACAAAACTTTGATTTCTGTGATTTTGGTGGGCTGGGGAGTTCTGGACTCTGTGTCTTATTTTACTGATGTTTTATATGTGCTTGTTGTTTTGTGTGTGTGAGGTCGGTACGTTCCACTGGGGGCGGTGTGGTGTTACGACCAGGCTGTAGTTGGTGCTGCCTGCACCCCCTCCCCCCCCCCCCCCCCCCCGAGGTATTTGCGCAAATTTTGGGACTCTTATTGCGTGACTGTGATAACATTTGCGCTTGCTATCTTGTGTGTGCTTTGTGCTGTGTGTGACTGTTAGTACTGTGTTTTACACCTTGACCCCGGAGTAATGCGTCTCAATTGGCTGTATCTATGAGTATTTGTGTATGGTTGAGTGGCAATTAAACTTGAATTGAATTGAATTTCTGCCCTATTAAGTATGGTAAATTGTTCTTGCAATTTGACAGTGCCACAAGAAACTGCTACTCTGTATCATTGTATTCTCTGATCTAATTCTTCCAGTCCAGTTAAATAGTTCTTTATCTGATGGTTAGTTTTTCCACATTGTCAGTAAGTATGAACTAATTACAGAGCGTTTAGGAAAAAGTGAAATGAAAGGGTGGTTATTAGAACAAATTAACTTTTTGATTATGACATAGATTCAGAAACAGAATCTCTAAAAAGGAAAGTGTAAAATATGAAAGCAACAGAAAATCAACCTATTGCTTCATGCCAGCATGTTTCACTATTCACAGTGATCATCTTTGTCTTAATTACCAGTGATCAGATAATTCTTACAATAAATGCTAATTAAAATGGAATATAATGGTGCTTTATCAAATATTTGAGGGCAATGTGAAAAAGTTAGTGTATTTCATGCTGTTATTTGATTTTAAAATGTATATTAATCATAGAAATACAATTTACTTAATTGCCATGCAATTTAGATCAATTCCTCTACTTCCCTCTGGACTGTTTCAAGGTGCACATTGAGTCTGTACTCTTTCCTGTTATAAGCATGGGTGAGAGTATTTCCCAAGTTCAGTATGGAATCATTCTATGATGGTTACAATGAAATTAGATTAGATTATGAGGACACTCAGTCCTTGTTTATTGTCATTTAGTAATGCATGTATTAAGAAATGATGCAATGTTCCTCCAGTATGATATCACAGAAACACAAGACAGACCAAGACTAACTTACAAAAACCACATAATTATAACATATAGTTCCAACAGTGCAAAGCAATACTGTAATTTGATAAAGAGCAGACCATAGGCACGGTAAAAAAAAGTCTCAAAGTCCTCGATAGCCCATCATCTCACGCAGACGGTAGAAGGAAGAAAAACTCTTCCTGCCATGAGCCTCCAGCACCGCAAACTTGCCGATGCAGCACCCGACCACAGCCAACTCCGAGTCCGTTCGAAAACTTCGAGCCTCCGACCAGCCCTCCGACACCCAGCACCAAGCACCATCTCTGCCGAGCGCTTTGACCCCGGCCCCGGCTGCTAAGCAGCAGGCAAAGCCGAGGATTCGGGGCCTTCCTCCCCGGAGATTTTTCGATTGCACAGTAGCAGCGGCAGCGAAACAGGAATGTCAGAAGTTTCACCAGATGTTCCTCCGTGCTTCTCACGTCCGTCTCCCTCAAATCAGATTTGTACATGGCATCCTACTTGACAGATTACAGATATTCATCTTGGAGTGGCCGCTGTGCGCTGCCGTCGCGCCGCCATTTGCTCTAGATATTTGTGTTCACAGTGTGAATGCTAAGCTTTGAAATGTGTAGTCTAGCACCTTTGGACAAGCATCCCAAGCCCCATGGTATAGGGCAATAATCTGGATGCTATGGGTGTCAGAATCAGAATCAGGTTTAATATCAGCAGCATATGTTGTGAAATTTGTTAACCATGCGGCAGCAGTGCAATGCAATATATAACAGAGAAAAACCTGTGAAGTACAGTAAGTGTATGTATTGGATAGTTAAATAAGTCGTGCAAAAACAGAAAGTAGTGAGGTAGTGTTCATGGGTTCAATGTCCATTCAGAAATTGGGTGGCAGAGAGGAAGGAGAGGAGAAGGAAGAAGTTGTACCTGAATCATTGAGTGTGTGCCTTCAAGCTTCTGTACCTCCTTCCTGATGTAGCAATGAGATCAAGGGAGGACTTGGGTGACGGGGGTCAATGATGGATGATGCCTTTTTAAGGCATTGCTCCTTGCAGATGTCCTAGATTTTATGGAGTTGTCGATCCTGTGCAGTAGCACCCCCCCCCCCCCCCCATACCAGATAGTGACATAGCCAGTTAGGATGCTCTCCATTTTGTGTGTGTGTGTGTGTATATGCGTATGTGTTTATCTACATCCCTAAGAAATTAGCACAGTACTGTAGTACAGTCGGCCCTCCTTATCTGCGGATTCCGCATGCGTGGATTCAATCAACCACGGATCGGGAAAACCCGGAAGTTCTCTCTCCAGCACTCGTTGTTCGAGCATGTACGGTCTGTTTTTTCTTGTCATTATTCCCTAAACAATACAGTATAACAACTATTTACATAGCATTTACATTGTATTAGGTATTATAAGTAATCTAGAAATGACTTAAAAGTACAGGCAGTCCCCGGGTTATGAATGAGTTCTATTCCTGAGTCCATCTTTAAGTTGGATTTGAAGTCGGAACAGGTACATCTGGTATTACTTAGCGTCAGTTAGTCAAACATTTTTCTTAGTATATAGTACATATTTTACCTTTCTATGCATATAAAACACTTAAGAAATATACGTATTTCAATAATGAAACCACATACGTATTTCAATAATGAAACCACTGTGTTGCTTAGTAATAATTGTAGCTTTCATCAGGGCAGGGCCTTTCACATGCTCCATTAAAATTGTTCCGATTGTTGACCAACTGTAGCCTAACATTTTTTCAATGACCGTTGGCGTTTCGCCTCTTTCTGATCGCTTTATTACTTCCACCTTATTTCCAATCGTGATTGTGATTATTTTCGTGAACAGAAACACTGTGGATTCAGAGCTGCACCACCAGGTCCTAATGTCCATCGCACTGAGACAGGTTAAATAAGGGACGAGCATCTGTGTTTTTTGGTATCCGCGGGGGGTCTTGGAACCAATACCCGCGGATAAGGAGGGCCGACTGTAATTTTATTTATTGCACTGTACTGCTGAGCAAAAAAAAAAACAAATTTCATGACGTGTGAGTGATGATAAACCTGATTGTGATATGGGTCTCTATTGTGGACTGAGAGTGGGAAGGGGGCAGGGAGAGGGAATCATAATTGGGAAAAGGGGAAAGGGGGGGGAGAGAGTGGGAAGTACCAGAGAGACTTTCTGTAATGATCAATAAACCAGTTGTTTGGAGTCAAATGACCTTGCCTGGTGTCTCAGGGCCGGGTGTGTCTGCACCTGAGCCACCCCCCCCCCCCCCCCCGTCCCTGGCACTCCTTCTCTGCCACCTGTCCCACACACCCCTCCCCAGGGCGGTCCACCCTCACCATTCCCAACATCCTTTGTTTCCACCAGATGTACACACACTCTTGGCTCCACGTTGACAAATATGGTACTGTGCAAAAGTCTTGGGCATCCTAGCTATCCTGTATAAATGTGCTGAAGACTTTTGTACAGTTCTGTAGGTATGCAAACAACTTAAATACAGCCACTAGGGAATTACAATTTGGCAGATTCAATTATTTGAATTTTCCCTGTAAATGTTATTCATCTGGAATATCCTCTTTGGAATGTTGAAGGCTATCTGATGGATATGGATGACTTTATATTTCTTGGCCTGCTCTATCAAGGTGGTTATTGTGATCAAACTGCACATATTTTCTTATTTCCTATATTTTATTACTGATGTTCCTTTTCTGCATTTGAGGATTCATTATACAAGCCTTCTGCTTTGGATACATTGGACAACAAAGATTTTGCTTCTCGAATACTTCTGGGTGCTGATTTTAAAAATCACCAGGAAATTTCTCTTTCACACACCTTTTTGAAATCATCTACATTTGTTATTTCAATACATAATTCAATCAGAATAACTGATGTCAAGATTAAAGAAAGCATTTTTGTTAGTCCACAAATCTAACAGATTGTTAATGATAGGCAATTGGAAGAACTTGTAAAGGGAACAGAGAATTGGACGGAAGGTGTTCAAGGATGTTGAAATTTTTCTTAGATCAAGCAGCATCTACCTGTAGGAATAAAGAGTCGACATTTGGGGACGAGACCCTTCTCAGGGGTGGAAAGGAAGGGGGGAAGAGGCAGAACAAGAAGGTGGGGGAGTGGAAGGAGTTCAAGCTAGGTGAAGCCAAGTGAGGGGGCTTTGCATAGATGCTCTGGGATCCTCTGCCATCAGATTTCTGAATGGACATCGAAGCCACAAACTCTACCTCACTATGTTTTATTTCCATTTTTACACTACTTATCTAATTTAATATATATTTTAATTTTTTTTCTTTTATCATGCGTTGCATTGTACTGCTGCCACAAAGTTAACAAATTTCAGGACATATGCTGGTGATATTAAACCTGATCTTGATTCTGACTTGCTGAGCTCCTCCAGGATTTTGTGTGTATTACTCTGGATTTCCAGAATCTCTTGTGAAGTGCATCGAGGGAAGGTATTAGAACATACAAAGTAGTCTTTTTTTCCCTCTCCCAATAAATTAAGCTTAATGTTGTCATTGGGATAAACTGTTCTCCACAGCTACAAGTTTTTTTCCGTATAGGATAAGATTCATGGTACTATTTTGATATGTTGTTCTTAACAAATTACATTGGAGGACTGGAACTGTATTGATCTGTCTTTTGTGTTGTAAAATTTTGTCTTTTAAATTCTGCACTATATTCTGGCTGCCTCTCGAGTCTCCCCTGCCTTAATTTGGCTCGTTGTTAAGGGAGCAGAAATATTAAAGATGCTGTGATTTATTAAAAAATCTGCAAATAAAATCTATTAAAGTTCAGTTGAGCTCCTTTTGTGGTTTCGTTGAAGTGGTTTTGTAGAGAGAGGGATGAAATGATATCCAAATCATCTAGTTTAGAATTCAGTGCTTTTTGCCAGAGCAATATGGGGTGGAATTTCTTCGTGTTATCAGAAGCGGGTTTAGTATCACTGGCATATGTCGCGAAATTTGTTGTTATGCGCCAGTAGTCCAATCAATACATAATAAAAATTGTAAGTTGCGATAACTATATATTGAAAGAAGTTAAATTTTAAGTCGTGCAAAAAGCAAAGGTAGTGTTTATTCCTATTATGACTAACATGAACTATTGCATGTAACTATTTCCACTCGGGGCTCTGCTATAATGTGTATACCCCCCCCCCCCCCCCACAAAGTTATTTGAATGTGAAACTCATGCCAGATATTTGCTTTTCTGCTGTTTAATCTCATTAAAACTTTTTTAACTGGAGCTGACTTTTATGACACAGCAGTTCAGTAGTATCTATTTCACGGATATAACTTATCAGTGTCTCTCAATTTTTAATAAATTTTGTGACTCAATCCTTTTCAAGTTTTATCAGGGGTCAAACTTGCACACCATTTTTTAATCAATAGGAGATTAAAACAACAGATAAGAGAGAGTATATCATATTAGAATAAGGAGGAATTACTTTTTTTAAATGTCTCAGCACTGAGCAGGGGCTTTGGCTTGCAAATGCTGGGCTCCTGAATTGTCTGCAGTGATGATGATCAGAGATGAGAAATTTCTTTCAGCCAGAGAGTGGTGAATCTGTGGAATTCGTTGCCACAGACGGCTGTGGAGGCCACGTCATTGAATATATTTAAAGCAGAGGCTGATGGATTCTTGGTTAGTCAGGGCATGAAGTAATATGGGGAGAAGGCAGGAGATTGGGGCTGAGACGGAAAATGGATGAGCCACGATAATATGGTAGAGGGGACGATGGGCCGAATGGCCTAATTCTGCTCCTATATCCTATGGCCTTATGGACTGGCTTTGTGGCTGTGGACTCACTTAAGTGAACTTCAGTTCTGAATGTTATTTGCTTTTATTGTTTGTACAATTTGATTTTTTTTTCCTGTGCATTGGGCGTTTGCTCTTTTTTTATTGGGATCGATTGGGTTTCTTCGTTTTGTGGCTGCCTATAAGGAGACAAATCTCAAGGATGCATACAGTATACATTGATAATAAATGTACTATGAGCTTTGATTCCTCCAGTTGTAGAGCAATATCCCATTAGCCTTATTCTGCATTGTCTGAAGAATACCAGGTATAAGAGCAAAATAATTCAGGGGATTAGATCACAAACTACCTGAGCATGAGCAGCTGTACAATTAGTTCACTTTTCTTGCATGTCTAAAAACCCTGCTGATCACAGTCGTGAATAAACTCCTCTTTGCAGCTATCAAAGATGGCGAATTAGAAAATATACAGTCCTACAGGTCACAAATGTCCCTTTAGCTTGTTCCTAAGATGGCTGAGGTTTCCCAGCTACTAGCTTCTCCTGCCAGATGATGTCTTTGAATCTGAACTGCCAATCCTTCTCAGAGCTATTTATGAGGAGATAGTGGTCATAAGAGTGAGGGGGATAAAATGTTTTTTTTTGGTGAGGTCAGAGATCAAGGGAAAATAACTGTACACCTTGACCATGACTTTTATCATTTCTGTACTTAGGGACATTAAATTTGTAGCCAGCAATTCCCTGCTTTGTCACTAGATGGCTCTCTTGCACTCAGAAAAGGAAAGCAGTACCATTAACGAATCCCTCCTTTCATTCCTTTTCTCTAGTTATCTAAAGCAATTGTACAGCCTTCTAAATTGTTGCTCTTGATCCAAATATAGTTTTATTTCTGCTCATGAATTAGGATAGGTGTTAAATTTTTTGGGAAAAGAAATTTGGAACTTGGGTAGTGCCAGAGGTCCTTCATAATTTCCCTTTACTCTAAACAGGTCTCTGTCTGGAATATTGTCTATTTATTCATTTCCATAGATGCTGCCTGACCTGCTGAGTTCCTCCAGTATTTGTGTGTGTTGCTTTGGATTTCCAGCATCTGCGGACTTTCTCGTGTTTAAGTGTCTGTCTGTAGTTTTTTGTCACAAAATCTTCACTCAGTCAGAGCCATGGGGTGCATCTTTTTACAATTCTCATTGCGTCATGGTTGCACTTTAACAAGTCATGGTTCCTGTTGTTGAGTAGGATGATTAGATCTTCTTTTGCTAGCTCTGATGGCGATGCTCATCCAGCGGTTCATCTTGGATCTGAAATTCATATCCCCCACTTCTGGCTTCTTTCATTGTCAGAGCCTGCTGGAAGTTGGACCTTTAGCTCAGTGGTCTGGGTGCAAGTTGGGCATTTTGTTCAGTGGGTCAGTCTCCTGCCAAAGAGCCTTGTCACCTCAATATATGCTTTTAACTTCATCAAGGTTTGCATCTGTTTTTACTAGGTCTATTCTTCCCATTTGAAAGTGGTTCCATAATTATTTATAATTTAATTAAAAACACCATAATTAATGCGTGCACCGTTTTAACTCAGCAGTGAAATGATGTAACTGAGTGAGGAGGAAGGAAAGGAGCTTTTGTTGGTGTTTTTGTTTAGCTGCCGATGTGTTGTTGCTTTTGCTATTTTGCTGGACATTGTGGGCATGGCAATGACTGAATAGGTTAGGACTTTGTTCCTTGGAACGTAGAAGGCTGAGGGGAGATTTGATAGAGGTATACAGAATGAGGGGTAGAGATAAGGTAAATGCAAGCAGGCTTTTTCCACTGAGGTTGGGTGGGATTACAGCTGGAGGTCATGGGTTAAGTGAAAGGTGAAAAGTTTAAGAGGCACACGAGGGGAAACTTCTTCACTCAGAAGGTGGTGAGAGTGTGGAACGATCTGCCAGTGTAAGTGGTGCATACAAGCTCGATTTCAATGTTTTAGAGAAGTTTGGATAGGTACATGGATGGTAGGGCAGTGATTTGGGTGCAGGCGGATGGGAGTAGATGATTCGGCACAGAGTAGATGGGCCAAAGGACCTCTGTACTTTTCTATGACTCTGACTTGTAGGCCACCCCAGCACATCCTTGCGGTTGTGTTGGTTGTTAATGCAAATGTTGCATTTCACTGTATCTTTGGATGTACGTGTGATAAAATAAGTGAATCTGAATGGGAGTGGAAAATACATGTGAACCCCACTGTATTTTACTTATTAACAAACTTAATGGCTCTGAACACACACACACTCTCTCTCTCTCTCTCTCTCTCTCTCTCTCTCTCTATCTATATATATCTATATATCTCTGAGTGTGTGCCTTCAGGCTTCTGTACCTGTGATGGGGTTCCTTAATGATGGACGCCACCTTTTGGAGGCACCGCTCCTTGAAGATGTCTTAGATACTATGGAGGCCAGAGCCCATGATTAAAATGACTAATTTTACAACTCTCTGCAGCTTATTTCAATCCTGTTCAGTAGACCCCTGCCATACCAGACGGTGATACAGTCAGTCAATGCTTTTCACCGTACATCTGTAGAAATTTTCCAGTGTTTTAGGCGACCAACCAAATCTCAAACTCCTTTCTTTCTTTTCCAATATTTTTATTAATTTACATATAAGAATACAGAGTACAAGAAAAAAAAATCAATACATTATATTAAATCGCGTATAAAGACTCCTTACCCTGTATTCATACAGATTAATTAATTCATAGCATTGAAATATAGTAATTTTAGTATTTTAAAAAATCTAACCCACTACCAAGACCGAAGCTGATTAGTAGAGAAAAATAGGAAAGAAAATTATTAGTTATCATCTGTACTTTAACAGTAAATCAAAGGTTTTGAAAATAATTCAGAAAAAGTCCCCACAATGTTTGAAAGTCTTGACCAGATTCAGAAATTGAACATCAATCTTTAAATTTAAACATGACTTGACATCACATAACCATTGGGCTTGAGTAAGGGGGCCGCATCTTTCCATTTAAGCAAGAGCGTCCTTCTGGCCATAAGAGAAATAAAAGCCAAAATGTGCGTGTCAGATGACTCCAAGATAATATCCTTTCCTCCAACAGTACCAAATAAAGTGGTTAAAGGATTAGGCTTAAAGTTTACTTTGAAAAGTGTCAAGAAAGTTTGAAATACTTTTTTCCAATATTTTCCAAGACTCTGGCATGACCAAAACATATGAATGAGTGAAGCTTCTCCATTATTACATTTATCACAATACAGAGATATATCTAAATGTAACACTTACCCAACAGGCTGGTATATGTCTAGGGGAAAAAGAAATCCAGCCACACACCAACCCCGCCTCCCGTTCACGCAGGTGCTGTGAGAATCGAGTTTATGCCTCGCGCCCCCGCCGGCAGTATCAAACTCACAACAAATACCGGTATGACATACACTTTAAAGAGTTTACTAAAATTAAAAGAGTATTAGGCAGTACAATATATATATACACAAGAAAAAAACAAAAGGCGCCAACTTATCAAAGTTCAGTCAGTTTAGTGCACATCGGTGGAGCTCATCCAGCGAACCATTCGACTCCTAGGTGGTCGTCCTCCCGAAACTCCCACTTCGGACTCCCCGGTGGTCTCCCGAGCGCACGTCCTGCTTCCTCGGCGTCTCCCTCCGGACTCCTCAAGCCCGCGCAACCCCTCCCCCAAGGTCCCAGCCTCACAAAACACAATAACATTCCCCATTGATTAACAAGTGAATACAATTACCATATCAGCCATTCTAAAGTGAAACAACGGCGAGAGAAACTTTTAACAGACAAAGAAGCATTCCTACTCGTAACAAACCAAAGAAGCCCTTTTTAGTAACATACACAGGACATTGTACATAAATAAAAACGAGACAACTTATCCTTGGTCTTATGGGCCCTATGGACCACTTTAAATTGTAGGAGAGAGTGGCAGAGAGAGTGATGGGCACATAACGATGTTTTGTTTTACAATATTTTTATTCAGAAGAAAAAAAACAAGATTTACAGAGTGCAACACATAGATACATCTCAACATAACTTTTTTTTTCCTTTTCAAATCTTTTTATTAATTTTAAGAAAAACATAAGTGAAATATGAGTACAAAACATTTGAGAGTACACAATTAATAGTTTAAATAAACAATCAGATATGTAATATTCAATATATAAGGCCTCCCAAACTCATAGTATTAATATAAAGGAATTAAGAAAAAGAGAAAAAAGAAAAAAAAACCCCAAAACAAAAACTAAAAGAGAACTTAAAAAAAAAACTAATAAAAAAAAACTAACCAACATGGGCAATTGCATAATGTTAGATACATACAGTAGTGCCGATAACTCCGAACCTCCATCCACACAATTAAGGATAGTAACAATAAGGTTCAGGATCAGACCATTTAATTCATATGAAAATATTGAATAAATGGTCTCCAAGTTTCCTCAAATTTAACTGAAGAATCAAAAACCACACTTCTAATTTTTTCTAAACTCAAACAGGAAAGAGTTTGAGAACATAACTTGTGTACATTCATATATTGTGATAAAATTGATCAAAATGTTATAGCATAACACATAAAGGTATACCACTCTGTAATCAAAAATTTAAAGATAGGCCATACATCATTTAAACATTTTTTTTTATATTTAAAAAAAAGTCAACCCCCTACCAACTACTAAAGAAAAAAGCTGATGGATGATAATGGATAAATTAGAAAAAGAAAACATATTCGCTTAAGAAGAGAAGATAAAAATATACATAAAAGTCTGTGCTCTGTTAAACTTTATAAATTGGAAAAGTAATTTAGGAAAGGTCCCCAGATATCATAAAAAGATTGTTTCGAATTTAAGTCTGAGCCACGGATCTTTTCTAAATTTAAATAAGACATAATATCACATAGCCATTGAAGATGTGTAGGAGGGGTAGACTCCTTCCATTTAAGCAAGATTGTTCTCCTTGCTAAAAGAGAGGTAAAAACTAAAACCTGTAGGTTAGAAGTATTTAAAGTTATATCTTCATCTGCGATGAAGTGTTAACCAATTTAAAAATTTGATTCCAAGTTTCCTCAGAAATTGAAGTCTGTAAATCTTGTTCCCAAAGATTTTTAATTTTATCTAAAGGAACACTTCTCATTCCCAACAGCATAATGTAAATATTAGGTATAGATCCACTATAAACAGGTTTCAAATTAAAACCTACATCTAGTAGGTTCTTATCAGGACTTTTAGGAAATGTACTTATTTGAAGCCGTAAAAAATCTCTTGTTTGTAGGTGTCGAAAGAAATGAGTTCTGGGTAAACTATATTTAGTTCACAGTTGTTCAAATGAAAAGAGACTTCCCTCTATAAACAAGTCCTGAAAGCATTTAGTACCTAATCTATCTCGTTCTTTAAAAGCCACATCAATCACAGAGGGTTTAAAAAAAAATTAGAAAAAATGGGACTCAAAAGAGAAAATCTCAATAAGCCAAAGTATTTTCAGAATTGTATCCCAATTCTCAAAAGTGTGTTTAACTTTGTGATATGGTGCAACTCAAACTACCTGCGTCTCAATATCACCAAGACCAAGGAGATGGTGGTGGACTTTAGGAGATCTAGGCCTCATATGGAGCCAGTGATCATTAATGGAGAATGTGTGGAGCAGGTTAAGACCTACAAGTATCTGGGAGTACAGTTAGACGAGAAGCTAGACTGGACTGCCAACACAGATGCCTTGTGCAGGAAGGCACAGAGTCGACTGTACTTCCTTAGAAGGTTGGCGTCATTCAATGTCTGTAGTGAGATGCTGAAGATGTTCTATAGGTCAGTTGTGGAGAGCGCCCTCTTCTTTGTGGTGGCGTGTTGGGGAGGAAGCATTAAGAAGAGGGATGCCTCACGTCTTAATAAGCTGGTAAGGAAGGCGGGCTCTGTCGTGGGCAAAGTACTGGAGAGTTTAACATCGGTAGCTGAGCGAAGGGCGCTGAGTAGGCTACGGTCAATTATGGAAAACTCTGAACATCCTCTACATAGCACCATCCAGAGACAGAGAAGCAGTTTCAGCAACAGGTTACTATCGATGCAATGCTCCTCAGACAGGATGAAGAGGTCAATACTCCCCAATGCCATTAGGCTTTACAATTCAACCGCCAGGACTTAAGAACTTTTTAAAAGCTATTATTAATGCTTTTTGAGATAGTGATTTAGATGCATATCATATTTTTTTACTGAGTTAAGTATTGTATGTAATTAGTTTTGCTACAACAAGTGTATGGGACATTGGAAAAAAGTTGAATTTCCCCATGGGGATGAATAAAGTATCTATCTATCTATCTATCTATCTAACTACCAGATTATCAGTTAATTTACTCAGAGACAGAGGGAGTGAGGATCTAAACAAACTCCTAATGAAATCTAACCGTTGTCTTGCCTGCTTTATAGCTGCATCGATATGTTGGGACCAGGTTAGGTCGTCGGAGATGTTGACACTCAGGGACATGAAATTGCTCCCGGGCTCCACCTTCTGATCCCTCTGATGGATCCTTTTGCTATCTTAGTCCAATGTTGTCAACTTGAAACAGACCTTATTAGGTTGCACCTCATCTTTTAACTTGATGTTGTCCATCAGACTGCTATGATACACAAAATTGTTTTTGGGAATGTAAAATATGTGCTTAATAAATTTCTACAGCTGTGTGACCCAGAAACAGTTTTTTTCCCCGGAAGAAGCCTAACTTGGAGTATTGTGTGCAGTTTTGGTCATTTCCCTACAGGAAAGTTGTAAATAAGGTTGAAAGAGTACAGAGAAAAATAAACAAGGACGTTGCTGGGTCTGGAGGACCTGAGTTACAAGGAAAGACTGAATAGGTTTGGACTTTATTCCTTAGAATGTAGAAGATTGAGAGGACATTTTGATAGAGGTACACAAAATTATGAGGGATATAGATAGAGTAAATGCAAGCTGGCTTTTCCCACTAAGCTTTGGTTGGGACTACAACGTTTAACAATTACAATGTGTAATTGTTAAACGGTGAAAGGTGAGAAGTTTAAGGGGAATGTGAGGGGAAACTTTTTCACTGAGGGTTATGAGAATGTGGAACGAGCTGCCAGCACAGGTGGTGCACGCGAGCTCGACTTCAACATTTAATTGAAGCTTGTTTAGGGGTACATGGGTGGTAGGGGTATTGAGAGCTGTAGTCCAGGTGCAGGTCGATGGGAGTAGGCAGTTAAAATGGTTTGGCATGGACTAGATGGGCTGAAGGTCCTCTTTCTGTGCTGTACTTTGCTATGACTGTGATTCTAAATGATTCCTTAAAAATGTAATTTTTTTCTTTCATTTTAGATGAAAGAGAAACGGAAGGCTTTGAAGAAAGACGGCAAGCAACCTATCGTGGAAGAGGATGATCCTGAAATAGTAAAAGATATCAATTCTGGTGGATGATAGCATTTTCAGGATTGAGTCCTGTATATTAAATGTCTTGCATTTAAAATGGGGATTTGGGTGGTGATGGAGTGAATACTTTTAGTCCTGATAATCTTTAAAGAGTAAAATTAGATACTTAAAAAGATTGAACACTTGGCAGCTGTATTGCAGAGGCTGTGCTGTAACGGCCTTCTTGAGACCTAGCCAAAGTCAGCAGTGCATTGTAACAGCTGCTTATTTCTAACTATTTATCTTTGGGCAGGACAGTTTTCTATATCCCCTTATGTGGGGGGGAAAAATTGTTGGAATAGTTTGTTAGTTTTTTTTTTGTTGTGGAAATAAATTTTGGAGCTTTATTGCATTAAATGAAATATGACTAACAAAACTTAGTAAAGTTTTGTGAAAAATTCTGGAAATCCTTTCTTTGAAATGTAATGTTGATGCATTTTATACTAAAATTGTTTTATCTTTCTATTTTAAAAATGAGGGAGTTAATTCAAGAATAGAAATGTACATTCTTTATCCAAAAGATTAGCTGTAAATCCTCTCATAATACCAATTGGAGGATGTAAAAGGGCAGGTTTTTAAGGAATACTTGGGTAGTAAGAAATTAGCCCATTTTTGTTTGAACACTTATGTAATTGGAAGCATATGCTTGTATTTATGTTGATTGGGATCAAAGAGAGTAAAATCTGGTTCCAAAGCTTGACGAGTCGAGGATAAAGTTTTACCAATGTAATCTTCGCGAGAGGTTTAGTACAGAAAGCACATGGTGAAGTCTAGCCCAGAGTTGCAAAGAATTGTTTTGGTTGAGGGTTGAAATGTAAAATAGGGTCACTATTGAGAATATATGAAGATGGTTGCAAGGAATAATGAAGCAGGGTGGTTGAATTAGCACTATTTTCTGTGTGAGGAGGATTAACACTTTAGAGACTGATTGTGCTAAGTGCTCTGTTTGGGTTTTCTGTGATGTGATGAAAGATGGAACTGGGCAATATTTTTAAATTGGAAGTGTCTACTTCACAGTCACCAAATCTATGGGTTTATACTGTGTGAATATTTAGAAAATGTTCTCTACAAATTCCCATGGCTATCTTGACTCTACCTCTTCCCATCCTGTCTCCTGTAAAAATGCTATTCCTTATTCTCAGTTCCTTTGTCTCTGCCGCATCTGTTCCCTACACTAGGATTTCCTTTCCCAGACATCACCATTGGTGCTGCCCTTACCTGCAGCTCCTCCATTTTGCGGATATCTGTGCTCATCCCATCTTCCTGTCGCCTTGTCCACCCCATAAGTCTTTGCATCCAACAACTTATGCCATCTTTAATGGGATCCTACCTCCAAACGTGTCTTCATCTTCCCTCTTACTCTCCACAGAGATGATTCCCTTCATAATACCCTTGTCCATTTGTCCCTCCCCACCGATATGCCTCCCTGCACCTATCCCTGCAAGTGGCCAAAGTGCTACACCTGCCTATTTACCTCCTCCCTCACCTCCATTTAGGGCCCCAAACAGTCCTTCCAGGTGAGGCAGCACTTCACTTGTGAATCTCTTGGGGTCTTCTGTTGGCGTCTGGTGCTCGCAATTCAGCCTCCTGTATATTGGTGAGACCCAATGTAAATTGGGGGACTGACTGCTTTGTCAAGCACCTCCGCTCCATCCGACAAAAGTGGAATTTCCTGATGGCCAATGATTTTAATTCCTATCTCTATTCCCGTTCTGACATGTCGGTCCATGTCCTCCTTTTCTGTCTCACTGAGGCCACACTCAGGTTGGAGGAGCAACTGTCTCGGTAGAATCCAACCTGATGGCATGAATATCAATTTATCCTTATGGTAATTTTTTTCCCTCTCCCTCTCCTCTTCTATTCCCCATTCTGGACTCTTGCCTCTTCTCATCTGCCTATCGCCTTCTCTTGATGCCCCTGCTTTTTTCCTTTCTCTCATGGTCCACTTTCTTCTATCTGATTCCATCCACCTGGGTTCACCTATTAACTTCCAATGATCCTCCTTCCTCTCCCTCCACCATTTTTTATTCTGGCATCTTCCCCCTGCCTTTCCAACCCTGAAGAAGGATTGCAGCCTGAAACATTGACTGATGGCTCCTTTCCATAGATGCCGCCTGGCTTGCTGAATTCCTCCAGCATTTTGTATGTGTTGCTTTGATTTTCAACATTTTCAAATGTTCGTGACACTATAGAAAACATCGCTCAGACTTTTCAATATTCGTTAGGTTTCAAAGAGATTTTCCCTAATTCTTCTGAACTCCAGTGAGTACAGACTCATAGCCATCAAACACTTCTCATTAAGCCTTTCATATCCAGAATCATTCTCATGAACCTACTCTGGGCCCCCTCCAATGCCAAACATTTTTTCTTGGATAAGGGGCCCAAAACTGCTCACAATTCTCCAAGTGTGGTTTGATCAATGCCTTGTAAAGCCTTAGCATTAGATCTTTGCTCTTGTATTCTGGTCCTGTCAGAATGAAGGCTAGCTTTGCATTTGCCCCCCCCCCCTTACCACCGACTCAACGTACAATTTTGGGAATCCTGCGCAAGGACCTCCAAGTCCTTTTCCACCTCTGGTTTTTGAATTTTTCTCCCTGTTTAGCCTTTATTCCTTTTGCCATAGTGCATGACCATACATTGTATTTCATCTGCCATTTCTTCGCCCATCCGCCTAATCCGTCCTTCTGCAGACATCCTGCTTCCTAACACAACCTGCCTCTCCCCCTATCTTCGTATTGTCTGCAAACTTGGCAACAAAGCTGTTAATTCCATCATCCAAAACATTGACATATAACGTAAAAAAAATTGGTCCCAACATAGACCTCTGTGGAACACCACTAGTCATTGGCAGCCAACCTGAAAAGGCCCCCTTTATTCCTACTCTTTGCCTCCTGCCAGTCAGCCAATCTTTTATCCAAGCTAAACGGTTGGTTAGGGGCTAGAGTGGGTTATATGTGAATGAACTGAACAGGGAGGACCAGAGGCGGTTCAGAGGGAGAGTGAGGAGAGTGTAGGGTAAGGATTACTTGAAATTGGAAGATTCAGTATTTGTAGCTTCGAATATGAGGTGTTGTTTCTCTAATTGGTATTGGATCTTACCCTTTGCTTTGGAAAAGACCGATGGCTGACAGGGTCGGCCAGGTTGGTATGGGAATGGGAACCTAACCAGAGGCTCAGGATGACTGATGTGGGCAGAGCGAAGGTATTCCAGCAGATAGTTTGTTGCTTCAGATTGCCTGAGGTTTCTTGTGTCTCTTGTTTTCATTTTGTGTTGGTTTCTTCTCCATGGCAATTGGTGAAGTTTTCATGATTATGCTCTATGGTTGCCTTTGATTCTTCAGTCTCACATTTCCTGTTCTCTCAGTTGAGGAAGTGAGACTTGAAACACCAGTTTTTTATGTAAGTTTGTTTCCTGGAAATAAAGGAAGTGAAACATGGTGACGTCGTTCCACTCTTGGATGGGAAACCTCCCCTATCTCTTAGACTGCCCAGCTTTACTGCGGAAAGCAGATCTATGAAAATTTGCTGGTGCTGTATGGTATTTTAATGCAGTGTGCCTTCCAACAGTATCAGTGTAAAACTGGATTGAATTTCAGTTATTAATAGAATTGGCACAGTAGCATAGTGGTTGGCACAATGCTTTACAGTACAGGTGACCCAGGTTCAATTCCTGCCGCTACCTGCAAGGAGTTTGTACGTTCTCCCTGTGACTGTGTAGGTTTCCTCCTAGTGCTCTGGTTTCCTACCACATTCCAAAGACGTACCGGTTGATCGGTGAATTGGTCGTTGTAAATTGTCCCGTGATTAGGGTAGGGTTAAATTGGGGATTGCTGGGGCAGTTCAGCTCGAAGGGTTGGAAGAGCCTGTTCCACAATATCTCAAATAAATTTTAAAAAGGGTGTCACAATTCATTACACTACTACAGTGGCCTGCCATTTCCCAATGATGATCCCAA
The DNA here is from genome assembly GCF_048418815.1 of Hemitrygon akajei. NCBI lineage: Eukaryota > Metazoa > Chordata > Chondrichthyes > Myliobatiformes > Dasyatidae > Hemitrygon > Hemitrygon akajei. The sequence goes on along the minus strand of NC_133147.1, from coordinate 15,283,405 downwards.
AAGTAAATAGACAACCATAAAATGTTTATGCTGTGTTGCAGCTTTTAGGGTAATTACAGGGGACTTCTGGCTTTAATTGACAGTACCATTTTAAAATTTCTGCATTTGACTTGGTACAGTACTTATTTGTTCCTGCTGGAACATTTATTTAAATATTCACTTGTTTCCAACCTGCCTTGCATTTTCTAAACAGCAAAATGCTGCAGGTGCTGTAAATACAAATTTTTTAAAAAATACTGTTTTAGAAATACTGGGGTCAGGCCACATCTGTGGGTAGAGAAATGGGTGAGATTTCAAGTGAGGGTTTGCAGCGTATTGGGCTTCAAATTGCAGATAGCTGGAAAGAGCAGAAGGAAGGGTCTGTGATAGTGTGGAAAGTGGGAGAGACTGAAACATGGCATTTAGCCTTCCAGACTCAATACTGAATTTAGCAATTTCAGGTGATCAGCCATTCCAGTTTGGTAGCTGAAAGACAGACAGACAGTAAAGGCCAGTGAATAAGAAAAGGTATGTCCAAGATGGGAGGAAATGAACAAGGTAGAGAAGAACTGAATGCTGGAAATACCAAACTGGAATGGCTGACTATCTGAAATTATTGAGTCTGGAAGGCGATATCGTGTTTCACCAAAGATGAGGGCTAGAGTGGAAGTAAATTGGACGTTGTTTTGCAGAACTCCTCCATTCAGTCTGTAAGGGTGACACCAAGCTCATAGTTGCATATCCTTTCTGTTCGGATTAGCTAACATTCATAGTTTGGAATGAAAATCTGGATTTTTATAGATGGGCTATGAATATATTGGAACATACCAAACAGATTTAGTGTGTTTACCGTTTGGCTGATTGTCAAATCGGATATGGTATCCAGTCATAGTGCCTAGTCTTGCTGGCATTCTATAGCCTTGGAAGCGGTCAGCTGATCCTGTACCAGGTCAGTGTGGCATGATGGACACAGATTTCGAGTTAACTAGATGTTTACATTTCACAAGTTATTTTGGATTACTTTAAATTTTTAAAGTTTTGCTTTGTTTAATTCAGTTATTTGCATCACTTAGACTCCTGAAAGTGGCAGTATTCAGGTAGTTAGACAAGGTGGTGATGAATGCTTTCATCAGCTGAAGCAATGGGGAGAAGAGTTGGCATGCTTTATTACAGTTGTACAAAATACTGGCCAGGCTGCACTTGGAGTACTGTGTAGCAGTTCTGCCTACCGCACTATGTAAGAAGGATGTAATTAAGCTTGAGAGAGGGTGCAGCAAAGATTCATAAGGATGTTGCCCAGGTTGAGTTGTAAGGAGAAGTTGTATAGACTGTATCTATTTTCTCTCTGGAGCGAGCCGCGCCTCAAAGTGACATGAGGAGGTCCATAAAACTCTGAGAGTTGTAGGTAGGGTGCATAGCTTGCATCTGTTTCCCATGGTAAGTAGGTCAAAATTGATATAAGGCATTGATTTAAATGGGGATCTGAATGGTAAATGCACTTGGGGGACCCATTATTAGATACACCTGTACACCTCGTTAATGCAAGTATCTAATCAGCCAATCATGTGGCAGCATCTCACTCCGTAAAAGCATGCAGACGTGGCCAAGAGATTCAGTTGTTCAGACCAAATGTCAGAATGGGGAAGAAATATGATCTAAGTGACTTTGACTGTGGAATGATTGTTGGTTCCAGATGGGGTGGTTTGAGTATCTCAAACTGCTGATCTGCTGGGAATTTCATGCAAAACAGTCTCTTAGAGCTTACAGAGAATGCTGTGAAAAGCAAAAAAATCTAGTGAGCAGCAGTTCAGTGGGTGAAAACACCTTGTTAATGAGAGGAGAGGTCAAAGGAGAATGGCTGGTCTGGTTCAAGCTGGCAGGAATGCACTTTAACTCAAATAACATGTGTTACAACAGTAGTGTGCAGAAGAATATTTCTGAATGCACAACAGATCGAACCTTGAAGACCATGAATGTACACTCAGTGGCCACTTTATTAGGTACAGGAGGTATTTCATGAAGTATTTGGTTTCTGGAATGGCCTAATAAAGAAGGCGGTTGAGGCAGGAACAGTAACGGCATTTGAGAACATAAATATAGAGGGACCGAAGAGATGTGGATCATGTGTAGCAAGGAGGAGGTAGTTTAGTTTGGTATCATTCTTAGCATAGACAATATGGACTGGTCCTGTGGTGTATAATTTTGTGTACTATAGGCAGACACAGGGAAGGGATTACTACTTGTTACTCTGTGAGCTTTATGCCAGGTTTGAGCTCTGGCTCTTCTCAAATTTTCTTTCTTAGATGGTCTGTGGTTATGTTTGTGAACTGGAGACGCTGATGTATTTCATCATCGAGCTTTAAGATTAATCAGTATTTTAATGTAATTTTAAAAGGAAGTACTTATTTATTCTGTGTTGCTGGTTCACAAGTGTCACAATTGGTCATTTTTGTAAAATATGGTACTGTGCAAAAGTCTCTAGGGTGCCGAAGACTTTTGCACAGTACTGTATTTGTCAATGTGGCGCGGAGAGCAAGTTTACAAATCTGACGGGAGCTAAGCATTTTGAGAATGGCCAGGGTAGGGGTGTGGGACAGTGGTGGAGAAGGAGTGCCTGGGTAGATGGTGGCGTGGGTGCAGACACACCCAGCCCTGAGACACCAGGCAAGGTCATTTGATTCCAAGCAATTGGTTTATTGATCATTACAGAATGTCTCTCTGGTGCTTCCCACTCCCTCGCCTCTCCCTTCCCCTTTTCCCAACCATGATCCCCCTCTCCCTGCCCCCTTCCCACTCTCAGTCCACAGTAGAAACCCATATCAGAATCAGGTTTATTGTCACTCACATATGTCATGAAGTGAATCTTTTTTTGCGGTAGCAGTACAATGCAATACATAAGATTACTGCAATACTGTGCAAAAGTCATAGGCACCATACCTTGTAGCTATCCTACTATCCCTCTCCCACACCTTTTCATTTTGCTGTCTTCCCCCTTCCTTGCCAGTACTGTTTGTCAATAGCCTGGTGAATTTAATGTTGCCTGTTCTATCTGAAACTGCTGGATTTCAATTGCTTTTTCTTTACATCTTACCAGTTTAAGCAGTCAGTGCACAAGCAAACAATGAAGCTGTTTGCTGAGCTGGAGATTAAAAGGAAGGAGCGTGAAGCCAAAGACATGCATGAGAGGTATGGAATTGCTTTGAAACTCATTGTCCTAGATATTCTGAAAAAGCGTTTCTTAACTTGGAAATTGCGCATGCTGAGAAATGTGCCCTTTACACTCAATTCAAAATTAGTTAATTCAAGCTCTCCATATTTTTGCAACGTCTCTACCATCTTGCACTCACTGACTTATAGAAGCATCGGGTCCTGCAAGAATCCCACTTTAAAAAAATTCAGTCTGTTTCAGTTGTCTCCAACTTATAACCTCTTCCAGCTCTAGGAACTTCTAAGTTCTCTCTTTTTCCCTACTCTCGCCTCTTGCCTCTTCTCACCTGCCTAACACCTCCCACTGGGTCCCCTCCTCCATCCCTTTCACCTATGTTCCATTCCACTCTTCTCTCCAATCAGATTCCTTCCCTTCCAGCCTTTTACCTTTCCCTCTCACCTGGCTTCACCTATCACCTTCTAGCTATCCTACTATCCCTCTCCCCCACCTTTTCATTTTGCTGTCTTCCCCCCTTCCTTGCCAGTCCTAATGAAGGGTCTCTGTTTGAACCATGACTGTTTATTCATTTCCATAGATGCTGCCTGACTTGCTGAGTTCTTCCAGCATTCTGTATATTGTGCTTTACTTCATTTTGCCCTCTTGAACGCCCATGTATTTCATCAGTTCATCATTCCCAGCACCTCTAAGGTTCCCAAATCTTAACATTTCTCCTTACCTTTTTCTCTTAAGGTGTAGCTTGGACCTTAGCCAAAGAGTTAGATCTTAAGTCAGAGCCCATGTTGTTGGTTATCAGCTTTTCTTTTTTTGTAATTTATTTTTTTATTGAAGTTCATCATCAAACAAACATTTCCATAAGATGTATTTCAGACATTGTACATATATATCATATATCAGAATCAGAATCAGGTTTAATATCACTGACATATGTTGTGAAATTTGTAGTGTTCATGGGTTCAGCGTCCATTCAGAAATCTGATGGCAGAGGGGAAGAAGCTGTTCCCGAATCTCTGTGTGCCTTCAGGCTTCTGTACCTCCTTCTTGACGGTAGCAATGAGAAGAGGGCATAACATGGGTGATGGAGGTCCCTAATGATGGACACCACCTTTTCACTCCTTGAAGATATCGTAGGTATTACAGAGGCTAGTACCTATGGTGGAGCTGACTAAGTTTAGATACAAGTTGGTGAAATCTTACATTTTTTCTGATAATTTCTTAATTCAGATTTATTTTGGATTTTTTAATCTCCAAATTGCCAGTCATATACCCTTGGAAAATTTAATTAAATGAGGGAAGTCTTTCTGAGGGGCAATTGTTTCTCCTTCACTTGCATTCCCACTACCATATCAAATCCTTATTTTTCATTTCCGAGAGTTGACGCTTAGCACAGCAGTGAAACTGCTTAAGGTTTTGGCTGCCCCTCATCTCACTTGTCTGTGACGGTAGTGTATTGGCATCTGCACCAGACTTTTGAGAGGTCAGGTTCGAATCTGCTGGCTCCTTGCACAAGTTCTACTCGTGGTGGATTGAGCGTTGAGCGAGCAACCCAGCCTCTTAAAACAGACAAATTCTAAAGAATGGCAAGGTTGCTGCATGATGCGCCAGATTGGCATAGGGAGGAACTTTACCTGTACTTTTATCATTTCATTTATGAGACACAATTGTGTGTGCTCGTAAGCAGTTTGACCATTGTGTAGGTGTGAAGAGGAGTTGTGGAGATTGTTTGTGTGTGAGAGAGAGAGAGATAGGGAGTGGAGATAGATGACAAATCTATTTGATTCTTTTTACATCAAAAATTGAACAATATTACAAATGAATTTTCTAATGCACAGTTTCTGAATTCAGGAAACGGCAAAGAGAAGAAGAAATCGAGCAGGAAGAGAAAGCTAAACGCGACAAAGAGTGGCAAAGGAATTTTGAGGTTTGCGAGGCTCTGATTTACTAATTCCCTGTGTTTATCTCCTGGAAGGTTTATGCATTAATAAGCAGTAGTTATGATCTATGCTCTTACAGAAAGTGGCCTTTTCTTTTGAAAAGGCAATTTATTTTATTAACTAACTCAACATTGAGCTGAATTATGTAAAATAAGGTTAATTTAGTCATATCCCTTGAAACGGTCTTAAAATTGATCTATTTCGGATAGAAAATTAGATGCTATATTACAAAGAACTAGAGGATAATTAAAATGCCCAGTGGGTTGCAAGTTCCAAATTTGTGTGCAAATTCTCTTCTACATGAATTTTAAAAAGTTTAATTTACATCATGAGCAAATTTAGCATTCTTACATGCTATCAGACTGAATTTTGCTGCAAAACTTTAGATCCCCTCCATTATGTATGTGGAAATCTCAGACAATGACTTTTGGGAATTGTAAAGCTGAGTAAAACAAAATACAGAAGTTGCTCTGCTTCTCCATATACTTTCTTTCAAAAAAAGTAATCTAACTCAATGACTTATTATTTCTCCTCAATCTTCCTCACCACAATATTCTTCCATTTCTCAAACAAGCTTCTTGTTGGCATTGAGAGGATGATTAGAAACCTGCTCATTATGAGTTGCCTCAATGCTAGAACATCGGTTATTAAGCTGCAGTCTGCAGATGATACTTGCATTTGTACTTGCTTGGTCCCGTATAAACATGCTGATGAGACCCTGGAAAACATGCCACTTCCCATAACTTAAGGGAACTACATCTAAATATGCTGACAAATCTATTTTAACTTTTGTAACTCCCTGGTTAAGACTTTTACTGCCATGTTGCAGGTATTTCATTTTAGCAGTTCTCTAAGAGTAGTCTGTTCTGCTTTTGGCATGTTTGAGTTAAAGATAAGGAGCTATGTTGTTCAACTTAAGAATGTTGTGTCAGCCAGTCAGGATGGTGGAATTGGAAGAAGGTCCTGGAGAACATTGTCGGAGAGGTTTTTGTGACGGACACTGGTGTGGGTCGAGATCTTTTTGGCGGGAGCTAGGAGAACCATAGGACCATAGAAAATTACAGCACAGTACAGGCCCTTCAGCCCTCCATGTTGTGCTGACCCATATAATCCTTAAAAAAAAAGTACTAAACCCACACTGCCCCATAACCCTCTATTTTTCTTACTGCCCCATAACCCTTTATTTTTCTTTCATCCATGTGCCAGTCCAAGAGGCTCTTAAATACCCCTAATGTTTTAGCCTCCACCACCATCCCTGGCAAGTCACTCCAGGCACTCACAATCCTCTGTGTAAAATAAAAACTTACCCCTGATGTCTCCCCTAAACTTCCCTCCCTTAATTTTGTACATATGGGAGAAGACGGGAGGGAAAATGGCTAAGGATACCTTCCCTGTAGCACAAGGTGCTTGGTTCAGATGAAAGGCTTCAAGGAGGAAGGACTAATGCTCCGTTTGGAGCACCCAGAGGAAGACCACATGGTCACAAGGAGAACGTACAAACCCCCTTACGGACAGTGGCGGGAATTGAACCCAGCTCGCCTATAATGTAACGCACTGTGCTAACCACTACACTACCATGCTTTTAGAAGTTGTTAAATTCCCACCAAACCGAGGGAATCCTTGGGTGCTGAATGTATAAGTTGGAGGTGTGAGAACTGAAGTTTGTTGGAGAGCACACAGAAGCCCAGTGAAAGGACCACACCTCCATCCATGTGACCACAGTGTTCCAGTGAGCACTTCCTGGCCAACCTTTGGCAGAGTTTGCACGTCCTCCCTTGGTGCCACTAGCTACATCAGAAAACCACAAAACTGGAACGGAACCAAGTCATCTGTCACTCTGAGGAGCTGATTAAGGAGATTGCTTCATATTGACTGAATGGCATCACAATGCTGTTCCAACCCACCAAAATTTGGAACTAGTCTATTCCAATTGTCAAGTTCATAATGTTGCATTAAATCTGTTGCCGAACAGCCAGTGGGTGCCAAAGATGACTCTTCTTTACCTCGGCTTCAACTTCAATTTCTTTGGCTTTTTTGTAATTTTTGATTTGTTTTCTTCATCTCTACCTTAACCTGATTATTTCTTTCCATCCCCTCTCTTTGATTTGCTTAACTGTAACTGAATTCAGTATCCCAACTTGTACATCCTGAATGAGGACCTGCTACTCATTAATCTGTGGAATTCGTTGCCACAGACGGTGGAGACCACGTCATTGAGAGTATTCGAAGTGACGGTTGATAGGTTCTTGATTAGTCAGGGTGTCAAAGGGTGTTGAGAAGGATAATAAATTAGCCATGATGGAATGGCAGAGCAGACTTGATGGACATTCTCCTATGTTTTATGGTCTCATTAATGCTCCTGCATTCTGATTGAATGATTGAACTTGAGCAAAAGCCCATTGTGTCCTTTGGAAAAATGTACTCAGCAGCGTCTGGCCAGATTGGCTGTCTAATTTACGATGAAATTGCATGTTGTTCACAATAGTATTAAAAACATAAATCACTGAAAACCCTGAAATTTTCACACCAACCATGTAACTGATTTTTATAAAATATACACTTCCCAAAGTACTCTTGTTACGTGACTGGGGTTGAAGCCATACTGGACTTGAGGTAATGGTCTTGTGATGGTGGAGTGATGTCATTTTCCCGCCAGTAGAGATCATGTGACAAGTTTTTTTTACAGGGTATAAAAGGAAGACCCCACCCTGTGGGGAGGGGCAGTTCGTGGCTGGATTTGCCATGTTGACTTCATGCCACTGCGTGATTTAATGTTATGACGCAGTTTAGTTGAAAGATGAAGTTTTATCTAATGCCTAAAGTTTAAAAGGTCATTGCCAGCAGTTTCTTTACAATACTGCTAGTGGAGAGTGAAGATAGGAGTTCGGGAGTTAAAGATCGAGGAGAATCGAATTTCGACGGTGAAACAGGTTCGACCTTATTTGATCCTTATTTGAAAGGAATTCGTTGACTGTTCTAGTGTTAATCTCTGCGGGATAGCAGAAGATTGAGGACAGTGTGATAAAGCAAAGGTCAGTGCCTTTAAGCTGTTACGTTTCATAAAATTCTTTGTGGGAAGAGTTCGACTTTGGAAACTGAAGGAAAACGACGTGGAAGAGAATTTAAATCACCTTAAAAAGTCTCTCCTTTTAAATGGCCTGTGAGCATTTTGAACTTTTGGCAATATCGTTTTAAAGAACTGTTTTTGCAACATCGCTTTAAGAACTGTTTGAGCTGCATCGCTTTAAGAACTGTTAAGCTGCCGCACAGCAGCTGTTTTCCGGTTACGTTAGTGTTTGTTTACTTTTGGGGGGTTTGTTTTCAGTGTTTAATAAACGTGTTATTTGTTATAAAAACCCTTGCCTAACTCACATATATTTATTGTTGCCTGAATACGTAACACTCTTAACATTGTTGCCTGTGTTTGCTTCTCGCTGATAACTTTGTACTTTTATTACACCCATATGTATGCTCAGTAGCCTCTTTATTAGGTACCTTCTGTTCTTGATTTTCTGCTGTTGTAGCCCATTCACTTCAAGGATCAGAGATGCCCTTCTGCATACCGTTGTTGTAATGCTGTTATTTGAGTTACTTCTGCCTTCCTGTCAGCTTGAACCAATCTGACCATTCTCCTCTGACCTCTCTCATTAACAAGGCATTTTCACCTACAGGCTGCCACTCACTGAGTGTTTTTTTGTTTATTGCACCATTCTCTGTAAACTCTAGAATTTAAAAACTCCAGGAGATCAGTTTTTTTGAGATCCTCAGACCACTTTGTATGTTCCAGCAATCATTCCATGGTCAAAGTCACTTGGATCACTTATCTTCTCCATTCTGGTGGTTTGAAGAGCAACAGGACCTCTTGACCATGTCTGCATGCTTTTGCGCATTGAGTTGCTGCTACGTAATTGGCTGTTATATATTTGCATTAGTGGCCTAATAATGTGGCTGCTGAGTGTATATGTATGAAAAGGGTGAATGACATAGCAGTGTGAGCATGGGAGGAAAAGAAGTGTTTGGTATCAAGGCACTGGTTGGCATCCATGAACTGATTCCTCCTGAGCCGTGCTTGACTTGGTAACTCCTAAAAGCAAATGGTGTTTAACTGTGCAAAGTGAGCCTGCAAGGACCTGGACCCATTGCAATTTTCCAATCACCACAATAGGTCAATGGCAGACACAATCTCAATGGCTCTCCACATGGCTTGAGACCATCTAGACAACACAAACACCTACGTCAGGATGCTCTTCATCGACTATAACTCAGCATTTAATACCATCATTCCTACAATCCTGATTGAGAAATTGCAGAACCTGGGCCTCTGTACCTCCCTCTGCAGTTGGATCCTGGACTGTGCGGATTGGTGATAACATATTCTCTTCACTAACGATCAACACTGGCGCACCGCGGGGGTGTGTGCACACAGCTCTGTTCTCTGTATGCACATGACTGTGTGGCTAGGCATAGCTCAAATACCATCTATAAAGATACAACCAAAGATACAAACCAATCTCAGGTGGTGATGAGAGCGCATACAAGAGTGAGATACGTCAACTAGTGGAATGGTGCCACAGCAACAACCTGGCACTCAACGTCAGTAAGCCGAAAGAGCTGATTGTGGACTTCAGGAAGGGTAAGTCAAAGGAGCACATGCCAATCCTCATAGAGGGATCAGAAATGGAGAGAGTGAGCAGCTTCAAGTTCCTCGGTGTCAAGATCTCTGAGGATCTAACCTGGTCCCAAAATATCGATGTAGTTATAAAGAAGGCAAGACAGCAGCTATACTTTATTCGGAGTTTGAAGAGATTTGGCATGTCAACAAATACACTCAAAAACTTCTATAGTTGTACCATGGAGAGCATTCTGACAGGCTGCATCACTGTCTGGTATGAAGGGGCTACTGCACAGGACTGAAAGAAGCTGCATTGGGTTGTAAATCTAGTCAGCTCCATCTTGGGCACTAGCCTACAAAGTACCCAGGACATCTTTAGGGAGCGGTGTCTCAGAAAGACAGCATCCAGTATTAAGGACCTCCAACACCCAGGGCATGCCCTTTTCTCACTGTTACCATCAGGTAGGAGGTTAGAAGCCTGAAGGCACACACTCAGTAATTCAGGAACAGCTTCTTCCCCTCTGCCATCCGATTCCTAAATGGACGTTGAAGCTTTGGACACTACTGTAGTGGTGTGCTACACGCAGCGCTAAAATAATGACACGGAGTCGGTAAACTGCAGTTAAAGAAGATTTTATTCGAACTTCACAGCCTCGCTTTAAAGCCTCCCTGATCCCGCCCTCCCCGGGCGCAGATGCTGTAGGGGGCACGTACTCACAAGTCCTGTCCTGCGGGCTTTTCCCTTTGTTGGTGAAGCAGACCTGGCGCCCTTTTGGGACTGGCCTTTGTGCCGGCGCGCTGGCTATTTGTGAGCCGGTTTGAGTGCGCTAAGAAGTGGGTCGCCACACTGCCTCACTTTTTTTAATATGCAGTATTTCTGTTTTTGCACATTAAAAAAAATCTATTCAATATATGTAATTGATTTGTGTGTTTATTTATTATTATGTTTTATTTTATTTATTATTATTATTATTCTTCTTCTCTCTCTGCTAGATTATGTATTGCATTGAACTGCCGCTGCTAAGTTAACAAATTTCACGTCACATGCCGATGATAACAAACCTGATTCTGATTCAGCTGCTTTCCCAAGTTTGGTTTCTTTCCAGACTTACACAGGTTCGAATCATTAGCTGTTCCTTTTAAAGAATTATTCACAGGTTAGCCTGATTCACGGTTTCGCTATTGTATGTTGTGTACGTCTTTCTTAGAACAACATTTCCTATTAGAATTGTGAGATTAGTATCTTTATGGTCTTGAGTAAAGTTGCAAATCAGTGAAGCTTGGAAGATTTCCTGCTTAGAAAGGAAAGCCAAGCTGCCGGAAGAACTGAGTGTCGAGTAGTATCTCTAGGGGATTGTGGGGGTGGAAGAATGAATTGCTGATGTTTCTGGTCAAGGCGCTGCATTAGGATTATTTTGCTCCAGATTCTGGTATCTGCCTTCTCTTGTGTATCTTCAGTCGAAATTGATTTGAAAAAACAAAACATTCAGATATTAACAATAATGTTAAATTGATATCAGATTTGTGTTTCATTCAGGTCTTGGGCAAAAAGCAGCAGATTGTCCAATCGTAGGTGCTGGCTTGATTGAGTTGTATTATTTCAGCAAATATCCTGATTAGCATCATTTCTCTCGACGGTTCACCAGGTCAGGACTTGCTTTAAAATGTTGAACACAGAACAGTACAGCACAGGAACAGACCCTTTGGCTCACAATGTTGTGCCGAACCAGCTAGAAAGAAAATTAAAAGCCCTCCAAAAACTAGTCCCTCCATGTACACAATGTCCATATTGGGGGTCACTTGGGGGTCCTCGTACAGGATACCCTAAAGGTTAACCACCAGGTTGGATTGCCAGTAAGGAAAGCGAATGCTGTGTTTGCATTCATTTCAAGTGGAGTAGTGTATAAGAGTAAGGAGGTGTTGATGAGGCTCCATGGGGCACTGATGAGACCTCATTTGGAATACTGTGTGCAGTTTTGGGCCCCTATCTTAGAAGGGATGTACTGATGTTAGAGCGAGTTCAGAGAAGATTTACGAGGATGATCCTTGGAATGCAGGGGCTAACATATGAGGAGCATTTGTCGGCTCTTGGACTGTATTCATTAGAGTATAGAAGAATGAGGAGGGATCTTATAGAAACATTTCGAATGTTGAAAGTGTTGGACAGAGTAGATGTGGAAAGGCTGTTTCCCTTGGTGGATGAGTCCAGTACAAGAGGCCACAGTCTTAGAATTAGAGGGTACCCATTTAAAACAGAGATGAGAAGAAATTGTTTTTGCCAGTGGGTGGTGGATTTATGGAATTCATTGCCACATACAGCTGTGGAGGCCCGATCATTGAGGGTGTTTAAGGAGGAGATTGATAGATTTCTAATTAGGGCATCAAGGGATATGGGGAAAAAGCGGGAAATTAGAACTAGATTGGAGAATAGTTTAGCTCACGGTGGAGTGGCGGAGCAGACTCGATAGGCCGAATGGCCTACTTCTGCTCCTTTGTCTTGTGATCTTCCTCACGTTTCTTAAAGGCCTCAAATGTATTTGCCTCTACCATGATACCAGGCAGCGCACACCATGCGTCCACCACTTTGAGTAAAAAAAACCCTTCACATCCCCTTTGAACCTACTCCTTACACCTTCAATGCATGCTCTCTGGTATTAGACATGACTACCCTGAGAAACAGATACTCTCTGAAAGCTCTATCTATGCTTATCATAATCTATAAACCTCTTATCCGATCTCCCCTCGGCCCCTGCCACTCCAACGAAAACAGCCCAAGTTTATCCAGCCTCTCATGATAGCACATGCCCTCTAAACCAGGCAGTATCCTGGTAAACCTCTTCTGTACCCTCTCCAAAGCCCCAACATCCTTCCTTTGTTCAACATTATCCATCCAGCACAAGCTGGAGCATCTTCATTAATGATCTTCCCACTTCCGCATTAAATCTGGAGACTCCGAGGCAGTTTCCTTGACTCCTCCTTCTCCTCTTTTCCCCATCACTTGGGATATAGGAGTATCTGACTGCCATTCCTCTTGGTCCATCTTGTGCGCTAACAGACTGTTCGACATTAGATTTATGTGTGAGCCTTGACTGCTTCCTATTTGAAAGTACAATGGGATTTTGAAGCCAATGTCTTCAGTCTCCATCGTGAACATCGTTAGTACTTTCTTGCTGTCGTTGCCCCTCTGTCACCAATTTCTGATTTCATTTCCCCATTTGATGTCTTAGTTTGAGACTTTGCTTATGCTGTTTCACCATGAGTAGGGTGTGAAGGAAAAACAAGACAAGTTTCATCCACCTCTATCAGATTGACAGCCTTTATTTCAAATAGCATTGTAACGCCAGTAGCTGATGATCTGTGTTAACCTGCCCTGGATCCGTCCTTCCGCTCTTAGTTATCTATAGTCGAAATTGGACCTCCAGTGTTTTAAGCGTGCACTTTCTAAGCCTTGTGTTTCTATCCCAACATGTCATTGCACTCTATTCTATTCTCGTAACTGGTTCTTCCTTACCCTTCAACATCTGTTTTCAACAGGCTAGACCCTCCAACCCAGAGTCTATATCTGTCAGGTTCTTTCCTCAAAATGAACTTACTTCAAAGATTCAAAGATCAAATTTAATGTCAGAGAAATGTATACAATATACATCCTGAAATGCTTTTACTTCGCAACCCTCCACAAAAATAGAGAAGTGCCCCAAAGAGTGAACGACAATTAAACGCGAGAACCCCAAAGTCTCCTCTCCCGTGCATAAGCAGCAGCGGGAAAACAGCTCCCTCCCCCCTCCTGCAAAAAAACAACACATTGGTACTATCACTGAGCCCAAGTGTGTGCTAAGCAATAGCAAAGACACAGACCAAAGTTACCCCAAAGTGTTCACATTTCATCCGACATTCGACAGACCAAAGGTTCTCTCTCTCCCTGGCAAGGGAGAAGGAAGTGTCCCCCATTTTCACAGTGAGCGGGAGACATAACAACAACCTGCTGGTTTATGATGTTAAAAATCCGTTTCATCGCTTTTTTTTTGAGCTCTGTATCCGAAGATCGCAAAGACCTCAGGTCTTCGGGCCCACAGCGTAAGATTTTCCGGCCTCCCCGACGACACACGAATCTCCTGCCGTGACACTGATCCTCAATCCGCCCGTCTCCAGAGCCCTGAGATCTTGGGCTTCTGAACATGATCGAGACTCTCAGGCCAGACCCTTGGCAGATCGAATAACGGCCAGTCGTGGAACCCCGAGAACGGGTCCCATTCCCGCAAAGAACCGAAGCCTGCGTGTAACTCCAGGTCAGGGTTTTCAAAAGAACCTAGAAAGGGAAAAATAAAGATATTAAAGGTAGAAATAGAGCTGTCAACATTTTTAGTCATTGCCTCCTTTCAGATGTCTCCTAGTTTTGACCTGGTCTGATTTGTCACTCAAAAGTCATTCAGCTGCCAGAGCAACACTTATTTATTGAGATACAGCACAGATGGGCCTTTCCGGCCTTCTGAGCCACGTTGCCCAGCAATCCCCCAACTTAGCCCTACCCTAATCACAGGACAGTTTACAATGACCATTTAACCTTTCAGCCAGTATGTTTTTGGACTGTGGGAGGAAACCGCAGCACCCGGAGGAAACCCATACGGCCACGGGGAGAACGTACAAATTCCTTACAAGCAGTGGTGGGAATTGAACCCAGGTTACTGGTACTGAAAAAGTGTTGTGCTAACCACTGCACTACCGGGCAGCCCCAGTTTTGTCCTGTGTCTACTTGGGTCTGATTAGTTGCACAAGAGTCGTTCAGCTGCCAGGGCAACATGTAACACCAATAACAGGAATTCTGGAAAGCATTAATTCAGATTCTTGATATGTTGTCCTCTTGAACTGTGCATTGGACAGATGTGATGAATGTTTTTGTTATTCTAAACTTGACTACGTATTATGCCATTGGAGCTGGCACCAGTTTGAGAGTAATTGAGTCTCCATCAAGAATTATATTTGCTTTTATGATTTTTCTTTAAAAGCAATTTTGTTCCAACAGGCTAAATGACCCTGAAGAGATGATTGAATTTATTTCTTTTTTTTTTAATGCAACTGTAGTCACTCAGCTATCCTCTGGCTAAGTCATCAGCCTGGCCTGTGGTTTGTGGGCACTCCAGTACTGGGAGGCCTCAGCCAAGACCTACTGATGGGCTCTATGGGAGGACTTTTGGGATGCAGAAAAAGCCACTTGCCTTGTGACATTTAGGGCAGCAATGAAGGTCCTCCATCTCTGGTGGTGTTCAGGGTTTCCTTTATTATGTCAGCAGTTTCCTCTCGGTTTTCACTGCTGTCAGTCATACAAATCCCAGGTGGAAACTCGGGAATACCATTGCACAATGATGAAGGAGGATTCTATATTGCTGTTTCCATTTAAAAAAAAATTGTTTTACCAGTCAGGGTTGTTAGCTCTGAGCTGAACCCCTGAACCTGAAGGACCGGTTGACCACTCTTAGTCTGGTCTCAACCCTTTGACCTGTTTGGCATGGGTGACCCTACCAAGAGCCAAAGCATAAAGCCCTGACTCCAGCCAGCGTCGCTCTGAGTCATTGAGGCACGCAAGCCTCCAAACCACGACAAGTTGTGATCCTCTTGGAGGAGGTACAAGTCAAAATGTCTTTTAAGTACTAGTTGTACCTGCCTCAACCACTTCCTCTGGCAGCATTTTACATATACCCACTGCCCTCTGTGTGGGGAAAACCACTCTCTGTGAAGTAAAAAAGATGCCCCTCATATCCCTTTTAAACTCTCACATCTTGTCTTGCATATCCACCCCCTAGTTTTAGTCTGCATTACCCTGGGTGGTGGGGTAGAGATGCATCTCTACCAAAGGAGGTGAAAGGCACTCCCTCCCTCTGCTAGCCTGCAGGTCAGCTTTGTTACACCCGCTTAGCTAGCAACTGCACCCCCCACCCCCCCAATTAGGGTCACTTGAAGGCATGGGAGCAGATGGTGAGTGGTCGTATGAGCAGCTGGTACGTAACCAAGTCCTGGTTATGCGCCCACTGACGCTAGCCAGACGATCTCTGAAGAGTATTGATAATGGCTGGGGTTACCAGTCTTGTAAAGGCACTGCCCAGAAGAAGGCAATGGCAAACCACTTCTGTAGAAAAATTTGCCAAGAACAATCATAGTCGTGGAAAGACCGTGATCGCCCACATCATACGACACAGCATGTAATGATGACATCATATGACACAGCATGTAATGATGGCGACCCTGGGAAAAAGACATTCACTTTATTGATGGGCCTCACGATTTTATAAATCTAAAAGGTCACTCCTTAACCTCCTACACTTCAGGGAAAATGCCTCAGCCCATCCAGACTCTCTTTATACTTCAAAACTTTCCATTTCTAATAATATCCTTGTGAATTGCTTTGCGCACCCTTTCTGGCTTAATGGCAGGGTGACTTGAGCTGCACAAAATGCTCTGCAAGTGTGGTCTTTCAATGCGGTAACATGACCTTCCATCATTGTACTCTTGAAGTCCTTACACTTGAATGGGGCTCTACGGTGAGGTGATCTGACAGTTCAGTATCATTGTAAAAACTGAAGAATTTGTATTCTTGTTTTTAAATTTTGCCGTGGATCTTCCAGCAACCAACTCTGTTCTCTATCTGGGGAAGTTTTAATTTCAAAGCCATTAAATAAATCGGGTCATTTAATGTGAGCCAGGATGAAAAATATTCTTTTTCAAAAACATCATAGTGGTGGCAGATAAAATGAAGGTGGAACTGTTAATGGTTGCAATCACAGCTGTATTCAAATTCTTGTTCCAGAAGTATTCTTACTTTTTATCCCCCCCAGAGTAAACCCTGGTTGCTTTTGTCCTTGCACAATTCCTCCAATGCTAGATATCACATGAACAGAATACAAAGGAAAAGTCCACTGGACTCTTCCAAAAACAGAACATTGACTGAAATAGTGAAGAACCTTTGTCACTTCCTTCCTCAACACCCAACAGTGTGAGCTCTCTGAAACAGAAGTCTGGGCCTTCTGCAGACAAAGGGTGTGCATGCAGAGTGATTAATTTTCAAACTGATAAGGGTAGAGGTGTTTGAGAAAGATCAGTATCATTCATTTTGTTGATACAGAAATGCTAATACTTTTGCACTTGTCACTGCAGGAAAGTCGAGATGGCCGTGTCGATAGCTGGAGGAACTTTCAAGCTAACAAAAAGGGCAAGAAAGAGAAGAAACAGAGAAGCTTTCTCAAACCCCCCAAAGTTAAAATGGAGCAGAGATAAGAGTACTGTCTTTTTACATAAAATAGGAAGGCACAAACACAAACAAATATAACAATGTTTACTCCAGAACATGTTCTTTGCTTAGGAGTGTTGTTTGCAAAATAGTGGCAGAAGTGATCATTTTCCTATCCATTCTACTGACTCATAAGTGTTGTAGCTATAAGTACTTTTGACTTTCATCCCTGATAATCTGCACAGCAGGGCTTCACTGCTCCTCAATTCTAAAACAACATGATGTAAATGTACAGTATAAAAGAGGTTAATAACGGCCTTGTATCTTTTTTCAAAACCTTTAATTTTTAAGCCCTGTAATTTAACGTTTTGTACCCTTTTTGTACTGTGATGAACAATTTGTCTATCTTTAGTCATCGAAGGTCATTAAAAGTGTTTGGAAATAAGGAAGGATGCCCTTTTGTTTTTGAAATTGCACAAGAGTTTTTCAACATAATTTGCCTGTTATGTGCATTGTTCTCCCCTGTGACGGTGTGGCTTTCCCCTGGCTGCTCGTTTCCTCCCACGTCCCAAAGACTTACAGTGTACTAGGTTAATTGGTCACATTGGTGTAATTGGCTCATTGGGCTGGGCCTGTGGACATGTCATATCACTAAATTACAAAAAAAAAATTAGAAATTACAACTGAATAACATTTTGGTGCTTTAATGTTCATGTTCTTGGGGAAACTCAAAGTATTGGCTATGAAAATATGGTAGCTACTGGCACATGGAATCAATGTTTAATAGTACAGCACAAGAATAGGCCATTCGGCCCACAGTGTTTCACCAAACCAGCTAAAAAGCAAATCAAAAATGCCCAAACACTAATCCCTCCTACCTACACCATGTCCATATCCCTCCATCTTCCTCACATCCATGTGCCTGCCTAAACATCTCTTAAAAGCCTCTTCCACCATACCAGGCAGCGCATTCTAGGCATGCATGACTTCTAGAGTAAAAAAAAAATTGCCACTCACATCCTACTCCCTCTCACCTTTAATGCATGCTCTCCGGTATTAGACATTTCAGCCCTGAGAAATGTACTCTGTCCACTCTATGCCTCTCATAGTCTTGTAAAACTCTATCAGATCTCCCCTCAACCAACAACCCAAGTTTATCCGGCCTCCCAGGATAGCACATGCCCTCTAAACCGGGCAGCATCCTGGTAAATCTCTTCTGCACCCTCTCCAAAGCCACAACATCCTTCCTATAGTGGGGCGACCAGAAATGTACATGTAACCCTCAGGTTTGGGCGGCGGAGTTAGTCTAGGGAAGACCGTCTCTGACCCCGCCAAATGTGTGAAATCTGAGGTGAAACACCTCTTGTTTGTGTGGATGCTGCGTGATGTGTAACCCGGTTACAAATCAGTACCACAAAATAACAGACATATGCAATTAAACAATTTAGCTTTATAATTCTTAATTTGACTAGAGGGTTAGTAAAGGAAAACAATAAGAAAAGGGCCTATTTTAATGAAACTGTCTAATGCGCACATTGGAGCTCACAGTTTCCCTTCCGCTGGTCCTCCATCCATTTCCCTCGGGCTTCGTCAACTCCTGGCCCCACTCCAAGTCCACTCCTTTCAGGCATCTTTTCTCTTCATCTTCTGCCGAACAAAAGACCCAGACCAGGTCATTTTCAGGCACACAACAAGAAAAAAAAACCACTCCCTTCATTGGACAGCACACATTCCAAAGCCCCCATTATCTCTAGTCATAATCCAAACACTGCTGCTACAGGAAAACCATTACATTAGCAGTGAAACCTTTCCTAGGGCGTTACATACACAATGCTCCAGATGTAGCCTAACAAGAGTTTTATAAAGTTGCAACATAACTTCCTAATTTTTGAACGCAATGCCACAACTAGACTAATAAAGGAAACCATTGCGTAAGCCTTCTTAAATCTGTACTGGTCTTGCTTGATTCCTGAAGGTGTTGATTAAAGTTGGGGCAATAATTGCATAAATGTCACTACATCTATAGTCCCTTACTGACTGGCAGCTCTCTATACAAGCAGTCTGGGTGGTAATCATTGATTGAAGATGGGCTGATGTTACTGAACCGTCATTGCAACACAGAGGCTGACCTCACCTTTGAAATACCAGACCCATTTCCTGTTTCTTTTGTAATTGTCCTTTAAATCTAATGTTTAATTCAGAATAAAAATACCCATAACCTTACATCATTGTCATCATTACGTGCTGTGTCACATGACGTTGAGCAATCATGGTGCTTGGCAAAGTTTTCTATAGAAGTGGTTTGCCTTTGCCGCCTGGGCAGTGTGTGACTCCTGCCGTTATCAATCCTCTTCAGAGATTGTCTGCCTGGGGTCAGGAGCCGCAAAACCAGGACTTGTGATGTGTAGCACTGCTCATACGACCATCCCAAGGCTTCACACAACCCTAATTAGGAGGTGCTACACCTTGCCCTAGGATGATCAGCAGGGTAGTGAAGGGAAGGAGATCTTTACACCTACTTCGGTAGAGATGTGTCTCCACCCCACAGCCCACCATAAGTTTACAGGAGTGATTTAATCACATCAACCCAAATTAATTTACTTATTTTATTTATCTAAAAATACAGCCACGCCACCCAGAAACCTGCCGATTTAACCATGGCCTAAATCACAGGACTGTTTATAATGATCAATTAGCCTACTTATTGGTACGTCTTAGGACTGTGGGAGGAAACCGAGCACCCAGAGGAGATCCGTGCGCTCACACGAAGTTCAAAATACATTTATTATCAATGTCTACATTGTACAACATTGAGATTTTTTTTTACAAAGAGCCCATATATAAAAAAAAGACGACCATCAACAGGGAGAGTGTACAAGCTCCTTACAGATGATGTTGGAATTAAGCTCACAACTTCAAGGCCCCGAGCTGTAATAGCACCGTGCTAACTGCTATATTACTGTGACATCCATGTTTATTTTGTGGGGATGCCTTGGGATGTAATGGCATCAGTACCAGACTTTGAGGCACGTGGTTCTGGGTTTGAATCCGGCCGGCTCCTTGCGTGCTTGCCGTCTGTGCTGAGTTGAGTAAGGTTTCCTTCATCATGTCAGTAGCTTCCTCTCGGTTTTCACTACTGTCAGTCAAGCAAGTCCCAGCTAGAGAGTCGGGCATACCATCACACTCAGGTTGTTGCTGTTTCCATAACAACTCTGTTTTACCAGTCCGGGTTGTTAACCCTGAGTTAGCAGCTTGGCCTGGTAAAACAACAGACAAAAATGCTAAAGAAACTGCAAGGTTGATGCCGGATGCGCGGAGAAGAATAACAACAACTCAGAAAGTTTAACTAGCTTGTGGTGCTGAATAACTCCACGTACTTTTTATTTACATCTATCAAGATCTATGAAGATGAATTTCTTGCAGAAGGTTTTTTTTTTAAGTCTTTGCAAGATCTTATCTGCCCAAAGTCTGAGATAATGTTTTTTCACCTTTCTCTTCTCTAAGAGCAGTCTAAGGTTGTGGCAGGTTTTTCCACCGCTTAGTTTTCACTTATTTCTCCTTTGACTGGAAACCAAGTTGTAGTAATTATTACTGGCAGTTAATACAGTCGATTGTCAACAACTTGAGTGACTGGATCCAAAATAGCAATTTTCCTATTGTCTTTCAAGTTTTTGCGTTTCACCGGATGGGTTGAGTCATGCTTAGAATTAAATTGCTTTTCAGTTTCTTAAGAATATACCAGACCATCCATTTTGTAAACCTTTTTCCACTCTGTAAATTAGCAAATAGAACCAGTTCACCTACTGCCCATTATGCTGCCACTGGTGTTTAGGGGCAGTGAAGGTCCTCCATCTCTGGTGGTGTTCAGGGCTTCCTTCATCATGTCAGTACCTTCCTGTCAGTTTTCACTACTGTCAGTCATGGAAATCCCAGGTGGAGACTCAGGAATACTGTCGCACTCAGATGTTTCTGTAGCAATTTTGTTTTACCAGTCAGGGTTGTTAGCTCTGAGCTGAACCCCTGAACCTAGAGGACCTTTGGACCACTCTTAGTCTGGCCTCTACCCTTTGACCTGTTTGGCATGGGTGACCCTACCAAGAGCCAAAGCTTAAAGCCCTGACTCTGGCCAACATAGCTCTCCGGGTCACTGAGGCACGCAAGTTGTGGTCCTCTTTGGGGCAAACCAGGTCAATCATGAGCTTAATCAGGCTTGGCTGGCCAGACCAGTCAACTCCTGCTCTTATTTCTGATCTTTGAATCTAATGCCTCTAATTAAGAAATCCACAACATAGGAAGGCATCCAAATGTTATCCAACAAAATTTGACAATGTGCCCGCAAAGATCGTAAGTTGGTGCTTGGTTTTAAGATTCTTAAAGAAGGCAAGAGAGATAAAATTCTGTGTTGATGTCTATGGGAGCTTGAAATGTGAGTTACGATGTACTTGATATTTCAAATGTGACTCATCAAGATATGCTAGAATTGACTAACTAAAATTTACAGTGTTTATGGAGAGAGAGAGGGTAAATGCAAGCAGACTTTTTCCACTGAAATTGGGTGGGACTCTAACCAGAGGTCATGGGTTAAGGGTAGAAGGTGAGAAGTTTAAGGGGAACATAAGGGGAAACTTCTTCACCCAGAGGGTCATGAGAGTGTGGAACAAGCTTCCAGCATAACTGGTGCATTTGAGCTCGATTTCAATGTTTAATGAAGTTTAAATAGGTACATGGATGGTAGGGATATGGAGGGTTATGGTCCCGATTCGGGTCAATTGGAGATGGCAGTTTAAATAGTTTGGCATGGACTAGATGGGCTGAAAGGTCTGTTTCTGTGCTGTACTTTTATATGACTCTATGTGCTTAAATCACTACTGCAAGATGAGTTGCTGGAGTCAGGGCTTTGTGCTTTGGCTCTTTGTAGGGGTCACCCATGCCAGACAGGTCAAAGGGTAGAGGACAGACTAAGAGAGGTCCACCAGTCCTCCAGGTTCAGGAGTTCAACTCAGGGTGACAACCCGTATGGCAAAACAAAATTTTTACAGAAGCAGCATTGAAGAATCCCCCTACAGTATTCCTGAGTCTTTACCAGGGACTAGTATGACTGACAGTACTGAAAACCGAGAGGAAGCTACTGACGTGATGAAGGAAGCCCTGAACACCGCCAGAGATGGAGGATCTTCATTGTTGCCCTAAGTGCCAGCGGTGTAACAGGCAGTGGATTACTATGTACTTGTGACAAAGCTCACCTTTACACAAGCGATAGGAACAGGTTTATAAGGTTTAGAACCCTGGATCATTTGAAAAGCGGGAAGGTGTAAAATAAAAGTGAAGTATATTCAAAAATTAAGGTTTTATTTCAGATCTGAGCCAGGAACTGTAAAAAGATGATCAAAAATTTCAATTGTAGTGTGTGGCTTTGTACAGGGTGGAAGGGTGAGTTACCTGATTAAAGTACAGGTAGCTCTGCTGGAATATGTATTTGCATAATGCATATTGGATATATTGCAATCAATTTAGCCATATAGTTTAGGAGTTGGGATGTTATATTGCAGTTATATAAGTCATTGGTGCACCGTATATAGAGTATTGTTTACAGTTTCCTGTTATAGGAAAGGCTGTCAAGCTGGAGAGGGTGCAAAAGAGATTTACAAAGATACGAGATTCTGCTGTTGCTGGAAATCCAGAGTACCACATGCAAAATGCTCCACTCGCTTCACACTTATGACTGTGTGGCTAAGCAGAGCGCCACTGCCATATTCAAGTTTGCAGAATCAAAAGTGGTGATGACACAGCATATAGAGGGGGAGACTGAAAATCTGGCTCACTGGTGCCAGAACAACAACCTCTTACTCAAAGTCTGCAAGACTGAGGAGCTGATTATTGACTTCAGGAGAAGGAAACCAGAGGTCCATGAGCCAGTCCTCATTGAAGTGGAGAGGGTTAGCAACTTTAAAGTTCCTGGGAGTTACTATTTCCTGGGCCCAGCATATAAGTGCAATTACGAAGAGAGCATGGCATCACCTCTACTTCTTTAAGAGTTTGAGGAGATTTGGCATGACATCTACAACTTTGGCAAGCTGCTATAGACAAGTAATGGAGAGAATATTGAATGTTATGGAAACACTGATGCTCTCGAGCGGGAAATCCTACAAAAGGTAATGAATTTGGCCCAATACATCATGGGTAAAGCCCTCCCAACATATGAAACGCTGTTGCAGGAAAGTAGCATCCATCATCTGGGACCCCTGCCACCCTGGACATGTTCTCTTCTCGCTGCTGCAATCAGGAAGAAGGTTTAGGAGACTCGGACTCACACCAGCAGGTTTAGAAACAGTTGCTATCCCTCAACCATCAGGCTCTTGAACCAAAGAGGATAACTTCACTTGCCCCATCATTGAAATGTTCCCATAATCAATGAGCTCATTTTCAAGGACTCTTCATCTCATGTTCTCGATATTTATTGCTGATTTATTTATTCTATTATTTATTTTTGTTGTCTTTTGAATAGTTTGTTGTCTTTTGCACTTTGGTTGAATGCCCTAGATGGTGGTTTTCATTGATTCTATAAGACCATAAGACATAGGAGCAGAATTGGGCCATTCAGCCCATTGAGTATACTGCACTATTCCATCATGGCTGATCCCAGATCCCAGTCAACCCCAGAGACCTGCCTTCTTGCCATATCCTTTGATGCCCTGTCCGATCAGGAAGCAATCAACTTCCGCCTTAAATATACACATGGACTTGGCCACTGCCTCAGTCTGTGGCAGAGCATTCCACATATTTATTATTGTCAGGCTAAAAAATAATCCTCTTTACCTCTTTGAAATGGTTGCCCCTCAATTTTGAGGCTGTGCCCTCTAGTTCTGGATACCCCCACCACAGGAAACATCCTCTCCACATCCGCCCTACCTAGTCCTTTCAACTTCGGTAGGTTTCAATCAGATTCCCCCTGCCTTCTTCTAAATTTCAGTGAGTACAGGCCTAAAGCTGCCAAACGCTCCTCGTATGTTAACCCCTTCATTCATGGAATTATCCTCATGATCCTCCTCTGGCCTCTCTCCAATGACAACACATCCTTTCTGAGATACGGGGCCCAAAACTGTTGACAGTAGCCCAAGTGGGGTCTGACTAGTGTCTTACAAAGGCTCAGCATTATCTCCTGTTATGGTTATTGTTCTAGAGATTTATTGAGTAGGCCCACAAGAAAAGGAATTTTTGGGTTGTATATGTTGACATATATGTACTTAGATAATAAATTTACCCTGAACTTTGAACTCAGCAGGTCAGGTAGCATCTATGGAGAGAAGTAAAGAGTCAATGTTTCATTGAAGTGTCTTGCTCTGAAGTATTGGCTCTTAATCCTCTAATGCTGCCCAATCGGCTGAGTTCCTCCAGCATTTTGTGAGATTTACGCAGGATGCTCTTTGGATTCGGGGACCTGAGTCGTAGGAACTGGCTGGATCTTTGTTCCCTGGAGCCCGCGAGACTGAGGGGTGGCCTTCTTGAAGTTTATAGAATCATGAGGGGTGTGGATATGGTGGACAGTCAGCATCTTCTCCCCAGGGTGTGGGAGTTGGAGACAAGAGGGCAACAGATACCACATAAGATTTGTAATAGGATTGAGAAAGAACTTTTTTACACAGAGGATGGTCAGTATATGGAATAAGGTTCCATTCATTTGGAGGGGAGGAGAGGGACTGTGTGATGAATATGGGAATTCAAGTCTAATGAGACAGGATGCTGTGGTCGGTATAGACCTGTTGGGACATTGGGCCTGTCTCCGTGCTGAATAAACCTATGACTATGACAAATTGGTGGATTTTGACAAATTGACAAATTCACATTAGACAAGCTGAATTGGTGGTAACGGTGCTTTGCTAAGAAACTAGGAAACCACTTTAGTATTACCTAGAAAACTAGCAAGTAAGAAAAAAACTGACCTGGAGCTGCAACACACAGCTCGAACCACAGCATCAAGTTCGCCGATGACACGACCGTGGTGGGTCTCATCGGCAAGGACGATGAGTCAGCATACAGAGAGGAGGTGCAGCGGCTAACGGACTGGTGCAAAGCCAACAACCTGTCTCTGAATGTGAACAAAACAAAAGAGATGGTTGTTGACTTCAGGAGGACACGAAGCGACCACTCTCTGCTGAACATTGACGGCTCCACGGTAGAGATCGTTAAGAGCACCAAATGTCTTGGTGTTCACCTGGTGGAGAGTCTCACCTGGTCCCTCAACACCAGCTCCATAGCAAAGAAAGCCCAGCAGCGTCTCTACTTTCTGCGAAGGCTGAGGAAACTCCATCTCCCGCCCCCCCATCCTCATCACATTCTACAGGGGTTGTATTGAGAGCATCCCGAGCAGCTGCCTCACTGCCTGGTTTGGAAATTGCACCATCTTGGATCCTGCAGCGGATAATGAGGTCAGCTGAGAAGATCATCAGGGTCTCTCTTCCCGCCATACAGATATTTACACTACACGCTGCATCTGCAAAGCAAACAGCATCATGAAGGACCTCACGCACCCCTCATACAAACTCTTCTCCCTCCTGCCATCTGGGAAAAGGCTCCAAAGCATTCGGGCTCTCACAACCAGAGTATGTAACAGTTTCTTCCCCCAAGCTATCAGACTCCTCAATACCCAGAGCCTGGACTGACACCAACTTACTCCCCTCTACTGTGACTCTTGTCTATTATTTATTGTAATGCCTGCGCTGTTTTGTGCACTTTATGCAGTCCTGGGTAGGTCTGTAGTCTAGTGTAGTTTTTTTCTGTGTTGTTTTTATGTAGTTCAGTCTAGTTATTGTACTGTTTCATGTAGCAACATGGTCCTGAAAAATGTCTCATTTTTACTGTGTACTGTACCAGCAGTTATGGTTGAAATGACAATAAAAAGTGACTTGACTTGACTCTTCCAGAGCTTTAGATTTCCAGAATCTGCAGACATTCTTGTGTTTGAGACTACCTAGAATCTGAGGTATTTCACTGACAGATCTTTGAGTTAAAAACTCTTCTGAACTAGGAAAGGTGTCTTCATAAATAAGTGGAGATGATAAATATCAGCCTAGAAATGCCAAATTGATACTTTAATTAACTGGGAACACTATTGGCTCTTTCTAAATTAAATAGAAAGGTGTTTGCACTTTTACAATAACAAGAGTGGCCCAAATCCCTAGGATTGATGGGCCAATTGCTCTCCTATGTCATAACAATGTTATGATTCCTTTAACAAATTCTGCATTGTGTGCAGAAAGCTGACATCTAAAATACTGGCAGCATTCTGCATGGTGAAAGCTTTGAATCAAAATTTGACTGAAGGTCAAGTTTCATGTCCTTTCTACCAAACTCTTTAAAAGCACTACTTCAATAAAAAGTTAAGATCTGATTTATGGGTCATGCGGTACACAGTCATTAAGTTCACAAACACAAGAAAATCTGCAGATGCTGGAAGTCCAAAGCAATGCAAACACAAAATGCTGGAGGAACTCAGAAGTTCTCTGGAAAAGAGTAAACAGTCAATGTTTCGGACCAAGACCCATCATCAGGACTGGAGAAAAAGGTAAGGTTAGAGTTAGAAGGTGTGGGGAGGGGAGGGAGAAGTACAAGGTGGTAGGTGATTGGTGAAACAGAGAGGGAGAGAGGGTGAAGTAAAGAGCTGGGAAGTTGGTGAAAGAGAAAGGGCTGGAGGAGGGGGAATCTGATTAGGAGAGTGTAGAAGACCTTGGAAGAAAGGGAAGGAAGAGAAGCACCAGAGGGATGTGATGGACAGGTAAGGAGATAAGGTGAGAGAGGGAAACAGGAATGGTGAAGGAGAAGGTGGGGGGGGGGGGGGCAATTACTGGAAGTTTGAGAAATCGATATTCATGCCATCAGGTTGGAGGCTACCCAGATGGAATATAAGGTGTTGCTCCTTCAATCTGAGTGTGGCCTCATTGCAAGAGTAGAGGAGTCTATGGACTGATATGTTCATAAGGTGTTGCTCCTCCAGCCTGAGGTGGCCTCATGGCACAAGAGGAGGCCATGGTACAGGAGCATGAACATACACACTCAGTGTTTTAAGAGCAGTTTGTTCTCTTCTGCCATCAGATTTTCAAGCAGTGTGTAACTCATGAACACCACCTCACTACTCTCTTTTTGGGCTACTTTTTTTATATTTCTTATTGCAACATTTTTTAATGTTTTGTGCCTCACTGCTGCTCGAAACCACAAATTTCATGATGTACTAAAGGATGTTGGGTGGTTGTCCATTATGTCTGATGTTGACAGGAAACCTGTGACAGGAGAGTTTTTGAAGTGAAAAAAACACTCTCTTGACCTCAGAAGTCCACGCCCAGCGGCATGAACAAGCGTCACAAACTGAGAAGTGGTAAGGATGACACAGAGTGTGGAATGGAAGAAGAGGGAGGTGGGAGGGGAAGATTACTAGAACTTAGAGAAGTCAATATCCATGCCATCGGGTTGGAAGCTATCCAGATGGAATATGAGGTGTTGCTCGTCCAACCTGAGAGTGGCAGTAGAAAAGGCCATGAACCAAGATGTTGGAATCTGAGTGAGGATTGAAGTTAAAATGGTTAGCCACTGGGAAATCCTGTTTGTCGCAGATGGAGAAAAGGTGTTTAACAAAGCAGTCCCCCAATTTATGTCAGGAGTCTCTGATGTAGAGGAAGATGCATGAGGAACACCAGATACAGTAGATGATCCCAAGAGACTTTCAGGTGAAGTGCTGCCTCACCTGGAAGGAGTGCTTGGGTCCCTGATTGGAAGTTATGGAGGAGGTGAATGGGCAGGTGTAGAACTTCTTGCACCAGGGAAAGATTAGAGTCATTGAGTCACAGAAAAGTTCAGCACAGAAATAGGCCCTTCAGCCCATCTAGCTAGGGCCAAACTATTTAATCCACCTACTCCCATCGACCTGCACCCAGACCATAACCCTCTCTATCCCTACCATCCATGTACCTATCCAAACTTCTCTTAAATGTTGAAATTGAGCTCACATACACAATTTCCGCTGGCAGCTCATTCAACACCACCCTTTGAGTGAAGAAGTTTCACCTCATGTTCTCCTTAAACTTCTCACCTTTCACCCTTAACCCATGACCCCTAGTTGTAGTTGCACCTAATTTTGTATATCTCTATCAAATCTCCTCTCAATCTTCTATGTTCTAAGGAATAAAGTCCTAACCTATTCAAACTTTTCTTATAGCGTAGGTCCTCCAGACTCAGAAACATCCTTGTAAATTTTCTTTGTGCTCTTTCAACCTTAATTACATCTTTCCTGCAGGGAGATGACCTAAACTGCACACAATACTCCAAATTAGGCCCCACCAACATCTTAGACAACTTCAACGTAACATCTCATCTCCTATATGCAGTTCCGAGATTGCCAGTGTGCCAAAACCATTCTTGACAATGCTACCTACCTGTGCCACCACTCTCAATGAATTATGGACCTGTATTCCCAGATCCTTTTGTTCTACCACACTCCTCAGTTCCCTACTGTTCTCTGTGTAAGACCTACCCTAGTTGGTCAACCAAAGTGCAACACCTCATTCTTGTCTGCATTAAATTCCATCTGCTATTTTTCAACCCGTTTTTCCAGTTGGTCCAGATCCTGCTGCAAGGCATGATAGCTTTCCTTTCTGTCCACTACACCCCCAATCTTGGACTATTTGGACTCTCAGAAGATCTTTGACAAGGTGCCACACATGAGGCTGCTTACCAAGTTAAGAGCCAGTGGTATTACGGGAAAGTTACTTCATGGTTAGAACATTGGCTGATTGGAAGAAGGCAGCGAGTGGGAATAAAAGGATCCTTGTTTGGTTGGCTGCCAGGGAATAGTGGTGTTCCGCAGGGGCCACTGTTGGGACCACTTCTTTTTATGCCATATATAAATGATTTAGATGATAAAGTAGTTGGCTTTGTGCCAAGTTTGCAGATGATACGAAAATTGGTGTATTGGATGCCGACCTGTTAGATACTATTACGAGTATGAACCCTTTGATGAAGGGTTCCATTGGAAGAATCTATAATTTACTATTACAATGGGATAAGCGTCCTTTATTTAAGATAAAACAAGATTGGGAAAAGGAACTTAATTTGAATTGGAGGACTGGATGCGAATTCTGAAGCTGGTTAACTCTTCTTCGATCTGTGCTAGTCATTCACTGATTAAATTTAAAAATGTAAATCGTTACCATTTGACAAAGGAGAGATTGTCTAAAATGTTTCCTAATGTTGATAGTTATTGTGACAGATGTAAAACTGAGACAGCTACACTGACACACACGTTTTGGTCTTGTTCTATACTGGGACAGTTCTGGAAGTCAGTTTTTTCTACAATTTCTAAAGCACTTAAAATTAATTTACAACCTAACAAATTAACTGTGCTTTTTGGAATAATTCCTCAAAATATCTGTGGTATTTCTTTGTCTGACCAACATGTTATTGCGTTTGTTACATTGATAGCTAAGAGGGCCATTCTGTTGAAGTGGAAGGATACGTCGGCTCCCATTCTGTCACAACGGTTCTCTCAAGTGATGTTATGTTTTAGTTTGGAAAAAATTAGAAGTCAAACCTTCGAACCTATGTTTGATTTTGAGGAAAGATAGGGTTCATTTGCTCGTTACTATCATTTGAGTTAATTGATAGATTTCTTCCATGAACTAATTGTAAGTTTTGGTACATTTTTTTTCTTGCTGGTGGTCTGATGTTTATCTTTAGAAGGTTTTTGTATGACGCATGGCTCCGGGGTTGAACACCGAATGGTTTTTTTCTCTCACTTTTCTTTGCTTTAGTAGGGTTTTTTTTCTCTTTTTTTGTCACCAAAATTTTTCAATCTTTAAAACAATGTTTTTTTTTGCTTGGGACATTGTAAGTGTTACCTACTTTGGATAATAATAACAAAAAGATTTGAAAAAGAAAAGAAAATTGGTAGGTAGTGTTGAGGAAGCAGTTAGGATGCAGTTATAGATGTGGATGTTCAACCTAGTTCACTTACAGCAATTTTTGGGATTATTCCAGAGGAAGCAAGCAAAGTGTCTGCTTCTGCCCAACATACTTTTCAACTTTACTGGCTAGGAGAGCTATTTTGCTACACTGGAAAGCATCTAACCCACCTACTGTTTTTTATTGGCTCTCCTCCATTATGTCATGTCTAAGCTTGGAGAAAATTAGAAGCCGGACATTTGGCGACCCTTTATTCAATCTTTTCATACGATCAAATCTATCTATCTATTTATTTTTCTTTATTCTCTTTTGGGGAAAATCCTTATCTGTGAAGGTTCGGAGATGACTGGAAGGATGTTTTTTTTCTCTCTTTTTAAAAATTCTATCCTCAATTGGACTGCCCAATCTTTCTTTTTCTTTTTTTTTTCTCTTTTTTTTAATTTCAGTTTAGTTAGTGGGTTTTTTTCCTTTATCAAATGAAATTTCATATCTTTTTTTATGATCGCTATGAGGTGTTGTAGTTTTCTTTCGACCATTGTATATATAACAGCGTAATATTTTACCTATTTGATTTTGACATTATATACTTGCTGTTTTTATTATTGCTGTTTATATGTCTTTTATATTATCTGTTTGTTAAACTCCTCCTCTGATTTGTATATTCTTTATTTGAAAATCAATAAAAAGATTGAAAAATGAAATGAAAAGGATGCAGAAGGTCTTAGACAGATTAGGAGAATGGGCAAGAAAGTGGCAAATGAAATATAATGTTGGAAAATGCACGGTCAAGCACTTTGATAGTTGAAATAACTGTGCAGACTATTTTCTAAATGGGGAGAAATTCCAAAAAATCTGAGATGCAAAAGGAGTTGGGGGAGTCCTTGTGCAGAACATGCTAAAAGGTTAGCTTGCAGGTTGAGTGGGTGCCGAGGAAGGCAAATGCAATGTTAGCATTCATTTCAAGAGGTCTAGAATACAAGAGCAGGGATGTGATGCTGAGTCTAATTGTAAGTTTTGGTACATTTTTTTTCTTGCTGGTGGTCTGATGTTTACCTTTAGAAGCTTTTTGTATGACGCACTGGGAGCTAAGCAAATCCTACACCTTGCCCAAGGGTGACCTGCAGGCTAGTAGCGGGAAGGAGCAGCTTACAGCACCTTTGGTAGAGACGTATCTCCAGCTCGCTGCCCTATCTATCACTGTATCATCATTAAATTTGTTTACTATGCACTTGGCCTCTTCCTTTGAGTTTTAAATACAAGTTGTAAGTTGGCATAGCACCTGAGGCACTCCACTAGAATCATAGAATCATAACAACATGGAAACAGGTCTTTTGGTCCATCTGGCCCATGCCAACCACGATACTCATCCAAATTAGTCCCATTTCTTCATACTTGGCTCAGCTCCTTCTCAACCTTTCCTATCTATGTAACTATCTAAACACCTTTTGAATGCTATACATGTACCTACGTTGACCACTTCCTCCAGCAGCTCGTTACGTAGTCGTGCCACCTGAAACGGCTGACCTCAGGTTCCCATTTCTTGTCTTCTGTCTCACCCTGAACCTCTGCCTCTCAGTTCTCGACTCCCCAGCCCTCAAATAACCATATAACAATTACAACATGGAAACAGGCCATCTCGGCCCTTCTAGTCCGTGCCGAACGCTTACTCTCACCTAGTCCCATCGACCTGCACTCAGCCCATAACCCTCCATTCCTTTCCTGTCCATATACCTATCCAATTTTTTTTTTAATGACAATATTGAACCTGCCTCTACCACTTCTACTGGAAGCTCGTTCCACACAGCTACCACTCACTGAGTAAAGAAGTTCCCATTCGTGTTACCCCTAAACTTTTGCCCCTTAACTCTTAATAATCCAAATAACTATATCAAAAACAGGTTTTCTTTCAGAAGATGATTTTGGCCTGCTTGATTACTGTATTTTAAATGTCCCACTATTGCTTCCTTACTGCAGCATCTCCCCAGTGAAAGACAATAGGCCAACTGACCCATTTCTATAAATTCAGTGGCCTAGCATAACACTTCACAGTACCATTGATTGGAGGATCAAGTTCAATTCCCTCCGCTGCTTGTAAGGAGTTTGTATGCTCTCCCCCGACTACATGGCACACACCAAATGCTGGAGGAACTCAGCAGGCCGGGCAGCATCTATCGGAAAAAGTACAGCTGACGTTTTGGGCCTAAAGCCTTCGTCAGTCCACGAAAAGTTGACTGTTTACTCTTCTCCATCGATGCTGCCTGACCTGCTGAGTTCCCCCAGCATTTTATGTGTTTTGTTCAGATCTCCAGCATCTGCAGATTTTCTCTTGTTTGCGATTTGATTCTTTTCCTCCTCCAGGCACTCTGCTTTCCCCCCATGTTCCAAAAACATACAGGTTAATAGGTTATTTATTTTTACTGAGATACAGCGAGCCGTGCTGCCCTGTAGATGCCCATTTCACCCTAGCCTAATCACGGGACAATTTACAATGACCAATTAACCCACCAACTGGAACGTCTTTGGAAACCAGAGCACCCGAAGGAAACCCATGCGGTAATGGGGAGAGCGTACAAGACCTTTACAGGCAGTGGCGGGAATTGAACCCGGGTCGCCCGTACTGTAGAGCGTTGCGCTAACCACTATGCCACCGTACTGCCCATGCTGCAGGTCATTGGTCTTATATGTGTAATTGGGCAGTGTGGGCTAGTTGGGTTGGTGGCCCTGTTACTCTCTAAATAAAAAATAAAAAAAGATAATTTCAGGTGACCCAGACTCTAACTGATATTCACTCTCACACTCACTCAGCTGTCCACCTAGGCTCCTTATTTCTTCCTTCACCTTTCCCTTCCCTCCCCTCTCTCACTAGATGCCCCCCCCCCCACCTCACCCCAGTTCTGCCTTTCACTTTAGAATCAGAACCAGGTGTATATTACTGACAAACAGTATGTCAAGGGGTATATAGAGAGTCCAGGGAAGGGTAGCACCTCTGGTGAAGGGGCTTGTCGAGTCCATTCAGGGGGCAGCTCACTCACCTTTGGCCCCCACTGGACACGCAGCTCTCACCTCTGGCTGCAAGTCGCTGTTTGCACCGGACAGTGGCCACACCCCAGTACACCACTTTGGCGGGCGGGGGGAGTCGGGGGCTTCATACCCTGGTGAGACAGGTGCGAAGCCACCCTCAGCGGACTGGACGGGTGAGATCCGGCGGCCAGGAAAGTGCCACGGCAACAATCAGTGGAGAGCAAAAGGGCGTGACAAGGCACTGACCACGTCATGGCCATCCACGGCAACCAAGGAAGACGCCAGTGTTGTGACGCTTGCTCATACCACTGGACCCAGACCTCTGAGGTCGAGAGAGTGGGACTTCCCCAGTGCAATGGCTTTTCCACTTTAAAAGCCCTCTCCCCCCACCCCGGTGACCATCGCCAGACACGATGGACGACCAGCATCATTATTGTCACGTATCGAGATACAGTGAGAAGCTTGTCTTGCACACTGTTCATACAGATTAGATCATTCCACAGTGCACTGAGGCAGAACAGGGTAAAACAATAACAGAATGCAGAATGAAAGTTCACAAGGATGATTCTGGGAATGAAAGGGTTACCATGCGAGAAACGTTTAATGGCTCTGGGTCTGTACTCGCTGGAATTTAGAAGGATGGGGGGAGGAGGAGGTGGATTCTCATTGAAACCTTTCTAGTGTTGTAAGGCCTGGACAGAGTGGATGTGGAAAGGATGTTTCCCATGGTGGGGGAGTCTAGGACAAGAGGGCACAGCCTCAGGATAGAGGGGCGTCCATTTAACACAGAGACGTGGAGAAATTTCTTTAGCCAGAGGGTGGTGAATTTGTGGAGTTTATTACCAGAGGCAGCAGTGGAGGCCAGGTTGTTGGGTGTGGTTAAGGTGGAGATTGATAGGTTCTTGATTAGATTCAGCATCAGAGGTTACAGACAGACATACTTTATTGATCCCGAGGGAAATTGGGTTTTGTTACAGTCGCACCAACCAAGAATAGTGAAGAAATATAGCAATATAAAACCATAAATAATTAAATAATAATAAGTTAATTATGCCAAGTGGAAATAAGTCCAGGACCAGCCTATTGGCACAGGGTGTCTGAGGGAGGAGTTGTAAAGTTTGATGGCCACAGGCAGGAATGACTTCCTATGACGCTCAGTGTTACATCTCGGTGGAATGAGTCTCTGGCTGAACGTACTCCTGTGCCTAACCAGTACATTATGGAGTGGATGGGAGTCATTGTCCAAGATGGCATGCAACTTGGACAGCATCCTCTTTTCAGACACCGCCGTCAGAGAGTCTAGTTCCACCCCCCACAACATCACTGGCCTTACGAATGAGTTTGTTGATTCTGTTGGTGTCTGCTACCCTCAGCCTGCTGCCCCAGCACACAACAGCAAACATGATAGCACTGGCCACCACAGCCTCATAGAACATCCTCAGCATCATCCGGCAGATGATAAAGGACCTCAGTCTCCTCAGGAAATAGAGACGGCTCTGACCCTTCTTACGGGGAGAAGGCCAGGGAGTGGGGCTGAGCCATGATAGAATGGCGGAGCAGACTCAAAGGGCCAAATGGCCTAATTCTGCTCCTATGTCTTACTGTCTAACTGCAGGGAAAGGTAGATTATAAGGTGCAACATCTCAATGAGTTTGGCTGTGAAATCGAGAGTCGATCTCACTGTACTAGAGAACCATTCAATAATCTTATAACAGCAGGGTAGGAGCTGTCCTTGAGCCTGGCGGTATGTATTCTCAGGCTTTTGTATCTCCTGCCCCATGGGAGAGGGGTGAAGAGAGACTGTCTGGGGTGAGTTTGGTCTTTGTGGGTGCCGACTGTTTTACTGGGGCAGCAAGAAGTATAAATCAGAGTCCTCAGTTGTGAGGCTGGCTTTCAAGATGCACTGAGCTGTGTCCCAACTCTGCAGGTTCTCGTGATCGCAGGCAGAGCAGCTGAAATGGCAAGATGCACTGGATGCTTTCCGTGGTGGTTCGATAAGGGTCAATGGAGGCGTCCCAAATTCCTTTAGCCTTCTGAGGAGTTGGCGAGGTTGCTTCAAAGTTCAAAGTAAGTTTTATTATCAAGGTACATAAATGTCACCATACCCAACCCTGAGATTCATTTTCTTGTGGGCATACTCAGCAAATCTATAGAACAGTAACCGCATCGTGATTAATGGAAGACCGAGGCAGGGGTGTCAAACTCATTTTAGGTCACGGGCCGGATTGAGCAAAATGCAGCTTCATGCGGGCCGGATCAGTCGGACGTGTGCGAACGCAGCTTTCGTTGCCTCCGTTTTTTCAGCCTGCTCTCATGTGTCTCAGTCTCTGCTATAACTACAAAGTGTTTCACTTTACAAATTCCGTTTCTTATGAAGAAGACTGCCGAATAAACACTAAAAACCCTGAAAACCTGGTACCTGAATAAACTCAGCATTAGCCATATCATACGCCATAGGCGCTTCGATTACTGGGGCCAGCTTTAATAGTAATTAGATATTATCTCGCGGGCCAAAGATAATTCCACCGCGGGCCTTGAGTTTGACATATATGAACTACAGTATTCAAACAGAGTGCAGGAGACGACATACTGTGCAAATGCAAATATAAATAAAAGCAATAAATATTGAGAGCATGAGGTGAAGAGTCCTTGAAAGTCCTTGAAGGTCGTGGGAAGATTTCAATGATGGGGCAAGTGAAGTCGAGTGAAGCTATCCCCTTTGGTTCAAGAGCCTGATGGTTGAGGGGTAGTAACTGTTCTTGAACCTGGTGGTGCGAGTCCTGAGGCTCTCGTATCTCCTTCCTGATGGCAACAGCGAGAAGAGAGCATGACCTGGGTGGTGGGGGTAAAAAAGTAGTGAGGTAGTATTCCTGGGTTCAATGTCCATTCAGAAATCGAATGGCAGAGGGGAAGAGCTGTTCCTGAATCACTGAGTGTGTGCCTTTAGGTTTCTAACTCGAAATTCACAACTCTCTGAACTTCAACAACATAAACACTGTGGTGTCTAGATGGTTGGGTTAGGTCAGGCTATTTGTGATCTGTGACTTGGAATCCACCATTTCTTTTAACTTGCAGAAATGTTACTGACACACTGCATAAAATTTCCCACAGAATTTGGTAATCCCTTTGGAATGGTTCAAATGACTGTTCCTAAAACAGCATCCAGTCTATGAGAAACTCTAGAGATCAATTAGCGGACGCCAGTTTGGGACAATAAAATGTAAGTAGGATCAGATGATACAAAAGGGTAACTTGTTCTGAGAAAACACATTATTTTTATTCAAGTAACTTAGGAACTTCTATGTTCCTACAATCCATATTTGGTTTTCCCTTTGGATTTGGCAATTTATCAAAGCATTTCATTAACTGTGACCCTCCAATCTTTTTGCACCACAATGACTAAGACTTCATCTGTTTAAGTGATCATTTGCTCACATCTCCTTCCTCCTAAAAGCGTTCAATATTGAAAACTCCCAAGATTGATCCAAAAGGTCATCTTCAGATTTCGAGCTGGTTTAAATAGATCTGAAGCTGTAAGATATGTCAGTTTTGTTGCGGAGTAGCAAGTATTAAGTTGCGTTCAAACTCCTGGTTTATTTCGACTGAGTGTGAGAGGAGAAACTGTTGTCATCAGGGGAATGCCGAGAACTTGATTTAAGGTAGGAGGCCAAAGATACATGGGTGACCTGAATAGAAGCTTTTCGGGTGAGTCAAGGGTGATAGGAGTTGAATTTTGTGAAGAGGACTGGATTGCTTAGGGGGAAATCATTGCAGTGCTACAGGGAAAACCTAGAGCACTGAAATTGCTTTATTATTGCTGAGAGCTGGGATATAGTGCAGCATGTAGCATTCGGACAACTCTATGACACTTCAGGTTGATTTATACTTGTGCGTCACATCGACGCCGTGGGTATCGCGTACCCTACGCCGTACCTACGCTGTACCCTACGCCGTAGGGCGAGGTGCACCCCTCCGGAGAAGTTACCCACACGTCGCCGCGACGCAGATCGCAGCATCTGTGATTGGTCCGCTTGGTAGCATCACATTTCCGGTTGCTGCTTCTCCGCCATGTCTGTAGGCTGTGCGTACACTGATACGAAATAGATGAACCGAATTGTCAAATCTGCCTGCCGACATGTGAAAATGTTTGAAATGCATCCTCGTCCATGTCTCTCACGAAGAAACTCAACACAGTGGCATAGAAACCCCACCGCCAACTAGCGTTTTGGCGCACACCAACGCATGCTCACTACGGCCTAGAGCGACGCAGGAGTGAAAATCAGGGCTACGGCGTGGCCTGTACGCGCAAGTATAAATCAGCCTTTAATTATAACAGCAGTAGATGTTTTCCTTTTGATGACCTTCATAGGTCAAAGTACTGGGTATGGGAGAGAGGATGTTATGTTGACTTTGTATGAGACGGTGGTGAGGCCTAATTTGGAGTGTTGTGTGCAGTTTTGGTCCCCCACCCACAAGAAAGATGTAGATAAGTGCAACCCTCTCACTGTGGCTCGAAACAAACAGCTCTTCAGCTAACTCTGCTAAATGCCATGCGACTCAGTGGTGAGAAAGCACCTTCAAGAAACAATGTATGTCTAGGGTTGATATGGTTTTGGTTCAGCCAACAGAACGAGAATTGTGGAGAAAACTGTGTAACTACTGCCCCGTGCAAAGTTATCATCAGCCAAGAAATAACAGATCATACACCGGCATAAAATTTACAATTGAAATGTACTTAACAATATTTCAACTTTAACAAACACTTAACAGAAAAAGAAAATAAAAATAAAAGGGCCTATTATAGTTAAACCAGTCCGATGTGCATGTAAACACTGGAGCTCGTTCCTCTAGTAGATGGGTGTATCTCTTTACTCACATGCTGAACCCACTATCTACCTGAAAAAAACACTAGCATTAGTTTGTACTTCCCTCAAAGACCATTTCGAACGGACTGGCTAACTCAGGATTATTGGCATTTCCTCCTTGGAGCCATCCATCTGCACAGAGCGCCTCTTACAACAGGGTTTCTCCTTCAAGTTACATTCTGTGAGAAGCTTGCCTTGTGCCCCGTTCCACAGCTCTCACCAAAAGACCTCAAACCAGACTACTGTCCTTCAGAACTCTGATCCCGCCCAACTCTCTCGAATCTTCCACTGGATCTCACTGGACGGGAAGTTACAACAGGTACCAAGACAAATCCAGTTGGCTGACACAACATTCTTAAGTTGGACAACATGTCTCCTTATCTTTAGCCGAAGCCAAAACACTCTTACGAACAGGACACACAGCTTTTACAGAAAACTGCTAAAATAAAAATCTCACAGCGTAGCAGTAGAAATCTTGCCCAGGGCATTACATGGAAGTTACGTATCTCACTAATAGGGTTGACACCACTCTCTGTTTGCCCGGTGCATCATATGCCAGCCTATGTGGGGTTTCTTAACTCTCTGATGCCTCTTTGTCTCAGCTTCAGCCACTCCTTGTGACCGTTCCTATCCTCCACCTGACCATCGCTTGTACCTTCCGGTGACTCGGCCTGTCCTGCTCCCTGACTGAACTCAGCTTCCTTCAGTTTCAGTGGGTGCTGTGAACACCTTCAACCTCTGCTGGCGCTAACCAGCGAGAGCTTCCTCGGGGGGGAGGAGTGTCCTCTGTCACTCTAGCTACTCCCTCAGGGTGTAACATGACAGGTTTAGACTGGGAGTACCACACAGTTCCTCGTTTATCCTCATCATCCTGCTTAGGAGGGACTTGCACCTTCTCAAAAGCAGCTCTGAACACTGGGGGAATGCACAAGGTTTACGAGAATTTCTCTCCGCTCCTCTTCTTGCATGCTCCCACTAGCCTTCTCATGATAGGAGTATTTGTTCCCACAAGAATGGAAGCCTCTTCTTTTTCAGCCGGATCTGGGCAGGCCAACGCTATCATATCAATAGTCTCAGTTACTCCAACCTCTACTTCTGAAAACTCCAGTTTCAGCAAGCCACCATTGTACGGGTACTCATCAGTACTGGGTCCCCGAATCTCAAGGGCACTGAGTGGCGTCAATAGTAAATGCGTCAAATACCAGTTGTAAAGCAAATCAAGTTGAGAACCTGTGTCAAGTATGGCTCTAGCATAAATACCTTCATCCTGTATGGATACAATAAAGCTTCAGGAGTGGTGTTTTGCAGGTTAGTGTTACCTTTGATACACTGATTGGAGCATATCGTCTCTGGCACGCCAGGTTGTTCCCTTACTGGGTCCCTCCGTAGCGTTGCTTCTTTTCTCCTCTGTTTGATTCACCGCTGACCCACTTTTCGAAGATTTTCCTGTCTCTCACAGCCTCGCTTAAGATGCCCATCTTCTCCGCAGTCGTAACAGAAAAATCCCAGTCACCTCTCTAGTCAAAAGGCCCTTTTCGACAGCGTTCCTCTGCTTAGTAAGTCCTACAGATGGGCCAGGACTCCTAACAGGTGTGTCATGTTTAGCTGAAACATTAGCCGACATCCAGTGAGTCAGCTCAGCGCGAAGGTTTTCCTCCTCTTTCCTCAAAAGCTCTATCTCCGCGGCGTCAGGGGCCACTTTAGCAACAGAGGCTACCACTGGAGACACGACTTAGCCTTTAGAAATATTCTGCTCCTCAATCACGCTTTCCACCTCTCCAACTTCTCTCAGTAACTCGGTAGAAGATGGAGGCGGGCACAGCTTGTGGGTCACTCGAACACGTAGAGCAATCACGTCGTGTGACAGTACGCCCTTCACAACTTGCTCCACCCTCAAGCCATTTCTCTCAGACAGTTGAAGCCCCCTCTGTGACACAAAGAGTGCAGCAGTTTCCCCAAACAAAAAAAATGTAGGTGGGCAGCTTCTCTCCTTCCTCCTGGAATGTGAGTCTAAACTTCATCATAAGATCAGCTGCACTTTCAGCAGTGTTCAAAGCACAGTCTAGAGCTTGCATGTAGTTAGCTGACATGGCTAATGGGTTTCCTGCCTTTAGGAACCTCATTATATCAGCCGCTGGGCCCTTTAAACTTCCTGTCAGCCTCTATTTTTCATATTATCTGAGAACTGCCATTCAACCAGTAACTGATATCTGGATGTGGGCTTGACTCCAGAGAAAACTCCCAGCCTACGATAACGTCAGCTCTCCACAGGTAGACTTTGGCATTTATTAACCAGTGACGTAATAGCCGAAACCAGCTCAGAACTTAAATCACCGGCTGAAGGACTTATTAGTCTTCTTACGTCAGACAACATCTTCCCCTCACTCCACAAAAAAAATGACTTGCCTTTAAAATCTTCACCCTCAGCTGCATTCTCGCCAACTCTAGATAGATGAAAAGGTTCAGGCCCTGCTTCACCAGGTACCCCTATCCTATCAGCAGTGTGACCTCAGTTACATTACTGATAGTCCGTATCACACCTAATCTTAATCTCCATGGCAACCCTAGTAAAGTACATCACTTTTTACAAAACACCGCTTAAACACACAAGTATGATGCTTAATCAATCTTTATCCAACACTCATACAGCATTCGATCTCCGGACGGGCACCACACATAAGACTGAAAGAGTACAGAGAAAATTTACAAGGATGTTGCTGTGTTTGGCGGGCCTGAGTTACAAGGAAAGATTGAATAGGTTAGGACTTTAGTCCTCAGAACATAGAAGACTGAGAGGAGATTTGACAGAGTTATTCAAAATCATGAGGGGTATAGATAGGGTAAAAGCAAGCAAGCTTTTCCCCCTGAGGTTGAGTGGGACTACAACCAGAGGTCATGGGTTGAGGGTGAAAGGTGAAAAGTTTAAAGGGAACATGAGGGGAAAAACTTCTTCACACAGAGGGCTGTGAGAGTGTGGAATGAGCTGTCAGTGCAAGTGATGCATGCAAGCTCGATTTCAGCGTTTAAGTGAAGTTTGGCTAGGCACATGGATAGTAGGGGAGCGGAGGGTTATGGTCCAGGTGTAGTTCGATGGGAGTAAGCAGTTTAAATGGTTCAGCATGGACTAGATGGGCCAAAGGGCCTGTTTCTATTCTGTACTTGCTAAGGTCCATGTCGACAACATCTATCTCCCTGCTCTCGTCTATCCTCTTGGTCGCCTCCTCAAAAAAATACGGTCAAATTCATGACATAATCTCCATCGAACAAAGCCGCACTGACTATCCCTAATCAGTCCTGGCATTTCCAAATCCTGTCCGTCATAATCCCCTCCAGCAACTTTACCACCACTGATGTAGGACTCGCCAGTTTGTCCTTCTGTTGATGTAACCCATACTGAATTATGTTCACTAACACAAGAGATTCTGCAGATGATGGAAATTTGAGCAACACGCACAAGATGCTGGAGGAGCTCAACAGGTCAGGCAGCATCCACGGAGAGGAATAAACAGTTAATGTTTTGGGCTCAGACCCTTCATCAGGACTGGAGAGCAAGTGAGGAGGAAGAAGATGGGGTGAGTGGAAGGACCTCTCCCTGGTAGGTGGAAATGGTAAAGAGTTGAAGAAAGAGAAATCTGATAGGAGAGGAGAGTGCACCTTAGGAGAAAGGGAAAGATATTAAGTTCATCTGTTTCTATTGAATCACTGCTAGTATCATGTTTCTAACCAGTAGGCATCTCCCAGTAATCTTCTTGTACCAGTTATGTTGCTTATCTATAAAGAATGTGCAGCCTAACCTCAACCAATAACTAGAAACACAGACCCACCCTACACCTCTGCCCAATGACTGGGAAACAAAGCTGAGCCAAATTTGATGCTTCTGCTTGGACCAGCCTGCTCAGGAGTTACGGATGCTTCAGAAACCATCCGGGCTCAGATACCTCAGTAACAAGTAGGTGGATCGCTTCAAAAAAAGATGGTTCCTTTAGGGAAAAATATAATAGCAAAAACTCTGAAAGTTCTGATGAAAGGCCTTGGCCTTTCCCCTCTGTGGATGTTTCTGACCACCTGCGTCCCTCCAGCATTTTGCAAGTCTTGTTCTGGGCAGAGTTCAGTAATCTGGGAGTCGAAGGGCTTCTGCGTATTGTTCATCGGCTTTCTGTCGCTACTGATGCAAGAGGAAATGAGATTGCGATACATATGGTAGTAACTGCAGAATTTTTGCTTCCTGATTTCCGTAACTTGGTGAGTAACCAACGCAAAATTAAGTAGTTCTTAAGTTACGCTAACACTAAATAACTTCTTGCTCGGGGAATACGAGCTGACACGATTGGAACACCCCCCTGTGTCTCATAAAGTCCATGGAAAAGTCCTTGGCAGGGCTTGTGATTGTTGATAGGGCTTGTTCCAGCTTGTCAAGAGGGAGAGATAGCCGATAGTGAGTTTTGACTAAATTTGGAGGCAGCTGATGCTGTTGGTGCTTGATTATAAAATCGTGGGCTGTTGGGCAGGTTTGCCAACACCATGTTCCAAGAATGAGGGAGAGGATGTTGACATGACTTACTGTGATGGGATGGGGAGGGGTGCAGTCTGTGGGCAGTATCACCACAAACACTGGAATTTAGTAGAAGAAGCATTAGCTCGAAGGACCAAACTGTTAGGTGGAACTGTCAACCCCGTAAGGAATAATATTTCATTAAAGGAAGGAGACGAAAATATTATGGGTGGTGTTTACCCTCTCATTTAGTTTAATTTTGTTTGGGAGCCTATGACCATCTTGACCCACAATGCACCATAAAGGACATTTTTGTTGTAATTGTGATCTGTAAAAATTGTGTGTAATTCTTGTTTAATTGATGTATTTTTCTTGTGACTGCTGCTTAAGTGATGCTATCTGCCTGTGATGCTGCTGTGAGGTTTCCGTGGCATCTGTGTATATGCGTACTAGTGCAGGAGGTACCTACTAAAGTGGCCACTGGGTTCATGCCTGTGGTCTTAAACACGTGCTATCATAGTATGTAGAACAGTACCTCACAGGAACAGGCCCTTCAGCCCACAACATTGTGGCAAAAGAATCCCAAAACACTAATCCCTCCTACTTACACCATGTCCATATCCCTCCATCTTCCTCACATCCATGTGCCTTCCTAAACGTCTCTTAAAAGCCTCTAATGTATTTGCCTCTACCACCATAGCAGGCAGCGCATTCCAGGCATCCACCACTCTCTAAGTAAAAAACTTACCCCTCACATCCCCTTTGAACCTACCCCCTCTCACCTTCAATGCGTGGCCTCTGGTATCAGACATTGCAACTCTGGGAAACGTACTCTCTGTCCACTCTGTCTACGCCTCTCATAATCTTCTAAACCTCTAAGTGATCTCCTCTCAGCCTCAACCGCTCCAGAGAAAACAACCAAAATTGTCCTGCCTCTCATGATAGCAGATGGAGTTCAATCTGGATAAGTGTGAGGTGATGCATTTTGGAAGGACAAACCAGAAGATTGAGTACAGGATTAATGGTCGGTTACTTAAGAGTGTGGATGAACAAAGGGACATTGGGGTTCAATTCCATACATCCCTCAAGATCGCTGCGCAGGTTGATAGGGTAGTTAAGAAGGCCTGTGGGATGCTAGGCTTCATTAACAGGGGGATTGAGTTCAAGAGTAGAGAGGTCATGTTGCAACTCTACAAATCTCTGGTGAGACCGCACTTAGAGTATTGTGTTCAATTCTGGTCACCTCATTATAGGAAGGATGTGGAAGCTATGGAGAGGATGCAGAGGAGATTTACCAGGATGTTGCCTGGTTTGGAGAACAAGTCAGATGAAGCAAGGTTAGCAGAGCTGGGACTTTTCTCTTTGGAGCGTAGAAGAATGAGAGGGGACTTGATAGAGGTCTACAAAATTATGAGAGGCATAGATAGGATGGATAGTCAGTACCTGTTTCCCAGGGCACCAATAGCAAACACCAGAGGGCATATTTACAAAATTAAGGGAGGGAAGTTTAGGGGAGACATCAGGGGTAAGTTTTTTACACAGAGGGTTGTGAGTGCCTGGAATGACTTGCCAGGGATGGTGGTGGAGGCTAAAACATTAGGGGTATTTAAGAGCCTCTTGGACAGGCACATGGATGAAAGAAAAATAGAGGGTTATGGGGTAGTGTGGGTTTAGTACTTTTTTTTAAGGATTATATGGGTCGGCGCAACATGGAGGGCTGAAGAGTCTGTACTGTGCTGTAGTGTTCTACGGTTCTATGCCCTCTAAGCCAGGCAGCATCCTGGTAAACCTCTTCTGTACCCTCTTTAAAGCCTCAACATCCTTCCTATAGTGGGGCAACCAGAACTGCACGCAATACTCCAGATGTGGTCTAACCAGAGTTCTATAAAGTTGCAACATACCCTCTTGACTTTTGAACTCAATGCCTCGACTCATAAAAGCAAGCATTCCATAAGCCTTCTTAACCAACCTATCGACCTGTGTAGCCACTTTCAAGGAGCTATGAACTTGGACTCCAAGATCTCTCTGCTCAGCAACACTGTTAAGGATCTTGCCCTTATCAGTGTACTGTCTCATTGCATTTGCCCTACAAGGCGCATCTGGGTTAAACTCTATCTGCCATTTCTCTGCCCATATCTGCAACTGATCTATATTGTACTGTATTCTTTGCCAGTCTTCTACACTATCTGCAATGTCATCAGTCATACTTACTAACCCACCCATGTACATTTTC
The DNA here is from genome assembly GCF_048418815.1 of Hemitrygon akajei. Classification (NCBI taxonomy): domain Eukaryota; kingdom Metazoa; phylum Chordata; class Chondrichthyes; order Myliobatiformes; family Dasyatidae; genus Hemitrygon; species Hemitrygon akajei. The sequence continues at coordinate 15,238,936 of NC_133147.1, read as the reverse complement.
ATCCAGGTTACTTATGTACATCATAAACTGCAGAGGTCCCAGCCCAGATCCTTGTGGAACACCACTAATTACAGACCTCCAGCTCGAATAAGTCCCTTCAAACACTACCCACTGTTTTTTATGCACAAGCCTGTTCTGAGTCCAAACAGCCAATTCGCTGTGGATCCCATGCATCTTAACCTTCTGGAGTAGCCACCCATGAGGGACCTTGTCAAACGCCTTACTAAAGTCCATGTAGACATCATCCACCACTCTACTCATCAATCACTCTCGTCACCTTGTCAAAAAACTCAACCAAGTTGGTAAGACAGAAGTTGCCCCACACAAAGCCATGCTGGCTCTCCCTACCGGCCATGGGGTTCCAAATGCTCATATATTCTACCCCCCAGAATTTTCCCCAGCAATTTTCCTACAACTGAAGTGAGACTCACTGGTCTGTAGCTTCCAAGATTTCCCTTGTTCCCTTGTTAAACAGAGGTACAACATTTGCCGCTTGCCAGTCCTCCAGGACCTCACCTGTGCCTAGAGAGGACATGAAGATACTGGTTGAGGCCCCAGAAATCTCATCCCTTGCCTCCCTCAATAACCCAGGGTAAATGTTATCAGGCCCCAGAACTTATCCACCTTAACACTCCTTAGGAGGCTCAACATTTCCTCCTCCTTGACCTGTAAATGCCCTAATGTATTTATACACTCACCACTGATCTCCTGGTCCTCCATTTAGTTTTCTTTGGTAAACACTGAAGCAAAATACTCATTAAGTACCTCACTCCCATTCTTCGCATCCAAAGCAAATGCTCCCCTCTTTATCCTTGAGTGGTCTCACCCTCTCCCTCGTTATTCTCTTGCTCTTGATGTTGGGTTTCACCTTAATCCTACTCAGCAAGGATTTTGCATGGATCCTCCTTGGCTTGCTTAATTCCCTATTTGAGTTCTTGTCTGGCTTCTTTATACTCCTCATGTGCTCCGTTTGATTCTAACCTCCAAACTTTACATACTTTTCCTTTTCCTTCTTGACCAAATTCATCACCTCTCTGGACATCCAAGGTTCTCTCATCTTGTCCTTCCTTCCAACAGGAACATGCTTTTCCTGTACTCTGTGCAATTGATCTTTAAACACCGTCCACATGTCTGATGTGGGCTTGCCAGAAAAAAAGGTGTTCCTAATTAAATCTGCTTAGTCCCTGCCTAATGCCCTGTTAATTTGCCCTTCTTCATTTTAAGACTCTCCCGCAAGGATCATGCCTGTCCTTATCTAAAGCTACTCTGAAAGTTAAGGACTCGTGTTCACTGTTCCCAAACTGATCTCCCTTTGAATGGTCAGTGAACTGGCCAAGCTCATTACCCATCACCAGGTCCAGTACAGCCCCTCCTCTCAATGGACTACATATTAATTTAAGAAACTCTCCCGGATACACTTAACAAGTTTTGATGCTGTAGCCCATCCACTTCAAGGTTCAACATGTTGTGCATTCAGTGCTGCTCTTTTGCAGAGCACTGTTGTAATGTGTAGTTTTTGAGTTACTGTCAGCTTGAACCAGTCTGGCCATTCCCCTCTGACCTCTCTCATTAACAAGGCGTTTTTGCCCACAGAACTGCTGCTCACTGGATGTCTTTTTTGTTTGGTTTCTTGCACCATTCTCTGTAAACTCTAAGAGTCTTTTGTGCATGAAAATCCCAGCAGATTGGCAGTTTCTGTGATACTCAAACCACCCCATCTGGCACCGACATTCAGTCCACAATCAAAATCACTCAGATCACATTTCTTCCTCATTCTAGTATTTGGTTTGATGAACAACTGGGCCTCTTGACCACATCTGCATGCTTTTATGCACTGAGTTGCTGCTATATGATTGGCTGATTAGATATTTGCATTAATGAGCAGACATACAGGTGTACCTAAGTGTAAATTCAACCTTGACTTTGAACTTGCACCATCACGCTTGGATCACAAATAGTTCATCTTCCAGAGAGTCCTAGGGGAATAGAGGCTGGAAACTTGATAGCAAGGATATAGAAGAGATGCCAGGGGTAAGTTTTTTTACGCAGAGAGTGGTGAGTGCATGGAATGGACTGCTGGCAGCGGTGGTGGAGGCGGATACGATAGGGTCTTTTAAGAGACTCCTGGATAGGTACATGGAGCTTAGAAAAATAGAGGGCTATGGGTAAGCCTAGGTAGTTCTAAGGTAAGGACATGTTCGGCTCAGCTTTGTGGGCCAAAGGGCCTGTATTGTGCTGTAGGTTTTCTATGTTTCTATGTTTCTAAGGGGTATAGGCGGGAAATTCTGTGGCTGCAGATATGAATCGAAGATAGCGGGCTGCCTCACTGGTGCCAGGGTTGAGGATGGCTCTGAATAATTGCAGGGCATTCTAAAGGAAGAGGGTGAAGAGCCGGAAGTTGAGGTTTACATTAGGTCCTGCAGCATGAGCTTGGTTTTACTTTAAGCAGGACATCTGAGACTGTAGTCTCTCGGTTGCATTTGATGTATGATGGTATATCAGAAGGTACAGACATATCAGTGTAAGTGTCATGTCTGTCTGGCTAAAGTGATAGGAGGAATGGTTTTCTATTTCTGCTTTTCCCAAAGGTATGACCTGTTCAAACTGCTCTGATAGCACCTGTCACTCATCGGCACTGTAGGGTAGTGCGTCCCGCAATACTTTACAGCGCCAGTGACCTAGGTTCAATTTTGCCCTTCCCTATAAGGGGTTTGTACGTCCTCCCTGTAACTGAGCGGAGTTTCTCCTAGTGATCTGGCTTCCTCCCATATTCCACATTCCAAAGATGCACAAGTTAGGGTTCATAAGTCGTGGGCGTGCTATGTTGGCACTGGAAGCGTGGCGACACTTACCCAGCACATCCTCAGACTGTGTTGGTCTTTGACACAAAATGATACATATCACTGTATGTTTCAGTGTTATCATCATTATCATTAAGTTTCATGTTGTATGATGTAGATGATCATGGTCTTTCCATGACCATGACTGTTCTTGGCAAAGTTTTCTATAGAAGTGGTTTGCCATTGCCTTCTTCTGGGCAGTGTCCTTACAAGACGGGTGACCCCAGCCGATATCAATACTTTTCAGAGATTGCCTGCCTGGTGTCAGTGGTCGCATAACCAGGACTCGTGATTTGCACCAGCTGCTCACACGACCATCTGCCACCAGATCCCATGGCTTCATGTGACCCTGATCAGGGGGCTAAGCAGGTGCTACACCTTGCCCAAGGGTGACCTGCATGCTAGCAGAGAGAAGGAGCCCCTTACACCTCCTTTGGTGGAGATGTACCTCCACCCTGCTATTGATACACGTGACAAGAAAGGTTATATGTTTATCGTTATCTGGGCCAGAATGGGTCCTTGAAGGAGGTTTGCTGGTGGTGTTGGGAAGGGCTTGAACTAATGTGGCAGTGGAACACAACACAGAGTAGACATGCAGTGTGTGGGATACTACAGTCAAATACGTAGAAAAAGAACTTGGTTAATACAGTTGACAAAGCAGAAATGGACGTGAGAAGGTATATGGGAGGACTAGAAGGTAGATTAACTTAGTTCTGATGAAAGGTCTTGATGTGAAACGGTGACCACATTTGCCTCTCCTGTCTGACTTACTGAGTTCCTTCAGTGTTTTGTGTGTGTTGCAGAATCTGCAGAACCTCTTGCGTTTAAGATGAACTTAAAGCACTGATCTGAGATTGTGATACCATTGTGATCAGTGAGATATGATCGAAAGGAGGCTGGACTGACAGTTCAACATTTCAGAGTGAAGAATCTTCAGACGTGCTGAGATGAAGGGATGTAAACATGAAGAGGGTTTTGAAATATTGGTGAAAGAGTCCATTACAGATCTGATGTGTGCAGATGGAGTCATAGAGCACTACAACATATGAATAGGCTTTCTACCTATTCTACCTAGGACCATTGATCTGCACCCATCTCATAGCCCTCAGTGTATCTAGCCAAACTTCTTTTAAGTGCCGAAACCAAATCTGTGTTCACCACTTCTGCTGGTCATCCAATTCTTGACCTAGCTTGCTAACTTGTCTTGGGTTTTGTGGATCTGAATGTGTTGGACGTGTCTCCGTGTGGTCTTTAGGTTGAAAAGGTCAGGAAATTGGAAATGGAACTTCATGTCAACCTCATGCCAGGTTTGTGAATGTCTGGCATGAAGGAACGGAACTGTAGGTGGATGGAGTCAATGTTGGCAACCAAGAAATTTGCATAACTTGTTTCCTTCATGGGAAAAGGGGAAATTACCAGAAGTTCTGCAATACTGTCATCATGTCTAGCCACTACCATTTCCGCTCACTTCCACTAGTCTTGAGGTTCAAAATCTTGGTGCCTTGGATTTGATACATTTTCTAATCTCCTATCCTCGTCAACACAAAAACTTACTGAAGCACGTAGAGATATCAGGCAAAGTAGATGTGGTGAAGATGTTTCCTAAGAGAATCATTAACTAGACTGGATGGCCACAAGACATGAGTGATCTCCCAGTTAAGTTAAACCATAGACCATAAGGCATAGGAGCAGAATTAGGCCATTTGGCCCATCAAGTCTGCTCTGCCATTCAATCGTGGCTGACTTATTTTCCCATTCGACCAACTCCATTAGCCTGCCTTCTCCTTGTAATCTTTGACACCCTTATGAATCAAGAACCTATCAACCTCTGCTTTAAATATACCTAATGACTTGGCTTCCACAACCGTCTACGGCAATGAATTCTCTGACTAAATACATTCCTCCTCATCTCTTTTCTGAAGGGACGTCCTTGTATTCTGAGGCTGCGCCCTTTGTTCCTAGACTCTCGCCACCATTGGAAGTGCCTTCTCCACGTAGACTTTTAACGTTTCAAAGTATATTTTAATATCAAACTATGTATACATTATACAACCTTGAGATTTGTCTCCCAACAGGCAGCCACGAAACAAAGACACCCCGAAAGAACCCATATAAATGAAAGAAGATCGTCGAGCACCCAGTGTGCAGAGAACAAAAGCTCCCCATGCCCAGACAAAAACGAAAGCATAAAAAATAAAAGAATAAACAAGCCCATGAAAACGACGGTCAAACAAAAATTGCAGGCAAAGAGCGTTCTGAACTGCAGTCCACAAAGAGAGCCCCATAGTTCAGCACAGAGACGAGATTGGTAGGTTTCCACGATATTTCAGCACTCCCCCCCGCCCCCCGCCATTCTTCCAACTCTAATGAGTACAGGCCCAGAACCATCAAATGCTCCTCATATGTTAACCCCTCCATTCCAGACCTTGGCAAGTGTGGCTTCGTCAGCATCGCAGTATGAAGTGGTGTTTCCAAGGGAACGTATGCACTGGAGGAATCAGAATTCGGGTTTATTATCACTGGCATGTGACATGAAACTTGAAGACTAGGGATGGCATATTCCCCTGATTCGGTTGTTGTATTCTTCTTGTTATTGGAAAATACAGGGCTCAGAGTTAACTAAGAGCATAAGGTATAGGAGCAGAATTAGGCCTTTTGGGCCCATCAAGTCTATTCCATCTTTTCATCATCTCAGCCCCAATCTCCTGCCTTCTCCATATATCCCATCATGCTCTGACCAATCAAGAATCTATCAATTTCTGCCTTAAATATACCCAATGACTTGGCGTCCACAGCCGCCTGTGTCGATGAATTTCACAGATCCGCCACTGTCTGGTTAAAGAAAATCCCCTCCCCCCATCTCCGCTCCAAAAGGGTGCTCCTCCATTCTGAGGCTGTGTCCTCTGGTTTTAGACGGCGGTTCACTTGGAGATTGTATCTGCTTGTGGGGGAGGAGATAGATGCCAATTCACTGCAACATACCAAACTTGCAAATTGTTTTCCAGGACGGGATAGTCTACTTAATTTGGGCTCCACCACTTGTCTAAACTTCATCCCCTCTATTGCAGGAGAACAAATCATCTCCAGATGTCCTATTCTGATTACCCCCTCATCCCTTCTCTTCTCATCAGCCCATCAGCTTCCTCTGACTCCCATCCTCCTTCACTTTCTCCCATGGTCCACTGCCCTCTCCTGTCAGATTCCTTCTTATTTAGCTCTTTGCCTCTTCCACCTGTCCCGTCCTAGATTCTTACTTCATCCCCCACCCGCCTGCACTCACCTATCACCTGCCACCTTGTACTCCTTCCCCTCCCGCCACCTTCTTATTGTGGCTTCGCCTCCTTCCTCTCCAGTCTTGATGTAGTGCCTCAGCCTGCAACGTCCACTGTTTTATCTCTGTGTTGGCGTGTGGCCTAGTGGATAAGGCATCGGTCTAGTGATCTGAAGGTCACTGGTTCGAGCCTCGGCTGAGGCAACGCGTTGTGTCCTTGAGCAAGGCACTTAACCACACATTGCTCTGCGATGACACCGGTGCCAAGCTGCTTGGGTCCTAGTGCCCTTCCCTTGGACAACATCGGTGGCGTGGAGAGGGGAAGGCTTGCAGCTTGGGCAACTGCCAGTCTCCCATACAACCCTGCCCAGGCCTGCGCCCTGGAAACCTTCCAAGGCGCAAATCCATTGTCTCACGAGACTAACGGATGCCTATATTCCTCTCCATAGATGCTGCCTGGCCTGGTGAGTTCCTCCAGCATTTTGTGTGCATGTGCATGTTGATGTGGCAAATATTAAGCTTTTTTCAGCAATGCTTCTAAGGCTGGCGCCGTTTCCCTGCAAGAACAAAAACAACAACAGTAAGGGAGCACTTTTGCCACCCTGTTCCCGAATCGGAAGTCGTTTTCTCTATGTTGTTGATCTGGGAGTGTGCTGAAATTCTCTACTTAACCCCATGACAGAAGGACAATGAGCAAAGAGAGTGCCAAGCCAGCATTGCCCAAGTGATAAGAATGAAAGGAAATCCAAGAGAACTGATTCCAAAATATTAATGAAGGGATCAATGTCTAACCAGGACTGAGTGCCATTGAAGTAAAACCCATACACGGATGATATACAGTCAATGATTCACCACCATTGTCCATTTTACACCATCACGAAAAATTATGATGTAATGGGTTCACCGTTGAGTTGAGATGATTGTACGAACATCAAATTACCTGCCCATTGAACTCTACCCTTAAAAGTATTTCCACTGTAGTGGTAAGATTTTAAGATGAGCTTTATTTATCACATCTGTATTGATACATCGAAACATATAGCGAAATGCATCAACGACCAACACAGTTCGAGGAGGACTGGGGCGGGGGGGGGGGGGGCACGCAAATGGCACCGTGTTTCCAGCGCCAACGTAGCAAACCCACAACTAACCGACCAGTTCATTTATTGTGTGCCATGTCATATGACATCATCATTATGTGCCTTGTCGTACGACATGGGCGTTCATTATCTTTCCATGACCGTGATTGTTCTGGGCAAATTTTCCTACGGAAGTGGTTTGCCATTGCCTTCCTCTGGGCCGTGTCTTTACAAGACGGGTGACCCCAGCATTATCGATACTCTTCAGAGATTGTCTGCCTGGCATCAGCGGTCGCATCACCAGGATTTATGATATGCACCGGCTGCTTGTACGACCATCCGCCACCTGCTCCCATGGCGTCATGAGACCCTGATGTGGGGGCTAAGCAGGTGCCACACCTTGCCCAAGGGTGACCTACAGGCTAGTGGAGGGGAGGGGCACCTGTCACCTCGTTTGGTAGGGACGTACCTCCACCCCACCACCTGTACATGTTTGAAACGTGGGAGGAAACCGGAGCATAGGGAGGAATCCTACACAGTTACAGGGGAACATACTAATTCCTTACGGACAGTGGTGGGAATTGAACCGGGATCACCGTCTCTGTAAAGCATTGTGCCAACTGCTGCACTATCAGAGAAAGTCTGTCTTCTTTTGCACATCGGTTGCTTATCAGTCGCCGTGTGTAGTTTTTCATCGATTCTATTATACACCTTTGTTCGACTGTGAATGCCTGCAAGGCACTGAAACTCAGGGTTGTGTATGGTGACATATACGTACTTTGATAATAAACTGACTTTGAACCATCATGACGTCCACACTGTATTTGCTAACTTAGTTTATTTGAATGTTGCCTAACAAAAAGTGATTCCTCGCTGGGAGAGCCCTTTACCTGGTACTTGGGTTGCAGAAGCAGATATACTTTATCAGCCAAAGACTGGATGTTGTGCAGACCTGCCGGAAGATAACACAGACTGCGCCGTTACGAATGGAATTTTAGATTAAACAGCGGAGAACTGTCAGTGGACAGCCACACTCCTGACTCACCATGAGAGGAAGGAATTAGCTGTTGGGCCCCCAGCACTCCCGCCTGCTCGCTGCTCCCGGAGGAAGGTCTCGCCCTCTTCCTCGATGCTGTGGAAGGATTTGGGTCCTGGGTAAGGCTCAATCAATGCAGATTGTGGACTGAACTCTGTAGTTCATGTTATGATGTGTTTCTGGCCGTTCCTTTTCTTTCGGTTGCTCGTTTTGGGGTTTACATCGGGGCAGCCTGCCGTTAATGAACTGAATTAAACCTTTTATTTTGTGATTTTTAGTCTGTCTTTTTGCGGACTTATTTTTTGCTGCGCTTTGCACAATCTATTCTTCTCCTGCGCGTGGGGGGTGTTGATGTCTTCCTTTGACCGGGTTTTGTGGTGTTTCTTTGTTTCGTGGCTGTCTGTGGGGAAGACGAATTTCAGGGCTGTGTACCGCGTACGTACTTTCATAAGAAACGTACTCTGAATCCTGAATCTTTTGAAGTGAACACTTCTATAAGGAACATCTAACAGTGAGGTCCAGAAGCCGCAGCCACTGATCTCCTAAAACCGTGGCTGTTTCACCACTCTCTCAGGTAAAAATTCCACCTCTTGTCGAGCTGGACTCATTTACACATTATTGGCGTTGGTGACCGGGCGTTAGAGCAATGGATTTTTGTGGTGAACGGCTCTTAGGAGAATCAAGGAGCCCACCCATCCATCCAGCATCCTCTTTGACTTTCCACCATTAGGTAGAATGGTCAGTATGGAAACAACTTCTTCCCTCAGGCTATTAGGCTTCTGAACTCCCTGCCGCATCAAAGTGTCACCGGATAATCTGTTCTGTACCGTACAATATTTAGATTTTGCTTTGGTTATTTTGCAGGGGAGGTCAGGGTTTAATACTCTTGTTGCAGTCTGCGCAATTTGTTTTTTTTTGCACGGGGTTGATATTCTAGTTGCCATTTGCGTGATTTAGTTTGCATGTAGGGGGTGGGTTAGGGTTTGGTGTTCTTGTTGTCGTCTGTACGATTTGATTTCTTTAGTGCGGGGGGGGGGGGGAGGATGTTCACGCTATTCTTTGAATGGCTTCCATTTTGCTTTATTCCGTGGCTGTCGGGAGAAGACAAATCTCAGAGTTGCATACCGCAGATGTACTTTGATAACAGATGTGACCGGAAGCGAACATATTCCTGAATCACTTCGTTAGAGGAATGGTTGTTTAAAGAAGTGTCACTCAGTGAGCATCTGGGTCTCACAGCCTGAATCATTCAGAAAACATCCTGAAGAACCATTGCACACGGAGTTGTAGAGCGAGAGCTGGGTAAGTAGGATTAATTTAAAGTCTACTTGTGGGATCACCCGAGTCGAGAGTGATGTTCTCCTTTGGGATTGCCTATTGATGGGTCTTCAAGCCTATTGGTGGATCCACATACTAGGGGGCTTACAAACCTCACAGTTCTGCCCCCTTCACCACTTACTAACTGCCACAGGACTTAGCCTGGAATGTTAAGGTGGATTCCGCTAAAGGAGAACGCCTGTGCGTAATTTTGTTTAACATGGGGGGGGGGGGGGCTAATACTTGGGCAGCCACCACACGGTTCTTGACAGATCGGGGTCAGGGTCCAGAGGCACGGAGGGCAAGGTGACTGGGGACCCTTCACACTGCTTCACCTTCCTCCGCCTTCACTGCCGTTGTGGTGTGACGTCATCTTCCACCAGTTGCACCACTGAGGTTTTGGTTGAACTGCTCTTTGTCTAGAACCTCCCCTTTGACCTTTCCGCCACGGGGGGACCCTATCAGGAGCCAAGCGGCAGACGGCTAAACTCCAGACGACATCGCCCTCTTGGATCTCAGGAACACGCAGGCTTCTCCACCATGACCCCGGGAGAGGAACTTAGAGGCCTATTCCTCGAAAAAAAGGGACCTAGTGCTTTCCTGGCGTATAGCCCGAAAGGAAGCTCACATCCCAGTTTATGCCAGTCAGAGATGACCTGGGACTCGGGTCGGCTGGTGTTAAAAGGATTCCCTGCGAATGCGGAGCAGTGTTTATCAGCCGGACGGGGCACACGGTGGAAACCCGCACCAAGGAGCACAGGAGGTGTATCCATTTGGGTTACCCGGAGAAATCGGCGGAAGCAGAACTTTGCATTCGCAACGGCAGTAGGATTGACTTCGATGGCACAGAACTACTGTGCCGCGCCAATGGCTTTTGGGACCGCCTGGTGAAGGAAGCCATTAAAATAAGACTAGAGAATAAGAATTTCAACAAAGACCAAGGTCTTGCTCTAAGTCAGAATTGGAATATGATTTTAAACAAGGTGAGACAGCAGAAACCCGATTGGTTGAGGACGAACCAATCAGGGGAGACGGACGACGGGAGTTGACTATATATGCCACCTAGGCATCATCCCTGATGAAGATGGCAGAGTTTGTCATCAAAACATTTGGTGAAAGTTGATACTGGACCTGGCTGGAAGCCCCAAAAAAAATGTATTCTTTGTCTGAATGGAAACAATGTGCCGAATATCCACTGTTACGTACCCCGTAACTGGGTCACTTACCAGCAAAGATAGAGAGGTCCGTTGAAGTCTGATGGTACTATTTTTAACAGTATTTATTGATAAAAATACACAAAAATAATATCAATGCAAACACACAGATAATATACGTCATCAATAAAAGCGCAGGTATAATAATAATCAATAAGAAATAGCTCTAACGTTGTCTAGGGGATAATGTATTGTCCGATGGAATTATAAAAGTCACTTTAGTTCAGTCAAGCTGTAGGCTGCAGCCTTTTTGGTTGGAGAGAAAGACAGAGGTTTAACTTGCCCATTCCTTTTATGATGTCAATCCTTTGAGAGTCGTTGGGGGACTGATTTCCCCTTCGAGGTTAGCTAAAGCCGTGCTTCCGTGGCAAGACCCACCAATTCCGAGGCAAATGGAAAAGGACGCACGTGGGCTGGTTCCACTGGCTTTCGCTGTTATGCTGTTACAGGAGTTCTAGCATTTCTTCTGGTGCGTCTGAAGGGGCTGTTCCTCAGACCCTCTTTTATCCTGACTCACAGGGTATCAGATGTCAATCAGGGTGGGATGATGCAATCCCTCCACCAACCCCCCCCCCCCCCCCCCGGTTCATTGCCTGGGGGCTTCGATGCATCGTACAGGATTCAATACACAAGTCCGTCTCCAAGAGACAATAGCCGTTATCAATGGTTCCGCCTTTCGGAGGCCAGGACACATTCCAAACTCTTTGTGGATTCTGCATGTCTTTCTCGCATTTCCTGGGTCTCCTGACTCGAATCAATAGCGATCCTGCCATTCTCAAAAAGGAGGGGGCCACGGGCATAACACCACCTATTGTACCATAGTTTGTTATAACTGGATTAGAATAACCTGGCTCATGGGTGCCACATTCTGGTGCCTGGACTTAAGCCTACACTCAGCAGCCACTGTTTTAGAGAATCCTGTACGTTAATACAAATATCCGATCAACCAATCACTTGGCAACAACTCAACTGACAAACGCCTGCATGGTCAAGAGATTGAGTAGTTGTTCACGGTAGTGCACAATGCTTTACAGTGCAGGCGACCAGGGTTCAATTACTGCCGCTGCCCATGACCGTGTGGGTTTCCTCCGGGTGCTCTGGTTTCCTCCCACAGTCCAAAGACCTACTGCCCTGTGATTAGGCTAGCGCTGCAGGATTGGAGCATTGAGTCGCCGTGGCTCGAGGGGCCGGAAGGACTGCATCTCATTCAATCTATAGATAGATAAGTAAGTGTGATCTGAGTGACTTTGAACATGCCAGAAGTGGCGGCTTGCGTACCTCATAAACTGGAGTCTCTGGATGGCACAAAAAAACAAAAAGAAAACACAGAGTGGTCAGGGGAGAATGGCCAGAATGCTTCAAGCAACAGGAAGACAACACAAATAACCACGCGTTAGCACCGTGCTGTTCAGAAGAGCATAACCCAGTGGCCACTTTATTAGGTACCTCCTGCACTAGTACACGTATACACGGGTGCCACGGAAACCTCACAGCAGCATCACGGGCACATAACATCACTTAAGCAGCAGTCACAAGAAAAATATATGAATTCAGGAATTATGCACGATTTTTGCAAGATCACAATTACAACAAAGAAGTCCATTATAGTGCATTGTGGGTCAAAATGGTCATAGGCTCCCAAACGAAACTAAGCTGTATGAAGGGGTAAACGCCATCCATAATTTTCCTCTCCTTTCTTTATTGAAACATTCTTCCTTACAGTGTTGACAGTTCCACCCAACAGTTTGGTCCTTCGAGCGAATGCTTCTTCTGCTAAATTCCGGTGTTTGTGGTGACACTGCCCAGAGACCGCACCCCTTCCCCACTCCATCACAGTAAGTCATGTCAACATCCTCTCCCTCATTCTTGGAACATGATGCTGGCAGATCTGCCCAACAGCCCACAATTTTATAATCAATCGCCAACAGTGTCAGCTGCCTCCAAATTTAGTCAAAACTCACTGCCAGCTAACTCTTCCCCTTGACAAGCTGGAACAAGCCCTGCCGATAAACTCAAGCCTTTTCTGCGGTCTTTATTGAGGCACATTAAGAGTTCCACTAATGTTTACACAATGGGCTTGTAATTCCCCGGGCAGGAAGTAATTTAGAGTTAGAGTAACTTGGAGAGTAAGTATCCTTCAGTTGGTCACTTACCAAGTTACAGTCGTCAGGAAGCAAACATTCTGCAGTTACTGCCAAATATATCACAACTTTATTCCCTCTTGTGTTAGTAGCAATAAAAATCTGATGAACAATGTGCAGATCCCCTCCGGCTCCCAGTTTCCCCCTCCTCGGTGGGGAATAAGCAGTCAACGTTTGGGGCGGAGACCCTGTGCCGGGACTTTTGGAGTTTTTGCTATTATCTTTCGCGGTAAAACAACAAACGCCTTCGAATAGGATCTTCTGCTATTATCATTTTCCACTAAGGAACAACCTTTATCGAGAATTCCACCTGTTTGTTACAGAAGCGAGGGATCAGAGTTTGGGCGGCCTCTGGCGCATCTGCTAACTCCTGAGCAGGCGGGTCCAAGCAAGGCAGAAACAGAAGCATCATATTTGGCTCAGCTTTGTTTCCCAGTCATTGGACAGGAGTCAGCAGGTCATAGAAAAGTTCAGCATTCAATCAGGCCCTTTGGCCCATCTGCTCTTGGCCGAACCCCGGCTAATAGCTAATAAAGTGGACACTGAGTGTCCTAGCAGAACTTCTCACACCTCAAAGTCCTTTCTCTCCTTGGTGTGTCAGCCGCTCCTCGATGTTCTCAGCATTCCCAGAGTCTTCAGCAGTCTCGGGCTATTATTCACACGGTCCCCCTTTACATGTGCAATGTTACAGCGATAGCAGGTGTTCTGACAGCCAGAAGTCCATCAGTGTCAGTGTGTTGAGATCAGAAGTGGGAAAAATGGTGTAAATAGAGGAAATTATTTATTTATTGAGATACAGCTTGGAATAGGCCTTCTGTCCCTTTGAGCTGCAGTGCCCAGCAACCCCCGATTTAATCCTGGCCTAATCACGGGACCATTTACAATGACCAATTAACCTACCAACTGGTACGTCTTTGGACTGTGGGAGGGAACCGGAGCACCTCTGGGTCACGGGGAGAATGTACAAATTCCGTCCAGGCAGCAGTGGGAATTGAACCTGGGTCGCCTGTACTGTAAAGCGTTGTGCTAACCACTACACTACCATGCCACCCTGATAAATAGATAAGTAAAGATAAAGAACAAATAGAGAATAAAGATAATAAAAGATAAATATATGAAGATTAATTCATTTTATTTGTCATATGTGTGTCGAAACATACAGTGAGATGCATTGCAATTCACACTCAAAATGCTGGAGGAGCTCAGCAGGTCAGGCAGCATCTACGGAAATAAGTAAACAGTCGACATTTCAGGTCGAAACCCTTTGGCAGGACTGGAGGAAAAAAATTGAGGAGTCAGAATTAAAAGGTGAGGGGAGGAGAGGGAGAAGCACCAGGTAATAAGTGAAACTGGGAGGGGGAGGGATGAAGTAAAGAATTGGGAAGTCGATTGGTGAGGGAGGTACAGGGCTGGAGAAGGGGGTATCTGATAGGAGAGGACAGAAGGACATGGACGAAAGAAAAGGGGGAAGAGCATCAGAGGGGGGCGATGGCTAGGCAAGGAGATAAGGTAGAGAGGGAAAAGGGCATGGGGAATGGAGAAGGAGGGGAGAGTGGGGGCCATCACCTTCCCCCTTTGAACTTTGAACTCTGGCAGCATATTCTAAATATCAACCACTTCCTGTGTAAAAAAAAAATTGCCCCTCAGATCCTCAGCAACACCCACAAAATGCTAGAGGAACTCAGCAGGCCAGGTAGCATCTATGGAGAGGAATAAGTTGTCGGCATTCCGGGCCGAGATCCTTCTCCAGTCCAGAGGCGCCTTGGTCTAAAACCTCGACTGTTTATTTGTTTCATAGATGCTGCCAGACCTGCTGAGTCTCTCCAGCATTTTGTGTGTGTCCCTTGGGATTTCCAGCATCTGCAGACTTTCTCTTGTTTATGATTTGCCCCTTGAATCCTTTATGTTACATGTTAGACTCTACAGTTCTTTGTTGTCTCTGTGTGTCCTCCCTTCAATGGACACTGTCTATGCTTTTCACTGTATCAGTACAACAGCCAGCATACTTAAAGAGTTTGCCCATCCCAGGCATTACCTCTTCTTCCCTATCCCATTGGGTAGGACAGCATCTACCCCATGGTTATTAGACCATTAAATAGTTCCTTAGTACGATAAGATGGACGCTTCACCTCACAATGTACCTTGATATGATTTTTCACCTTACTGTGCTTGACTTTCTCGTAGCTGTTACACTTTATTCTGCACTATTACTGTTTTAGCAATGTGGTGAACTAGATATACCTGTCTGACTGCTCCTGTGGCTCCTCCCAAGACCCTGCTGACTACCCCGTGGCTCCTCCCACAGACCCCTGTATAAAGGCGACTGTGGCCTGCTGCTCTCCCTCATTTTCCCCAGGATGTAGTGTTGTTCTTCAGTCAATAAAAGCCGATATCTCACTTCCTAAGTCTCGGCGTGAGTTATTGATGGTGCATCAATTTTATTGACTGAAAGTTACAACATGGAAACCGCTTTACGCCCAGAACGCCTAGACTTGGACCCCGAGACCCTGGAGCAGCTCTTGCCTTTGAACACTGGCTGGTGTGCTTCCAATCGTACTTAGAGGAGGTTCGTGCCACCGACTCGGCTGTTCGGCACAAACTTCTCTTCTCGAGGGTCGCCCCAAAAGTTTATTCGTTCATCAGGGACATATCCACCTACGAGGAGGCGCTTGCCGCCCTCCGAAGACAGTACCTGCGGCCAGTAAATCCAGTTTATGCACGGCACCGCTTGGCAACACGAAAACAGCGGCCTACGGAGTCGACTGCTGAATTTCTCCGCGAGCTACAGACACTCGCGCGGGCTTGTGACTGCCCAGCGCTCACAGCGGAACAGCATAAGGAACTCTTGGTCCGAGACGCTTTTGTGACTGGGGTTCGGTCAGTGTGTATCCGCCAGCGGCTGCTGGAAAAAGCTGATCTTACCTTACGCTCCGCGATAGAGACGGCCGATTCGATAGAGGCTGCGCAGTTGTACGCCGAAGAAGTCCAGCCGGGCGATTCCCCGGTTCCGAGCGAATTCGCCAACGCCGCTGCCAGTCGCGGTATCTCAAACCCCACGAATTCGCCAGGTATGAAACTCTGTTACTTTTGTGGGCTTCTGAAACATGCCAGGGACAGCTGCCCGGCGCGCGAAGCGACGTGTTCCAGCTGTGGGAAGAAGGGCCATTTCGCCAAGGTCTGTAAATCTAAACCGCGCCCGGGGTCGAGCAGCGCTGCGTCTGAGACCTGGGGGCCGCCATTTTGCATGACCGGATGTGGACAACCATCTTTGCCGGCGTCACCAGGCCCCGCCCCCGCCTCGCCATCTTGCATGCCCCGATGTGAGCGGCCATCTTTGCTGGCGTCACCAGGCCCCGCCCCCGACTCGCCATCTCGCATGCCCCGATGTGAGCGGCCATCTTTGCCGGCGTCACCAGGCCCCGCCCCCGACACGCCCCGTTCAACGCTGGCTTCCGTGACCCTCGATCAAAGCACTCCACACCAGCTCGCAAGGTCGATGATGGACATCCTGGTGGAGGGGCACAGGACTAGCTGCCTGTTTGACACGGGCAGCACTGAGAGTTTTATTGACCCGGACACAGTGCAACGCTGCGGACTCGTGAAGATCACCTTGGCTTCAGGGTCGCATTCCACAGACATCCGGGTGGGTTGTGTAGCGACATTGGTGGTTCAGGGCACAGAGTATCGGGACTTTGCGTTCCTGGTCATGCCTCGGCTGTGCGCACCTGTGCTATTGGGGCTGGACTTCCAGAGCCATCTCGAAAGTGTGACTATGGCATATGACGGGCCCCACCCACCACTCACTGTCAGGAATCCTCAGTTTGGTGGGACTTCGCCATATACTCCGTTACCACACGCACATACACCCCGAACCCCACATCCCGCCCAGCACCATGTCGATAGCTGTGCTGCTGACACTATTTGCAACCTCTCCACCCTCAAGATCCCTCCCCCATCGCTGTTCACCAACCTGACCCCCGACTGTAAACCTGTGGCAACTAAAAGTCGGAGGTACAGTGCGGGGGACAGGGCCTTTATTCATTCAGAGGTGCAGCGGCTGCTCAGGGAGGGGATCATTGAGCCAAGCACAAGCCCATGGCGGTCCCAGGTGGTCGTTGTTCGGACTGGGCAGAAAAATAGAATGGTTGTGGACTACAGCCAGACCGTCAATAGATTCACGCAGCTTGACGCGTACCCCCTACCCCGCATCGCGGATATGGTCAACCAGATAGCTCAGTACAAGGTGTACTCGACAATTGATCTGAAATCCGCTTATCACCAGCTCCCCATCCGCCCAGAGGACCGCCCCTACACCGCCTTCGAGGCGGGGTGGCAGGCTCTATCACTTTCTGCGCGTCCCATTTGGTGTCACAAATGGGGTCTCGGTCTTCCAGAGGGAGATGGACCGGATGGTGGACCAGTACAAACTGACGGCCACATTTCCCTATCTAGATAACATCACCATCTGTGGTCGCGACTGGTCGGACCATGACGCCAACCTCCAACGTTTTTTCCAGGTGGCCGATGCTTTGAACCTCACTTATAACAAGGACAAGTGTGTGTTCAGAACCACACGACTCGCTATCCTTGGGTATGTCGTGGAGAACGGGGTCATTGGCCCTGACCCCGACCGTATGCGCCCCCTGTTAGAACTCCCTCTTCCCACTACTCTCAAGGCCCTCCGGCGGTGCCTGGGTTTTTTTTTCCTATTACGCCCAATGGGTTCCCCATTACGCAGACAAGGCCCGCCCCCTGGTCAAGTCTACCACCTTTCCCCTCTCTGCCGAGGCCCGCGCGGCCTTCAGCTGCATTAAAGGGGACATTGCCAAAGCAACGATGCATGCGGTAGACGAGACCATTCCCTTCCAAGTAGAGAGTGACGCCTCTGACGTCGCGCTGGCTGCTACCCTCAATCAGGAAGGCAGGCCAGTGGCGTTTTTTTCTCGTACCCTTCAAGGCTCTGAACTTCGGCACTCCGCGGTGGAGAAAGAGGCCCAAGCCATAGTGGAAGCTATTCGGCGCTGGAGGCACTATCTCGCCGGCAGAAGGTTCACCTTGCTGACCGACCAGCGCTCGGTTGCGTTCATGTTCAGCAGCCAACAGCGGGGCAAAATCAAAAATGATAAAATTTTGCGATGGAGAATGGAACTCTCCACCTATACTTACGATATCCTGTACCGCCCTGGCAGGCTCAATGAACCGTCTGATGCCCTATCCCGGGGACCGTGTGCTAGTGCCCAGCTCGACCAGCTGTATGCCCTTCATGCCCAACTTTGCCACCCGGGGGTCACCCGGTTTTATCATTTCATTAAAGCCCGGAACCTGCCGTACTCCCTGGAGGACATCAGGACGATGACCAGGGACTGCCAGATCTGCGCTGAGTGCAAACCGCACTTCTACCGTCCTGACACTGCGCAGCTTGTCAAGGCCACCCGCCCTTTTGAGCGACTGAGTATTGACTTTAAGGGCCCCCTTCCCTCCACCGACCGCAATGTCTACTTTCTCAGTATTATTGACGAGTACTCGCGATTCCCCTTTGCCGTTCCCTGCCCCGACACTACTACCACGTCGGTCATAAAAGTCCTGCGCCAGCTCTTCACACTGTTCGGATATCCCTGCTATGTCCACAGTGATAGAGGGTCCTCCTTTATGAGTGACGAGTTGCGCCGGTTCCTGCTTGCTAGGGGCATAGCTACTAGTCGCACCACGAGTTATAATCCCCGGGGGAATGGCCAGGTGGAGAGGGAGAATGCCACAGTGTGGAAGGCCATACTTTTAGCCCTTAAGTCACAAGGGTTGCCGGTCTCCCGATGGCAGGAGGTCCTCCCTGAGGCACTCCACTCTATCCGCTCCCTGTTGTGTACGTCCACTAATGCCACCCCTCACGAACGCTTATTCTCTTTTCCCAGGAAGTCTGTCACTGGGACCACCCTGCCAGTTTGGCTGACGTCCCCGGGGCCAGTGCTGCTGCGTAAACATGCGAGGAGTAATAAGTACTCACCACTGGTCGAGAAGGTTCACCTCCTGCATGCTAATCCCCAGTATGCCTACGTGGTCTTGCCTGATGGGCGGGAGGACACGGTCTCTGTCCGCGACCTGGCGCCCGCCGGAGCAGCAGACCACTACCCCGAGCACTCCACGGTAACTATGCACCCTGTACCCGAGGTGACTCCGCGCGCACCGTGCCCCACACAGACTCCGTATGCGTCTGTTCCAGGGCCCTCGCTCACACGCGAGGGATCCCTGACACCTCCTGTTGGGACAGAATTAACCCACTCTCCGCCTTCGGAGCACACACCACCTCCGGCACCTGTGCCGTCATCACCTCCGGCTCCTGTGCAATTGCAGCCGGAGCTACGTAGATCGCAGCGAACGATTCGACCACCTGATCGACTTAACCTGTAAATATGCTTGGGAATTTTTTTTAAACAAAGGGGGGGTGAATGTGGTGAACTAGATATACCTGTCTGACTGCTCCTGTGGCTCCTCCCAAGACCTGCTGACTACCCCTGTGGCTCCTCCCACAGACCCCTGTATAAAGGCGACTGTGGCCTGCTGCTCTCCCTCATTTTCCCCAGGATGTAGTGTTGTTCTTCAGTCAATAAAAGCCGATATCTCACTTCCTAAGTCTCGGCGTGAGTTATTGATGGTGCATCAAGCAACAGACACGCAAAATGCTGGAGGAACTCAGCAGGCCAGGCGGTTTCTGGGAAAAAGACTACAGTCGACGTTTGGGCCGAAACCCTTCGGCAAGCCTGGAAGATTTAAACACCTTCAGGGTAGGCGTCCCTGAACGAGACTTCGCAGTGTAGTAATCCAAGCATACTCTTCGGTCCTGCCGAAGGGGTTCGGCCCGAAACATCGACTGCACTCTTTTCCATCGATGCTGCCTGGCCTGTTGAGTTCCTCCGGCATTTTGTGTGTGGCTTGTTCAGAGTTCCAGCATCTGCAGATTTTCTCTTGTCTGTTATTGTTTTACCTTGTTCTACCTGAATGCTCTGTGTAATTATCCGATCTGTATGAACAGACTGCAGGACAGGTTTTAAACTGAATTTTGATACATGTGAGAATAATAAACAAGCCCAGTAAAGCACAGAAAGGTAGAGAGGATCTGAAAGGGACAATCAGAGTGGAGAAACCTACTAGGAAAAGGCATGTCTCTCAGTGTAGGTTCAAAGTTCAACATTAAAAGTAAACTTATTATCCAAGTACATATATGTCACCATAAATGTCCCCGAGATTTATTTTTTGTGGGCATATGCAATACATCCACAACAGGGTAATAACCATAATAGACTGTGCCAGCTTGGGTGTTCAACCAGTCGCAAAAGACAACAAACTGTTCAAACACAAAGATATAATCATAATAAATAAATAAGCGATAAGTATTGAGAACATGAAATGAAAAGTCATTGGAAGTGAGTCCATTGCTTGTGGGAACCTTTCAATTATGGGGCAAGTGAAAAGTTGAGTGGAATTATTCCCTTTGGTTCAGGAGCCTGATGGTTGAGGGGTAGCGACTGTTCCTGAACCTGATGGTGTGAGTCCTGAGGCTCTTGTACCTTCTTCCAGTGTGAAGAGAACATGTCATAGAAACATAGAAACATAGAAAACCTACAGCACAATACAGGCCCTTTGGCCCACAAAGCTGTGCCAAATATGTCCATACCTTAGGAATTACCTGGAGTTATCCATAGTCCTTTATTTTTCTAAGCTCTAAGAGTCTCTTAAAAGACCCTATAGTTTCTGCCTCCATCACCGTCGCTGGCAGCCCATTCCACGCACTGACCACTCTCTGCGTAAAAAACTTACGCCTGACATCTCCTCTGTACCTGAAACTGTGCCCTCTTGCGCTAGCCATTTCAGCCCTGGGAAAAAAAGCCTCTGACTATCCACATGATCAATGCTTCTCATCATCTTATACACCTCTATCAGTCACCTCTCATCCTCTGTCCCTGATGATGGATGCTGCTTTCCTACGACATTGTTTCATGTAGATGTCCTCAATGGTGGGATTTACTTATGATGGACTGGGATATATCCACTACATTTTGTATGGTTTACTGTTCAAGGGCATTGGTGTTTCTATACCAGGCTGTGATGCAGCCAGTGTATGGTACATGGAATAGAAATAGAGGAGCCCTCTTACATCTGAAAGTTACAGCTTCCTGAGACAGGGGGAGGCAAGACCAAGGAAGGTTTCGAATGAGATTGAAAATTAAAAAAAAATAAGACTTTGTTTGACTGAGACCAATTAAGGTCAGTGTGTGTGGGAGCCATGGATGAACTGGAGCTGCTGTAGACGTAATGGGTGATCTGGTCCCGGTGTGGGAGTGATGGGTGATCTGGACCTGGTTTGGGAGTGATGGGCGATCTGGACCTGGTGTGGGAGTGATGGGTGATCTGGACCTGGTGTGGGAGTGATGGGTGATCTGGACCTGGTTTGGGAGTGATGGGTGATCTGGTCCCGGTGTGGGAGTGATGGGTGATCTGGGCCCGGTGTGGGAGTGATGGGTGATCTGGACCTGGTGTGGGAGTGATGGGTGATCTGGACCTGGTGTGGGAGTGATGGGTGATCTGGTCCCGCTGTGGGAGTGATGGGTGATCTGGACCTGGTTTGGGAGTGATGGGTGATCTAGACCTGGTGTGGGAGTGATGGGCGATCTGGACCTGGTGTGGGAGTGATGGGTGATCTGGACCTGGTTTGGGAGTGATGGGTGATCTGGACCTGGTGTGGGAGTGGTGGGCGATCTGGACCTGGTGTGGGAGTGATGGGTGATCTGGACCTGGTGTGGGAGTGATGGGTGATCTGGATCTGGTGTGGGAATTAATAACTCAATTTAGATGGCCGGCAAATGGTATAAAATATTTAGGTATAAGAGTTGATAATGACATAAAAAACTTATACAAATTAAATTATTCACCACTTTTGAAAAAAATTCAGGAAGATCTTGATAAGTGGATGGCATTACCAATAACATTAGTAGGTAGAGTAAATACTATAAAAATGAATATATTCCCTAGACTACAATATTTATTTCAATCATTACCAATACAATTACCCCAGGAGTTTTTTCAAGAGATAAACAAATATGTGAGGAAGTTTCTCTGGAAAGGTAAGATGTCAAGAATATCGTTGGAAAAATTGACATGGAAATTTGATCTAGGAGGGTTACAACTTCCAAATTTTAAGAATTATTATAAAGCAAATCAACTTAGATTTATTGCATCTTTTTTCGAGAAAGATAAACCGGCATGGATTAGAATAGAACTAGATAAAATAGGAGAAAACGTACCAGAAGATTTTATATATAAATGGGAATCTAAATGGATACGGGAAAAGAAAGAATCTCCTATATTAAAACATTTGATTGACTTATGGAATAAGATAAATGTTGATGATGAGACAAAAAAATCTTTATTAGCAAAGAGATCTTTAATTCAAAATAGACTTATTCCTTTTACAATGGACAATCAACTTTTATATAATTGGTTTCAAAAAGGGATTAGATACATAGGAGATTGTTTTGAAGGAGGTATATTAATGTCATTCGATCAATTAAAGAATAAATATAAAGTATCAAATAACACTTTATTTTGTTACTTTCAACTAAGGGCTTATATAAGAGAAAAATTAGGTCAAACAATGTTGTTGCCGAAATCTAATGAAATAGAAATTTTAATTCAAAAAGGAAATATTAAAAAATTTATATCTTGTATGTATAATTTGATTCAAAAACAGGCAATTAAACAAGGAGTCCATAAGTCAAGACAAAAATGGGAAAGTTATTTGAATATTAAAATTGAAGAAACAAATTGGTCAAGACTATGTCTTGATAGTATGACAAATACAATAAATGTTCGGTTAAGATTAGTGCAATATAATTTTCTACATCAATTATATATTACACCACAAAAAATAAATAAATTAAATTCAAGTTTATCTGATCAATGTTTCCAATGTAACCAAGAAACTGGTACTTTTTTACATTCTACATGGTCTTGTTCTAAAATTCAACCATTTTGGACAAATTTAAGACTTTTACTGGAACAAATTACAGGAATACAACTTCCTCATAATCCAATATTACTCTTACTAGGTGATATTGAAGGGATAAAACCGAAACTCAAACTAAATAAATACCAGAAAGAATTCATAAAAATTGCACTGGCAGTAGCCAATTGCAGTTACTTGGAAATCGGATACATATTTAAGTATAGATTGTTGGAAGAAAGAAATTTATGGCTGTATTCCATTAGAAAAAATTACTTAT
This sequence comes from Hemitrygon akajei, assembly GCF_048418815.1. NCBI lineage: Eukaryota > Metazoa > Chordata > Chondrichthyes > Myliobatiformes > Dasyatidae > Hemitrygon > Hemitrygon akajei. The sequence goes on along the minus strand of NC_133147.1, from coordinate 15,215,764 downwards.
AGTTTAAGAGATAAATATGAAACATTTTTGAAAATTTGGTGCCCTTATTTACAAAAGACAGGATTAAATATATAGGTGCTCTGAAGATGAAACAATTGGTTACTGGGGGAAAGAAATAAATATATATACTAAAGTTATTAAGAACTCCATGGAGCATGTGGAGATCTTCCAACAACCAGGCACTCTTTCTTTTTTTTTCTTTCTCACTTTCTCTTTTTTTTATAGGGAAGTTAGGGCGGAGGGGTTAAGGGGAGGGGGGAAGGGATATATCTACATTTTTTTTCCATACTTTGTAATCATTTAAAAACGCAATAAAAAAAAGTTTTCAAAAAAAAAAGGAAGTGGTGGGTGATCTGGATTTGGTTTGGGAGTGGTGGGTGATCTGGACCTGGTGTGGGAGTGATGGGCGATCTGGATCTGGTGTGGAAGTGGTGGGTGATCTGGACCTGGTTTGGGAGTGATGGGTGATCTGGACCTGGTTTGGGAGTGATGGGCGATCTGGACCTGGTGTGGGAGTGATGGGTGATCTGGACCTGGTGTGGGAGTGATGGGTGATCTGGATCTGGTGTGGGAGTGATGGGTGATCTGGACCTGGTTTGGGAGTGATGGGTGATCTGGACCTGATGTGGGAGTGATAGGTGATCTGGACCTGGTGTGGGAGTGATGGGTGATCTGGACCTGGTGTGGGAGTGATGGGTGATCCGGATCTGGTTTGGGAGTGATGGGTGATCTGGATCTGGTGTGGGAGTGATGGGTGATCTGGACCTGGTGTGGGAGTGATGGGTGATCTGGACCTGGTTTGGGAGTGATGGGTGATCTGGATCTGGTTTGGGAGTGATGGGTGATCTGGACCTGGTGTGGGAGTGATGGGTGATCTGGACCTGGTGTGGGAGTGGTGGGCGATTTGGACCTGGTGTGGGAGTGATGGGTGATCTGGATCTGGTGTGGAAGTGGTGGGTGATCTGGATCTGGTGTGGAAGTGGTGGGTGATCTGGACCTGGTGTGGGAGTGATGGGTGATCTGGATCTGGTGTGGGAGTGATGGGCGATCTGGATCTGGTGTGGGAGTGATGGGTGATCTGGACCTGGTGTGGGAGTGATGGGTGATCTGGATCTGGTGTGGGAGTGATGGGCGATCTGGATCTGGTTTGGGAGTGATGGGTGATCTGGACCTGGTGTGGGAGTGATGGGTGATCTGGATCTGGTGTGGGAGTGATGGGTGATCTGGACCTGGTGTGGGAGTGGTGGGCGATTTGGACCTGGTGTGGGAGTGATAGGTGATCTGGATCTGGTGTGGAAGTGGTGGGTGATCTGGATCTGGTGTGGAAGTGGTGGGTGATCTGGACCTGGTGTGGGAGTGATGGGTGATCTGGACCTGGTGTGGGAGTGATGGGTGATCTGGATCTGGTGTGGGAGTGATGGGTGATCTGGACCTAGTTTGGGAGTGATGGGTGATCTGGATCTGGTGTGGGAGTGATGGGTGATCTGGACCTGGTTTGGGAGTGATGGGTGATCTGGACCCGGTGCGGGAGTGATGGGTGATCTGGACCTGGTGTGAGAGTGGTGGGTGATCTGGACCTGGTGTGGGAGAGATGAGTGAACTGGACCTGAAGTTATGTTTAAATACCTTGAATTTACATTCTTACCCCTATTTACTGATGCCTCCATTGTCCTCCTCCCTCCTCAGTAACCCCCTCCTGCTATTCAGAGCTGTTGACCCTCAGGAACTAGAATCTGCTCAACCTTCCGACAGCTGATCCAGAATAAATGTCTTGTCTAGACTGACTTTGAGTGCAAGGCTGTTGCTGTGAAACCACTCGACCAGCTGATCCACCTCACTCCTGTGCACCTCCCCGTCACTATCTGAGATCCCACCCACAACGGTTGTGTCACCAGCTGATTTGTAGATGGACTTTGACCTGTGCCTAGCCACGTCGTCATGGGGGTAGAGAGGTAAGAGCTGTGGGCTAAACTCACATTCTGGAGGTGCTTCAGTGTTGACGGTCAGCGGCGTGGAGGTGTTATTTCTGATCCTCACGGACTATGGTCTCCTGCTGAGGATGTCAATGGTCTAGTTGCAGAGGGAGGTACAGAAGCCCAGGTTTTGGTAATCAGTAAGCAGAAGCCTGACGTAGGGATTGCTGTTGTTCTAGTGGACCATGACCATGTTCACTCTGTGTATCGACGTACATGTGACAAATAGAGTTCATTTTACCTTCCTGATCCCGTGAAGAGCTTTGAATTGGTTTTCATTCTTGTTATTAAAAGCTGCCGGGACATGATAGTGCTGAATTTTTGCTCAGTTACCTCATTACTGTAAGTAAGATCTTGCTGCTCCTAATCTTGTCACCGTTGTGCCCACAGAGGTAACACCACTAGGCAGCTTCTATACAAAAGTGACCACGAGAGGATTTCATTGGCTTGTAGGGTACCTGAGATCATACCCTCAGTTGGCACTTTATTAGGTACACCTGCTTGTTTATGCAAATATCTAATCAGCCAATCATGTGGCAGCATCCCGATGTGTAAAAGCATGCGGACACGGTCAAGAGGTTCAGTTGTTGTTCAGACCAGACGTCAGAATGGGGGAGAGGTACGATCTATGTGACTTTGACCGTGGAATGGAGGTTTGAATATGTCAGAAACTGCTGATCTCCTGGGATTTTCATGCACAGCTGTCTCCAGAGTTTACGGAGAACGGCGCAAAAAACAAACAAAAAAAAAAAAATCCAGTGAGCCTTGTTAATGAGAGAGGTTGGAGGAAACTGGCCAGACAGGAAGGCAACAGATAACCACACGTTAAAACAGTGGTGGGCAGAAGAGTATCTCTGAATGCTCAACAGGTTGAACCTTGAAGAGGAAGGGCTCCAGGACCAGAAGACCACAGACATACACTCAGTGGCCACTTTTCTAGGTAGATGAGGTACCTAATAACGTGGCCAGTGACTGTATATGATGGGATGAATTAAGGTAGGCTGAATGAGTGGAACTGGTCTTACTGACGTTGAGTGTAAGGTTGTTGTTGCAACATCACTCAACTAGCTGATATATCTCACTCCTATACGCCTCCTGGTCACCATCTGAAATTCTGCCAACAATAGTTCTATAATCGGCAAATTTATAGGTGGAATTTGAGTTGTATCTAGCCATGCAGTCATGGGTGTGAAGAGGTAAGAGCAATGGGCTAAGCACACGTTCTTGAGGAGCCCCAGTGTTGATTGTCAGTGAGGTGGAGATGTTATTTCCGATCTGCTCAGACTGTGGTCTCCTGGTGAAGTTGCTTGTTAATGCAGAAATCTAATCAGCCGATCATGTGGCAGCATCTCAATGCGTAAAGGCATGTGGAGATTGTTCAAAAGATTCAGTCGTTTTTCAGCCATTCATCAGAACGGGGAAGAAATGTGATCTAAGCGAGGTTTTGGAGCTTTTTGATCAGACACGTAGGAATAATTGTATTAAGCACTGAGCTGTAGTCAGTAAACAGCAACCTTAAAGAAGTACCCCTCCAAGAGGACCACAACTTTGTTGTAGGGTTTGGAGGCTTGTGTGCCTCAAAGACCCAGAGAACTATGCTGGCTGGAGTCAGGGCTTTATGCTTTGGCTCTTGGTAGGGTCACCCATGCCAAACAGGTCGAAGGGTAGAGGTCAGGCTAAGAGTGGCCCACCGGTCCTCCAGGTTCAGGGGCTCAGCTCAGGGCTAGCAACCCTGACTGGTAAAACAAAATTGTGATGGAAACAGCAATGAAGAATCCTTCTACATCTGAGTGCGACGGTATTTGTGTGACCCGCGGCTGCTGTGTTGGGGCGTACCACAGAATAAATATTAAATATACCCCATAAACCATATTCAGAGAAAATTAGTGTCTCTGGTTATCAGTTCCATCAATTTTCCAACAAGCATTCTTCTGTGTTGTCCATATTTGGCAGAGTATCAAAGTATCTGGTAATAATTTAGATTGTGTACAACATCCTTCAGCAGTGATTCCATGGAATTGAACATAATTTGGTTCCACTCCAGTCCTCTGACCTATTCTAAGAACACCACTTTTAGATTAAAGAGTAAACACACTTGTTGAAAGTTCCTGTGAGCTCGAACTATTCCTCACTGATTCCAAACACTGTTAGAAAGGAGGTTGTACCTGACACGCTGGTCAGGTGCAGTTCACTTGTCAATATGAAGGCCACAGACAGACACCTGTGTACTAGATGAACTTTGAGAAATTTTTAGACGATGTGTCCAAGTGCAGTTTATCAGCATGGTGGAGAACTTCTGTTTATGACAATATAGAAATAACTGACAATATTTGGTTTATTATAATCGAGTACAAAAATGCAGTAAAGAGCTTTTGTTTTGTCAAGTCAGGTCACTTTTATTGTCATTTCGACCATAACTGCTGGTACAGTACACAGTAAAAATGAGACAACGTTTTTCAGGACCATGGTGTTACATGACACAGTACAAAAACTAGACTGAACTATGTAAAAAAAAACAGAGAAAAAAAAGCACACAACAGCTACACTAGACTACAGACCTAACCAGGACTGCATAAAGTGCACAAAACAGTTTTTGTGTCATCCGGACAGATCCTGCAATAAATAATTAGTTATGGCGTTGAATTATTTTTTATCACAGGTATCGAGGCACAGTGAAAAAACTTATCTTGCATACAGATTAAAACAAAACGTAAAAAAGAAATATAGAATGTAGTTTTGTACAGTAGTGTGTGAAAAGTCTTGGGCACATTTATATATAACTGGGGTGCCAAAGACTTTTGCACAGTACTGTACTTGTCAACGTGGAGCGGAGAGCGAGTTTGTAAACCTGGTGGGAGCAAAGGATGTTGGGAAACGTGAGGGTGGAGTGCCGTGGGAGGAGAATGGGAAAGGTGGCAGAGAAGGAGCGCCAGGGGCAGTGGAAGGCTCTCAGGGGTGCCACCCAGCCCTAAGGCACTAGGCAAGGTTATTTGATTCTCGACAATTGGTTTAGTGATCATTACAGAACGTCTCTCTGGTGCTTCCCCTCTCCCTTCCCTGGTGACACTTGTGAGCTGCCCCCCCCCCACCCCAGCACATTTTCGGAGTCTGTTGGTTGTTGACGCAAATATGTTTCACTATAATTTTTTCCGATGTTTCGATGTACACGTGGCAAGAAGAAGAAGAAGAAGAAGGAGAAAGCCCTTAACTCTGAGGGGAGTCATCGGGACGCCGATGTTTTTTAGCAGGCTTTCTTAGTTTTACAAGGCCGAGCTGCTAGCTTGACGCTCAACCCAGCATGGATGGAAAGCGTGCAAGGGGACTGGCTGGATTCGAACTCGGGAGCCTTCGCTCCAAAGTCCGGCGCTGATGCCACTACGCCACCATGTGACAAATAAAGCTAATCTTCCTCTCTTTCTTTCTTTCAAAAGTTTATATTTTAAAAGAACGTTGTCCGTAACTCTTACAGTCTTGGAAATGAGATTTAAAAGAAAAGCGCAATTATAGAGCCGCTTTGCCGTTCTCACAGAGCCGCTGCTCTCTGGAGCCATCTGGGAGAGAATTACTCGACTTGGCATTTGCAGAGGTCCATCTTGTTGAATGGGAAGCAATCCCATGCATTCAAAGAGGGCGGGGTCATATGGGTAGGTTTATGTACATCACTGGAACAACATACCATGGAAAATATGAGATGGATCTTTGGCACACACGGAATATTGGCAGAATTACTGTCTGATGATAGATTACCATTTGTGCCACAGTCCCTTGACAGTTTTATGCCGTGTCACATTATCAAATATCTACAGAACCTTTATGGATCATTGGGCTCTTACCCAGGGCAGGTGGCACCTGTACAAGAAGGGCAGCTTTGCACCCAAACCGGAGGGGCACAATATTCTTGCAGGGGGTTTCATTTGTGCTCCATGGGAGGGACCAGAAGAGTAGCTCAGCAAGTGGGAGAATCGAGAGGAATGTAGAAGTTAGGTCAAGTACTTCTCAGTTCTTTGGTAAAGCAGTCACCCTAATCGTTCTCTCTCCTCTCTCCTCCTATGAGTCAGCAGATCCAAAAGACCGAAAGCATTTAGCACCAGGCTCAAGCTTCTATCCGGCTCTCATAAGACTATAGAACAGACTTCTTGTATGATAAGATAGATTCTTGGCCTCACAATCCATCTCGTCATGATCTTGTGCCTTATTATCTTCTTGCAATTCATTTCCTCTGCAAATATAACACTAAATTCTACATTATTCTCTCCTCCCCTCCCTATCACCTCCACCTTCCCTTTCTCCCATGGTCCACTCTCTTCTCCAGTCAGTTTCCTCCTTCTTCAGCTCCGTATCTTTTCCACCTATCACCGCCCAGTTTCTCACCTTGTTCTCCACCCCCTCATCTGGCTTCACCAATCAACTTCGAGCTTGTACTGATGCGATGTAATGATCTGTATGGATGGGACGCAAAACGAAGTTCATCACATGTGTCAATATTAAGCCAATTTAACAATGTTGAGCGCAGAAGAGAACGCTGTCCATGTTTAAAGAACTCTTGAGGAAGTAAGCAGCAAGGTCAACCACGCTCTGTGATAAATCACCAGTTAGCAAAACCTCTTGCTCAAATACCCATGACTCCACGTTCTGCCCTGTTCATGCATCAACGTGTTTGCACATGACTGAACTTGGCATGGCCTAATTTATAGAAGAGAGGAGAGAGTCCCCACGTGAAGCAAAGCACCATAATTTCAGGTAAAGAAAAACAATTTTGATCAAATGAGTTAGATCCATCAAATCAGGACCAGGAATGAGACTCAGCAATGGGTATGAAGGATATAGTGCAGAAGAGTGGCATTGGGTTAAACTATTAGTCATAATAATTTTGAATGGTATAACAGAGTGATAGGTATTCATTGTCCTGGGCCAAGAGGCCTCTTGTTCTTTTTCCCCAAGTTCAGCTTTCTAATCATAGCTGCTAAAACTTCTAAAGATTAAAGTGTTGTCTTTGAATAAGTAAAACTTCCAATTAACATTCTTTGTTTAGCTTCTGGTCATAAACGGGAGCCAGTCTTCAGCTCTCAAGGAAATGGAATGTATCAATCAGTGTGAAGTTAAAACACAGCTTTGCAAGCAAACACACAGTCTATAGAACCACATGCTAGCCCACAGCACTTGTGCTAACTGCTCAAGAGGTGCAGCATAAGAAAATGGATTAGTTAATTGGGCTTGTTTCAAAACAAACAAAGCTTACTAAGTTAATTAGTTCCAGGAAGCTTGCAAACAAGATAGGTAATATCATTTAGTATATCAACAGTTGATCTATTAATGGTTGGAAGTTTGTGTACTCATGGAGTCAGCTTCACAGCATTAATTGTGGGTACCTGGGATCTCTCTCTGAAAGCTTTTAGACCACTTATGCTAAAAGGTATCTGAAAGAATATCATGTGTGTGAAGATGGTGCCAACGAACAACACAACCTCGGGCGGCATCTTCCAGGTAGTCCACGAAACTGTTTCTTTTACTTCTTTTACATCTTCTTTTCCCTATAAATGTGCTTCTGATAATGTTGGAGCCTGCGATTTACGGCTTGAAGGTGTGTTTTTGGGCTGACTGAGCGATCCGGCGCATTGTTGTCTCTGAGAACATTCCGGGGGGTGTTGGCTTTCTTGTTGTCGTTTGCACGATTTGGTTGCGTGTGTGGGGGTGGGTGGGTTGATGTTTTTCTTTGAATGGCTTCCATGGTTTTCTTTGCTTTGTGGCCGTCTAGAGAAGACAAGTCTCAGAGTTGTATACTGCATACACACTTTGACAATAAAGAACCTTGAACCTTGAAGTCACCCAAGTGGTAGAGAGACAGTATAAAGTTATACAGCAGTTCAGGCAAATTAGTAACGGCTAAGGAACATAAAGAAGCATAAGGAACATAAAGGCCTCCCGTCCCATGATCCTTTCCCTTCTCCAGCTCTGTATCACTTTTGCCAATCACCTTTCCAGCTCTCAGCTTCATCCCACCCCCTCCGGTCTTCTATCATTTCGCATTTCCCCCTCCCCCCACCACTTTCAAATCCCTTACTATCTTTCCTTTCAGTTAGTCCTGACGAAGGGTCTCACCTCGAAACGTCGACAGCGCTTCTCCCTGTAGATGCTGCCTGGCCTGCTGCGTTCCACCAGCATTTTGTGTGTGTTGCTTGAATTTCCAGCATCTGCAGATTTCCTCGTGTTTGCACCATAAAGAAGCATTTCAGATAACACTGCGTGAACTAGAATCCATTCCTTTGCCTTTGATTTCAACTGGTTCGTCTGCGGCTCATGTGTATGCCTTTTTAGAGTATAGGAGTTGTACCTGTGATTTGGAAATACTTTGTGTTTAAGAAATGGTTTGTAATTTGGAAGCCTTTTGTAAGATGGAAATCCTCTGTGAGCTTTAAATGTGTATCACAGAAAATAAATGAATTGTGTTTTAGACTACTTTGTTAGCTGGAAGTACCTGCTCCTTGGAAGGGAGACGGAACCCGCCTCCCGATTAGAGGATATTGGGAAGTGAACTTGTCTTTGAAGATTGGTTAGTTACAGTATAACTTCCTAACTTCCTTTTAGTGAAGGTATCTGCAGCTACAGAACTGTGCAAAAAGCCTTGAGTTATATATAGCCTAAGACTTTATATATATATATATTAAAAAATATATATATAGCTAGAGTGACTAAGACTTCTGCACTGTATTGCATTTGTCAACATGGAGACTGTAAATCTGGCGGGAGCAAAGGATGTTGGGACTAGCGAAGTGAAACACTGCAGGAGAGGTGTCAGGCAGGTGGGAGAGAAAGAGTGCCGGGGCAAGGGAGGGGGCTGACGTGGCTGCAGACACACCCAGCTCTGAGACACCAGGCAAGTTCATCTGAATCCAAGCCATTAGTTTATTGATCATTACAGAATGTCTCGCTGGTGCTTCCCGCTCCATCCCCCGTCCATTCCCCTTTCCCCAGCCGTGATTCCCCTCTCCCTGCCCCCCTTCCCACTCTCAGTCCACAACAGGGACCCATATCAGAATCGGGTTTATGTGATGAAATTTGAAATTTGATTTCCTTTTGGGGCAGCAATACAGTGCAATACATAAAATTACAGTACTGTGCAAAAGTCTTAAGCTCTTTGGGGGGGGGGGGGTGGTGTGTGTGTGTGTGTGTGTGTGTGTGTGTGTGTGTGTGTGTGTGTGTGTGTGTGTGTGTGTGTGTGTGTGTGTGTGTGTGTGTGTGTGTGTGTGTGTGTGTGTGTGTGTGTGTGTGTGTGTGTGTGTGTGTGTGTGTGTGTGTGCGCCTAAGACTTCTGCGCAGTACTGTATATTCTATGGGACTTAAGGGCTTTGTTTGAGTTTAGGGATTTAAATCAGCTTGCTCTCTTTAATATGGACATTAGTGAAGCTGCGTTCCAGAAAGATATTTGGCTTGGATTGGAAGTCAAGCCAAATGAGGCCATGTGGTCCCAGGGGTCACAGTGAAAGGCAAATCCTAAAGTGCTGATACAATGTCGTATAATAAATCTACTCCTATCCTCTGTCCAAAGTCAATAAACACTGAAGATTGGCTAAATAACAACGAGGCAAGTCAAGGATTTGCGAAACCCTCAGTTGGAAGAACGTGTCGTGTCAGACTGTGTCAGACTACTGAGATGTGTGAATGGAGGCAGGAAGAGAGCTTAGGTCCTGTGAAGAGTTAGGCGGTAGGTTGACCGTTAGGGTTGTAACCTCATGATTACTCGCTGTGACATGGAGCAAGAAGCAAGAAGGCAATGCAGGTAAATCCACGGGTAAGGAGCTCATGCAAGAGGGAAGGGCTTCAGGTGTGGTACGGCAGCGTCGCAGTTAGCACAATCATAATTGTCCTACCGCGCCAGTGATCACCGATCGGGCTTCAATTCCCGCTACCAACTGTACGGAGTTTGTACGTTCTCCCCGTGACCGCGTGGGTTTCCTCCGGGTGCTCCGGCTTCCTCCCACAGTCCAAGATGTATGGCTGGGGGTAAGTGAGTCGCGTGCATGCCACGTTAGTGCTGGAAAGCATGGCACTATTTGCGAGTTGGCGCCCAGCACGTCCTTGGACTGTGTTGGTCACTGACGCGGAACAACGCATTTCTTTGTATACTTCGATGGTTTGATGTGCACGTGATAACGAAATCTACCCCGTCTGCAGAGTTTCTCTTGTTTACGGGAAATAAAGTGCTCCTCCTTATTTCTTTCTGTGAGTTATTGGGCTCTCTTCCAGGGCAGGTGAGGTCTGTGGGAAGATGCTGAGTTTGCAGCTAAAGTGAAGGAGCAGCACTATCTTTGCAGGGAGCTGAAGTGGCTTGCGGGGGGTGGGTGTGGTGTGCAAACCGGGAGAATAGGCTGGCGTATACAGGGCTTGACGGGAATGTTGAAGAAGTACTCTGAAAGGAATGACAGGCAGTGACAAGTTTATGAACTTGTTCGGGCCGACGGGATGAAGAACACATTGATATAAAGAGTCATGCAGGTAAGGCAGATGAGCTTTGGGTAAATGGTAACGTATGCTATTGCAGCGCCTGCGACCCAGGTTCAATTCCCGCTGCTGCCTGTAAGGAGTTTGTACCTTCTCCCCGTGACCGCGTGGGTTTCCTCCGGGTGCTCTGGTTTCTGAAGACAAAGGGGTTGGTAAGTTAATTGGTCCTTGTAATTTATCAGGGGATTAAGCTTGGGTTAAATCGGGGGACTGTTGGGCAGTGTGCTCGTAGGGTTGGAAGGGCCTATTCTGCGTTGTACCTCCATAAGTAAAGAAATAGTAGGTTAATTGGTCACATGGATGTAATTTGGTGCGGGTCCGTTGGCCTGAAGGGTTGTGCCTTGAACTAAATAAATAGAAGCGTGACGTTTTCGCCATCACAGAGAATGAGAGAAGGGCAGGGCTGGCACTTGTAATGTTACTGTGGCACTGTCATTTCCTTTGGGATCAGGAATTCCTTTGGTACGTCAAATTATCAGGGGAACGAGCAGTCATTGCGATAAAGTCTGTGTCGCTCTTGATGCTTTGCTGCCCATTTGAGTGCTCGGTGGAGGGTGTTGATGGTTTTTTTGCTGGTGGGGGGGTTGTTGGCTTGCTGCTGTTTGCGTGTGGGAGGGGGGAGCTGGGAGGGGGCTTTGGGGTTCTAATGCTTTAACTGAGATTCATTCCTTGGGGCACTCCTCTGCTTTCGTGGATGTTTGTGAAGAAGAATAATTTCAGGATATATATTGTATACATTTCCCTGACATTAAATGTACCTGTTGAAACCTATTAAAGGATCTATCTGTCTATTTCAGGTGAGATAGTGAGGGGTGTAAAAGAGGTGGGGGAGTTGCACCACTAATCAGGGAGAATGTCACAGCTGCGGTTAGAGAGAAAATCCGGGAGGTACGTCAGATGGTTCAAGAGTTCAATTGTTTAATTTAATATCAGAGAATGTATACAGTAAAGAACCTGAACTTTTTACTCTTCACAGACATCCACGAAACAGGAGAAAGCCCCCAAAGAATGAACAATAGAAAATGTTAGAACCCCAAAGCACCTTCATCCTCCAGGTCCCAGGCATCAACCCGTCACTGCCCACCATACAAACAATAGCAAAGCCCCCGGACACCATGACCTAGAGTCTATCCCAACACTTCAACGTCTCAGACAGGCTCTCACTAGAGAGGGAGAGAGAGATATTGCTCCTTCTGCAGACAAGAGGGAGACCCACAGCATGCTGCTTCGATGTTACAATCGGCAACATCGCTTGTTCGAAGTCCTCCTGACTCACGGGGCCAGCTGATCCTCGTTGACCGTCAAGGGATAGGGAATGAGAGAGAGAGAGAGAGAGAAAGCGATGGCTCACGTACAGGGGCCTTCCGACAGCTGCACACACTGCCCACCGTCTCAATGTTCAAATCTCCTGCAATGCTTCAGTCGGCGATGCCGGTGAGGGATCGGGTCGCCCACAGAGCCGTACCCTAGAGGCGTACGTCTTCCGGCCGCACTTGGAGACAATGAGAACGCCAGGTCAACTCTTCGAGTGATTATGCAGGAAGTTTGAAGTTAACAACTCATCAGGGGTGATTGATAAGTTCGTGGCCTAAGGTAGAAGGAGATGAGTTATTAACTTCAAACTTTCTGCATAATCACTCAAAGAGTTAAACTGCAAGTGCATGTGACGACAGCTGTATAACTCATCTCCTTCTACCTTAGGCCACAAACTTATCAATCACCCATCTGTGGACACTTTCTGGAGGTCCAAGATCCGTATGCTCCACGACCGCTGCACTAAGTGTATAAATGTAGGAGGGGACTATGTTGAAAAATAAATGTGCTAGGTTTTCTAAAATTGACTCCTTCTACCTTAGGCCACAGACTTAGCAATCACCCCTCGTATTTCCATTCCGCAGAGCTGAAATGGCTAGCATGAAAGGACACAGTTTTAAGGTGCTTGGAAGTAGGTACAGAGGAGATGTCAGGGGTAAGTTTTTTATGCAGAGAGTGGTGAGTGTATGGAATGGGCTGCCAGCGACGGTGGTGGAGGAGGATACGATAGGGTCTTTTAAGAGACTCTTGGATAGGTACGTGGAGCATAGAAAAATAGAGAGCTATGGGTAATCATAGGTAATTTCTAAGGTAAGGACATGTTTGGCACAGTTTTGTGGCCCGATGGGCTTGTATTGTGCTGTAGGTTTTCTATGTTTCTATGTTTCTATCTATCTACCTGTCTGTCTACCTATCTATATATCTGAAAGTCTATCTGTCTATCTATCTGCTTGCCTGTCTATCTATCTATCTATCTGTCAGCCTGTCTATTTATTTATCTATCTATTTATCTGTCTACCTATCTATCTATCTATCTATCTATCTATTTGTTTAATTAATTAATTTGAATAGTTTGTCTTCTTTTGCACATTGGCTGTTTGTCAGTCTTTGTGTGTAGTTTTTCATTGATTTTACCGTGCTTCTTTTTACTACTATGAATACCTGCAAGAAAGTGAATCTCAGGGCAGTATGTGGTGAGATACACGTACTTTGATAAGAAATTTACTTTGAACTTTGGAGTGTTATAGAGAGCTGGGTGCCGGGAGCACGTTGCAGAAGGAAGTGGTGGAAGTGGTTGTGACTTGTGAATTTTGGTGGGGGGGGGGGGGGGTTTCAGATAGCCATGGCTTGGATTAGTCTGGATTGACATCACGGTCAGTACAGACGTGGATGGGGCGAGTGGCTCGATCCTTTGGCTTAGGTTGTGAGAGCAGATAGATTGAGGCGGTATGGTAGCGCAGTGTTTAGCTCAATGCTTTGCAGTGCCGGTACGGGCTCAATGCCTGCCTCTGTCTGTAAGGAGTTTGTACGTTCTCTCCGTGGCCGTGCGGGCATCCTGTGGCTGCTCCATTTCCTCCCACAAACCAAAGACGTATAAGCTAATAGGCTAATTGGTGTATTTGAGTGGAGTGGGCATGCTACCATGCTGCATCCCTAAATAAACCAATAAAAATATTAGATTAGTTTTATTTCTCATGTGTACCGCACATTGAAAATTGAGAACATGCAGTGGAATGTGTCATTTGCGTTAGCGACCGACACAGTCCCCCAGCGGTGTTTCCGCGCTTCCAGTGCCAATGTAGCATGACCACAACCTGCTAACCGGTACGTCTTCGGACAGTGGGAGGAAACTGGAGCTCCCGGAGGAAACCCCCGCGGTCGCGGGGGAGGGCGTGCCTACCCCGTACCGATGGTGGCGGATACGTCTTAAGCTGACTGAGTAAGGCGGTTCCAGTGCCTATCAGTGGAGAAAACGTTCAGTTATATTTTGCTTTGTAAAGCGAGAACAAGTCATGTGGTTAGAGGTGTTGTGAGACTTGTTATTAACTTCCTTTTCAGACTAAATGAAGCAGCCTGCTGGAAGTTGTGTCAGTAACAGCAGCTCTGTCTAAGGAAACATCGAAGCGTCCAACAGTTCTATTGATTTCACCTTGAAGAAAAGTCTGTGGTGAGGACAAGGCATTTTCTTGTTCCGATTAATTAAGTTGTTATAAATATGTTTAAGCCGTTTATTCTTATGTTTAAAAAAATAGATTTAGGTTTAAATTCTTGTTCTTTGATTGCTTGAGGATACAATCTCATTGGCAGCTGGTGTGTCTGGGGTGTGGTTCTCGCCGTCCCGTGAGGGTAGTTTCAGGGCAGAGCCTGTCACTGCATGCGGGACACAATGAGTCTCGCAAGCAAAACGCTGGAGGAGCTCGGCAGGTCAGGCAGCATCAGTGGATAAACTGATAAACCGAGGACATCTGGGATAAACAGAGGACATTTCGGGCCGAGACCCTTCGTCAGGACCGGAGAGGAAGGTGGGGGGGGGGGGGCTGCGAAGTTGGCAAGTGATAGTTGAACGCAAGAGATTCTGCAGATGCTGGAAATCCAGAATAACGCACACAAAGTGCTGGAGGAACTTAGCAGGTCAGGCAAAATCTATGGAGAGGGATCAACACTCGGAGTTTTGGGCTGAGAACCTGCATCGGGACGGGGCCACTTTCCTTCCCAGTTCAAGTGAAAGGTTTTAAATCCAAAGCACCAAATGTTTATTCCCCTGCACAGATGTTGCCTGGACTGCTGAGTTCCTCGAGCACTTTGTGCGCGTGTGACAAGTGAAGCCAGCCAAGAGGAGGGGTGGGTGGACGGGGAGAGGAGGTGATGGCTGGAGATAAAACAGATTGCAAGACCCACTGCCTGGCTGACAGCCTTTTTTTTTAACATTTTTATGTTTTCTTACGCAACTGGCTCTTAATCAGCACAATGATTACACAACAGTAGGAAAGACAGCAAACTACAGAAAAGTTTTAGACTCGAAGCTATGTCAGAGTCAGGGTTACTGATCGCTACACTAACTCTAATTAAGCTGCAGTATTGCACACAGTTCTGGTCACCCCATGATAGGAAGGACGGCGAGGCTTTGGAGGGCATACAGAAGAGGTTCACCACGATGTCGACCGGATTACAGGGCATGGGCTATAACGAGATGCTGGACAAACTTGAGTTGTCTGTTCTGGAGTGCCGGAGGCTGAGGGGAGACCTGATAGAGATTTACAAGACTATGAGAGGCATAGACAGAGCATTCAGACAGTATCTGAATAACTAATACTAGGGGGCACGCATTGAAGGTGAGAGGGGGGTAAAATCAGAGATGTGAGGGGCAAGTTACTTAACACAGAGAGTGGCGGGTCACTGGAACGTGCTGCCTGGGGCAGTGGTAGAGGCAGACACCTTAGGGACACTTAAGAGATGAATGTGTAGGAAAGTGCAAGTATACGGACGTAGTGCAGGCGGCAGAGATTAGTTCAGTTGGCCATCTGAGCACTGATGAAATTGGTTCAGCACGGTAATGTGGGCTGAAGGGCCTGTTCCAGGGCTGTGCTATTCAATGCTCTATGTTCTGCTGGCATAGTTAGCCTCATTTCCTCCGGGACTGGAAGTTTGGAAGTGACTGGAGATATTAAACTTTTCTCTCAGCTCTGAGACAACTCCAGAATGATATTTCTGGGATTTTTATGGCATTTTTTGATGATTTAAGTTCATATCCAATCTTCTAATGGAACAAGAATATAGACACTTCTTAATATTTTATGTTACAAGACCTCTTAAAACCACAATATCCTTGTTGCGTTCTCTTCAGATATCAGTTTTGCATTTCTAGTGGAGAAATCGTGCTGCATACAAGATCATGAAGCAATAAGGCATGGGGACACAGTTAAGCCATTTGGCCGTTCTTGTCTGCTCCGCTATTTGAAAACTCAGAAACCTCTACAAATGAATTCTGACTGGCGGCATCACCATCTGGTGTGGGGGTGGGGGTGGGAACCTACTGCACAAAATCAAAGGAAGTTGCAGAGAGTTGTAAATTTGGTCAGCTCCATCATAAGACCATAAGATCCTAAGACGTAAGTGCAGAATTAGGCCATTCAGCCCATTGAGGCTGTTCGCCATTCCATCTTGGCTGAGCCCGGATCTCACTCAACCCCATTCGCCTGCCTTCTCACCATAACCTTTGACCACTCAGGAAGCTATCAATTTTCACTTTAAATATACCCACAGTCTTGGCCTGTACAGCTGTCTGTGGTAGAGCATTCTGCAGATTTGCTATTCTCCGGCTAAAAATAATCCCTAGTTAACTCTGTTCTAAAGGATCGCCCTTCAATTTTGAGGCTGCGCCCTCTAGTTCTGGACACCCCCGCCATAGGAAACATCCTCTCCACATTCACTTTATCTCATTATTTTCAACATTTAGTAAGTTTCAATGAGATCTCCCTGCATTCTTCTAAATTCCAGTGAGTACAGGCCCAAAGCTGCTAAACGCTCCTCATATGTTAACCCTTTTGTTCCTGGAATCATCCTCGTGAACCTCCTCTGGACTCTCTCCAATGCCAGCACATCCTTTCTGAGATATGGGGCACAAAACTGTTGACAATACTCCAAGTGCGGCCTGCCTAGTGTCTTATAAAGCCTCAGCATTATCTCCTTGCTTTTATATTCTATTCCCCTTGAAATGAATGCCAACGTTGCATTTGCCTTCTTTACCACAGAGTCAACTTGTAAATTAACCTTCTGTGAGTCTTGCACGAGGACTCTTAAGTCCCTCTGCACCTCTGATGTTTGAATCTTCTCCCCATTTAGATAATATTCTGACCTTTTATTCCTTTTACCAAATGCATCATCAATACTGTATTCCATCTGCTCCTTTGTTGTCCATTCGTCCAAACTGTCTAAGTCCTTCTGCAATCGTATTGCTTCCTCAGCACAACCTACCCCTCCATCTGTCTTCATATCATCTGCAAGCTTTGCCACAAAGCCACCAGTTCCATTATCCAAATCACTGACAACGTGAAAAGTAGCGGTCCCAATACTGACCTCTGAGGAACACCACTAGTCACTGGTAACTAACCAGAAGAGGCCCACTTTATTCCCACTTGTTGCCTCCTGCCTGTCAGCCATTTCTCTATCCATGCCAGTATATTTCCTGAAGTGCATGGGATTTTAACTTGTTAAGCAGCCTCATTGGTGGCACCTTGTCAAATGCCTTCTGAAAATACAAGTAAATGACGTCCACCGTCTCTCCTTTGTCCACCCTGATTGTTACTTCCTCGAAGAACTGTATAACAGATTTCTCAGGCAAGATTTCCCTTTACAGAAACCATGTGGACTTGGAGACTCATTAGTGTCCAAGTACCCTGAAGCCACGTTCTTAATAATAGACTCCAACACTTTCCCAACCACTGAGCTTAAGCTATCTGGCCTGTAATTTCCTTTCTTTTGCCTCCCTCCCTTCTTAAAGGGTGGAGTGACATTTGCAATCTTCCAGTCCTCTGAAACCATGGCCGAATTGAATGATTCTTGAAAGATCATGACCAATGCATCTGTTATCTCTTCAGATGGGAGGTAGTCCATCTTATCCACCTTAAGACCTTCCAGTCTGCCCAGAACTTTTCCCTTTGCAACAGCAATGGGACTCACTCCTACTCCCTGACACTCATGGACCTCTGGCAAACCGCTAGTGTCTTCCACAGTGAAGTTCCAAAGTACCCATTAAGTTCATCTGCCATTTCTTTGTCCCCCATCACTACCTCACCAACATCATTTTTCAGTGGTCCAATATCCTTTTTACTCTTTATATGCTGAGAAAACTTCCAGTATCCTGCTTTGTATCATTGGCCAGTTTGCGCTCATTTTTCATATTTTCCCTTCCTGTAGCTTTTTTAGTTGCCTTTTTTTGGATTTTAAAAACTTCACAATGATCCAGCTTCCCACTCACTTTTGCTACATTATATCCCCTTTTCTTGGCTTTTATGCAGTCCTTAACTTCCTTTGACAGCCACAGTTGCCTACCCCTGCCATTTGAGAACTACTTCTTCTGTGGGACAAATCTATCCTGCACCTTGTGAACTATTCCCAGAAACTTCAGCCACCTCTGTTCTGCCGTCATCCCCACAGTAATCCCTTCAATCTACTTGGGCAAGCTCCTCTCTCATGCATCTACCTGTTTATTCCATCGTGATACTGATACATCTGACTTAAGCTTCACCCTCTCAAAGTGCTGTATGAATTCAATCATATTATGATCACTGTCTCCTAAGGGTTCCTTTACCTTAAGCTCCAGAATAAAATCTGGATTATTACACTACACCCATTCTAAGATAGCCTTTCCCTGAGGTAGGCTCAAGCACAAGTTGCTCTAAAAAGCCATCTCATAGGCATTCAGCAAATTCCCTCTCCTGCGATCCGACACCAACCTGATTTTCTCAATCTCCTTGCATATTGAAGTCCCCTCATTACTATTGTGACATTACCTTTATTACATGCCCTTTCCAGCTCCCTTTGCAAACTCAACCCCACATTGTGGCTACTATTTGGAGGCCTGTATATGATTTCCATCACGCGTTTTTTTACCCTTGCAGTTTCTTCATCCACAAAGATTTGACATTCTCTGATCCTACGTCACCTCTTTCTAACGATGTAATCCATCTCTTATCAACAAAACCACACCACCGCTTATGCCTTCCTGCCTGTCCTTTTGATATAAAGTATATCCTTTGATATTAAGCTCCCAACTATGACCTTCTTGCACCCACGACTCAGTGATACCCACAATGTCACACCGACCGATCTCTAATTGCGCGACGAGTTCATCCACCTTATTCCAAATACTATGTGCATTTAAATACAGCACCTGCAGTCCTGTATTCTTTGCCCTTTTTGAATTTTGCCTCGCTAGTACAATTTAACTCTTTGCACTGTCTGCATTTGTGCCCAATCATTGGCTTGTCCTTCCTTACATTCATATTTCTCCCAGCATCTACTTGTAAACCGGCTGGCTCATCCTCAGCTCGATCATCCTCGTTCCCATCCCCCTGCCACGTTACTTTAAACTAATCCCAACAGCTCTAGCAAACCTGCCCACAAGGATATTGGTCCCCCTCGGATTCATGAGCAACTCTTCCCTTTGGTGCAGGTCACTCCTGCCCCAGAAGAAGTCCCAATGATCCAAAAACCTGAGTCGCTGCCCCCCGCTCCAATTCTTCAGCCACACATTTATCTGCCACCTCATTTTATCCTGTCTTCACTGTCGTGTGGCACCAGCCTCTGTAGTATCCAAGATATCTTTGAGGAACGGTGCCTTAGGAAGGTGCCGTCCATCATTAAGGACCCCCACTACCCAGGCCATGCCCTCTTCTCATTGTTACAATCAGGTAGGAGGTACAGGAGCCTGAACGCACACACTCAGCGATTCATGAGCAGCATCTTCCCCTCTGCCATTCGACTTCTAAAAGGACATTGAACCCGTGAACACCACCCCACTACCTTTTTACTTCTGTTTTTTTGGCACTACTTATTTTAATTTAACTATTTAATAGCCATACATATGCTTAATGTAACTCGTGTTTTTATCTGTATTTATTTATCAAGTATTTCATTGTACTGCTGCTGTAAATTTAACAAATTTCATGACATGTGCCGGTGATATTGAATCTAATTCTGATTCTGATTCTATCAAAGTTGATTTATCATCGCTCAAAATCCCATTCTCCTGCCTTCTCCCCGTAACCTTTCATACACTGACTAATCAAGAACCTATCACCCTCCGTTGTAAATATACCCAATGACCTGGCTCCACAGCTCATCTGTGGAACAAATTCCACAGATTCACCACTCTCTGGCAAAAGAAATTCCTCCTAATCTCTGTTCCAAAGGGATATCGTTGTGCTGTGAGGCTCTCCAACTGTAGGAAACATCTTCTCCACGTCCACTCTATATATGCCTTTCGATATTTGGTAGGTTTCAATGAGATCCCCTCTCACTCTTCTAAACTCCAGCAGGTGCAGACCCAGAGCCCAATGTTTTTTATGCCATGCACCTCTACCATTAACTGGGGGGTCTGGGCACCCCAGGTTGGGAACCTCTCCTCGTACATTAAAGCTTTCATTCTGGGATCATTCTCATGAGCCTCCTCTGGGCTCCTTCCAAAGACAGCACATCCTTTCTTAGATAAGAAAACTGCCCACTATTTTCCAAGTGCAGTCTGACCAATGCTTTATAAAGCCCCAGCATTACATCCTTGTTACAAGAAAGCTGTTACATCACAGAAGAGATGTGTGATGCACATCTGGGTGTTTACGGATCTTCTTTAATAGAAAATATTTCAGACTCGCTGATTAAAATGAGGAAAAACTAATTTAGAGTTAGAGGTTCTGGCTGCATCCTGTGCAATTGTGGGTACTTTGTGCTGTTTGCTCTTTATGTGAGAGGTGATAGGGCACTTATTTAAAATTTGTACAATTTTGCTGATGTAAAATAAAGAATAAAGATGTAAAATGTGTGGTGGAGTGGAGATAGGTCTCTTCCAAAGGAGATATAAGGTGCTCCTTCCCTCTGCTCTCCGCAGGTAAAACTTGGGCAAGGTGTAGCACCTGCTTAGCCCCCTCCTTCCCAATCAGGGTCATGTGAAACTATGGAGGCAGGTGGCGGATGGTCGTATGAATAGCTGGTGCTTATCACAAATCCTGGAGGTGTGACCACTGACACCAGGCAGACGCTCTCTGAAGAGTACTGTTAACAGCTCAATATTTACTTGTTAAAATACAGCACGGTCCTTTCAGCCCTTCGAGCAATCCCTCGATTTAATCCTAGGCTAATCACAGGACAATTTACAAAGACCAATTAACCGACCAACTGGTACGTCTTTGGACTGTGTGGGAGGAAACCCACGTGGTCATGGGGAGAACGTACAAACTCCTTAAACAGAGCTGCGGGAATTGAACCCAGGTCACTGGTACTGCTAACTACTGTGCTGCCAGGCTGCCCCAGTGTCTGGTAAAGCCACTGCCCAGAAGAAGACAATGGCAAAACCACTCCTGTAGAAAAATTTGCCACAAACAATCGTGGTCCTGGAAAGGCCATAATCTCAATTGTCATACGACTCAGCACATAATGAACGAACAAAAATAAATCATTTTATTTTGAAAAATAACGCTGATGCCAGGCAGACAATCTGTGAAGAGTGTTGACAGTGGCTAGGATCATCCGTCAATTTATTTATTCTTCTTGCCTTTCGAGCCGCACCGCCAGCAATCCCTCGATTTAACCCCAGCCTAATCATGGGACAACTTACAATGACCAATTAACCACCCAACCGGTACGTTTTTGGAGGAAGCTGGAGCGTGCAGAGGAAACCCACGCAGTCACGGGGAGAAAGCTTTGAATGCCACAGACGCTGTTACTTGAGCATAATGTTAACATAACCTCAATGTCTGAGCGGTTAGAAGCTTTTTATTTCTCCCTGCCCTTATTTCATTAACTTAAGGGGGAAAGCTGTGCTTTTCTAGAACTTCACCCGCATGTTAAGACGCACACTATAGTGGGACACATCACAGGCATCTGGTTCACAAAGGAATCCCGGAGAGGCTCTGGGGAGCCCTGAGCTTGGCTCTGGGTACGTGAACAGTCTGCTGTTTAGTGAATGGCTAGAAGGCGATAGGTGAAGCAGTAAGGACTCCGATATTGCTGGCCAGTCAAGCTTTGATTCAGGAAATGTTGTTGTCTCTGAGTTAGAAGCGTGAAAGCTTCAGTCACAGCCCGGAAGCTTGAGAGTCCTCCAACTGCTGTGCATTCAGCTGATAGATTATACCTTTGTATCTTGTGCTGAGGGACGCACTGAACCTTGGTGCAGCCACCACAAAGGCTCAGTGAGGAACTTCTCCCACGGGAGAGGGTCAGCCGGGGCGACGGGGGAGAGGACTTCAGTTATTGCAGAACTTCATATACAGCGGCATGCAAAAGTTTGGGCACCCCGGTCAACATTTCTGTTCCTGTGAATAGCTAAGCAAGTAAAAGATGATCTGATTTCCAAAAGGCATGAAGTTAAAGATAACACGTTTAAAAAAAAATATTTTAAGCAGGATTTCTTTTTTATCTCCATCTTTTACAGTTTCAAAATAACAAAAAGGGAAAAGGGCCCAAACCAAAAGTTTGGGCACCCTGCATGGTCACTCCCTTTGGCAAGTACCACAGCTTGAAAACGCTTTCTGTAGCCAGCTAAGAGTCTTTCAATTCTTGTTTGGGGGATTTTCACCCATTCTTCCTTGCAAAAGGCTTCTAGTTCTGTGAGATTCCTGGACCGTCTTGCATGCACTGCTCTTTTGAGGTCTATCCACAGATTTTCGATGACATTTAGGTCGGGGGACAAAACCTTCAGCTTGCACCTCTTGAGGTAGTCCATTGTGGATTTTGAGGTGTGTTTAGGATCATTATCCTGTTGTAGAAGCCATCCTCTTTTCATCTTCAGCTTTTTTACAGACGGTGTGATGTTTGCTTCCAGAATTTGCTGGTATTTAATTGAATTCATTCTTCCCTCTACCAGTGAAATGTTCCCCATGCCACTGGCTGCAACACAAGCCCAAAGCAATATTGATCCACCCCCGTGCTTAATAGTTGGAGAGGTGTTCGTTTCATGAAGTTCTGCACCCTTTTTTCTCCAAACATACCTTTGCTCATTGAGGCCAGAAAGTTCTATTTTAACTTCGTCAGTCCACAGGACTTGTTTCCAAAATGCATCAGGCTTGTTCAGATGTTCTTTTGCAAACTTCTGATGCTGAACTTTGTGGTGAGGACACAGGAAAGGTTTTCTTCTGATGACTCTTTCATGAAGGTCATATTTGTGCAGGTGTCGCTGCACAGTAGAACAGTGCACCACCACTCCAGAGTCTGCTAAATCTTCCTGAAGGTCTTTTGCAGTCAAACGGGGGTTTTGATTTGCCTTTCTAGCAATCCTACGAGCAGTTCTCTTGGAAAGTTTTCTTGGTCTTACAGACCTCAATTTGACCTCCACCCTTCCATTTAACTGCCATCTATTAATCACATTACGAACTGAGAAAACGGCTACCTGAAAACGCTTTGCTGTCTTCTTATAGCCTTCTCCTGCTTTGTGGGCATCATTTATTTTAATTTTCAGAGTGCTAGGCAGCTGCTTAGAGGAGCCCATGGCTGCTGATTGTTGGGACAAGGTTTGAGGCGTCAGGGTATTTATAAAGCTTTGAACTTTGCATCGCCTGGCCTTTCCTAACCATGACTGTGAACAAGCCATAGCCCTAACAAGCTAATTAGAGTCTGAGCCCTTGATAAAAATTAACTGAGGGCTCAAATCTCTTGGGGCGCCCAAACTTTTGCATGGTGCTCCTTTCCTATTTTTTCACTCCAAAATGTACAAAACAAAAATAATACGCTAAACTTGTTTGAAATGTTGAAAATAATGTTTCATCTTTAACTTTATGACTTTTGGAGATCAGTTTATCTTCTACTCACTTAACTATTCACAGTAACAGAAATTTTGACCAGGGGTGCCCAAACTTTTGCATGCCGCCATAAAACATGAGTGGCAGTAGTTCTGGTAGAATATGGGGAACAGTGACCCTGTATGTAAAGCATGGGAAGGCATGGGATGGTTTTTTCTTGTAAGATAATTTTTATTGTGAATAGATTTATTTCAAAAAACTTTGTGCTGATTACGCAAACACGAGGAGATCTGCAGATGCTGGAAATTCAAGCAACGCACACAAAATGCTGGTGGAACGCAGCAGGCCGGGCAGCATCTATAGGGGGAAGCACAGTCGACGTTTCGGGCCGAGACCCTTCGTCAGGACTGACTGATAGGTTCCCCCTTTCTTCAGCCCTTTATCTCTTTCACCAACCAACTTCCCTGCGCTTTACTTCACCACTTCCCCTCTCCCGGTTCCACCTATCGCCCAGCCTCTTGTACTTCTTCCTCCCCTCCCCGCACCTTCTTACTCTGACTTCTCCACTTCCTTTCCAGTCCTGAGGAAGGGTCTCGGCCTAAAGCGTCGACTGTTTACTCTTTTCTGTAGATGCTGCCCGGCCTGCTGAGTTCCTCCAGCATTTTGTGTCTGTTGCCTCGGCCGGTGTTCACTGCCGAGCTGGGAGATTTACCCAGGAGCAGGTGCCGCCGTGTTAAACGTGGCCGCTCGCGCAGGAGCACATTCCCGGTAGCACAAGTGGAGCT
Source organism: Hemitrygon akajei (assembly GCF_048418815.1). NCBI lineage: Eukaryota > Metazoa > Chordata > Chondrichthyes > Myliobatiformes > Dasyatidae > Hemitrygon > Hemitrygon akajei. The sequence goes on along the minus strand of NC_133147.1, from coordinate 15,191,743 downwards.
GCTTTATTAGTGTTTACAAAAGTCCTGCCCCGGTCTGTAGAGGCACGTGCTGGGAACCCAGTTCAGGAAGATCGAACCCTTTCAAGTGGCGTACTTAGTTCTAACTTGGACCTTCCTCCTGAAGATCAGGGGCTACGCAGCTCCACCCAGCTCAGACCGTCACCGTGCCCTTCCCCTCCCTGCACCCCCATCATCAACCTGCCCCCCACCGATTCCCCCTCGATTCTTCACACTTCAACCCAATCTGTTGACCATGCCACAGTTCCTGGCAGCTGACCCACTGGTGGGACTGGTATAAGATCACAAGACCAAGGTGCAGAGTTCATACGTTCTCTCCCCACAGTCCAAAGACGTACCAGTTGGTAGGTTAATTGGTCATTGTAAATTGTCCCGTGATTAGGCTAGAGTTAAATCAGAGGATTGCTGGGCAGCAGGGCTGGAAGGGCTGGAAAGGCCAATTCCTCGCTGTATCTCAATAAATTAATGCAAAAATTAAAAATCAGGCCATTTGGCCCTTTGAGCCTGCTCTGCCATTTGATCATGGTTAATTTACTTTCCCCATCAACCCCATTCTCCTGCTTTCTCCCCGTAACCTTTAGCACCAGATGGGTGCTTGTTGGTTGGCATGGAGATGGTGGGTCAAAGGGCATTCCCTGTTCCTGTTCCTATGACACTCCAAACTTCTGGCCTGATCCTTCCCTTTGGAATCTTGGCCCAACCCTATCCTCTGGATTCTGAACTTTTCCAGTGGCAGAGTGTGGGAGAAGCAAAGAGCTTTCCAAAGTTTACCAAACACAAGAGTCTCACACTACCGAATATTCAGAGATGGTTCCTTTTCTGTTTTTTGGTTTAAACCACTTTTGAGCTGAAGAACACTCTAAACCACTTTTTATAATGTGTTTACACTGTAAATACATGCTTTATTTATTTATACACATTTTATTCCATATCTCTGTTTCCAAATCTTACTTTTACTAATTCTGTACTCTGAGTAATTTTTGAACATTGTCATTTCTAGGTGCATACAGTGCCTTCTGCCCCACAGCAATTTTCTAATACATGTACAGTCCAGAGCAAAAGTCTTAGGCTTTTATATGTAGCTAGGGTGTGAAACTGGGAGAGCAAATTTGTAAATCTTGTAGGAGGGGAGTGGGACAGGTGGCAGAGTAGGAGTGGGGGTGGCGTAGGTGCAGACACACCCAGCCCTGAGACTCCAGGCAAGGTAATTTGATTCCGAACAATTGGTTTATTGATCATTGCAGAATGTCTCTCTGGTGCTTCCCTCTCCCTCCCTCTCCCTTCCCTTTTTCCCAACCATGATTCCCCTCTCCCTGCCCCTTTCCCGCTCTCAGTCCACAATAGAGACGCATGTCTGAATCAGGTTTACGTCACGAATTTTTTTTTTGCAGCAGTACAGTGCAATACATAAAATTACCTCAGGACCGTGCAGAAGTCTCAGGCTCCCTAGCTATAAATATGTGTATCTATGTGTGCCGAAGAGTTTTGCACATTCCTGGAATTCTGAGACTTTGTAAGGCCACATTTTCATGAGTTTCCCCTGACGAAAATGAGGGCAGTTTATCACTCCATTAACTTGAGGTGGCACGACAAACAAGGAGTGTGTTTCTCAGGCACTGATCTTGAGGTTTTATGTCCTGAGGTGGTCACTAGGCCAATACATTCAGCAGTTTCTTAACATCCTGTAGAGTGAAGCAGGTTTATTGGACGCAAGCTTCTGAGTGGAAGAAGAAGGGAGGGTACAAATTTGTGGCATATTTGGCTCTGCTTTCTCTTTACTCTGGTATCCGCTCAGTGCAATTATTGTGGATTTCCTCTGCTTTAAAATGAGAGCAGGTACTGGGCAATCTGACTAGCCACCTAGGCACCGCAAGGACAACCTCCAATAATGTAGCGCATTCTGGTGTGCATTACAGCTTCCTCAATTCCTGCCACTGTCTGTAAGGCACGTGTGAGCTTTGGAAAGCTCTTTGCTTCTCACACTCTGTCATAGAGCTATAAGGAGCAGGGAGTGCCCTTTGACCCATCATCTCCACGCCAACCATCAAGCACCCAACTGCTGCCAACGGTTACGGGGTGCATTTTCTCCCCGTGACTGTGTGGGTTCTCTGGTTTCCTCCCACATTCCAAAGACGTGCGAGTTAGGGTTAGACAGTTGCGACCGTGCTTTATTGGCACCGGGAGTGTGGCGACACTTACGGGCTGCCCCTCAGCTCATCCTCATCCTGTGCTGACGCAGGCAATCGCGCGCGCGTGCGCACACACACACACACACACACACTATGCTGGAGGAACTTGGCAGGTCAGGCAGGATCTATCATCATCATTATGTGCCCTGTCGTATGTTGTATGACGTGGACTATCATGATCTTTCCATGACCATAATTGTTCCTGGCAAATTCTTCTACAAAAGTGGTTTGCCATTGCCTTCTTCTGGGCAGTGTCTTTACAAGACGGGTGACCCCAGCCATTATCAATACTCTTCTGAGATTGTCTGCCTGGTGTCAGTGGTCACATAACCAGGACTTGTGATGTGCACCAGCTGCTCGTACGACCGTCCACCATCTGCTCCCATGGCTTCTCGTGACCCTGATCAGGGGGTTAAGCAGATGCTACACCTTGCCCAAGTGACCTGCAGGGTAGCAGAGGGGAGAAGCGCCTTGCACCCCCTTTGGTAGAGGCATGTCCCCACTTTGCAACCTCACAGCATCTATGGAGAGAAATAAACATTTGACATTTTGGGCTGAGACCCCTCACCAGGACTGGAATGCAAGGGAGAAGTAGCCAGAACTCTATGTTCCAAATGAGACAAATTAAACCGATTGTTTTCTTTACACAGTATCGCTATTTTTGAAACGTCCCAGAGCAAATCATAAGAGCTTTATCAAGCAAAGTCTGACATCAGCCTCATGAGGAAGTGGTCAATGAGTATGGTTTTTAGCACGAATGCAGAGAGGCTTGGGGAGGGAAGTTGAGCAACTGGTACATGGCCAACGGCAAAGATAAATGAGGGGTAGTGGAACAAGTGGAAAATATATCTGTGGTAGGAGGTAGAAGTGAAGGAATGTGTAGAGGTGAGCACATGATCCTACCTGGAATTACCAATGCAATAAGAAGAAGATAGATAGGATGTGTCTATCATCGAGTCTTAGAAAACAGGATAGAAACAGGCCCTTCGGTCCATCTAGTCCATGCTGAGCCATTTGAACTGCCTCCTCCCATCAACCTGCACCAGGACTTTAGCCCTCCATACCCCTGCTATCCATCTCCTCTTATCCAAACATCTCTCAAACGTTGAAAACAAACTCACATGCACCACTTGCACTGGCCGCTCGTTTCACGCTTTCGCCACCCTCTGAGCGAAGAAGTTTCCCTTCATGTTCCCCTTATACTTTTCACCTTTCACCCTTAACCCATGACCTCTAGTTGTCGTCCCACCTAACCTCAGTGGAAAAAGCCTGCTTGCATTTACCCTATCTTTAGCCTCTCATCATTTTGTATGCCCCTGTCAAATCTCTACTTAATCTTCTATGTTCCGAGGACTAAAGTCCTAACCTATTCAATCTTTCCTTGAAACTCAGTGCCTCCAAACACAGCAACATCCTTGTAAATTTTCTCTGTACTCTTTCCGTCTTATGTGTGGTGCTCGTCTGGAGATCGAATGCTGTATGAGTGTTGGATAAAGATTGATTAAGCATCATACTTGTGTGTTTAAGCGGTGTTTTGTGAAAAGTGATGTACTTTACTAGGGTTGCCATGGAGATTAAGATTAGGTGTGATACGGACTATCAGTAATGTAACTGAGCTCACACTGCCGATAGGATAGGGGTACCTGGTGAAGCAGGGCCTGAACCTTTTCATCTATCTAGAGTTGGCGAGAATGCAGCTGAGGGTGAAGATTTTAAAGGCAAGTCGTTTTTTTTTGTGGAGTGAGGGGAAGATGTTGTCTGACGTGAGAAGTCTCATAAGTCCTTCAGCCAGTGATTTAAGTTCTGAGCTGGTTTCGGCTATTACGTCACTGGTTAATAAATGCCAAAGTCTACCTGTGGAGAGCTGACGTTATCGTAGGCTGGGAGTTTTCTCTGGAGTCAAGCCCACATCCAGATATCAGTTACTGGTTGAATGGCAGTTCTCAGATAATATGAAAAATAGAGGCTGGCAGGAAGTTTAAAGGGCCCAGCGGCTGATATAATGAGGTTCCTAAAGGCAGGAAACCCATTAGCCATGTCAGCTAACTACATGCAAGCTCTAGACTGTGCTTTGAACACCGCTGAAAGTGCAGCTGATCTTATGATGAAGTTTAGACTCACATTCCAGGAGGAAGGAGAGAAGCTGCCCGCCTACATTTTTTTTTGTTTGGGGAAACTGCTGCACTCTTTGTGTCCCAGAGGGGGCTTCAACTGTCTGAGAGAAATGGCTTGAGGGTGGGGCAAGTTGTGAAGGGCGTACTGTCACACGACGTGATTGCTCTACGCGTTCGAGTGACCCACAAGCTGTGCCCGCCTCCATCTTCTACCGAGTTACTGAGAGAAGTTGGAGAGGTGGAAAGCGTGATTGAGGAGCAGAATATTTCTAAAGGCTAAGTCGTGTCTCCAGTGGTAGCCTCTGTTGCTAAAGTGGCCCCTGACGCCGCGGAGATAGAGCTTTTGAGGAAAGAGGTGGAAAACCTTCGCGCTGAGCTGACTCACTGGATGTCGGCTAATGTTTCAGCTAAACATGACACACCTGTTAGGAGTCCTGGCCCATCTGTAGGACTTACTAAGCAGAGGAATGCTGTCGAAAAGGACCTTTTGACTAGAGAGGTGACTGGGATTTTTCTGTTACGACTGCGGAGAAGATGGGCATCTTAAGCGAGGCTGTGAGAGACAGGAAAATCTTCGAAAAGTGGGTCAGCGGTGAATCAAACAGAGGAGAAAAGAAGCAACGCTACGGAGGGACCCAGTAAGGGAACAACATGGCGTGCCAGAGACGATATGCTCCAATCAGTGTATCAAAGGAAACACTAACCTGCAAAACACTACTCCTGAAGCTTTAATGTATCCATACAGGATGAAGGTATTTATGCTAGAGCCATACTTGACACAGGTTCTCAACTTGATTTGCTTTACAACTGGTATTTGACGCATTTACTATTGATGCCACTCAGTGCCCTTGAGATTCGGGGACCCAGTACTGATGAGTACCCGTACAATGGTGGCTTGCTGAAACTGGAGTTTTCAGAAGTAGAGGTTGGAGTAACTGAGACTATTGATATGATAGCGTTGGCCTGCCCAGATCCGGCTGAAAAAGAAGAGGCTTCCATTCTTGTGGGAACAAATACTCCTATCATGAGAAGGCTAGTGGGAGCATGCAAGAAGAGGAGCGGAGAGAAATTCTCGAAAACCTTGTCCATTCCCCCAGTGTTCAGAGCTGCTTTTGAGAAGGTGCAAGTCCCTCCTAAGCAGGATGATGAGGATAAACGAGGAACTGTGTGGTACTCCCAGTCTAAACCTGTCATGTTACACCCTGAGGGAGTAGCTAGAGTGACAGAGGACACTCCTCCCCCCCGAGGAAGCTCTCGCTGGTTAGCGCCAGCAGAGGTTGAAGGTGTTCACAGCACCCGCTGAAACTGAAGGAAGCTGAGTTCGGTCAGGGAGCAGGACAGGCCGAGTCACCGGAAGGTACGAGCGATGGTCAGGTGGAGGATAGGAACGGTCACAAGGAGTGGCTGAAGCTGAGACAAGGAGGCATCAGAGAGTTAAGAAACCCCACATAGGCTGGCATATGATGCACCGGGCAAACAGAGAGTGGTGTCAACCCTATTAGTGAGATACGTAACTTCCATGTAATGCCCTGGGCAAGATTTCTACTGCTATGCTGTGAGATTTTTATTTTAGCAGTTGTCTGTAAAAGCTGTGTGTCCTGTTCGTAAGAGTGTTTTGGCTTCGGCTAAAGATAAGGAGTAAAGTCCAAGGAATAAAGTCCATACTGATTCAATCTTTCCTTGTAACTCAGGCCCGCCAAACACAGCAACATCCTTGTAAATTTTCTCTGTATGCTTTCAGCTTTATTTATATTTTTCCTGTAGGTGGGTGGAAGAGTCTAGGACCAGAGGGCACACCCTCAGAAAACAAGGATATGTCTTTAGAATAGAAATAATGAGGAAATTGAATCTCAGGATAATATATGGTAACATATAAATTGAATTGAATTGACTATTACTTACAGCCTTCATATTCACGAGGAGTAAAAATCTTTACGTTATGTCTCCGTCCAAATGTGCAATTTATAATAATTTATAATAAATATTATGTACAACTGGACAGTCAATATAACATAGAAATATAGTTGCTTCAGCATGAATTAGTCAGTCTGATGGCCTGGTGGAAGAAGCTGTCCCGGAGCCTGTTGGTCCTGGCTTTTATGCTGCGGTACCGTTTCCCGGATGGCAGCAGATGGAACGGTTTGTGGCTGGGGCCCCCAATGATCCTTCGGGCCCTTTTTACACACCTCTCTCTGTAATTGTCTTGAATGGTGGGAAGTTCATATCTACAGATGCACTGGGCTGTCCGCACCATTCTCTGCAGAGTCCTGCGATTGAGGGAGGTACGGTTCCCGTACCAGGCAGTGATGCAGCCAGTCATCTGAGGTGAAAGAGGGTATATGTCCTTTGATAATCAGTGTTACTTTGGCTTTGAATTTGATGTTGCCTTCTGGAGGCAGTGGCTCATCCCTTTAGCACTGATGGCGGGAAAGGATACGTCCATGATGCCTTGGGTCATGTCCGGTACTCTCTGTAGCTTATTGGGTATCCGTGCTTTCTTCAAGCTGGTGGCGCACCCACAGGTTCAAGACCATAAACTTCCCCACAACCATCGGGCTCTGCAATAAAACGGGGTAACTGCATTCACTTATCCCATCATTGAAATGTTCCCACAACCCTTTAAGGACTCTCTATCTCATTCTCTCATGTTCTTGCTATCGATTGCTATTTATTTATACCTGTATTTACACAGTTTGTTGTCTTCTGCACTCTGGTTGATCTTTCATTGATCCGGTTATAGTTACTATTCTATAGATTTGCTGAGTATGTCCACAGGAAAATGAATCTCAGGGTTGTATATAGTGACATATATGTCCTTTGATAATAAAATTTACTTTGAACTTTGGGTGGCACGGTAGTGTAGTGGTTAGCACAGCGGTTTACAGTACAGGCGACCTGGGTTCAATTCCCACTGCTGCCCGTAAGGAGCCTGTACGGACTGTGTGGGTTTCCTCCGAGTGCTCTGGTTTCCTCCCACAGTCCAAAGACATACCGGTTGCTAGATTAATTGGTCATTGATTAGGCTAGGGTTAAAATCTTGATTGGCGAAGCAGCTCGAAGGGCTAATCTTGAACTGTATTGCAACCAATCAGAATACCACATGTAGAAGCTTGAGTGTTCATTGTGTGGGCCTGGTTCAGCTCTCACAGAGCTGACAAGATAGATGTGGCCATCTCTCCAGGAGAAGGTGTTACCAAGAACAAAATGACAAAGCAGGATTTGACCCGCACAATCCAGCAGGTTAGGCAGCATCTGTGGAAATGAATAGGCAGTCGATGTTTTGGACCGAGACCCTTCATCGTGTCCGAGATGGAAGGGGGAAGATGCCAGAATGAAAAGGTGGTAAGAGAAGGAGGCTAGCTGGAAGGCAATAGGTGAAGCCAGGAGGCGGCAACATCTATGGAAATGAATATTTCAGGCCACAGGAGTTTGTTCTATCATTCTATCATTCAGCAGTCCGAGCCTTGGATAGATCCAGTGACTGAGCTCAAAGGACCTTCGATTTGTGAATTGTGAAGACTTCCAATTAGCAGAATAACTTAGTTGTAAATGGGTCACTCCTCTAAGAGGACCCCAATCTTGTTGTAGGGTTTGGAGGCTTGAGTACCTCAATGAAACGGAGGGCTATGTTGGCTGGAGTCAGGTCTTCATGCTTTTGGCTCTTGGTAGGGTCACCCATGCCAAACGGGTCAAAGGGTAGAGGCCAGACTAAGAGTGGTCCACCGGTCCTCCAGGTTCCGGGGTTCAGCTCAGGGCTAGCAACCCTGACTGGTATAACATAACCATTACGGAAACAGCAATGGAGAATCCTTCTACATCTGAGTGTGACGGTATTCCCGAGTCCCAGAAGTTGCGTGACTGACGGCAGTGAAAACAGAGAAGAAGCTACTGACACGATGAAAGAAGCCATGAACGTTACTGGCATTGGAGGAACTTCATTGCTGCCCTAAACGTCAGTGGCGTTAATAGGCAAAAGAAGAAGAACATGGAGATACCAATCTAGGTATTTCCTGTGACCTATTTCTTCTTTAATGAAGTTTCATTTTATTTTAGAAGAAGCTGAGGGCATTAATGATGTTACACTAGCTGAAGTTTCTAATTGTTTGGTTTTATTTTCGTACCTTAATTCTGGTCAGGTAATTGGGTGCAGTCAGCTGTGATCAAGTAAGTGCTCCTCGTGTCCGGAAGAAAATGTTCGTAATCAGAAAGATGCTGGATTTAATGTGGTTTCATTAGTGAAACCGCTTTGGAAGAAAGCTGTATTAAATAGAAAACAATTGCGGCTGTCTTCGCAAGATCAAAAGCTAAAATAAAAAGACTTTCATTAAACACTTCTGCCCTACTTGACTCAGTTCAGTAGACTGCGTCTAATTAGAAAATTAAACCAGAGAAGGGGGAAGTGCTCAGGTCTACAAGGCAGCAATAGTAGAGTTGGTGCTTCAGTTTGAGGATCTTTCACTGGGGTAGGGTGAAGCTTAAAAACAAGGTTCATTGTTTCGAGATCGACTGCTGCAGGCCAAATCAAAGGGGGTGATGAGTCAGTATATAGAAGGGAGACTGAAAGTCTGGCTGATTCGTGTCATGGCAACAACCTCTCACTCAATATCAGCAAGACCAGGGAGCTGATTATAGACTCCAGGAGAAGGGAACCAGAAGTTCATGAGCCAGTCCTCATTAGAGGATCAGAGGAGGAGAGGGTCAGCAACTTTAAATTCCTCAGTGTTATCATTTCAGAGAAACGTTAGTGCAATTATGAGGAAAGCAAGGCAGAGTTCGCAGAGATTTGGCATGACATTTAAAACTTTGACAAAGTTCTACAGATGTACAGAAGAAGGCATATTGACTGCATCACAGCCTGATATGGGAACACCAATGCCCTTGAATGGAAAATTCTACATGAAGTAGTGGATACAGCCCAGTCCATCACGGGTAAAGCCCTCCCCACCATCTACACTGAGTGGCGTTGCTGGAAAGCAGCATCCATCATCAGGGACCCCCACCACCCAGGTCACGCTCTCTTTTCACTGCTGCCATCAGGGACCCCCACCGCCCAGGTCACGTTCTCTTCTCTCTGCTGTCATCAGGGACCCCCACCGCCCAGGTCACGCTCTCTTCTCACTGCTGCCATCAGGAAGAACGTACAGGAGCCTCAGGGCCCACACCATCAGGTTCAAGACCTCAACCATCTGGCTCTTGAATCAAAAACTTCACTTGCCCCATCATTGAACTGTTCCCATAACCAATGGACTCACTTTCAAGGACTCTTCATTTCGTGTTCTCGATATTTATTGCTTATTTACTTATTATTGGTGGATCTCGAAAGGCAGCTGAAGTCCCCCGACCGTATCGCAGCCACCACCCTGCGACCAGACGTTGTCCTTGTATCTGAGTCTACCAGGCAGGTGGCGATGCTGGAGCTGCCAGTCCCATGGGAAGGTCACTTGGAAGAGGCCTTTGAAAGGAAGCTGTCGAATGACACAGGACTGGTCAGGCTGGATGGAGAACGAGGTGTCTCCCAGTGGAGGTTGGTTGTAGGGGATTCGCCGCCCGTTCCTTAGCCAGAGCCTTCAGCAATTTGGGCATCGAGGGAGAGAGGAAGAGGAGAGCCAAGACGTACGAACAAGCTGGATGAACTCAGCAGGTCGGGCAGCATCCGCTGAAACGAGCAGTCAACATTTCAGGCTGAGACCCTTCGTCAGGACGAAGAGGAGAGCCATCTGCAGTACCATCGATGTGGCAGAGAGAGCCTCAAGGTGGCTGTGGCTCAAGAGAGGGGAGCCATGGAGTCATGTGTAGCTAGCCATCTGAACACAAGCTGGGGTCTGATCAGCCCCGGCTGGGTCACCTGGAGGAGGGTGTATGATGTTGAAAGACCCGAAACACCCAATGATTCCAGGATTCACTGAAGATGTGTCCAGAGGCGTCAGTAGATGTATGCACACAGCATTATTATTGTTTCTTCGATTTGTATTTGCACACTTTGTTGTCTTCTGCACTCTGGTCGAACACCCTAGATGGGCGGGCTTTCAATGATTCTGTTATAGTTAAGTGTATGCCCAGAAGAAGATGAATCTCAGGGTTGTATACATTGATTTATATGAAATTTGATAATAAATTTACCTTGAAGTTTAGAGGTTAACAGTTCTTTTCTGCACATGATTTTCAGCATTTAGTTGCTCAGTCACTTTTGCCTTTCAGTATCTATCTGTTTATTTATTTATCTATTATTCATTTATTATTTAGTTAGCTTATCTATTATTTATTTATTCCTTTAATCTATGATTTACTTATGTATTGATTGAGATGCAGCACGGAATTGGCCCTTTGAGGCATGTCGACCGGCAATCCCCTGACCCTACCCTAATCACGGACAATTTACAATGACCAATTAACCTGATAGGTCTTCGGACTGTGGGAGGAAACTGAGACAGACGGAAGAAACCCGTGCGGTCGCGGGAAACTCCTTACAGGCCGCAGCGGGAATTGAACCCTGGTCACCCGCTAACCGCTACGCTACTGTGTCGCCCCAATTGCGTTTAGCATTTAGTCGCTTCTGCCTTTCGCCTTTGTGCGAAGTCAGTATCAATTTGTTGTTGAAGTGCACGTATGTCACCATATACCACCTCGAGATTCATTTTCTCACCGGCATTTACAAGCAAATAAAGAAACACACCGGAATTTATGAAGACTATAGACCGAGACACAATCGATGTGCGAAAGAAAACTAATTGTGCAAATGAAATAATCCTGAGAACGTGAGTCGTAGAGCCCTTGAAAGTGAGTCCACTGGTTGTGGAATCAGTTCAGAGTTGAGCTGAGTGAAGTTATCCACGCTGGTTCAGGAGCCTGATGGTTGTCGGGTAATAACTGTTCTTGAAGCTGGTGGCGTGGGACCTAAGGCTCTTGTTACTCTTGGCCAGTGTTAGCAGTGAAAAGCTTTTCTTTCCTTCTTTCTTCTCATCCCCTCTCTTTTTCTGTAAGCTGTTACATGTTATGATACCTTTTTTTGTAAGTTGTCCTTAAATAGAACCAGAGAATCACAGAAGCATGCAACACAGAACTGAGCCCACATCACCCATTCAAACTGTGATGGAATGTTCTGCATCTATTACTCTTGGCAGCCTCTGACATTCTGTGCAGGAGAATCATCATGATATCACTAGTCAGGGAACTTTCAACAGTGCATTTCTGGAGATTTGCTCGGCGATCTGGTGACAGGCCAAATCTCCTTAAGCTTCTAAGAAAGCAGAGGCACTGGTGCGATGACTTCACAATTACCTCCTTCTGCTGAGCCCAAGAAAGTCAACCGAGATTTTAATGCCTCGGAATTTGAAGCAGCTCATTCTTTCTGTCTCTGACCACAACTGAGAACAGGCATGTGGTGCCTGGACTTCCCCTTTCGCAAGTCGATGATGAACTTATTTTTGTTGACTTTGAGAGTGGGCTTGTTATTGGAGATGTGGCAGCACCCCTTAACACCAACTCATCACCCCCCCCCCCCCCGTATTGGCTAATGCCTGTCATGTCTTCAGCAAATTCATTGATTATATTGGGGCTGTGCTTAACGGCTCAGATGCTGGTGTCAGGACAGTAGTGCGGGGGGCTAAGCAGGCAGTGTTGAGGTGCATCTGCGTTACCATCGGCAAGGAGACGACGCTCTTCATGATCTGTGCTGATTGAGATCCGCTGGTGAAGAGGCGCAGAGGAGATTTGCCAGGGTGCTGTCTGGATCAGAGAACCTGTCTTATGAGGGAAGGTTGAGCGAGTTAGGGATTTCCTCTTTGGAGCGAAGAAGGTTGAGAGATGACTTGATAGAGATGTACAAGATGATCAGAGGCATAGACAGTGTGGACAATGCCCTTTCCCAGGACAGAAAGCTATAATCACTTTAAGGTGAATGAAGGAAACGTAGGGGGTGTTGTGACTGAGAACAAAGTCATTGGAGAGACGCTGATGCGGGTGGATATAGAAGTCTTTATTCAGCAAAAAGGAGCAGCAGGCATCATATTCGAGACACTCTTTGAAGAAGAGGCCTTCCTGACCCAATATTACATGACATTTTTATATGCTGAAGGTCAAAGGTGACAGCAGGACAATCACTCCTGATGAAGGGTTTCGGCCCGAAACGTCGTCACTACCTCCTCCCATAGATGCTGTCTGGCCTGCTGAGTTCTGCCAGCATTTTGCGTTTTTTAGCAGGACAATTCTATAGTCTCAATGTATCTACAATGCTTTCTTTGAATTACCTGTTAATTCTCAAACATCTCCATATTGACACCCACACTCCAGAAACCCAAAATAAACATTAATCCCCACGGACCCTGGGCCATATTCAGACGCATGCAGGCATTGGCAATCAACCCCAAAATTCAACTCAAAGAACACCATTGTTCAGAGCCGCATTTTAAACTCAATCTACAATCCACATTCAGATCTGAACACTGGCTGCCACACTGCTGAAATTAGTATTTGCTTTATACCGTAACTCCACCAGAAGCAGAGGATGTCACAGAGAATGTTAGATGTGCGAAACCCAGAGGAAACCCACGTGGTCACGGGGAGAACGTACAAGCTCCTTACAGCCAGTGGCAGAGTTGAACCCGGGTCGCGAGCACTTGTGGTGGTGTTACGCTATCTGCTGTGGTATCGGGCTGCCCCAAACGAACAACAGAAGTGGAATTTGAACCCGTACCTCCAGCTGGAAACTAGAATGCTTGCTTTACTGTAACTTAGAAAATAAAGTTTCAAGGAGACATAAGCTAAAGAATGTTGTGTTGGAGGGTATGAGCCATGAATTGGTCAAAGTCGTGGATAGTATTGTGCAAAAGTCTTAGGCACATATATAGTTAGGGTGCCTAATACTTTTGCACAGTGCTGTGGTAATTTTATGTATCGCACTGCACTGCTTCCAGAAATAAAAGCAAATTTCATGACGAATGTGGGTGATGATAAACCCGATTCTGATATGGGTCTCCGGTGTGGACTGAGAGCGGGGAGGGGGCAGGGAAAGGGGATTCATGGTTGGGAAAAGGGGAAGGGAGAGGGGAGGGAGCGGGAAGCACCAGAGAGACATGGTCAACAAACCCATTGTTTTGAATTAAATAATCTAGCCTGGTGTCTCAGGGCTGGGTGTGTCTGCACACACACCACTCCAGCTCCGGGCTCTCCTTCTCTGCCACCTGCCCCACACTCCTCCCTCGGCATTCCACCGTCACTGGTCCCAACATGCTCCTGCATGTTTACAAACTCGCTCTTTGCTCCACATTGACAAATACAGTACTGTGCAAAAGGCTGGAGCACCCTAGCTAAATGTGTGTGCCTGCGACATTGGCACACTACTATTTGGGTGTCATGGAGGAAGAGGTGGTGAGATTTGGGAGAGGAGTTCATAGACTGGGGCACAAGACGTTCAAGACAGCTCCTCATGGTGGAGAAGGTGACAGAGCTGAAGGAACCAAACAATTAGGATGTCAATCTGGCCACCTTCCTACAGGAAAGATGTCAACAAGATTGAAAGAGTGCAGAGAAAATTTACCAGGATTTTGCCAGGACTTGAGGGCTTGTGTTAGAGAAAAAGATTGAATAGGTTATGACTTTATTCCCTCGAGTGTTGGAGATTGACAGGAGGTTTGATTGAGGTACACAAAATTTGGGGGGGATATAGATAGGGTCAACACAAGTAGGCTTTTTTCCACTGTGGTTGGGTAAGACTAGAACTAGAGGTCGTGGGTTAAGGATGAAAGGTGAAATACTTAAAGGGAACTTCTTCACTCAGAGAGTGGTGAGAGTGTGGAACGAGCTGCCAGCACAAGTGGTGGACACAATTTTAATCTCAATGTTGAAGTGAAGTTTGGATAGGTACATTAGTGGAAGGGGTCTGGAGGGCTATGAACTTGGTGCGGATCAATGGGACTTGGCAGATTAATAGTTTGTCACAGACTGGATGGGCTGAAGGGCCTTTTCTGTCCTGCAGTGTTCAATGACTCTGTTACTCTGGGAAAGAGTACGAGGGAAGTGGACCAAACAGCAGCAATTGCAACTATCTTAGATGGGATTCCTGGTCGGCATAGATGAGCTGGGCCAAATGGCCTTACCATATGGATCTATGTCTCTAGTGTGACCCCAGAACATGTACAATCTTTGAATTCTTGTTTCTTCCAGGTTTGTGCTTCGTTTGTAAAGTCTTGAAGCCCGCTGCGGGATCGGGGCTCGCTGAGGTTCAGCGATGAATTTTTCCAACCACAGCAACACCAATGACAGCTGCCAGATTGATTCGGAGTTCCGGTACACCCTCTTCCCCATCGTCTACAGCATCGTCTTTGTGCTGGGGGTCCTGGAGAACTGCTGCGTCCTGTGGATTTTCAAGTACGTGACCCCCAACAGCAACACGAATGAGGTTAAAGTCTTGATGCTGAACCTGAGTGTGGCTGACCTGCTCTTCATCCTGACCCTTCCCTTTTGGGTCATCTACTATATTCAGAAAGGAGACTGGATATTCCCAGATTTTATTTGCCGACTGGCTGGGTGTTTATTTTTCATCAATACCTACTGCTCCATTGCCTTCCTTGCAGTGATTAGCTACAACCGCTACTGTGCTGTGGCGTATCCAATAAAAACAATTCAGAACACAGGCAAAAGGCAAGGTTGCATTGTATCATTAGTAATCTGGTTTATAATTGTTGGCAGCTCATTGCCCTTCCTGAGTCAAAAAGGAACAAACCCAGATGGTAATGTTACACGATGCTTCGAGGGATATGGCAGCAACAACACTTCCGTGGTTGTCTTTAATTTTATTCTGATTGGAGGCTTCTTCCTCGCCTTCCTTGTCGTTATCATTTGCAACCTACGCATACTCAACCTCCTGTCCACCCAGCCCGCGCAGCCGAAGAGGAGCATGCACATCCGAAAGCAAGCCTTCCGCATGGTTTGCATGGTCATTGTCGTCTTCCTCATCTGCTTTGTGCCCCACCATTTGGTCCAGGGCCCCTGGACCCTCACCGTCCTCAAGCTGTGGAAGAAGGAAGACTGCGACTTTCGCCAGCAAGTGAACGACGCCCACCAGATCACGCTCTGCCTGATGGGCCTAAACTGTGCACTGGATCCCATCATCTACTGCTTCCTCACTCAGAAGTTCAGGAAATTCTTCACGCACAGCATAAGTAGATGGAAGACCAGTCGGAAGAGCTCTCAGACCATCACCTGTGACACGCATCTTGGAGAGGTTGGTCCACAAAGCATCACTGAGGAATAAAACTAACACTGGACCAACGCGGCATTTGTCAACATGAGCTGTAGTGCTTTGCCATTGGTTAACGTGCTTCAGAAGCCCGTTCAAGCAACAGGGCCGTTTAATGACTGCTACATTTTTTTCCCACCAGCTTTTGGATAGGAGTTTTTTTTTTTGTAATTCAAATTTTTGTTATTATTTATTCTTATTTTACAAAGCAGCACAGCATATCATGGAGCAGATACAGCACATCATATTTACACAGGCATTCCATGATGGGAAAACATACAAAACTAAGAAATAGAAAAAAAAAACCTTCTAATTTGAGTTCAAATTAACATATGACCAAAATTGATCCCACGCATCTTGCACTTTTCCCTCACTGTTAATTCTTCCCAACATGTGTTCATATGATGAAATCTTAACTGTTTCCTCAGTCCATTCCCTCCCAGTGGGACATCTGGGTTTTTTCTAGTTTTGCAATATAATTCTTGCAGCTGTGATGAGACCCACCTTTAAAATAGTAAATTTGTCATTGTCTACATTAGGTATCGTTGTCCTATCACCCAGGCGACAAAGCCGTGGGTACAAGGGCAGTGTGGGACCTGCCCAATTCCCCAACAAATCAAGAACTTTACACCAAAATGGGCGAACCATGGAACACTCCCAAATCATGTGAAAGTATGTGCCCACCTCATTTTTACATTTCCAGCATAAATTATTATCAACAATCCCCATTTTGTAGAGTCTAGTTGGTGTCCAGATAGGAGCTTTCAAGTTGCGACTTCTGTGTTAGGTTTGTAGTCCTGATCTGAAGGAGTAGAGACTATTCCGAGGCTGTGCCCTTAGGCCTTATTATAAACATGTCCACTTTATCTAGGCCTTTCAATACTCAGTGGATTTCAAAGAGATACACCCCTCATTCTTCCAGACTCCAGCAAATGATCTGGTGAACGTGCTCAGACAGAGTAACTTTGTCAGTATTTTTTAAACATGGATTGAGAATTGGGTGGGTGAGGGGATTTAAGGGGAGAGACGGGTGACGGAGAGCAAGGGTTCAAAGGGCACACGTGGTACATTAAAGCACAGGGAGATTGATGAGATAATGCATTCCTCGTCACAGAACTGAAGCTGTTGAGTGCATTGGGCGGGGGGGGGGGGGGGCGGCATGGTAGCGTAGTGGGTTAACACAACGCATCAGAGTGTAGGCGGACCCGGGTTCAATTCCCGTCGCTGCCTCTGAGGGGTTTGTACGTTCTCTCCGTGACCCTGTGGGTTTCCGGTCGGTAAATGTAAATTGCCCCGTGATGAGGCTAGAGTTGAATTGCCAGCACCGCTCAAAGGGCTTGAAGAGCCTAGTCCGTGCTGTATCTCAATAAAAGTAAATAAACACACATACAAATAAATAAATAGATGTTACTCACAGCCAGCATCAGATTAGATACTGGGGTATGGAGGGAAGATATGTGAGGGTTTTTGATATCTGATTGCTGAGAGTACTCCTCTTGGATTTCATAATCTTGTTACTGGAGATTCAGTGTTACTCAACCCTGGCCCACACCAACACTTGCCTTTATTGGGATCTTCCGCCTCCTTACACCCATCTTAAAGTTTAGAGTTATGAACATGCCAAGGATTAGAGGGGGTGGTGGCGTTATTGTGCATGGTTTGTGTTGGGTTGGGAATGAGTGCTCAGATTTGGGGGGGGTGGGGGCCAGCGTTTGTAGGGGTGGGTGGGTGTTTGGGCCAGGGCTCGTGGGGGGTGTGAGGGCCAGAGTTTGCGGGGTGGTGCGGGTCAGGGTTTTTTGGGGGGGGGGTATGTGGTCCGGAGCTTGTGGGGGTGTGTGGGCCATGGTTTGTGGGGAGGGCGGGTGGGAGTATGTGGGGAAGTGGAGGTAAGAGTAGGGTTTCATATCTAGTTCCTTTTTGAATATGGTCAACTTGGAATGGTCCAGAATAGCACACACAAAATGCTGAAGGAACTCGGCAGGTCAGGCGGTATCTATGGAGAAGAATAAACAGTTGACATTGACCCTTTGTCAGTCAGATGCTGTCTGAAACCTGCCGAAAGGTCTCGGCCCAAAACGTCGACTGTTTACTCTTTTCATAGATGCTGCCTGGCCTGCTGAGCTCCTCCAGCATTTTGTGCGTGTAACAGATTAGTGGTCCTCTTGGATAGCAGCCATTTAGACCAAAGTTGTTTACCGAAAGTTCTACAATCTGCCCAAGACTCTGAAATATTTAGGTTATCCATGACAGGATTTTCACCATGCACACCCTATGATTATATACGGAAGTGTGCAGGGGTGATGTGAAGCATGGTCTTACTTTAAGCTTAAATAACAGGTGAGTTGTAAACAATTAACGTTAACTAATAAGAACAGAAAGATGAGACACACATTTAGACCTCCTTTATTCTGTGTTAGTTCATCTTATAATGTTCAAAGCTCAAAGTAAATTTTATTATCTGAGTACATGAGTGTCACTGCACCATATCCAACCCTGAGATTCATTTTCCTGTGGGCATTCTTGGCAAATCTACAGAATAGTAACTATAACAGGATCAATGAAAGATCAACCGGAGTGCAGGAGACAACAAGCTGTGCAAATGCAAATATAAATAAATAGCAATAAATAATGAGAACATGAAATAACAAGACAAAGAGTCCTTAAAGATGAGAGAATCCCCTTTGATTCAGCAGTCTGTTGAGGGGTAGTATCCTGAACCTGGAGGTGCGAGTCTTGAGGCTCTTGTACCTTCTACCTGATGGCAGCAGTGAGAAGAGAGCATGTCCTGGGTGGTGGGGATCTCTGATGATGGACGCTGCTTTCCTGCAACAGCGTTTCATATAGATGTGCTCAATGGTTGGGAGGGCTTTACCCGTGATGTACTGGGCTGAATCCACTACCTTTTGTAGGATTTTCCTTTCAAAGGCATTGGTGTCCCCATACCAGGCTGTGATACAGCCAATCAATACTCTCTCCACTAAACATCTACAGACAAACTGTACAAACAAAACTAAATGTAACATATCAGTGGTAAAACTGTCACCATAATTGCTTCTATTATATTGATATTATACTATAATAGATCATAGTATATTCAGATCACCTGCACATCAGTTTTAATCAAACTATTAAAGGTATCTGCTTTATATTCAGGTGTTTAGGCAATAGCATTTATTGAAAATTTTTTGGAGTTAACCTGTTAACCTTTTGCCTTTGTTACATTTGTAAACATGGAGAAAATTTTTGATACCCCCAATGTGTCCAAGAAAATGTAAGAATGTGGTTTTAGTCAATGGCACTCTACAGTTGTCAAGAAATAATTGCTGCACTCTTTGTCGACTTGCTAACGTGCTCTGCCCTTCATTCGTGCTGAACCCTGCACCCAGTCACATCGGCATTTTGAAATTCAGAGGCAGCTGGTTCTCTGTCACTACCTTGGCCATAAAACCATAAGACATGGGTTCAGAATTAGGCCACTTGACCCATCGAGTCTGCTGTACCATTCCATCAGGGCTGACTTATTATCCCTCTCAACTCCACTCTCTTGCCGTCTCCCTGTAACCTTTGACATCCATACTAATCAAGAACCTATCAACCTCCGCTTTAAATACACCCAAATGACTTGACCTCCACAGCCACCTGTGGCAATAAATTCCACAGATTCATCATCTTCTGGCTAAAGAAATCCTCCCTCATCTCTTTTCTAAAGGGATGTCCTTGCATTCGGAGATTGGGCCCTCTGCTCCGAGACTCTCTCAATATAGAAAACATCCTCTCTATCGTCCACTCTATCTAGGCCTTTCACAATTCGATAGCTTCAATGAGATCCCTCCCTCATTCTTCTAAACTGCAGTGAGTTCGGGCCCAGAGCCTTCAAATGCTCCTCAGACATTAACTCATATTCCCAGAATCATTCTTGTTAACCTCCTCTGGACCCCTTCCAATGTCAGCAAGTTCTTTTTATATAAGGGCCCTAAAAACTGTTATTAGCTCTCCAAGTGTGATCTGACCAAAGCTTTATAAAACCACAGCATTACATTCTTGCTCTTATATTCTAGTCATTTTGAAATGAATGCTAACATTGCATTTGCCTTCCTCACCACTGACTCAACCTGTAAATTACCATTTAGAGTATTCTACCCAACAGTGACTGAATTATAGTCAACCTGACCTTCACATTTTCAAGTACAATTTTTAACAGTGTCCAAAAATGCTTATCAACCTCTCTGGCACTGATAAACAATTTTTATGGTTCTAGATTATTGTTTCACGAAAAAAGCTTTAACGATAATAAAAAATATTGTTTTATTTTTGCATTTATTAACTGTATTTTAGTCCAATCTTTCTTACATTTCTGCAAAAGAGAAGTTAAATAAAATTATTGCTTCCTGGCTTGTTGTCCATGTGAATCCTTCAGTCTGACTGGATGAATAATCATAATGATTCTTGTAATATAAAGATTAGTTTTATTTGTCACACGTACATCAAAATATTGAAACATGCAGTGACGTGCATCATTTGCATTGAAACCAATCAGTGAGCACCTCACAAGTGTCACCACACTTCTGGTGCCAACATAGGATGCCCACAACTCACTAACCCAAACTTGTCCATCTTGGGAAAGTGGGAGGAAACCAGAGCACCCGAAGGAAGCCCAAGCAATCACGGGGGGGGGGGGGGGGGGGAACGTACAAACTCCTTACAGACAGCAGCGGGAATCGAACACTGATCGGTGATCGCTGGCGGTGCAAAGCGATGACTTTGACCACTACGCTGCCGTGTCACCTGTCACTGATTGGCCAGGCCACTGAGGAAGCCCTACTGTAAGGCTGCAACTTCTTTTGTGAAAAGGGACTTGAGAATCCCATGAGAGAGAAGCTCCACAGATCTCAATGAACCTTTGTGGGATATTTCTACTTGGAGAATCTTGGCCAAAGTCTTTAACAATATAGGCTCAATAACTTCAACAGCAGTCTTGGAAACTTCCTAACATTAAGTAACTGCTTAATTCAGAGGTTGCCGGTTGGAGGAAAATGATAGAAACTTGTTTATACCTGAAATAAATAAATCATTGAATTTTCAAACTAAGTGACTGGCTACTAGCCAATTGCCTTTGAAATATTGTGCTCTGGAATAGTGGGACAATAGGATTTAAGCACATCTTTTAACAAGTGGTGAGTGGAGTGGCACAGCTACTAAAGTTCAAAGTAAATTTCACTTTAAAAGTGCAGATACGTCACAGTGTATAACCCTGAAATTCATTTTCCTGCGGGCATACTCAGCAAATCTATAGAATAGTAACTGTAACAGGATCAGTGAAAGATCAACCAGTGTGCAGAAGACAACAAACTGTGCAAATGCAAATATAAATAAATAGCAATAAATAATGGGAACATGAGATAATGAGATGAGTCCTTAAAGTAAGAACATTTCAATGAAGGGGGCAAGAGAGTGTAGTTATGCTTTATTGTTCAAGAGCCTGATGGTTGAGGGGTAGTAACTGTTCTTGAACCTGGTGGTCCGAGTCCTGAGGCTCTTGTACCTTCTACCTGATGGTAGCAGTGAGAAGTGAGCATGGCCTGGGTGGTCAGTCCCTGCTGTTGAGTTTGCCATTAACTTCTGCGACGACATCAGTCTCCTCGAATGCCCTGTTTCCCTTCCACACCCCAAGGATGTGGATTAGGGTTTGATTGCAACATTTAGGAGAAATTTGGATAAACACATGCATGGGAGGGGTACGGAGGGCTATAGTCAAAGGTTCAATTAAATGTCAGAGAAATGTATACAATATACATCGCAAAATGCTTTTTCTTCGCAAACATCCATGAAAACAGAGAAGTGCCCCAAAGAATAGATAGATAGATAGATAGATACTTTATTCATCCCCATGGGGAAATTCAACATTTTTTCCAATGTCCCATACACTTGTTGTAGCAAAACTAATTACATACAATGCTTAACTCAGTAAAAATATGATATGCATCTAAATCACTCTCTCAAAAAGCATTAATAATAGCTTTTAAAAAGTTCTTAAGTAGTTTACTTAAATACATTAAATACAATCAACCCCGGCACTTTAACATATCTTACTCCTGGCGGTTGAATTGTAAAGCCTAATGGCATTGGGGAGTATTGACCTCTTCATCCTGTCTGAGGAGCATTGCATCGATAGCAACCTGTCGCTGAAACTGCTTCTCTGTCTCTGGATGGTGCTATGTAGAGGATGTTCAGGGTTTTCCATAATTGACCGTAGCCTACTCAGCGCCCTTCGCTCAGCTACCGATGTTATACTCTCCAGTACTTTGCCCACGACAGAGCCCGCCTTCCTTACCAGCTTATTAAAACGTGAGGCGTCCCTCTTCTTAATGCTGCCTCCCCAACACGCCACCCCAAAGAAGAGGGCGCTCTCCACAACTGACCTATAGAACATCTTCAGCATCTCACTACAGACATTGAATGACGCCAACCTTCTAAGGAAGTACAGTCGACTCTGTGCCTTCCTGCACAAGGCATCTGTGTTGGCAGTCCAGTCTAGCTTCTCGTCTAACTGTACTCCCAGATACTTGTAGGTCTTAACCTACAACAAACGACAATAAACGACAGTTAAATGTGAGAACCCCAAAGTCCTTCCCCCTACAGCTCCCCCCTCCTGCACATAAGCAGCAGCAAGCAACGATCCCCCCCTCCCCCCAGCAAAAGAAAGTGCACCCGCTACTGAGCACAAGCGTGAGCTGGGCGATGGCAAAGACACAGACCTTGCCGATACCCCAAATGCTATCGCATTTCATCTGGTAATCGACCAACTACAGGTTCTCTCTCTCCCTAATAAGGGAGAGGGAGGTGTCCCTCATTTTCCCAGCGAGCGGGAGACATAACAACAACCCGCTGGTTTACGATGTTAAAAAGTCCGTTTTGTCGCTATTTACGAGCTCTGTGCCCGAAGATCACAAAGATCTCGGGTCTTCGGGCCCACAGCGAAAGATTTTCCGGCCTCCCCAACGACACACGGGTCTCCTGCTGTGACACCGACCCTCGATCCTCCCGTCTCCAGGAGCCCTGAGATCTTAGGCTTCCAAATACGAGCCGGACAGTGAGGCCGAACCCTTGGCGTGCCGAGCAACAAAGGCCAGTTCTGAAACCCCGAGAACGGGTCCCATTCCCGCAAAGAACCGAAGCCTGCGTGTAACCCCAGGTCAAAAGAACCCTGAAAGGGTAAGATAAAGATATTGAAGATGAAAATAGAGCTGTTTTTGAAGATGCAAGCAAAGGAGTCTTCGCTTAGCGCCATCTTAACTCCAGATGGAATTCAGCAGTATAACAGTTTGGCATGGACTAGATGGGCTGAAGGGTGCCTTTCTGGGCTTTGTACTCTGTACCCTCTAGTACTGGATATTTCTGCCTGCAAAAACGATTCTGTGTACCCTATCCGTGCCTCTCATTTCCAACATTATTGACTACCTCTCTAACTGATGCTACTCCTCGCTCTCTCAATTATTTATTAATTATTATTATCGTTATTCTCTTATTCTTGTTGCCCTTTGCACATCAGCCTCTGTCCTGTGAGGTTCTTCATTCTATTTACTTTCTATTTACTGTGAATGCCCTCAAGAATATGAACCTCGGGGTAGTATATGGTGACATAGATGTACTTTGCTAATAGATTTACTTCGGAACTTTGAGCTTTACCTGCAGTCCATTGATAAATTGGAAAATTGATTTATGACTGTCAGGTATCGAGGTTTTGGGAAAATCTTTGTTTTGTATGGCATCCGGACGGATTATTTCATTGAGGTACTGTGCAAAATGGCAGAATGCAGGAATAAAGTGCTACAGTTACAGACAAAGTACCAGAGCTGGCAGGTTACTGCTGGAGGTGTGGTGGTACCTGCACCCGGACTACGGAACAGGAGGTCCTGGGTTCGAATCCGGCCGCATCCTTGCACGCCTTCCAGCGTGCTGTGTAGGGTGTCGAGCTAGCAGCTCAGCCTTGTAAAACAGAGAAACACCAAGGAGATGCCAGGGTTGCTGCCCAATGTGCCAAACAAGGTGTGGGTAGAAACTTTACCTTATTTTTTTAAACAGTACAGGCAGGCAATAAGGCGCAAGGTCATAACGAGGCAGAGCGCGGGATCAAGGGTATGTTTCATTGTACTTAGGCAGGGGTTCCCTGCCTTTTTTATGCCTTGGAGCCCTAACAATATCTGGCCGGTGGTGTAGTGGTATTAGCAGCAGACTTCGAGGCGAACGGTCCCGAGTTCGAATCCCTCCGGCTCCTTGCACACTTCCCTTCCGTGCGGGGTGAAGCATCAAGTTAGCAACCTGGCCTCATAAAAGGAAATGCTACAGAAGGGGCAGAAATGCCGCCCACTGTGCCACAAGGCGCGGAAAGGAACTACAACAACCCCTACCGTTAACCGAGGGATCTGTGGACCGTAGCTTGGGGACTCCTGTACCTGTTCAATAGTATTAGTACAGTGGGATAGAAGCTGTCCTTGAGCCTGGTGGTATGTGCTTTAGCTTTTCTAACCTCTGCCCAGTGAGAAGGGAGAGAAGGCAGGTTGATAATCTTCATTTTCCTGCTAAAATTAACTCTTTAAATCAGAATCAGGTTTAATATCAGTGGCATATGTTGTGAAATTTGTGAACTTTGCCGCAGCAGCCGTACAATGCAATACATGATAATATAGAAAAAAACTGAATTATAATCAGTATATATATGTATACAGATATTTAAGTTAAAGAAGTAGGGCAAAAACAGAAATAAAAAAGTAGTGAGGTACTGTTCATGGGTTCAATGTCCATTCAGAAATCAGATGGCAGAGGGGAAGAAGCTGAGTGTGTGCCTTCAGGCTCCTGTACCTCTTTCCTAATGGTAACAATGAGAAGAGGGCATGTCCTGGGTCATGGGGGGCGGGGGGGGGGGGTTCCTTGATGATGAACACTGCCTTGTTGAGGCACTGCTACTTGAAGATATCTTGGCTACTACAGAGGCTAGTGCCCATGATGGAGCAGACTAATTTTATAACTTTCTGCACCTTATTTTGGTCCTGTGCAGTGGCCCCTCAATATCAGGAGGTGATGCAGCCTGTCAGTATGCTCTCCACGGTACATTTGTAGAAATTTTCCAGTGTTTTAGGCGTCATTTCAAATCTCCTACTGAAATACAGCTGCTGTCTTGCCTTCTTCATAGCTACATCCATATGTTGGGACCAGGTTAGGTCATCAGAGATCTTGACACCCAGGAACTCTCTCCACTTCTGATCCCTCTATAAGGAGTAGTGTAAGTTCCCTCATCTTACCCTTTCTGAAGTCCACAATCAGCTCTTTGGTCTTACTGACGTTGAGTGCAAGGTTGTTCTGCGACATCACTCAGCTAACTGGTATATCTCACTCCTGTACACCCTCTCGCCAACAATGGTTGTACCGTCAGCAAATTTATATATGGTACCAATTTTTTTTGTGGCAATTTCTCACTTCCAAGTAACACTTTGTGGTGGTTGCCATCGACCATCAGCGTCCGTTGCCGTTAAGGAGCAGATTCAAGTTAAGTTTCTACAGCAGAACTTCAGGCATGGGTTGCTATGGTCCTCAGAAGGCAGGATCTCCCATGGCTTTCTGCCAGGTGGAGCTTTTTGATATGGGAAGTTTTCTTTGAAGAATGATTCATATCGGAAATATACAGCTGTTGCTTTGTAAACTTAGAAACCTCTGGCCAGGACTGGAGAGCCCCAGGAGCGTGAAAATACTTTTCTCTTGAAGTATCAGTCTGATTCATTGAGGAAACAGCAGTCATTTTTATATCTGCAGCTGTGTGTGTGCGTGTTGATTAAGCTTCTGATAAGTTTCACTGGTACTGCAGGATGTTTTCACTACCTCCGGGACAGGCCATCTGCTGTGACTGCAGTCTTCAATACCGTGGTAGCACCCTGCTCAGGGTCCCGACGGGCTGAATGACTTCCCCTCCTCACTCAGACACTCTGGCGTCAGTTGAGCCGCTGATGGTGAAATGAGGCAAAGCAAGTTCATTACCGTGGGCTGCTGCTGGACAAGCACACGTAAAATGCTCAGGAGGTCAGGCACGGAGGGCAGTGGGGCAGTTGACGCTCCGGGCCGCGGCCCTTCATCAGGACCCGATGGAGGGTCTCGGCCTGAAAGGTCGACTGCTTATTTCTTTCCGACCGGCCGAGCTCCTCCGGCCTCTGTTACTCCGGATTTCCAACCTCTCCAGAATCCCTTGTGTTTATGAATGGTTATTTATCGATTGAGACGCAGCGTGAAAGTGGCCCTTTGAACCACGTCGCACAGCGAGCCCCCGATTTAATCCAAGCTTAATCACAGGCCCATTTACAATGACCAACTAACCTACCAACCTGTATGTCTTTGGACTGTGGGAGGAAACCAGAGCACCGAGAGGAAATCCATGCAGTCTCGGGGAGAACGTACAAACTCTTTACAGGAAGTGGTGGGAATTGAACCTGGGTCACCTGCACTGTAAAGCCTTGTGCTAACCACTACACTACCATGCTAACCTAGGAGCAATCAAGGTTCAAAGTTCAAAGTAAATTTACTACCAAAGGATGTAAATGTCACCATACCCAACCTTGAGATTCATTTTCTTTGGGGCATGCTCAATAAACCCATAATGGAATAATAACCATAACTGAATCAGTGAAAGACTGCACCAACTTGGGCATTCGACAAGAGTGCAAAAGACAACAAACTGTGCAGCTGCTAACAAAAGAAGCAAACAACAGTATTCTGAACCAGATTGAGTCCTTAGATCGGCTCCTCAGAGCAGCCGGAGTAGTAGGCCAAAGCCTCGACCTCAAGTTCATCACGTTAGTGGGGCAAAAAGTGTCACGGAACTCGCAGAAACAGCAACCACTGGAGAGACGAATGACCATCGCAGGAGAGCGAGTGAAATCAGTCTGACTCCTGTTTCCACATCCAGGCTCTCCGGTCTATCTGGGCCGGCATTTATATTGTCCAAACACCAGGCAGGGCCTCGCTCTAGGGCCCGGGCTCTGGTGTAGTGACAACCCCAGGCCGCACAGCCCGAATCTCGTTCTCACCAAATCGGCTCGGTGCCTGCAGCGGATCCAGCCTCGCGCCCGGGTTAGGTGGACGGGCATCGACACACTTCCGCATTGACTTCGCTCCAGGTCGTTCACTCCAGCAGTGACAGTGCTACCAATTCTGTCTGCGCCGGCATCTTGAACTCGTTGTGATCCGGCTTTACAACCCACCAGCGCGTCTCATTTTTTGAATCGGCTTCACCTCTACTTGCTTCTTTAATGTTTGCAGTGATAGTTGACTGCAAATTACTTCAGAAAAGTTATTAGTAATGTTTTCAGTCATATTAATGCCTTTAGTCATTGTGAGAGGAGCCTTACCCATGAAGGAGGAATCATTTCCATTTTTAAGAATTTTATTCACTTTTTGGTGTGTTCCAAACGCAGCATTTATTACCCATTAATACTTCTTGGGCAACATGAGAAATCATTTGAAGTGTCAGACAAATTTCCCTGGAAATTTATTCCTGGACCAGGAATCTTACACTTTCTGGATTTCCTCCCCTGTCACTAAACACGACTTTTTAATGGAAGCTCAATAGTTTCATGATTATTGCCGCTAAGGCAAGTTGCTTTTCTTTTTAATCCGGATTATTAATTGAATTTAAATGTCACATTTGCCAGCCCACTAACTAGTAATTGATTGATTTGTGTCTGGGCTGCATTGCCAGGTCAGTGACATATAACCACCTTGTGGCCACAAGACTGGAAATAAAACCATATTGGGCTAATTTCACATTTGCTTTCTTGGACACTTTGAAAGATCTGCTTCTTCCGATGCTTTATCTCAGTGGAGCTGCTTGCGTCTTAAGGGGAGTTTAATGAACCTGCCGGCTGAGGTGTCATGGGGGAAACGGAACATCGCGATGGCGGCCTCTGTACTCGACTCTCTTTCTCTCTCGCTCTTTCTTCCGGTCCTCGAGACGGGGAGTCTCGGACTAAAAAAGCCACTCATCAGATTGTAGCATTGTAACGACCTCCTGCTGTGGGTTGGGTGACACATCTCTTGTCACTTGTTGGCCTGAGAGCTGTTGGGCAGACGATGGTTTTTGTTGGACTACGGATCGCGGTCTCTCTTGCGGGGCTCTGCAGTTGCTTGCTTGGTGGCCGAGGCTTCCTGCTGAAATGGGTTGGGGGGGGGGGGGGAGGTTGATGCTTTGCAGATGCTTGTACATGGGGGTGGGGGAGAGGAGCGTTTTGGGGTTCTAAAGTTCTTTTTCCGTTGTCCATTCTTTGCAGTAGTGTTGGCGCGTGGCCAAGTGGTTAAGGCATTCGTCTAGTGATCTGAAGGTCGCTAGTTCGAGCCTTGGCTGAGGCTTGCGTGTGTGTCCTTGAGCAAGGCACTTAACCACACATTGCTCTGTGACGACACCGGTGCCAAGCTGCTTGGGTCCTAATGCCCTTCCCTTGGACAACATCGGTGGCGTGGAGAGGGGAGACTTGCAGCTTGGGCAACTGCCGGTCTCCCATAAAGAACCCTGCCCAGGCCTGCGCCCTGGAAACTTTCCAAGGTGCAAATCCATGGTTTCTCGAGACTAAAGGAGGCCTACACACTACTACTACTCTTTGGAGTTCTCGTCTGGTTCCATGGACGCCTGTGAAGAGTAAGAATTTCAGACTGTATACATTCTCTGATATTAAATGGAACCATTGAACCATTGACATATAGAGACAGAGGCATTATAATGTTAAGGCTGGATGACACACACAGTGACCACTGGACCACAGTTACTCCAAGCTGAGGGACACAACAGGTCGTACCAGAACTTGCTGGGAGGGCCATCATGGTACGATGGTGTAGTGGTCAGTACATCGCTATACAGCGCCAGTGACCTGGGTTCGACTCTCGTGGCTGCCTGTAAGGGGTTGGTACGTTCTCCCCGTGACCACCGGGTGCTCCGGTTTGCCCCCACAGTTCCAAAGACGAACCGGTTGGTAGGTTAATTCTTCATTGTAAAATTGTCTGGTGATTAGGCTTGGGTTAAAGCAGGGGTTTGCTGGGCAGCAGGGCTCAAAGGGCTCTGTGCTGTGTCTGAATAACATTGTTTTTGAACAACATCTGCAGGAAACCAACACCAGGAGTTCAAATCCGTATTGGTCGAGGCTTGCCTTTTTTTGCTGGAGACACTCAGAAGGTGACGGGAGTGCGGAACGAGCTGCCAGCGCAGGTGGTGCATGTGAGCTTGGCTTAAGCCAAATCTGGGTAGGTACACCGATGGTAGCGCGGGGGGGGCAGGTCGATGGGAAGTAGGCTGTATAAATGGTATCGGCATGGACTAG
This sequence comes from Hemitrygon akajei, assembly GCF_048418815.1. NCBI lineage: Eukaryota > Metazoa > Chordata > Chondrichthyes > Myliobatiformes > Dasyatidae > Hemitrygon > Hemitrygon akajei. The sequence continues at coordinate 15,162,834 of NC_133147.1, read as the reverse complement.
ATAGCAGGCATCCCACCCTGCAAAAACTCATTTCAGGGAGGTAGCACCATCAGTTTGCGGGAGACTCTGGAACTCCCGGGAGAGGTGGGATGTCTGTAATAGAGTAGCTCCTTAGCAGCTAGCCAGCTTGTTTAAATAACGTTAGCTATGCTAATGAACGAATGACACCTGTTAAACTCACCTCAACATGTCTTCTACATTTTAACCCACCATGGGCAATAGAAAAGTCACTGTTGCAAACAGTGCAGCGAGCAACACTGTCATTATTCTTGACCCCTATTAGGCAGGGGTACACTTTAGTGTAGTCTGGGGTAAAGTATGTTTTACATTTTCTTTTGGCATGGCGCTCTCTCTCTCTCTTTCACTTTCTCTCTCGCTTTTTCTCTCGCTCTCTCTCTCTCTCTTTCTCTCACTATCGCTCTCGCTCTCTCTCTCTCTCTCTCTCTCTCTCTCCGGCTCGCTCTCAAAAAAAGGTTGATTTCCGGGATATTGTATCTAATTTGCGGGCATCAGGGAGCCGCTATCAATATGCGGGAGACTCCCGGAACTTCCGGGAGAGGTGGGATGTCTGAGATGGGCCGAAGGGCCATTCCTGTGCTGCACTTCTCTATGGCTCCATACAGCACAGTAACAGGCCCTTCTAGCCCAAGTAACCTTCGCCGCCCAATCACCATGTGACCAATTAGCTACTGACCTGCAGGTCCTTGGAATGTGGGAAGAAAGCTGAGGAAACATGGAGAACGTAGGAACTCCTTGCAGGGAATGCCGGGAACTCAACCTGCGCCCCTGGCATTATAATAGTGTTGCTCAGATCGCAGTGCTTGTTCCCACCCGATCCTGAGGCCTGTTTTGCAGTGACACTTGAATGTGTGGGATTAGTTTCTCTGCTCTGTGGTTTAAATTCCCTTTTGTTTCCTGCTAGACCGATGGACAACAATGGAAAAACCCTTCCCCACCCTTCCTCACATCTCTCTTAATAGATTCCACTAGAATTCATTGCCTGGGTTTGACGAGAGACTGTCTTTCCTGTGCATGAGCTCAGAGCTGCCCTGTGGCCCAGGAAAAGCAGTGCTTTGCAGAACTGAAGAAGCAAATGCAATGATCCTAATTTGGAAAGTGACTGGCTCTTAAATATCTCAGAGACAAATAAGATTAGAACAATGACATTAACTCTGCCACGGACAGTCAAATTTCAAAGATTAATGCTCAAAGTACAATTATTATCAAAGTGTGTATACATTATATAACCTTGAGATTTGTCTCCTTACAGACAACCACCAGACAAAGAAACCCAAAGGACCTCATATATGAAGAGGAAAGACCGCAAGACACACATTGTGCAGACAGAGAGCAGAAAAGACCAATTGTGCAAACAATAGAAGTAAGCAAATAGCATTCAGAACGGAAGTGAGTCTATAGACATGAACGAGAAAAAAACTGCAGGTGCTGGAAACTCAAGCAACACACACAAAATGCTGGAGGAACTCAGCAGGCCAGGCAGCATCTATGTCCTGCCGAAGGGTCTCGGCCTGAAACGTTGACTGTATTTTTTTTCCATAGATGCTGCCCGGCCTGCTGAGTTCCTCCAGTGTTTTGTGTGAGTGTTGCTACAGACACGAAATCTGGATCAGCTGGAGTAGGCCGCAGCCTCAGCCTAAGTTCAACTCACAGCCAAGTAAGCGTCACGGAGGAGCGGGCAGAACCGGCCCGACACTCACCTCTTGCTCCGACGCACACCCTGCTTTTTCGATCCACCTGGCCCAGTGTTTAAACCATCCAAACATCAGGGCCCTCCTCGCACTGGGGCCCAGGCCCCGTCGCATCGATACGCTTTGGGCCTGGTCTCCGCCCCAAGCCCGGCTGCGATAAGAGGAGGGTCGAGCGAGGGTCGAGCGAGGGTCGAGCGAGGGTCGAGCGAGGGTCGAGCGACCACCTCCCTTAAAAGCCCAGAGCTACAGAAACGGCAACAGAAGCTGCAAAGTCCTCACCTCTGGGAGAGGAAGGGCAACCTGGAAAACTTTTAATTTAACTATTTCATATACATATGTGCTTACTGTCATTTTTTCTACATTTCTCAGGTATTGCATTGTACTGCTGTTGCAAAGCTAACAAATTTCACGACATTGCCGACGATACTAAACCCTGTTCTGATTCTGAACTGTAAATATTTTGTTAAAGCCCATTACATGTTTCATTATTCAGGCTTATTGGAGACATTTTTATAAAAAATGATCATGCGCATTGATGCACCATCAATAACTCTCGGAGACGTGAGTTAAGGTAGGCTTTTATTGGCTGGAAGAAAGCACAAGCAACAAGCGACCACCACACAACATCCTGGAGACTGAGGAAGGGGCTGTGCCTCCAATCGCCTTTATACTGGGGTCTGTGGGAGGAGCCACGGTCTGTGGGAGAAGCCACAGGAGCAGTCAGCGGGGGGGGCGTATCCAGACAGGTATATGTAGTTCACCACACGTATATATTCCTGAGTTGACAAGGGAGATGTTTCTAACTTGTTCATGCCTGATACAAGGTCAATGACCATAGGCAGCACTTATGCTGGTAAAGCAGCTCTTAACTCAATCTGCTTTGAAGAACTCGGTTTAAATAGGCTTTTGCACTTGCTACAGAGTCGTCAGTGGCTTTGGTAAACCTCAATGTTATAAATAATTATACTTGGCTTCATTTATTCAATCACTTATCTCCGAGATGTTCCTACAAGCTATTTAAACTCCCCTTAAACATAGCAACTCCACTGAGATAAAGCATCAGAGGATTCACTTCTTTCAAACTGTTCAAGAAAGCAAACGTGAAATTAGCCCAATATGGTTTTATGTGGCCACAAGGTGGTTATATGTCACTGACCCAGCAATGCAGTCCAGACACAAATCGATCAATTACTACTTAGTGGGCTGGCAAATGTGACATTTAAATTCAATTAATAATCCGGATTTAAAAGAAAAGTAACTTGCCTTAGCGGCAATGAACATGAAACTGTTGAGCTTCTGTTAAAAAGTCATGTTTAGCGACGGGGGAGAAAATCCAGAAAATTTAAGATTCCTGGCCTGGGCGTAAATTTCCTGGAAAACCTGTCTGACACTTCAAATGATTTCTCATGTTGCCTAACAAGTACTAACAAGCAAAAAATGATGCATTTGGCACTCCCCAAACAGTGAGGTAAACTTCTTAAAAATGGAAATGATCCGTCACGGGTAAAGCCCTTCCCAACATTGAGCACATCAGCGCAGAGCAATTGTGTCACAAAATTTGCAGTATCCATCACCAGGGATCCCCACCTCCCAGGTCATACTCTCTCCTCACTGCTGCCAACAGGAAGATGGTACAGGAGCCTCGGGACTCACACCACCAAGCTCAGGAACATTTATTACCCCTCAATCATCAGGCTTTTGAACCAGAGGCGATAAATTCACTCAGCTTCACTGGCTCCACCCACCACTGAAATGCTCCCACAACCTATGGACTCACCTTCAAGGTCTCTTTATCTCATGTTCTCCATAGTTATTGCTTATTTATTTATTGTCATTATTTATTTGTTTTTTGTGTTTGCAATTTGCTGTCGTTTGGACTCTGGTTGAACACCCAAGTTGGTGTGGCCTTACGTTGATTCCAATATGGTCAATTTGCTATAGATTCTCTGAGAATGTCCACAATAAAATGAGTCTCAGGGTTGTACTTGGTGATATTCTGTACATGTGCTTTGAAAATAAATTTACTTTGAACTTTCCTGTTAAATGACAACAGAAACCCATATTTTAGACGTTTTTCATAAACGATTGTTACCATGGTTACCATGCTTGGGCCTGTCAGTGGCACCGGGGATCTCGGAGGGTCAGGCATCATCTGTGGAGGAAAATGGACAGTGGATGTTTTAGGCTGAGGTGCTTTACCTGGACTGAGAAGGAAGAGTGGAGGTAGGAGGTAAAAGAAGGTGGAGGAAGACTGGGTAGGTTGTGGGTGGATCCAGGTGAGGGGGGGGGGTGTTGTTGAGCAGATGAGAGGTGGGTGGGGGGAGCAAGAGAGGGAGGAAATGATGTCAGAAGCTTGGTGATGATAAGCAGAGGGTACCAAAGGGCTGAAGATGATGGAATCTGATAGGACAGGAACTATGGGATTGTGGCAGTGAGGGGAACCAGTAGGATCATTAGGAAAGGAGAAAAGTGTGAAAATTTGGGAGAAATAGAAGTGGCAGAGGTGGAGCAGTTACTGAAACTTTTAGAATTCAATATTCACTCCGCCTCGTGGAATTCGAGGTGCTGTTCCTCTAATTAGCCCTGTCAGTTCGGGGACCTCATGATCTATCAGAGGAAAGGTGGCTGGGATGGATGGGCCCCACACAAATTTTGTGAGAGACTTACCCCACCCCTGGAACAAACTTCAGAAGCTCTCTCAGCCCGGTTACCCTCTCTCTAACTCCTCCCTCCATTGGACAGAAGGTACCAAAGCTTTAGAAGATGTACTACAGGCTCCAGGACAGCTTCTACGCTGCTGTTGTCAGATTCTTCAACAGACTTTATGTATGATAAAGTTGAGCTCTCAATCTCTTTGTCTGCCTCATGACCCTTGCATTTTGTTGTTCTACCCGCACTACAGCGTTCCTGCAGCTCGAGCGCCAGATTCAACACCCTTTCATACTGGTGACGCCCAGCGTCTTCTTACCAGCGGCAAAGTATAAAACAAAGAAAACTATTAGACGCCTGAGGCAAGCATTCAGTCCATGTCAACAGATGAGGAAAATTCGTTTATCTCAGCTGGCATCTTCATTGCCCCAAGCACAAGAACAGACTGGGTGCCGTGATCCGGGGAGAGAACCCACCCTGTCACACACAGATGGGGTCGGTGACGATCACACACCCCGGTTACAGTCAGGGCGACCCACCGATACACGTGCGAATAACTGTATAGCCCAAGCAAAAATGAACTCGAGCATCCCACCATAATTTTAGAACAAGACCAACAAACAGCGCCGGCCACTGGGAATTCAGGGGTCGGCTGCCGATCGTGCCCCTCCGCCCCGCCCGAGGGCCACAGTGCCCCCACCCGAGGAGCCAGCGGTCCTCAGCAACCCCAGAGTCCGTACAAAGACCGACAGTCCTGGCGGTGGTTGACGCTGCTACCTGGGGAGCTGCGGAGTGTCTGTGGCGCCCCCACCCCACCCCCCCCATGCGAGGCACTGTTTGGTGAGGCAAGAGGCACTTCCTTCACTCAGACTCGCCGGGTCGGTGGTGGCCCAGCGCTGATACGGGGCCAGCCGGCCTCCGTGCAGCTAGACTGCTTACAGCCGCCCGGGCAGTCGCACTAGGCAAACCGTGTCGGACATGCGGCCGAGCGCCTCTCCTGTCCCCTTCCGGTGGCTTCCAAACTAGGAGAATAGGCCCTTCTTCTAGCTGGGGCAGTACCCATACAGGGGACCCCATGCACTGGCACCCTAAACTGGCGGCCCAGCCCCTTCTGGGACACGCGGGGCATCACAGCAGCGTACGACAGCTCCACGTCCTGCCTGTACCAGGCCAATAGAAGCATTTGTGCAACTTACCTAATATCTTTACGACCCCCCGAGTTTCCCGGCCCACACCAGCACCATGGCGTGGAGCCCCCGGGACAGGAGATGTCTTTTGTTGTCAGAAAATGGCCGCCGCTAGAACAGCAATGCGTCGCGCTTTGCCTGCGTGCCCCACCGAGAGTATAAGGATTAAGTTTCTGGATCCAGTGCGGGCACCTCTCTCCACTCTGGGCGCCGTCTCCTCGGCTGGACCAGCACGGGATCGCTCAGCTGCTCGCGGTCCGCGGAGGGGAGGCTGCCACCTGAAATGCCGCCACCACTGCTTGCCCCTGGCTCCGCAGCGTCGCGCTGGGTTGCTGTGGGGGAGTGCTGCACTGCCGTGAGCCGCGGTGAGACCGGTGGCGGCTGTGGCCCCCCCCCCCCCACCCCACCGCCTGCTCCGTTTCCCGGTGCCGCCCTGCTGGAGCGTTATGGCTTCAATGCTGAGCTGGAGTGCACACCCCCCACGGGGACTCCCCCAGCCGGACGATGCAGGACTCCGGGATGTCGGCGAGCTACGCCTCGTGTTCCACCATGTCTCTCCCCACTGCCGGTGACCGTAGCCAGCTGGACCGCCATCGTTGTCCACCCAGGCGGGGGTGGCTGGTTCATGTTGGGGAGGATACCTGGACAGTGGTGGGCCCTGTGTCCACCAACGCATGGCACCTGATGCCCCCCACCACGCAGTCCATGTACGAGGGTGATTGATAAGTTCGTGGCCTAAGGTAGAAAGAGTCAATTTTAGAAAACCTAGCACATTTATTTTTCTACATAGTCCCAATCTACATTTACACACTTAGTCCAGCGGTCGTGGAGCATACAGATCTTGGACCTCCAGAAAGTGTCCACAGATGGGTGATTGATAAGTTTGTGGCCTAAGGTAGAAGGAGATGAGTTATACAGCTCTCGTTACAGGCACATGCAGGTCAACTCTTTGAGTGATTATGCAGAACGTTTGAAGTTAATAACGCACCAGGGGTGATTGATAAGTTCGTGGCCTAAGGTAGAAGGAGATGAGTGATTAACTAAAATTGCTTCTGCTCTTCCTGGGCCGCGGGAGGGAGCCACGGGGGGGGGGCGCGTGGTGTTAGCCATGCTGAGCACAGTGGCGGAGATCTGCTGCGATCTCTCTGTGTGCAGGCTCTCTCCCACACGGCACTCCTGCTGCCCGGTTCTTCTGTCGCTGCATCCTCCGATGGCCTTCGCCCGAAACACCACTCCATTACCATTACGAGGTCTCTGTAGTTGCACTGCTCATTCAGTGTTAGGGCCCATGGGGCATCCCCCTCCAGTGCCAGGGCAAGGCGCACCGCCGCCTCGGTGGGGCTCCACCCGTCGTGCCATGGACTCACGCCAGGTGGCTGATACCATTCTTGGGGAGGCTGGGGGCTCTCAGCTTTTAGGGGTTCCCTGGGAAGGCATGACGCCCGGTTCCCTCCGGGTCCGCACCCCATCTTCCCGAGCCCGGCCCAGGGATGTGGGCAGGCATACTACCCGGCCCCTTAACCTACTCCCCAGCTCTGAAGGTGCTCCATCTGATGTCGTAGCTCTTCAATTTCGCCTTCGGGCAAGGCATACTTCGGTTGGGATCAGCAGTAACGTCACATTGTCGAGGAATTTGTTACTTCAGGAAAGTCTCTCCTAATTGACTGTGTAAATCATTTGGACTTCTGCATTTATCACTTTAAGAGCTGTGTTCGCATTTATTGCTTTAAGAACTGTTCGAGTTGCTGTATAGCAGTTAACTTCCGGTTAAGTTAGTCATTTGTTTACTTTTCATTTTTATTGAGCAGTGTTTAATAAATTTTTTATTTGTTTATGAAAAGCCTGTCTCAATTCTATATTCATTGTTGCCGAATCGTAACACCTATAAGGCAGTACATGAGAATGCTAATGGTCATTGGGAATTGTCTGTCACATCTCAAGCCATTCATGTTCCTTCGTTTGTTATATTGTATGCCGTGTCATATGACATCATTATGTGCCGTGTCGTATGACATGTGCGATCATGATCTTTCCATGACCATGATTGATCTTGGAAAATTTTTCTGCAGAAGTGGTTTGCCATTGACTTCTTCTGGGCAGTGTCTTCACAAGATGGATAACCCCAGCCATTATCAATACTCTTCACAGAGATTGTCCGCCTGGCGTCAGTGGTTGCATAACCAGGACTTGTGATAGGTACCGGCTGCTCATACGACTGTCCATATGTTGTATCTGCTCCCTGATCGGGGAGGCTAAGCAGATGCTACACCTTGCCCAAGGGTGACCTCCAGGCTAACGGAGGGAAGGAGCGCCTACCACCTCCTTCACCTCGTTTGGCAGAGATGTATTTCCACCCCACCATGTACTCTTATGGCCTAATCTATTCTACTCACCACATCCTCAAGAACTTCCAGTCAAGATGGTGCTTGTGGAAAATGCTCCCACGGTTGACATCTTCCGGATAGACCATGAAACCATATATTTCACTTTTTTAAAAATGTCTTTTATGTTTTCTTTTCATCTTGAATGTGATTCTGGGACAGCTGGAGTCTGTGATTTGCAGTTTGGAGATTGTTTGAGTGTTTCAGCACTCTGTTGTCTCCCAAAGGATTTCGGGAGGCAGCGTGCATGAAGCTCGTGGTGAGAAAACGTGCACGCTGATGTTTGACTCCATTTTGCCATTTAAAGCTCCCATTGTTCTCCGATTAAAGTGATGCAGGGGATTGAAACATAGAGGCGAATCTGGAAGATCAGCACCAGCTGCCTGCCTTTTGATCACTGGTGGGATCACTCTGATACGGAGAAGGGAGACTGCCTTTTGATCACTGGTGGGATCACTCTGCTATGGAGAGGGGAGACTGCCTTTTGATCACTGGTGGGATCACTCTGCTACGGAGAGGGGAGACTGCCTTTTGATCACTGGTGGGATCACTCTGCTACGGAGAGGGGAGAGCTGCCACCTGCTTGGAGAACGTTACCCAGATTATCTGTGTTTTGGATAAGGACTTGGACGATGGACTTCTTTCTCAGTTTTACAGTTTTTTTGTATTTTGTGTCTTTTGCCCAATCTTTCATTTTGTGTTCGGGGAGGGAGATTTGGGGTTTGGTGATTGTGGTGCCACTTCTTTCCTTTCTCATCTGCGGAAGAATTTCAGAGTTGTATAATTTGATAATAAATGAACCTTTGAACCTCTGCAGATGCTGGAAATCCACAATAACACACTTAATACGCAGGAGGAGCTCAGCAGGTCAGGCAGCACCTTTGGGAAGGAATAAACAGTCGACGTTCTGATGAAGGGACTTGGTCCCAAAGCCTCAACTGTTTATTCCTCTTGATATATGCAGCCTGACCTTCTGAGTTCCTCCAGCATTTTGTGCGTGTGTTACAGCCCATTTCTCAAATGTGACTTTCCTGTTTTAAATTCATGTTGACAATTCCATCTGTTATCTTATTTTCAAGATTTCTGTTATCACAGCCAGCATCATAAATTTCTGCATCTTCTTGATAAGTCAGCAATTTCTTGCTTTCTCTCTCCCTCTCCCTTTATAAATAACTTTTATTTAGAATTTACACTTGGAAACTGGATGCCCTCTGAGAGAGCAGGTATCAACAATCCTCTGCAGCTTTTCTGGTGTACTTGTATAATGACAGTGAGGGCTGGCACGTTCTCGCATCGTAATATGTTTACTGGTTGACATGTTCCAGCACCTGCCAAAGCCACACCATTATACCTGGTAAAGGAAAGAAACTCCCTTTAAGTTAACTCCCTTCACTGTCTGCCTGAACATGATTGCTGGGGAATGAGAGAAAATCTGCAGATGCTGGAAATCCGAGCAGCACACACAAAATGCTGGAGGAACTCCGTAGAGCCAGGCAGCTCCTGTGGAAAAGAGTACAGTCGACGTTTTGGGCTGAGATCCTTCGTCAGGATTGGAGAGAAAAAGACGAGGAGTCAGAGTTAGGAGGTGGTGGGGGAGCGGAGGAAGAAACACAAAGTGACTGGGGAAACTGGGAGGGGGGAGGAGGTGAAGTAAAGAATTGGGAAGTTGATTGGTGAAAGAGATACGGGGCTGGAGATGGGGGAATCTGATAGGAGAGGACAGGAGGCTATGGGAGAAAGAAATGGGGGAGGTACTCCAGAGGGAGGTGATGGGTAGGCAAGGAGATGAGGTGAGAGAGGAAAAAGGGGATTGGATTGGTGAATAGTGGGGTTGACCTTTTGATAGAAGTTAGAGGAATCGATTAGGTTGGAGGCTACTCAGAAGGAATATAAGGTGTTTCTCCTCCAACCTGACTGTGGCTTCATCGCAACAGTGGAGGAGGCCGTGGATTGATGTGTCATCAGGTTGGGGGCTAGACCCACGCTGCATACGCCAGAAAATCAGGATCTCCCAGTAGCCGTCCATTTTAATTAACATCCCCCTTCCATGCCATGTCAATCCACAGCCTTCTCTACTGTCATGAAGAGGCCACGCTCAGGTCGGAGGAGCAACACCTTATATTTTGTCTGGGTAGCCTCCAACCTGATGGCATGAACATCAGTTTCTTGAAATTCTGGTAATGGCACCCCCCTCCTTCACCATTTCCCATCCCCTTTTTCCTCTCTCATCTTATCTCCTTACCAGCCCATCACCTCCCTCTGGAGCACCTCCCCCTTTTCTTTTTTCCATAGCCTTCTGTCCTCTCCTATCAGATTCCCCCTTCTCCAGCCCTGTATCTCTTTCACCAATCAGCTTCCCAACTCTTTACTTCGTCCCTCCCCCCTCCCGGTTTCACCCATCACCTTGTGTTTCTCCCCCGTCTCCCACCACCTTCTAACTCTGCCTCCTCGTCTTTTCTTTTCTAGTACTGCCGAAGGGTCTCGGCCCGAACCGTCGACTGTACTCTTTTCCATAGATGCTGCCCGGCCTGCTGAGTTCCTCCAGCATCACGAGCCTGCTGAAGTGATTGTTGACTCGTAAATGGGCTTCAATGCTTCACTCTTTATTACCATCTTGCCGTTTCACTTCAGTGACTCCAATCTTTGTCTTGTAATCCAAGCGATATGTCTTGTGGTTGTGCAGATACGTTTTGAACTGGCAGCTAACGGCACACGAGAGAGGATGGCAGACCAGCAGCAAAGTGATGGCTCCGCGGATGCAAGAATAAAGTGATTGCTTTCTGCGTGTATCCCAGCAACAAATGCTTTCTTTCAGGGATGCGTGGAAAATGGGCGTCACCTCCGATGACGGGCCTTGGTCCGGAACGCCGACTGTTGATTTTACTCCACGGATGCTGGCTGACTCGCCGAGTATCCCCCCCCCCCACCCCCCCCACCCAAACGTTTTCTGTGCGTTGCTCTGGGATTATATCTTGTGTTGCTCACTCCGTTCATTTCGCATTGCTAGCTGCGCCCGAAGCGGTAGCAGGAAATTGCCTTCGTGAATGGTGGAGGTCCATGTGTTGAAGGTATGGAGTTGTTAGGGTAGGAGTTGCATCTTTTACTGCAGCAAGGCAGGCATGTATGACGTGGTGGCATACTAACATATGCCGTTCACATACTTTTATTGCGTAATTGCTTTATTGTTGCCAAACAATTGATACGAGAGCGTACAATCATCACAGCGATATCTGATTCTGTGCTTCGAGCTCCCTGGAGTACATATAACCCATACAACCCATGAAGAATCACTTAAAAACAAAGAACGCTTAATCAAACAATATATTTACAATATTACTCAAGTATTCAATGAATCAAAGTGCGTTTATTATCAAAGTATGCATGCAGTATACAACCCTGGTATTTGTCTTCCCCACAGACAGCCACGTGTCTGAAGAATCATGAAACCCATTCAATTAGAAAAAAAAACATCGGCTACCCCCCCCCCCCCCCCAAGATGAAGAAAATAAAATCGGGTGAACAGCAACAAAAAAATGACCGAAAACTCAGAACATAAAACACAAAATCTAAAGGCAGTTTCAGTTCAGTTTTGAGGTCATTATCTGCAGGCCATCCTGATTCAAAATTGCCTAAAAATAGCAACCAAAAAAAGGAACTTCAAACACATCATATAGAACCATAGAACACTACAGTACAGTATAGGCCCTTCAACCCTCCATGTTGTGTTGACCCATATAATCCTTTAAAAAAATGTACTAAACCCACACTACCCCATAACCCTCTATTTTTCTTTCATCCATGTGCCTGTCCAAGCGGCTCTTAAATACCCCTAATGTTTTAGCCTCCACCACCATCCCTGGCAAGTCATTGCAGGCACTCACAACCCTCTGTGTAAAAAACTTACCCCTGATGTCTCCCCTAAACTTCCCTCCCTTAATTTTGTACATATGCCCTCTGGAGTTAGCTATTGGTGCCCTGGGAAACAGGTACTGACTATCCACCCTATCTATGCCTCTCAAAATCTTGTAGACCTCTATCAAGTCCCCTCTCATTCTTCTACGCTCCAAAGAGAAAAGTCCCAGCTCTGCTAACCTTGCTTCATATGACTTGTTCTCCAAACCAGACAACATCCTGGTAAATCTCCCCTGCACCCTCTCCATAGCTTCCACATCCTTCCTATTATGAGGTGACCAGAACTGAACACAGTACTCTGTGCGGTCTCACCAGAGATTTGTAGAGATGCAACATGACCCCTCTACTCTTGAACTCAATCCCCCTGTTAATGAAGCCTAGCATCCCATAGGCCTTCTAACTACCCTATCAACCTGTGCAGTGACCTTGAGGGATGTATGGATTTGAACCCCAAGGTCCCTTTGTTCATCCACACTCTTAAGTAACCGACCATTAATCCTGTACTCAGTCTTCTGGTTTGTCCTTCCAAAATGCATCATCTCCCACTTGACCGGACTGAACTCCATCTGTCAATTTTCTGTCCAACTCAGCAGCCTGTCTATATCCTCTTGTAACCTTCGACAACCTACAGCTCCATCCACAACTCCTCCAATCTTCGTGTCATCCACAAACTTACTCACCCATCCTTCGCCTCTACATCCAGGTCATTTATAAAAAACACAAATAGCAGGGGTCCCAGGACAGATCCCTGCAGCACTCCACTAGTTACTGACCTCCAGGCAGAATACTTTCCTTCCACAACTACCCTCTGCTTTCTTCCTTTAAGCCAATTTTTTTATCCAAACAGCCAAGGTTCCACTTATCCCATGCCTCATGACTTTCTGGATGAGTCTCTCGTGAGGGACCTTGTCAAAATGCCTCGCTAAAATGTGAATCAGAGTCCACAATCCACAAACCGTAAAGGTTAAACCCTGCCCTGGCACCATCCTTCGACAGCATCGAGAGAGAGAGGGAGGTCATTCGAATGCAAAGACCTTCCCTCGGGGGATTTGACCGAGAAGGAGAGAGAGACTGCCATTCGCAGACTCCTTCCTCCATCAGCAGCGAGCGAGAGGTTGGTAGACGGTGCTGAACACTCACTTGCCCTCCCCGCCTGCCTCGACGATTTCGGTCTTCCTCTGCACTTTAATCGGTGAGGTTGGTGAGAGATGGAATCTGTCATGGGTTCGCACCCCGGCTCCTGGCTTCTTGGCCTCCAAGCCGCAGACTTTGCCCGCAGCCTCGTGGAACGCTCTCAGAGACAGCGGAGTGCCAGATCGACTGATCGGCCCAAAATCACGTCACTGGACTGTAGATAACAGGCTTCCACAGCAGCAGAACCACGTCCGAAATTTTTAAAAAAGGAGCTGCTTCGTGACCCGTCTTGAGGACGTTGCTCCTGGTAGCGTTGTTTGCTGCCGCCATCTTCTTCCGGAATATTACTGAGATATTAAACGCACAACAGGAATGAATAAACAATTGACGTTTCGGGTTGAGATGCATCATCAAGACATAGGGTCTTGGCCCGGAACGTTGACTGTTTATTCTCCTTCATAGATGCTGCCTGATCAGCTGAGTTATTCTGGTATTTTGTGTGGGTCAGTGTCGTTCATCATTGCTGGGCCTCCCCCCCACCACCAGAAGCCGGCTGGCAGAGTCCAGCTGAGGGACCCATGTGGGATGGCAGATCACCACTACCTTCTCAAGGGGAGAGCAATAAATTCTGCCTTCTCATTGGAAAGAGAGCAGAGGAGATCTGCAACAAAGTTGTTGGAACTCGAGAGACTGAGTGACGGAGGGAGTTTAAACTGGCTGGGACCTTTTTCAATGGAACATAGAGTACTGTGCCAAAGTCCTAGGCACATACAGTGCATGTGTCTAAGACTCTTGCACAGTACTGTAGGAGAACGAGAGGTTATGTCATAGAGATGAATAAAGTGGTGAGGTGCACAGATGTGTACAATGCTTTTTCCCAGGGTTGGGGACTCAAAAATGAGATATTGTCGATTTAAGGTAAGAAGGGACAGATTTAATAGGGACCTGAGGGGAAACATTTCCGCCTAAGGACTATCCGAAAGGGGTTGTTCATTTGTTCGTTATGTGCTGTGTTGTATGACATCATCATTATGTGTCGTGTTGTATGATGTCATCATTATGTGTCGTGTTGTATGATGTCATCATTATGTGACGTGTCATATGAGGTGGGCGATCATGGTCTTTCCATGACCACATGATTGTTCTTGGCAACTTTTTCTACAGAAGTGGTTTTGCCATTGCCTTCTTCTGGGCAGTGCCTTCACAAGATGGCTGACCCCAGCCATTATCAATACTCTTTGGAGACTGCCTGGCGTCAGTGGTCGCATAATCAAATGGTTCCATTTATTATCAAAATGTAAATAGTATGCAACTTGAAACTCTTACTCTTTGCAGACATCCAGGATAAACAGAAGAACCCCTAAAGATTGAAAGACAGTGAAGTGATAGAGCCTTGGAGCCCCCTCTCACTGCCTCCTGAGCAAGTAGTAGAAAGGCCTGAAGTTTCCCGTTCCCGCCACCCACCCATTCCAGCAAAAAAATCAGCACCCGCCACCCACCAAGCGATAGCAAAACGCTCAAAGGGTTACTAGGATCAGCAGTCGACAAAAACTATTGTTCCCTGTGATGTGTCACAGGCTCTCTCTGTCACTAACAAAGGACAGAGAGATGTCACCCATTTCACAGCGTAACAGTCGCTGTTACGGTGTTACAGTCAGCCACTTCGTTTGTTATTCTGAGACTCTCCAACTTGAGGATTGGCAGCAAACTCTCCCCACCGTTGGGAGGAAGAGAGAGAGGAATCGATCGTTCGACGACAGAGACCTCCATCTGCAGTATTTGCCGTCGTGAAATCCAGATGTTGCTTCGCCCGCGGTGTCTCAGTTGGCAGCGCCGGCCTGGAATCGGTCGTCCCAAGGGTGCCCAAGGTCACACCCGACATCTCCCATGGAGCCTGGAGAATGTTGGAAAATGGCCGGTTGATCGGCGAGCTCCAGAAACGGGAACTCGCCGTGAAAATCTGGAGCTTGAGCCCTGTTGCAGATCAGGGACCTCGATAGAACCCCAGCCACCATGAAAAGGGAAAAGAGACATTGAAGAGAGGAATTTAAGCTGTTTCCACAGATGAGCTCGAAAAGGCAGCCAATTGGTGCCATCTTAACTTCGCCATCTTAAATCAGGACTGGTGATGTGCACCAGCTGCTCATACGACCATCCAACACCTGCTCCCACAGTCACGTGACCCTGATCGGGGGAGGGGGGGGGGGCTAAGCAGGTGCTACACCTTGCCCAAGGGTGACCCGCAGGCTAGCAGAGGGAAGGAGTGCCTTACACCTCCTTCGGCAGAGACGTATCCCCACCCCACCACCCATGAAGGGGTTGAGGCAACATTTAGAAGGTTAGTTGGACAGCTACATGGATAGAAAGGATTTGGCATGGGTCCAAACATTGATAAAGGTGAATGGCTTAAATTGGAATCTTGGTTTGCATGGGCCAGTTGGGCCAAATGTCCTGTTGCCATGCTGTATGACACTATGACACCCACATCTCAAAAACGGAATAAGTGCACTTTAAAACTGTTTGGAATGTAGGAGGCTTACCACATGGTACACAAGGCGGACTGCACCTGACAGAAGAGATTCTGCAAATGCTGGAGCTCCAGAGTAACACACACGAAGTGCCGGAGGAACTCGGCCGGTCAGGCGGATCCGTGGAAAGGAATAAACAGTCGACGTTTCGGGCCCAGACCCTTCATCGGGGCAGCATCGTCAGTCCTGATGAAAGATCTCAGCCCAAAACTTCAACGCTTTATTCTTTGGCTGATTGGTAGGAGGCAGTGAGTGGGAATAAAGGGATCCTTTTCTGGTTGGCTGCCAGTGACTAGTGGTGTTCCACAGGATTCGGTGTTGGGGCTGCTTCTTTTTATGCTGTATATCAATGATTTAGATGTTGGAATAAATGGCTTTGTTGCCAAGTTTGCAGACGATACGAAGATTGGTGGAGGGGCAGGTAGTGTTGAGGAAACAGGTAGGTTGCAGAAGGACTTAGACAGATTAGGAGAATGGGCAAGAAAGTGGCAAATGAAATACAATGTTGGAAAATGCATGGCCATGCACTTTGGTAGTAGAAATAAATGTGCAGACTATTTTCTAAACTGGGAGAAAATCCAAAAATCTGAGATGCAAAGGGACTTGGGAATCATTGTGTAGAACACCCTAAAGGTTAACATGCAGGTAGAGTCAGTGGTGAGGAAGACAAATATATTGTTAGCATTCGTGTCAAGAGGTCTAGAATACGAGAGCAGGGATGTGATGCTGAGGCTTTATAAGGCACTGGTGGAACCTCACCTGGAGTATTGTGAACAGTTTTGGGCTCCTCATCAAAGAAAAGATGTGCTGCCATTGGAGACGGTTCAGAGGAAGTTCATGTGGATTTTACCATGAATGAAAGAGTTATCATACGAGAACATTTGATGGCTCTGGGTCTGTACCCATTGGAATTTAGAAGGATGAAGGGGGTTCTCATTGAAACCTTTCAAATGTTGAAAGGCCTAGACGGAGGAGATATGGAAAGGATGTTTCCCATGGTGGGGGAGTCTAGGACGAGAGGGCACAGCCTCAGGATAGAGTGGTGTCCATTTAGAATGGAGATGCAGAGAAATTTCTTTAGCCTGAGAATGGTGAATTTGTGGAATTTGTTACCACATGCAGCTCTGGAGGCCAGATCGTTGGGTGTGTTTAAGGCTGAGCTTGATAGGTTCTTGATTGGACACGGCATCAAAGGTTATGGGGAGGAGGCTAGGGAGCGGGGCTGAGGAGGGGTAAAAAAGGATCAGCCATGATTGAATGGTGGAGCAGACTCAAACTGCCAAAAAGCCTAATTTTGCTGCTATGTCTTACGGTCTTATGCTGCCTGACCAGCTGAGCTCCCCCAGCATCTTGTGTGTGTTAGACTGCGTCAAAGTAGCTGGGAGTTGCCCTTATAAATCTCATCCCATCCTTCATAATTAACTGCCCTCTTATCGTAGGGTTTGGAGGCTTGCGTGCCTCAGTGACCCGGAGAGCTGTGTTGGCTGGAGTCAGGGCTTTATGCTTTGGCTCTTGGTAGGGTCACCCATGCCAAACAGGGTAGAGGCCAGACTAAGAGTGGCCCACCGGTTCAGGGGTTCAGCTCAGGGCTAACGACCCTGACTGGTAAAACTGTTACGGAAACAGCAATGAAGAATCCTTCTACTCCCGAGTGTGACGGTATTCCTGAATCTCCACCAGGGACTTGCGTGACTGACGGTAGTGAAAACCGAGAGGAAGCTACTGACATGATGAGGGAAGCCCTGAACCCCACCAGAGATGGAGGACCCTCATTGCTGCCCTAAGCACCATCGGCATAACGGACAGTAAGTTTTTATTTAGCAGATATTCCTCTTCAGCTCTTGGCTTTTCATTCCGCACTCTCCTTTCTAACCATCGCGGTATTAATATTTCAGTGTTACCAACCACGCTGTAAGTTTTCGCGATCTCTCCCACACTCTTCTGGCCTTTGACTTTGAACCTGGGAGGGCGGCAAACTTCCTTCAACTGGGTCCTCTTAAGTGCTTTCTCAGGGCTGTAAATCTGAAAAGTCAGTTACACGTTTAACAGCATTCACAGAACGCACAGATGGAATCCGCTTTGTAGACAGTTTCGAGTCAGCATCGGAGTGGTTCAAGATGAATAGTGTGTCCTTATTCCGGTCGATTGCTATTGCCAAGGTTCGCATGGAGAGAATCCCTTTCCTTTGATCAGCTGCCATGCTGCCAATCACCACAGAAATATTTACATATTGCTGTAACAATTATGATAGGGTCTATAATGTTTACAGTTTTAATGGCAGGTTGAATTGCTGCTTTTTTCTAGTAATTGAATTCTTCCCTATCTGAAACCAGTAAGTGATAATTGCATAATAATGAGGTCCCATACAATATCTGAAATAATCGAAGGAATGATGGGATTTGCGAAGTTTGAAATTAACCTCTGGCAGATGCTCGGTATATCTAAGCCACGAGCTGCAGTGAGCAGACTGTATTCATTGTTTTGTCGATTAGAAAATGTTTATGTACGGGAGATTAACACAGTAAGGCAGTAAGGACAGCCAATCATAAGTGCCAGACAGTCTGCAGACCCAAAGCGACACACACAAAATGCCACAGAGCATGTTTTGCCTTTAGAAGGTGCTAAAGCACTCAAAAATCAATTCTGTCCTTACTCCTCTACATTGGTGAGACCCATCGTAGATTGGGGAACGGTTTCGCCGACCACCTACACACCATCTGCCACAAGCGGGGCCTCCCGGTGGCCAAATGTCCCAATTCTGATTCCCATTCCTGTTCGGTCCGTGGCCTCTTCTTGTGCGAAGGTTAGGCGACCCTCAGGGTGAAGGAGCAACATCTGGGTAGGCTCCAACCTGATGGCATAATTGGTCAGGTCAGCATCTGTGGAAATGAATAAGCAGTCGACGTTGCGGGCCGAGACCCTTCTCCAGGACTGAGAAGGAAGGGGGAAGGCACCAGAGAAGAGGGAGAAGGAGATTAGCTGGAAGGTAATGGGTGAAGCCAGATTGGTGGGAAAGGTCAAGGGCTGGAGAAGAAGGTATATAGTAGGACAGGAGAGTGGTCCATAGGAGAATGGGAAGGAGGAGGGGACCCAGGGGGAAGGTGATAGGCAGCTGAGAAGAGGTAAAAGGTCTGAGTGGGGAATGGAGGAAGAGGTGGATGCAATTTGTGTACCAGAAGGAGAAATTGATATTCCTGCCATCAGGTTGGAGGCTACCAAGACAGAATATAAGGTGGTTTCATCTTGGCACAATACGTCGGGACCATAATGGGACTGGGAATTAAAATTTTGGCCACTGGGAAGTCCCGCTTGTGTCGGATGGTGCAGAGGTGCTCGGCGAAGTGGTCCCCCAATTTATGACGGGTCTCACCAACGTAGAGGAGTAAGGACCGAGTTGTTTTTTGGGTGTTTTCGCACTTTCTAAAGGCACGACACTCAGTGGCCACTTTATTCGGTCCATATACACACCTGCTCGTTAATGCAAATATCCAATCAGCCAATCACGATGCAGCAACTCAATGTATAAAAGCATGCAGGCATGGTCAAGAGGTTCAGTTGTTGCTCATCAGAATGGGAAAACTGTGATCTAAGTGATTTTGACTGTGGAATGTTTGTTGGTGCCAGACGGGGAGGTTTGCGTATCTCAGAAGCTGTTGATCTCCTGGGGATCTAACGCGTAGCAGTCCGTAAAGTTTACAGAGAGTGGTGCAAGAGGCAAAAAGAAACACCCAAGGAGCAGCAGTTCTGTGAGCCAATGAGAGAGGTCAGAGGAGATTTGCCAGACTGGTTCAAGCTGACAGGGAGGCAGCAGTATCTCTAATAACCACACGTTACAACAGTGGTGTGCAGACGAGCATCTGTGAACACATAACACGTCGAACCTTGAAGTGGATGGGCTACAGCAGCAGAAGACCGTGAACCTACACTCAGTGGCCACTTTATTAGGTACACCCCTTGGGGCGCCATGGTAGCTGTGCGGGCTTAGCATGACGCTATTATGGCTCGGGGCATTGGAGTTTGAAGATCAAGTCCAGTGTCCTCTGTAAGAAAGTTTGCACGTTGTTCCTGTGTGTCCATGGGCCTCCCCCAGGTGCTCCGGTTTCCTCCCACAATTCAAAGATGTACCGGTTAGCAGGTTAATTGGTCATTGTCTTGTGATTAGGCTGGGGTTAAAATCAATAGGTTGCTGGGCAGCGGGTCTTGGTGGGCCCGCAGGGCCTGTTCTGCAATTTATCTCTAAATAAATAAGTAAATAACGTGACCATCGTCTATCAGAAATGTAAAGTAGTAGTGGTGTGTAGGCCTCCGTTAGTCTCGATAGACCATGGATTTGCACCTTGGAAAGTTTGCAGGGCGCAGGCCTGGGCAGGGTTGTATGGAAGACCGGCAGTTGCCCAAGCTGCAAGTCTCCCCTCTCCACGCCACCGATGTTGTCCAAGGGAAGGGCACTAGGACCCATACAGCTTGGCACCAGCATCATCGCAGAGCAATGTGTGATTAAGTGCCTTGCTCAAGGACACACACGCAGCCTCAGCCAAGGCTCGAACTAGCGACCTTCAGATCACCAGACCAACGCCTTAACCACTTGGCCACGCGCCAACACAAAACAATATAGACGGACAGATTGGGAGCAGGCGAAGGCCTTTTGAACTCTTAAACCTGCTCTACCATCTAGTGGAACACCACTTGTCTGATTTTAATCTTAAATCTGCTTTCTGCCTCCTCCTAATAAACTTTTCCAGCTCCCTGCTTGACCAGCTGAGCTCTTCCAGCACTCTGTTCTTCTTCTCGTTCAAGACCCCTGCATCCCCCCTTCTCTTCTTGTCTTCAGCCTGGCTTAATAAAACATCTATTTAAATCTACATTAAGTATGGACAGGTCGAGTACCCCTTATCTGAAATTCCAAAATTAGAAAACTCCAAAGTTCGACATCTTTTGAGCGCTGACAGGACGTCACGAGTGGAAAATTCCACAAGGCGCCGGGAAGGTTCCCGGGCGATGTGCACTGCAGACAGTTGTGAGAAGTGGCCTCACATATGTAATGAAGAGAAGTTAATGAGAAAACAGAAAAGCACTGCATAAAGTGAAAAACGAAGATCTCGATTGTGCATTGAAAGAGTGAATTCGTCGGCGTCGGAGTGAACGAATGCCTCTTGATCACGAAACAAGCAAAGATCTATCACGATGAACTGACAAATGAAGGGAATTGTGAACATTCAGCAGGCTGGTTGCCGAAATTTAAGAAAAGGCACGGCATGGCATTTTTAAAGATTTGTGACGGTAAAGTGTCTGCTGATCGCAGAACAGCAGAGGGGTTCGTTGATGAGTTTGCCGAGATCATCGCTGGCGAAGATCTAAAACACTACATATGTGAAATGAACTGGTGAAATTACCGGTGGAACATAAATTCAGAGTCATAATTGATGGCGATCACAAGCTGTCGCATCATATATTCCAAAATCTGAAACCTGAAACACTTCCAGTCCCAAGCTTTTCGGATAAGGCATATGAAACCTGTACAAATTTCATGGTCTCCACCATCCATTGTTGGGAGAAGCTGCTGATTCACCGATAGGGGACTTTTCTACGTTAAAGATACACTTTAATAGGAGCATGGAATAAAGAAAAATGCAGGGCTATGAGGGAGGGAAGGGTCAAATTTATCTAGGAGTTGGTTAAAGGATAGGCTGAATGGACTGTACTGTTCTATTTTCGATGTTCCGGGGTTCTGGGATTGAAAGGCTTATCATATGAGGAGTGTTTGATGGCACTGGACTTCTGAATACTCACTGGAATTCAGAAGAATGAGGTACAGTGGAAACCTATCGAACGCCGAAAGGTCTTGATAGAGTGGACCTGGAGAGGGTGCTTCCTATAGTGGGGGAGTCTAATACCAGAGGACGCAGCTTCAGAATAGAGGGGCGTCCATTTAGAAAGAAGACGAAGAGGAATTTTCTTTTTAACCAGAGAGTGGTAATCTGTTGAATTCATTGCCACAGGCGGCTGTGGAGGCCAAGGTATTGGGTATATTTAAGGCAGAATTTGACAGATTTTTGATCAGTTAGGGCATGAAGGGATATGGGGAGAAGGCAGGAGATTGGGGCTGAGAGAGAAAATGGATCAGACATGATGAAGTGGCAGACCAGACTACTCGATGGGCTAAATGGCCTAATTCTGTTTCTACATTCATGGTTTTATAATCTTCAAGACTGAAGTGTAAAGGGTGATGAAATAATTGTTACTCTGGACCCAATGCAGCACAAAGAAACACAGTGAGATAAAGAACACAATAATTAAAAACACAATAAATATAAATACATTGATAAGTTATGTAAATAATTGGACAAGATGTCCATAAAGTGATGCTAGGCCTAAGGGGACTGACAGGAAATGATAAAGTAGTGGTGGCGGGGTTGGGGCGTGTTAGTGGAGGGGAAGGTTAGTGGGTGGAGGTGTTGATCAGCCTTATTGCTTGGGGGAAAGTAGCTCTTTTTGAGTCTGGTGGTCCTGGCGTGGACGCTACACAGCCTCCTCCCTGACGGGAGTGGGACACACGGTCCATGAGCAGGGTGGGTGGGATCCTTCATGATGTCACTGGCCATTGCCCCGTGATACGTTGGGCGGTTTTCTCTACCCACTGTCGAGCCTTCCCGTAATGTCAGGCACGGTGCAGTTTCTGTACCAGGCACTGGTGCCCTCTACTGCCCATCTGTGGAATGACCTGAGTACAGATGTGCATAGCCCAGTTCTCTTCAGCCGCCTCAGAAAGCAGAGGCATTAGTGAGCTTCCCTGATTATGTGGCATGTGTTCTGGGACCGTGAGAGATTGTACGAGATGTGGACCCCCAGGAGTATGAATATTCTTCTAGGAGGATAGTGACCCTCCAGTTCTAGGTTCCCTGACAAGAGGGAAAAAATCCTTCACGCTGACCATAAGACATAGGAACAGAATCAGTCCATTCAGCCCATTGAGTCTGCTCTGTCATCCCACCATGGCTGATTTATTAACCCGTTTTCCTGCTTTCTCCTGGTAACCTTTGATACTTGCTAATCAAGAACCCGTCAGCCTCCACTTTAAGAATGCCCAATATCTTGGCCTCCACAGTCGTTTGTAGCAATAAATTGCGCAGATTTATCACCCAGTGGCTAAAGAAATTCCTCCTCATCTCTGTTCTAAAGGGTCGTCCTTTTATGGCTGTTCCCTCTGGTCCTAGACTATTGGAAAAATGCAGTTAGACACCGCCCTGTGTTTTGAGCAAGCAGTTTATAAATAGTGTCAGTTGTGCATGCTTGTGTTCAAAAAGCAATGCTTTTTTTGTTGAGAAGTAAGCAGTAACTGTTGAGGATCCTTAGACCCCGTTTGGCGTACTGTGTTGAGTTCTGGTCACCTCACTACAGGAAGGATGTGGATGTTATAGAGAGAGTGCAAAGGAGATTTGCAAGCATGTTGCCTGCATTGGAGACCATGCCTTATGAGAATAGGTTTTTAAAATTTTTTTTTAATTAAATTTTCAAATAGGTTACAGAAGAAAAAAATTATCAACCCTTCCCCCCTCCCCTTGACCCCTCCCCCCAACATATCCCTACAGAAAAAAAAGAGAAGAAAAAAGAAAGAACGAAAGAATGACTGGATATTGGAAGATCCCCACATGCTCCATGCAGTTCATAATAGCTTTAATATGTATATTTATTTCTTTCCCCAGATAACCAATAATTTTATCTTCAGAGCACCTACATATTTAATCCTATTTTTTGTAAATAAGGGCGCCAAATTTTCAGAAATATTTCATATTTATCTCCTAAATTATAAGTAATTTTTTCAAGTGGAATGCAGCTAAAAATTTCCTTCTTCCAACGATCTATACTTAAGTATGAATCTGATTTCCAAGTAACTGCAATAGCCTTTTTGGCTACTGCCAATGCAATTTTTATGAATTCTTTCTGATATTTATTCAATTTGGATTTCGATTTTATCCCTTCAATATTGCCTAGTAAAAATAATGTTGGATTATGTGGAAGTTGTATTCCAATAATTTATTCCAGTAAAACTCTTAAATTTGTCCAGAAATTTTAAAACAAGACCAAACAGAGTGTAAAAAAGTACCAATTTCTTGATTACATCAAAAACATTGATCAGATAAATTTGAGTTTAATCTATTTATTTTTTGTGGTGTAATATATATTTGATGTAAAAAGTTATAATGTACTAATCTTAGTTGAACATTTATTATATTTGTCATACTGTCAAGACATAATCTTGACCAACTTGTTTCATCAATCTTAATATTCAAATCAGTTTCCCATTTTTGTCTTGACTTATGAATTCCTTGTTTAATTGCATGTTTTTGAATCAAATTATACATACCAGAAATAATTTTTTAAATTTTTCCTTTATGAATTAAAGTTTCTATTTCATTAGGTTTCGGCAATAACATTGTTTGACCCAGTTTATCTCTTAAATAAGCCCTGAATTGGAAATAACAGAAAAGAGTGTTATTTGATATTTTATATTTATTCTTTAATTGGTCAAATGACATTAATATACCTCCTTCAAAACAGTCTCCTATATATTTAATCCCTTTGTGAAACCAGTTATATAAAAGTTGATTATCCATTGTAAAAGGGATGTTTATTTTGAATTAAAGGTCTCTTTGCTAATAAAGATTTTTTTTATCTCATCATCAACATTTATCTTATTCCATAAATCAATCAAATGTTTTAGTATAGGAGATTCTTTTTTTTCCCGTATCCATTTAGATTCACATTTATATATAAAATCTTCTGGTATATTTTCTCCTATTTTATCTAATTCTATTCTGATCCATGCCGGTTTATCTTCATCAAAAAAAGATGCAATAAATCTAAGTTGATTTGCTTTGTAATAATTCTTAAAATTTGGTAATTGTAACCCTCCTAGATCAAATTTCCATGTCAATTTTTCCAACGATATTCTTGACATCTTACCTTGCCAAAGGAATTTCCTCACACATTTATTTAACTCTTGAAAAAACTTCTGCGGTAATTGTATTGGTAGTGTTTGGAATAAATATTGTAATCTAGGGAATATATTCATTTTTACAGCATTTACTCTGCCTACTAATGTTATTGGTAACATCATCCATTTATCAAGATCCTCTTGAATTTTTTTCAATAATGGCAAATAATTTAATTTATATAAATTCTTTATATCATTATCAACTCTTATACCTAAATACTTTATACCATTTATTGGCCATCTAAATTGAGTTATTAATTGACATTGACTATAATCTCCTTTAGTAAGGGGTAGAATTTCACTTTTATCCCAATTTATTTTGTACCCTGATATTTTCCCATATTCTTCCAATCTAGAAGATAATTTACGCAACGAATGCAATGGGTTAGTTAGATAAATCAGAACATCATCAGCAAATAAGTTAATCTTATATTCCTCCTGATTAACTCTGAAACCCATAATATCTGAGTCAGTTCTAATTAATTCAGCTAATGGTTCTATCGCCAACACAAATAAAGCAGGTGATAATGGACAACCTTGTCTAGTTGATCCTGTTAACTGAAATGATGTTGAAATTTGGCCATTTGTCACCACTTTAGCTTTGGGGTTAGTATTTAAGGTTTTAATCCATTTTATAAAAGATACTCCTAATCCATATTTTTCCAATACCTTAAATAAAAAAATCCCATTCCAATCTATCAAATGCTTTTTCTGCATCCAAAGCAACTGCCACACTCATTTCTTCCCTCTTTTGTGCCAAATGAATTATGCTAAGTAACCGAGTTACATTATCTGCCGATTGTCTATTTTTAATAAATCCTGTTTGGTCCATGTGTATTAATTTTGGTAAGTATTTAGATAATCTATTAGATAAAATCTTTGCTATTATTTTATAGTCCATGTTCAACAAAGAAATAGGTCTATATGATGTTGGCTTTAAAAGATCTCTGTCTTTTTTTGGCAATACTATTAAAATAGCTGTCGAAAAAGATTCTGGAAGTTTATGCGTTCTTTCCACTTGATGTATTAGCTCCATAAAAGGAGGAATTAATAAATCTTTAAACTTTTTGTAAAATTCAGGTGGAAAACCATCTTCTCCTGGAGATTTATTACTCTGAAGTGATCCTAGAGCTTCTTCGACCTCTTTTAATGTAAAAGGCACATCTAATCCCTTCTGTTCTTCCAAAATCAATTTTGGGAGAGTTATTTGTGATAAAAACCTTTCTATCTCAACAATATCATTTTGTGATTCTGATTGATACAGTTCAGAATAAAAAAAAATTAAAAGTTTCATTGATTTCTGAAGGTTTATAAGTAATTTTATTTACACTTGTTCTAATTGCATTTATCGTTTTGGAAGCCTGGTCTGTTTTTAACTGCCAAGCAAGAATCTTGTGTGATCTTTCACCCAGTTCATAATATCTCTGTTTAGTTCTCATAATTGCTTTTTCTGTTCGGTATGTCTGAAGTGTATTATATTGTAGCTTCTTATTAACAAGTCATCTTTGTTTTTCTTCTGTCATATATCTTTGAGATTTTTTTTCTAATTTTGTAATCTCTTTTTCCAATTGATCTATTTCTACCATATATTCCTTCTTAATTTTAGCAGTATAACTTATTATCTGGCCTCTCAAATATGCCTTCATCGCTTCCCATAATATAAATTTATCATCAACTGAATGTGAGTTTGTATCTTAAAAAAAACTGAATCTGTTTTTTCATAAAATCACAAAAATCTTGACGTTTTAATAATATTGAATTAAATCTCCATCTGTAAATCGATTCCTCCTTATCCATCATTATCATTGTCATTATCAAGGGGGAATGATCTGACAATATTCTTGCTTTATATTCCATATTTTTCACTCTGTCTTGAATATTCGCTGATAGTAGGAAAAAAATCTATCCTTGAATAAGTTTTATGTCTATTTGAATAAAATGAATAATCTCTTTCTCTTGGGTTAATTCTTCTCCATATCAATCAAATTTAAATCTTTCACAATGATAAAGTTAATTTTGCTACTTTTGGTTTTGTAACAACCTTTGTTGACCTATCTAAAACTGGGTCTAGACAAAAGTTAAAGTCTCCACTTATTAATATTTTATCATGTGCGTCAGCCAAATTCAAAAAAGCCTCTTGTATAAATTTTACATCGTTTTCATTTGGTGCATAAATATTCATAAGAGTCCATAGTTCTGAAAAGATTTGACAATGTATAATTACATATCTTCCCGCAGAATCAATTAATACATTTTGTATTTTAATTGGTAAAGTTTTGTTGACCAAAATTGCAACTCCCCTCGCTTTTGAATTAAAAGAAGCTGCTATAACATTTCCGACCCAATCTCTCTTTAATTTCTGATGTTCTATCGCTGTTAAATGTGTTTCTTGTATAAAAGCTATATCTATTTTCATTTTCTTAATGTATGTTAAAATTCTTTTTCTTTTCACCGGTCCATTAAGCCCATTAACATTAAAACTTTAAAAATTCAGTAAATTAGGCACTATTTTTAATGGGGTTACTCCAATCTATAATAATACATAATATTTCAACTCTTGTAGTACCTTGGGGAATTATTTTAAAATTCTCCATGTTGCTATGTGTCTCCCCTCCGATCATCCAGGCAAAGAAAGAAAGATAAAAGAAAAATAGATTATAAAGAGAAAAAAAACAAAAAAACCCCCTGCTAATGTTGTGAATGAAAAAAAACACAACATTACCCCCCTCCGTTGTGCGGGTTATGGCAAACGCCATGATTACACACGTGAATCCTGTAGCGATCGATCCGAAGTTCCCCCAGCTCCCCCGTAACATGAAAAAAGTATATATGAGAGAAGAAAAAATAATATCACTACTCTCGGTTAATATTTCTCAAATTTTTACCTTTCTCCCCCTGTATCATATAATTAAAAGTACATTTAAATATTCTTCTGTCCTTAATGTCCATCAACTCACTTCAGTGTCCCTGTCTTCATCTTTAATCTGTTTCACTTTTAAATCTTTACTGTGTCTAGTGAATATTTGGGAGTTCTTGTGCAAACTCCTCTGCATTCCAATGATCAGTAAAAAATCTTCTTTTTCCGTCATCCAAAAAAATTATCAGTGTTGCCGGGTGGCGCAATATAAATTTATAACCCTTTTCCCATAAAACTTTTTTTGTGGGATTAAATTCCTTCTTTCTCTTCAAAAGGTCATAACTTATATCAGGATAGAAAAGAACTGCTTTCCCTTCTATCATCAATGTCTCATTTCTCTTTCTGGCACATTGGGCAGCTGCCTTCAGGATCTTTTCTTTATCTTGATATCTTAAGCATTTTATCAAGATTGGTCGTGGGTTTTGATCAGGTTGAGGTTTTGGTCTTGAGGCTCTGTGGACCCTTTTGATTTCAATCAACTGGGTTCCCTCTTCCATTTCCAAATTTTCCGGGATCCATTTTTGAAAATTTTTTATTGGATCCTCTCCCTCTATCCCTTCTTTAAGACCAACAATTTTAATATTATTTCGTCTACTAAAATTTTCAAGCACGTCTATTTTTTCCAACAGTCGTTTTCTTTCTGATGTCCAGGCAAGAATATTATCTACCATTTTATTCACTCTGTCAATAGCGTCTCCTGTTATTTCTTCCAGCTTTTTAACTTTCTTGTCCATTTTCTCCTGTTTTTTCACCATTTTATCAAACATAGTCTTCATATTTTTAATAGCTTTTATTATTTTTAATGTTTTTAATTCTTTTAATTCATGCATTATTTGCGCCAAAGCTTCTCCTATGTCTCCAGAAGATCTTCCACCTCCAACCTCTTCCTGTTGTTCTTCTTTTGCCTCCTCATCTTCATCTGTATGTTCCAGAGAATCCGAATCCACCTCGGGTTTATTTTCACTTCCACTTCCAATCGTAGCTGGGATTTGTAGTTCAAGTTGCTCGTGTTTGCGCATGCCCCTTCGCGCACGCGCAGTTTCTGTTGTTCCTTCTTGGAGACTGTTGATGTTGCTGCCGATTCCTGTTCTGTATCGCCGGAGGTAAGATGCATTTGAGTCCGAGGCTCCTTCATGGTGGCCGGCCCAGCTTGTACTGTCTTCAAAGTAGTAGTTTTCTTCTGCGTCTGTTTAGGAGGCATCTCTAAGGAAAATCCTGAGTAGTTTAGATGTAGTTTTTAGAAAATATTTACTGACTTTTCTTCACTTAAACATTAATTTATTAGTTTTTTAACGGGAGAGCTGGATTTCCACGTCTCAATCCTACGTCATCATGTGATGTCCCCCCTTATGAGAATAGGTTGAGTGAACTCGGCCTTTTCTCCTTGGAGCGACGGAGGATGAGAGGTGACCTGATAGAGGTGTAACAGATGATGGGAGGCATTGATCATGTGGACAGCCAGATTTTTTTTCCCCAGGGCTGAAATGGCTAACACGAGGGGGCATAGTTTTAAGGTGCTTGGAGGTAGGAACGAGGAGGATGTTAGAGGTAAGTTTTCACGCAGAGAGTGGTGAGTGCTTTGAATTCACAGCCAGTGACAGTGATAGAGACAGATGCAATGGAGTCTTTTAAGAGTCTCTTAGACAGGTACACAGAGCTTAGAAAATAGAGGGCTATGCGGTAGGGAAATTCTAGGCAGTTTCTAGAGTAGGTTACATGGTCAGCACAACATTGTGGGCCGAAGGGCCTGTAACGTGCTGTAGATTTCTATGTTTCTATGTTTCTGTGTTCTGTGTAAGACAATTCAGAACCGTTTTGCTCACTTTTGCTTCAAGTATTCAGTCCTGGAGATGCAAGAAATGGCTAGGAGTGAACGATTTCACTCCTCAACATGTTAGAAACTACAAAGAATCTGAAAGTATCGACAATCATCTTGAATGTTACAATGAAAATGAAGATTTGGACGATGCAATCGTCGACGGCATGAGGACATAGAACATAGAAAATCTACAGGACAGTACAGGCCCTTCGGTCCACAATGCTGTACTGAACATGTACTTACTTTAGAGATTGCCTAGGATAACCCACAGCCCTCTATTTTTCTAAGCTCCATGTACCTATCCAGGAGCATTGTATGAAAGTAGTCTATTATCTGCACCAGGTGTCTGCGCTGAGTTCATTCATTAGCAGTCAAAAGAAAATTATGCAGATAATTTCCGCTGATGATAAGTATTATGAACTAATACACAATTTTATATTACTCCAGTAGTATTGGTAGTGTTTGAATTTGTTCTGTATTTCTTTGAAATATTGTAGAATTGATACATAATTTGTTATTCATTTTGCTTTTTTTTTAATACCCTTTTAACTATGACCATGAAACTTGGGCTAATTGGGGCAGCCACTTAACTGGGCCAAATGTACTGGTCCCAATTAACTGGAATCCGCTATAAATATTTTCAGGATTGCTGAAGCTGGTTGCAGTTTCCATCAATGGACACACGGGGGCGCTGTTTGCACACCAAGCCATTCCCACGAACACGAGATTATCACACAAAATTCCGGAGCAACTCAGCAAGTCAGGCAGGATCTACGGAGGGGAATAAACAGTTGATGTTCTGGGCCAAAACCCTTCATCAGGACTGGAAAGGAAGGAGGTAGAAGCCAGAGTAAGTAGGTGGGTGGAAAGAGAGAAATGCAAGCTGGCAGGTGATAGGCGACACACACACACACAAAATGCTGGAGGAATTCAGGTCAGTCAGCACCAAGGAAAATGAATGAACAGTCAACATTCTAGGCTGAGACCCTTCATCAGGACTGGAAAGCAAGGGGGAAGATGCCAGAATAAAAAGGTGGGGGGGAAGGGAAGGAGGATAACTGGAAGGTGATAGGTGAAGCTGGGCAGATGGGAAAGGTAAAGGGCTGGAGAGGAAGGAAGCTGATAGGAGAGGGGAGTGGACCATGGGAGAAAGGGAGTGGACCCGGGGAAAGTGATAGGCAGGTGAGGAGAGGTAAGAGGCCAGAATGGGGAATAGAAGAAGACAGGAGGAGGAGCAAGCATTTTTTTTTTAGTGGGAGGGGAAATTGATAATCATGCCACCAGGTTGGAGGGCACCCAGATGGAATATACGGAGCTCCCCCTCCACCCAGAAGGTGGTCTCATCGTGGCACAAGGGGAGGCCATGGACCAACATGTCAGAATGGGAATGGGACTGGGAATTAAAATATTCGGCCATCGGAAAGTTCCGCTTTCGGCAGATCGAGCGGAGGTGCCCGATGAAGCGGCCCCCCCCCCCCCCGATTTATGACGGGTCTCACCGATGTGGGGGAGGTCGCACTGGGAGTCCCAGGCACAATACACAACCCCAGCAGATAGGTGAGACCAGGTGAAGGGGGAGGGGGGTGGGTGGGAGAGGGGACATGATATGCAAAGCTGGGAGGTGAGAAGTGGAAGAGGTGAAAGGCTGGAGAAGAGGGAATCTGGCAAGAGAGGAGAGTGGACCATGGGAGAAAGGGACAGAGGGAGGGGAAGCCGAGGGAGGTGATGTGAATAGATTGTTTCTGGAGGGTAACCAGAATGAGAACTATACAAAAAGAGAAGGGGGAAGAGGGAAGGGGAAGAGGGAAGAGGGAAGGGGGAGAAATTACCAGAAGTCTGAGAAAGCGAAGCTCATGCCCTCAGGTTGGAGGCTACCCGGACAGTTTACGAGGTGTTGCTTCTCCATCCCGAGTTTGGCAGTAGAGGGAGCCGTGGGCAGGCATATTGGAATGGGAATGGGAAGGAGATTTGAAATGAGTGGCCACTGGCAGATCCTGCCTTTAGTGGTGGACAGAGCGAAGCTGCTTAACGACTCGTTCCCCCAGTACCCCTCACCGATACGGAGGAGGCGGAACTGGGAGCACCCATCGTCAGGTTGAGATGGTTATAGCCAAAGTATTACTACAGTGTTGGCAAACAGCATGCCCGAGGCTCTCAGCCAAATGTATTACGTTTAAAATATTATATATCTTTTCTTAAATTCCACAGAACTGAAAGCATTGCAGCTACACAGCAGTTTGTTGGAAACTGCCTGGTCTACCGAGGGCTCTGATGGGAGAGACTGAAGGTGGGAATGTGCCCACCGCAGATCAGGGAGCACCATCTGCTGCGGCGATGAACGAGAAGAACTGATGCAAGATGAATCACAACAGCTCCCTGTTGCCAGAAAGGATCCCTTGCGTCTGTACCAGCGTTCCACAGTACTTGAACACAGCCCTTGGCTGTTGGGAACTTCTAGACAAATTCTGGGTCAAGTCAGAGAGGCCCTTCAGCCCATCTAGTCCATGCTGAACCATGAAAACTGCTCACTCCCATCAACCCGTACCTGGACCATAGCCCTCCATACCCCTACTATCCAAGTACCTATCCAAACTTATCTTAAACATTGAAATCAAACTCACAGGCACTGCCAGTTTGTTCCACATTCTCACTACCCTCTGTGTTTTCCCTTATGTTCCTCTTAAACATTTCACTTTTCACCCCTAACCCATGACCTCTAGTTGTAGTCCCACCCAACCTCAGTAGAAAAAGCCTGCTTGCATTTACCCTAACTATTCCCCTCATAATTTTGTATACTTTGTCAAATCTCCCCTCGATCTTCTACATTCCAGGGAATAAAGTCCTGACCTATTCAATCTTCCCTTATAACATAACTCCTCCAGTCACAGCAACATCCTTGTAAATTTCCTATGTGCTTCAACTTTTTTTATATGACCATAAGATATAGGAGCAGAAGTAGGCCATTTGGTCCATCGAGTTTGCTCCACCATTCAATCATGGGCTGATCCAATTCTTCCAGTCATCCCCACTCCTCTGCCTTCTCCCCATACCCTTTGATGCCCTGGATAATCAAGAGCCTATCTATCTCTGCCTTGAATGCACCCAATGACTTGGCCTCCACAGCCACATGTGGCAACAAATTCCACAGATTTACCGCCCTCTGACCAAAGTAGTTTCTCCGCATCTCAGTTCTAAATGGACATCCTTCAATCCCGAAGTTGTGCCCTTTTGTCCTAGAATCCCCTACCATGGGAAATAACTTTGCCACATCTAATCCGTCAGGCCTTTTAACATTCGGAATGTTTCTATGAGATCCCCCCTCGTTCTCCTGAACTCCAGGGAATACAGCCCAAGAGCTGCCAGACGTTCCTCATACGGTAACCCTTTCATTCCTGGAATCATTCTCGTGAATCTCCTCTGAACCTTCTCCAATGTCAGTACGTCCTTTCTAAAATAAGGAGCCCAAAACTGCACACACAAAGGAACGTCCTACTATTCTGAGGCTGTGCCCACTGGTCCTAGGTGAAGTTGTACCTCACTCTTCTGAGCTCCAGTTAACCTGTCCAACCAAAGGCACCCTGACTAATCAAGGACCTATTAACCTCTGCTTTAAATATGCCCAGTGACTTGGCCTCCACAGACGTCTGTCGCAATTAATTCCACCTTCTGGCTAAAGAAAATCCTCCTCTGCTTCCTCGCTAACAGCCTCCCAGCTGCCCTCTCTGTCAGCTTCTCTGGCAACTTGAGATTTGATTTCAAATGCCAGACCAGGGATTTGAAAGAGGCTGCTGTCCATTGAAATGCTGATAGCTGTTGTAAGAATCTTTGTACTGATGCCATGGCACCACTTGGAGAGGAGGAGGAGAGATATCCCAGAGTCTGGCGTAAGATTTGTTTCTTAAACACCTTCAATAAACTGGCGTAGTCGGCCATTATCGCACAGCCGAATGCGGGAGCTGACCCAGCCCCTCCCTCTCCTCCATTCAGGGCCCCAAGCATTCCTTCCAGGTGAGGCAACACCTCATCTGCGAGTCTGCCGGGGTCGTCTGTTGTGTCTGGTGCTCCCGACGTGGCCTCCTCTACCCTGGTGAGACCCGTCGCAAATCAGGGAACTGCTTCGTTGGGCACCTCTGCTCCATCCGCCAAAATCGTAACTTCCCGGTGGCCAAACATTTTAATTCCCATTCCCGTTCCCATTCCCAATCCAGCATGTTGGTCTGTAGCCTCCTCTTGTGCCAAGATGAGGCCCCCCTCAAGTGTGGAGAAGCAGCACTTTATATTCTGTCTAGGTACCCCCCCAACCTGATGGCATGAACATCGTTTTCTCCTTCAGTAAAAAAAAATTCTTTCCCTCTCCCCTCTTCCATTCTCCACTCTGGCCTCTTACCCCTTCTCACCTGTCTATCACCTCCCCCTGGGTCCCCTTCGCCTTTCCGCACCCATCTCTTATCAGATTCCTTCTTCTTCAGCCCTTTACCTTTCCCACCGACCTGGATTCACCAATCACCTTCTGGCTATCCTCATTCCCCTCCCCTCACCTTTTTAGTCTGGCATCTTTCCCCTTCCTTTCCAGTCCTGATGAAGGGTCTCGGCCTGAAACGTTGACTGTTTATTCATTTCCCACAGATGCTCCCTGGCCTGCTGAGCTCCTCCAGCATTCTGTGTGTGTTGCTCTGGAGTCCCAGCGTCTGCAGAATTTCTCCTGTTTATGAATTACTGTGCATAAGTTAGTTGCCTCACTTCCTGCACTACAACAGAAACAGGCCATCAGTCCTACCTATTGCCACTGAAATTCTGTCTTAAGGCCACAGGACATGGGGGCAGAATCAGGCATTCAGCCATTACGTTTGCTCTGCCATTCCATCACGGCTGATTTATTAGCCTTCCGAACCCAACACAACGGCTGAATAGTTCAGCTTAATATCAGAGAATGTAACCAGTAGACAACCTGAAATTCTTACTCTTCACAGGCGCCTACAAAACAGAAAGAGCCCCAAAGAGTGAATGACAGAAACATCAGAACCCCAAGGCCCCCATCCCCCCTGCACACAAGAAACAGTAAATACATTGACCCTCCCCCCACTTGCACCAGCAAAATTCTCCTTGCCTTCTCCCCGTAATCTTTGACGTCCTTACTAATTGAGAACCTATTGACCTCCGCTTTAAATATACCCACTGTCTTGGGCTCCACAGGTGTTCATGGCAATGAATTCAACAGATTCACAACTCTCCTCAGATCCAATTCCTCCTCATCTCTGTTCTAAAGAGATGTCCTTATAGTGGATACTACAGGAATGCAATTCTTTCTATAAATTGTCTGCATAAACTCCAGATCTCTTTTACCCCATATTTTGCATCGTCAAACATTCCTTTTCTGGCTATAATGAAGTTTTGGGATGCAGTGTCTTGGCAGAAAGTCCTGCAAGAATTTCAGTCAAGCTCTTATTAGAGATCAGCCACTCGTTCATTGCACCAGTTTGATGTTCTGCATCCCTTGTCAAGACCTTTCTGCGTGGGGATTCAAAGATTCAAATTACGTTCGTTATCAGGGTATGGATGCAGTATACAATCCTGAGATTTGTCTCCCCACAGAGAGTCACGAAACAAGGAAACACCATGGAACCCGTTCAAAGAAAAAAAACATCAAACACCCAACGCACAAAAAAAAACAACAAATCACACAAAACGAGTGAATATAAAACAAAGTCATTGAAATGGACCAGGAATGTTCAGTCGAGATTTTGATCTAGACTCCATCAAAATATGAATAACTTGGAGCGACGGAGGATGAGAGGTGACCTGATAGAGGTGTACAAGACGATGAGAGGCATTGATCATGTGGCTAGTCAGAGGCTTTTCCCCAGGGCTGAAATGACTAGCACGAGAGGGCACAGTTTTAAGGTGCTTGGAAGTAGGTATGAAGGAGATGTCAGGGTTAGGTTTCTTTTAGGCAGAGAGTGGTGAGTGTGTGGAATGGGCTGCCGGCGACGGTGGTGGAGGCGGATACGATACGGTCTTTTAAGAGACTCCTGGATAGGTACATGGAGCTTAGAAAAATAGAGGGCTATGGGTAAGCCTAGTAATTTCTAAGGTAGGGACATGCTCAGCACAGAGTTGTGGGCCGAAGGGCCGGTATTGTGCTGTAGGTTTTCTGTGTTTCTATTGTTTTCTATTCTAGTTCAGTTCAGTTCAGTTCAATTTAGCGCTGCGTTGTACGTTGACCACAGGCAGAGCCAGTATGCCCCGATCAAAATCGCACAAAAATAGCGATTTAAGCTTAGGAGTAACCAAAAACAGATCATAACATGAATTACAGAGTCCAATCCACAAACAGTGTTGATTAAACCCAAGACGCCAATGCCACCCTCTGATTGCATGGAGTGGGAGGAGGACAGGTACCTTCCTCCGGCACCAGCGAGTGAGCGCAAGTGGGAGACCCGTCAAGTGCAGGCAGACGGCGCCGAACAGCCCCTCACCTTCCGCTCTCGTCCTCATTGATCTCAATCTTTGATTGTTGTGTACCTAATATTTTAGTAATATCTGAAGTAATATTGTGAATGAATCAATTGATTAAGCATTCCTGTTCACTTAAATAATCCATTTACCGGTTATATGTAAAGGTAAGTGAATGGCATACGTCATCATGCCACCGTGTCGAATGCGTGTGCCTCGCTTGGAAGTAGAAACAAAACTAAGACATGCATTCCCGCCTCCATGTTTCCTTTCAATTAGTTTTATGCTTCTGAGTGGCAAAACCTAACGAGGATGATCAACTGTTGCCAGTTGCTGCCACATTTCAGGAAGGATTTTTTTTTCACACACACACACACTCATGTCCAATGCGGACCAGATTCAAATTGTTAATTTCTGTGGTTTTTGCCACCTGCTCCAGTTGGAACCGAACCCAAATGTTTTCCGAGGATTCTATTTGGTACAGTTAACCGTTAAGCTCCCGGGCCCATGTAAAGGCTCTTCGCCTTCTGTCAGGCCACCCTGAGCTGTGAAGTTCAAACAATGTCTGACTAATTAAATGGTCTGAATTGTCTGATTTTGCTGTTGGATTCCCCACTTACCTCCCCTTTTCCCCTGAGGACTAGACAGAGAGACCTAGAGGCACATAGACCATTTATTCATTGAGACACAGTGCGGAATAGGTCCTTTGAGCAGTCCCCCGATTTAACCCTAGCCTAATCACGGGACAATTTACAATGACCAAATCAGATCAGATCAGATCAGTACATCTTTGGACCGTGGGAGGAAACTGGAGCACTCAGAGGTAACCCATGCTGTCACGGGGAGAACATATAAACCCCTTGTGGGCAGCGGCAGAAACATAGAACAGTACAGCATGCAGCAGGCCCTTTGGCCCATAATGCTGTGCTAGCCATTCAACCTATGTATGCAGCTTGACCTGCTGAGCTCTTCCTGCATTCTGTTTCTTTATCGTTCCGGACTCCAGTACCTGAAGCTATTTCTGCCTTCTGCCTTTCAACCTGGCTTATCAAAAAAACCCTACCTCAAGGATCTCCAAAGTTCCCTCTGCGTCCCCTTTGTCGGAAGAGGCCGACGACGCGCGGGGAAGAGGCGTTGCTGCATTTGGGAGACTCTCAGATAGGTGGGAGGGAAGGGTTAGGTTGATCTTGGAGTAGGTTAAAAGGTCAGCACGCCATCGTGGGCCGAGGGGCCTGTACTGTGCTGCTCTGTCCTGTTCTATGCTCTAGATTCAGCTTTAACCTAAGCATGCCTTATTTTAAGACACTTCAAGGTCATTCTAATCCTCCCCCCCCCCCCCGCATTACCATGTGCTTTTCATTCATCCATGTGACTTCCTAAGACTCTTTAAGAGTTTCTTTATTTATCTGCCTCCACCTCTCACTCCTGGCAGTTATCACTCTCTTGTGTGAAAAACTCTACTTCTGACATCTCCTCTAAACTTACCACCAAAAGCACCTTAAAACTATGTCCCGTTGTATTAGCCATTATCGCCCTGGGATAAAGGCACTGGCTGTCCGCTCTATCGATGCCCCTTATCATAGAAAAGTACAGTTCAGCCCATCCAGTCCATGATGAGCCATTAACCCTGCCTAGTCCCGTCGACCTGCACTGGGGCCCTAGCCCTCCACACCCCAATCATCCATGTACCTATCCAAATGTAAGGTTCTCAGCAATGTTAACTGCTAAGGCTAATGAACTGGCTTCTCTGTAATGCTAACTGCTGATGTAATGGTTTCTCTGCAGCTGCGATGTTTGGGTTATAACTACAGATAACGGGGAACTAACCATTGGGAGACGAGTTACTCTATTTTGTATGTCTGGGAACTGAGCTTTTTGGTCGAGGTGAGGGAAGAGGAAGAACGAGTGCGGGGAGCGCTCGGTGGTCACTGGATGGAGTATATGGGAATTCGAGGGTCCGGAGGTTGGCAGCGTTTCGGCAGAGGTCGTTTAAGGGGGAACACCGGAGAAGTGAGCTCCAATGATTTTTGTGCACGAACTGTTAACTTTAATAAGAGTGGAGCCTTTGTCTATTATACTTTGTTTCTGTACTAACCACACAACAAAATAAGAGTTACAAAGTGTAATCATTTAATCGCTTATTGTGTACTGTCTGATATTTGTGTTGTGAGTTTGTACTGGGGTACATTACACAGCATCCACCCAAACTTGGATGCCCTATTTTGCAGGGCTGAAAGCTGATTCCCCCTAGATGAACGTGCGGGCAAGCCTAGTGGGTGACACAAACTTCTCTTAAATTTTGAAATTGCGTTGGCAGCATGTTCCACACTCTCACAACCCTCTGAGTGAAGAAGTTTCCCCTTATGTTCCCCTTCAACTTTTCACCTTTCACCCTTAACCCATGGCCTCTAGTTGTAGTCCCACCCAACCTCAGTGGAAAAAGCCTGTTTGCATTTACCCTATTTATACCCCTCATAATTTTGTATACCTCCATCAAATCTTCTCTCAGTCATCTACATGCCAAGGAATAAAGTCCTAACCTATTCAATCTTTCCTTATAACTCAAACCCTCCAGACTCGACAACGTCCTTGTAAAATCTGTACTCTTTCAACCTTATTTACATCATTCCATCATAGAATAGTACCCTCAGTTCACAATGTTCTGCCAGCCCGTTAACCTACTTTAAGATCAATCTAATACTTCTCTCCCACATGGCCCTCCATGTGCTTATCAAAGAGTCTCTCTTAAATGTCCCTGGTGTATCTATTCCTTCCACCAACCCCGGTAGCACATTCAACATACCTATCACTCAGTGGGAAAAATCTATCTCTGACATCCCTCTCATAATTTTCTCAAATCCCCTTAAAATTATACCCCCTTGTCTTAACTGTTTCCTCCCCGGGGGAAAAAACTCTCTGGCTGTCCAATCTATCTATGTCTCTTATCATTTTGTCTATCAAGTCACCTCTCATTCTGTTTTGCTCAAAAGAGAGTATGTCAGGATGTGCGCTGGCAATATCAGAAGCCAAGTGCAGGGGAAGGACAGGCTCTGATATTGAGACTGCGATGAGAGTTTATTCCTAATAATTCTAAAGGAATATCAGTGGCTCAGCCAAGTGACACTGCGAGAAGTGACGTTCTCAAAACTAGGACCCCGTGATAAGCGGTAATCGGGAGTCCGCTTTAAATTATCAGAGAACGTGGAAAACCCAAGCCAGTCAAAATAAACTTGACCAGATTAGATGGAAAGCACAAGGTGACTCTAGTTAAGAGAACAATTAACAAATACAGGTGCTCCAGAGACCTCGGAGCCAAACGATCTACGGTTCACCCCACAGGCACAAAGGGCTCAGGACAAAAGGCCATAGCTCGCTCAACCATTCCTCATAAGGCATGTTCTCTAATGCAGGAGGTATCTGGGTAAATCTCCCCTGCTCCCTCTCTAAAGATTCCACATCCCTCCTATAATATTTTTACTGTGCCCATGGTCTGCTTTTTATCAATTATGCTATTGTTTGCATTGTTGTAACTATGTGGTTTTGTGCAGGTCTTGTTGCTTTAGTTTTTGGTCTTGTTTGTCTGGTGGGATTGGAGCTCCTTTCCGGGGAACGCGCTAAGACGGTAGCGCGATATTAATACGCAGCAGCCTCTCTGGGCTCTGGATTGGGGATTGCCAAACATTATGTGGATTTTCTGGTGTAGTCTGTTTTGTCGTGTGATTTTGTGATATCATTCTGGAGGAACGTTGTCTCATTTTTTAACTGCATTGCATTTGTGGTTTCTAACTGACAATGAACTGAATCTGAATCTGAATAATGTACCATCTTATACAAGGGTCCATGACCATATTGTAGTTCTCTAAGGGAGACAGGTGGGTGGAGAAAGTGTATGGCTTGTAAACCACCTTTGGATGTGGCATGGAGCTCTAGGTTCATAGGTTCATTTATCATTGTCAAACCAGATATCCGTACATAACTCTGAGATTCGTCTTTTCCAGATAGCCATGAAACAAAGAAATAACAGAAAAGTCATCCAGAGAAAAGCATCAAACCGGCCCCCCCCGTACAAAAAAGTATGCATCCCGATCATTGACCACCCCTCCCCCAAACTCCTGCCCCCTGCACAAAATGGAACAGGAACATCGACCCCTCGAAAACCTCTCCCCCTGCACAAAATGGAACAGGAACATCGACCCCTCGAAAACCTCTCCCCCTGCACAAATACTGTCTGCAGTTCCGGTCGCCATTTTAGGGAAAGGATCTGATTAAACTGGGGAGGATGCTGAAAAGGTTAGCAATGACGTTGCTGAAACTGGACGGCTCGCTAGCAGATGTGATGGGCCAAATGGCTTACTTCTGCTCCCACAGTACAGTGCAAAAGTCTTAGGCAGTCTTAGGCACGCGCATTGTAAATTGCCCCAGGATTGCTATAGGATTAAATCGGGGCATTGCAGGACGGCAGAGCTGGAAGGGCCGAAGGGTCTATTCTGTGCTGTACCTCAATAAATAAAGAAATAAAAATGAGATCACACTATAAAGCCAGTCATTACTGCTGCGGTCCAGGAGCCCGTTCGGAGCGCAGAGATGAGTAAACCTCACTGACTAATGAGCTGAACACCGGCCTGTCCCTCGGCTCTGACCCTGACATCCTGACCGTCTCAGTCTGGCCCGGCGCTTAAACTGCCCAAACATCCGATCATTTCTCGCTGTTAGATCCCCAGGCCCTGCTACTTCAATACCGTCTTGTACCTGGACCCAGTTACTTTGATATGAGCTCGTACCCGGGCCCAGTTACCTCGATATGAGCTCGTACCCGGGCCCAGTTACCTCGATATGAGCTCGTACCCGGGCCCAGTTACATCGATATGAGCTCGTACCCGGGCCCAGTTACCTCGATATGAGCTCGTACCCGGGCCCAGTTACTTCGATATGAGCTCGTACCCGGGCCCAGTTACTTCGATATGAGCTCGTACCCGGGCCCAGTTACTTCGATATGAGCTCATACCCGGGCCCAGTTACTTCGATATGAGCTCGTACCCGGGCCCAGTTACTTCGAATTGAGCTCGTACCCGGGCCCAGCTACTTCGATATGAGCTCGTACCCGGACCCAGCTACTTCGATATGAGCTCGTACCCGGGCCCAGCTACTTCGATATGAGCTCGTACCCGGACCCAGTTACTTCGATATGAGCTCGTACCCGGACCCAGCTACTTCGATATGAGCTCGTACCCGGGCCCAGCTACTTCGATATGAGCTCGTACCCGGACCCAGCTACTTCGATATGAGCTCGTACCCGGGCCCAGCTACTTCGATATGAGCTCGTACCCGGACCCAGTTACTTCGATATGAGCTCGTACCCGGGCCCAGTTATTTCGATATGAGCTCGTACCCGGGCCCAGTTACTTCGATATGAGCTCGTACCTGGACCCAGTTACTTCGATATGAGCTCGTACCCGGGCCCAGTTACTTCGATATGAGCTCGTACCCGGACCCAGTTACTTCGATATGAGCTCGTAACCGGGCCCAGTTACTTCGATATGAGCTCGTACCTGGACCCAGTTACTTTGATACTGTCTCGTACCTGGGCCCAGTTACTTTGATATGAGCTCGTACCCGGACCCAGTTACTTCGATATGAGCTTGTACCTGGACCCAGTTACTTTGATATGAGCTCGTACCCGGGCCCAGTTACTTTGATATGAGCTCGTACCCGGACCCAGTTACTTTGATACTGTCTCGTACCTGGACCCAGTTACTTTGATATGAGCTCGTACCCGGACCCAGTTACTTCGATATGAGCTCGTACCCGGGCCCAGTTACTTTGATATGAGCTCGTACCCGGACCCAGTTACTTTGATACTGTCTCGTACCTGGACCCAGTTACTTTGATATGAGCTCGTACACGGGCCCAGTTACCTCGATATGAGCTCGTACCCGGGCCCAGTTACATCGATATGAGCTCGTACCCGGGCCCAGTTACTTCGATATGAGCTCGTACCCGGGCCCAGTTACTTCGATATGAGCTCGTACCCGGGCCCAGTTACTTCGATATGAGCTCGTACCCGGACCCAGTTACTTCGATATGAGCTCGTACCCGGGCCCAGTTACTTCGATATGAGCTCGTACCCGGACCCAGTTACTTCGATATGAGCTCGTACCCGGGCCCAGTTACTTCGATATGAGCTCGTACCCGGACCCAGTTACTTCGATATGAGCTCGTACCCGGGCCCAGTTACTTCGATATGAGCTCGTACCCGGACCCAGTTACTTCGATATGAGCTCGTACCCGGGCCCAGTTACTTCGATATGAGCTCGTACCCGGGCCCAGTTACTTCGATATGAGCTCGTACCGGGGCCCAGTTACTTCGATATGAGCTCGTACCCGGGCCCAGTTACTTCGATATGAGCTCGTACCCGGGCCCAGTTACTTCGATATGAGCTCGTACCCGGGCCCAGTTACTTCGATATGAGCTCGTACCCGGGCCCAGTTACTTCGATATGAGCTCGTACCCGGGCCCCGTTACTTCGATATGAGCTCGTACCCGGGCCCAGTTACTTCGATATGAGCTCGTACCCGGGCCCAGTTACTTCGATATGAGCTCGTACCCGGGCCCAGTTACTTCGATATGAGCTCGTACCCGGACCCAGTTACTTCGATATGAGCTCGTACCCGGGCCCAGTTACTTCGATATGAGCTCGTACCCGGACCCAGTTACTTCGATATGAGCTCGTACCCGGGCCCAGTTACTTCGATATGAGCTCGTACCGGGGCCCAGTTACTTCGATATGAGCTCGTACCGGGGCCCAGTTACTTCGATATGAGCTCGTACCCGGGCCCAGTTACTTCGATATGAGCTCGTACCGGGGCCCAGTTACTTCGATATGAGCTCGTACCCGGGCCCAGTTACTTCGATATGAGCTCGTACCCGTGCCCAGTTACTTCGATATGAGCTCGTACCCGGGCCCAGTTACTTCGATATGAGCTCGTACCCGGGCCCAGTTACTTCGATATGAGCTCGTACCCGGGCCCAGTTACTTCGATATGAGCTCGTACCCGGGCCCCGTTACTTCGATATGAGCTCGTACCCGGGCCCAGTTACTTCGATATGAGCTCGTACCCGGGCCCAGTTACTTCGATATGAGCTCGTACCCGGACCCAGTTACTTCGATATGAGCTCGTACCCGGGCCCAGTTACTTCGATATGAGCTCGTACCC
This sequence comes from Hemitrygon akajei, assembly GCF_048418815.1. Taxonomy (NCBI): domain Eukaryota; kingdom Metazoa; phylum Chordata; class Chondrichthyes; order Myliobatiformes; family Dasyatidae; genus Hemitrygon; species Hemitrygon akajei. Next base: position 15,119,935 of record NC_133147.1, on the reverse strand, counting down.
GGACCCAGTTACTTCGATATGAGCTCGTACCCGGGCCCAGTTACTTCGATATGAGCTCGTACCCGGGCCCAGTTACATCGATATGAGCTCGTACCCGGACCCAGTTACTTCGATATGAGCTCGTACCCGGGCCCAGTTACTTCGATATGAGCTCGTACCCGGGCCCAGTTACTTCGATATGAGCTCGTACCCGGGCCCAGTTACTTCGATATGAGCTCGTACCCGGACCCAGTTACTTTGATACTGTCTCGTACCCGGGCCCAGTTACCTCGATATGAGCTCGTACCCGGGCCCAGTTACCTCGATATGAGCTCGTACCCGGGCCCAGTTACCTCGATATGAGCTCGTACCCGGGCCCAGTTACATCGATATGAGCTCGTACCCGGGCCCAGTTACCTCGATATGAGCTCGTACCCGGGCCCAGTTACTTCGATATGAGCTCGTACCCGGGCCCCGTTACTTCGATATGAGCTCGTACCCGGGCCCAGTTACTTCGATATGAGCTCGTACCCGGGCCCAGTTACTTCGATATGAGCTCGTACCCGGGCCCAGTTACTTCGATATGAGCTCGTACCCGGACCCAGTTACTTCGATATGAGCTCGTACCCGGGCCCAGTTACTTCGATATGAGCTCGTACCCGGGCCCAGTTACTTCGATATGAGCTCGTACCCGGGCCCAGTTACTTCGATATGAGCTCGTACCTGGGCCCAGTTACTTTGATATGAGCTCGTACCTGGGCCCAGTTACTTTGATATGAGCTCGTACCCGGACCCAGTTACTTTGATATGAGCTCGTACCTGGGTCCAGTTACTTTGATACTGTCTCGTACCCGAGCCCCACTACTTCGATAGTCTTGTCCCCAGGCCACGCCACTTAGATACAGCCTCTTATCCGGGTCCAGCTACTTCGATACGGTCTCGCACCTGGGCCCTGCTGCCTTGATTTGGCCCGCACCCAACCTTTCCAATCAGAACCCGGCACTTAAATTGGTCAAACATCAGCTCGCTCCTCGCTCTCAAACCCTGGGCCCCGCCACCTCAGCTCTGCCTTACTCTGGATCTCACCTAAAACGTCGACTCTTTATTCCTTTCGATAGGTGTTGCCTGACTTGTTGAATTTCTCCAGCAGTTTGTGTGTGTTACTCTGGATTCCTACCACCTACCTCTCGGCCCGAAACGTCGACAGCGCTTCTCCCTGTAGATGCTGCCTGGCCTGCATTTTGTGTGTGTTGTTGTTTGAATTTTCAGCATCTGCAGATTTCCTCATGTTTGTCCTACAGAAACTCTTGTGTTTACATAAAAATTACTATAAATTAGAATAGGAAGATATATATACCCGATTAGGGTCACGTGAATCCATGGGAGCAGGTGGTGGATGGTCGTATGAGCAGCTGGTGCACATCACAAGTCCTGGTTATGCGACCACTGACACCAGGCAGGCAATCTCTGAAGGGTATTGATAATGGCTGGGGTCACCCGTCTTGTAAAGACACTGCCCGGAAGAAGGCAATGGCAAACCACTTCTGTAGAATAATTTGCCAAGAACAATTATGGTTATGGGAAGACCATAATCGCCCATGTCATATGACACAGCACATAATGATGATGTCATACGGCACTGCGCACAATGATGACATTGTAGCGGTGTGCTACACGCAGCGCTGCAATAATGACACGGAGTCGGTGAGCTGCAGTTGCAAAAGAGGTTTATTCAAACTTCGCGGCCTCGCTTTAAAGCCTTCCTGATCCCGCCCTCCCCGGGCGGGAATGCTGTAGGGGGCGCGTAGTCACAGTCCCGTCCCGCGCGCGGGCTTTTCCCCTTGCTGGTGAAGCAGGCTTGGCGCCCTCTTTGGGACCGGCCTCAATGCCGGCGCGCGCCGCTTTGTGCGCCGGTTCGAGTGCGCTGGGAAGTGGGTCGCCACAAACATCATACGACATGGCACATAACAAACAAGTGTAGGTGGCCATTGGGTGAATTATGGGATGCTAATGGACTCGTGTGAGATAATAGGTTTCAGGGGATGATCGGTTAAAGAGGTTGCCCAGTGGGCCAGCATAGAATCAATGGGCCAAATGTCATGCTAAAAATATTCCCTCAGTCATGATGTCATGGAAAGGAGACTCAGGGATTGTATCGCCAGCTCCTGATGCATTGAGATTACCCGTTGAAATTCAATGCAATCAGACCATTTGTTTCTGGCTAAATTGCCCAATCCTCTTTCTAAATTTCTCCTTTGACTGATTTGAGTTAGAAAAATCTTATGAAACTTAACTAAGCAATGACATATTTATAGGATTAAACATTTATCAGATGTCCTGGTTTTTAAACAAACAGTTTTATATAGTCTGCATTAAGAAAATTAGCTTGTCAGCGTGCCATCGGACTGAAGGATCTTTGGCTGAAGAACACAAACAGCCAAATGTCCCGTATGCAATTAGACTAATAGATTCTCAAAGGCAAAGAAAAAGTCATTTAGTTTCAACCCTTTTATTTCCGAAATAGCAGTCAAATTTAATGATGAAAGCAGAGCACTGATTGAATATTCATTAGTCAGCTGCCGTTAACTTCCAATTCAAAGATGAGCTCTGTTCACATACATGGACTCACGCGTGCACAGGGCCGTGGCTGTGTACTCACACGCGCGCGCGCGCGCGCACACACACACAATCGCATATAAAATATACATGCATGTGTACACACGCACACATGCATGTAGACATGCAAACTGATACATACACATGCGCACACGCCCACATACAAACACACACATACGTGCTTACACACACATATACAGATATAGACATAGACCCCAGCCATTATCAATATTCTTCAGAGATTGTCTGCCTGGCGTCAGTGGTCACATAACCAGGACTTGTGATGTGCACCGGCTGCTCATACAACCATCTGCCATCTTCTCCCATGGATTCATGTGACCCTAATTGGGGGCTAAACAGGTGCTACACCTTGCCCAAGGGTGACCTGCAGGCTAGCGGAGGGAAGGAGCACCTTACACCTCCTTTAGTAGAGACGTACCTCCACCCCGCCACCCTAACACAAAGTCATGAAATTTGTTGTATTGTGGCAGCAATATAGTCCAATAAATAAAAATTACTATAAGTTATAATTGGAAATACATAAAAATAAGTAAGCATTTAAGGAAAAGAGAGCAAAGTCCTGAGGTAGTGTTCATGGGTTCATGAACCATTCAGAAATCTGCTGGCAGAGGGGAAGACGCTGTTCTTAACATATTGAGTGTGTGTCTTTAGGTTCCGGTACCTCCTCCCTGATGGTAGTAATGGGAAGAGGACATTTACTGGGTGCTGAGGATCCTTTGTGATGGCTGTCGCCTTCTTGAGGCATGTCCTTTTGATGACGTCCTCGATGGTGGGTAAGCTGGTGCCAACGATGGAGCTGGCAGAGTCTGCAGCAGTTTCCCAATTCTCTGCGCTGGTGCCTCCGCAGCAGGTGGTGATGCGTCCAGTCAGAACGCTCTCCGCGTACGGTGCATCTCAAACGACTCGGTGTCCCTCCTCGTAGAGGGGCGCAATTCCATTGTAAGTTTCCTTCGACTCAGAGGTGAGGAGGGTTTTGTTCTCTCTCGGAGGATGGTGGATTTCTGTAACCTTGGACCTCAGAACTGTGGATTCATTGGGTGTATCTGTTAATGAGGTAGATGTTTGGACCTTCAGGACAAGCGAGGGTTCTTGAGATCAGATGGACAAATAGAGTTAATGTATATGATGAAGACGCTCGAGGGTTTGATGTCCTTCTTCTGCAGTTTCCTTTGTGTTCTATCTGTAGTACCACTAATTGCAGGTTTCTCTCTGAGTCAAGCTTTCTTCCGACTTGGAACTAGAGCCAAGTGTGGTGCAGTCTCGGATAACAAGGACAGAATGACAGACAGACATACTTTATTGATCCCGAGGGAAATTGGGTTTTGTTACAGTCGCACCAACCAAAAATAGTGTAGAAATATAGCAATATAAAACAATAACTAATTAAATAATAAATTATGCCCAGTGGAAATAAGTCCAGGACCAGCCTATTGGCTCAGGGTGTCTGACACTCCGAGGGAGGAGTTGTAAAGTTTGATGGCCACAGGTAGGAATGACTTCCTATGACGCTCAGTGTTACATCTCGGTGGAATGAGTCTCTGGCTGAATGTACTCCTGTGCCTAACCAGTACATTATGGAGTGGATGGGAGTCATTGTCCAAGATGGCATGCAACTTGGACAGCGTCCTCTTTTCAGACACCACCATCAGAGAGTCCAGTTCCACCCCCACAACATCACTGGCCTTACGAATGAGTTTGTTGATTCTGTTGGTGTCTGCTACCCTCAGCCTGCTGCCCCAGCACACAACAGCAAACATGATAGCACTGGCCACCACAGACTCGTAGAACATCCTCAGCATCGTCCGGCAGATGTTAAAGGACCTCAGTCTCCTCAGGAAATAGAGACGGCTCTGACCCTTCTTGTAGACAGCCTCAGTGTTCTTTAACCAGTCCAGTTGATTGTCTATTCATATCCCCAGGTATTTGTAATCCTCCACCATGTCCACACTGACCCCTTGGATGGAAACAGGGGTCACTGGTGCCTTAGCCCTCCTCAGGTCCACCACCAGTTCCTTAGTCTTTTCCACATTAAGCTGCAGATGATTCTGCTCACACCATGTGACAACGTTTCCCACCGTAGCCCTGTACTCCACCTCATCTCCCTTGCTGATGCATCCAACTATGGCAGAGTCATCAGAAAACTTCTGAAGATGTCAAGACTCTGTGCAGTAGTTGAAGTCCGAGGTGTAGATGGTGAAGAGAAAGAAAGATTCAGAACAGAGATGAGGAGGAATTTATTTAGCCAGGGGGTTGTGAATCTGTGGAATTCACCGTGGGGGCCAAGTCTACTTAAGGTTCTTGGCCCCTCAAAGTCCAACCCTATGTCCCCATCATGAGAGGTGCAGTCGGGTAAGGCTGGCCAACAGTGCTCTGGTGAAGCCAGTATAGGCCAATCCGCTGTGCAGAATTGTTGATGAACTCCAACCATTCTGTTGACTTTGGACGATGGAGACGGGAGGTCGTTAACGGTCTATGCTCCACTGGAAGCTAAAGGCCCGAGAAGAAGAAGATAGGTCCTTGATTAGTAAGAGTGTCAAAAGTTACAGGCAGGAGGCAGAAGAGGGCAAATAGATCATCCTGAATGAAAGGTGTTGGTAGCACTGATTTGCACTATAGGTGCAGAGATTCAACTCATCAGGCCAATATCAGTTCCTCCCCTGGGCAATACAAAATTAATCCACCTTCTGACCTTGGGACTGTGTGATGGGACAGTGTGGAGGGAGCTTCACTCCGTGTCTGACCCCGGGAGTGTGTGATGGGACGGTGTGGAGGGAGATTCACTCTGTGTCTGACCCCGGGAGTGTGTGATGGGACGGTGTGGAGGGAGCTTCACTCTGTTTCTGACACTGGGAGTGTGTGATGGGACGGTGTGGAGGGAGCTTCACTCTGTTTCTGACTCTGGGAGTGTGTGATGGGACAGTGTGGAGGGAGCTTCACTCTATTTCTGACACTGGGAGTGTGTGATGGGACGGTGTGGAGGGAGCTTCACTCTGTGTCTGACCCCGGGAGTGTGTGATGGGACGGTGTGGAGGGAGCTTCACTCTGTTTCTGACCCCAGGAGTGTGTGATGGGACAGTGTGGAGGGAGCTTCACTCTGTGTCTGACCCCGGGAGTGTGTGATGGGACGGTGTGGAGGGAGCTTCACTCTATTTCTGACACTGGGAGTGTGTGATGGGACAGTGTGGAGGGAGCTTCACTCTATTTCTGACACTGGGAGTGTGTGATGGGACAGTGTGGAGGGAGCTTCACTCTGTGTCTGACCCCGGGAGTGTGTGATGGGAGCTTCACTCTGTGTCTGACCCCGGGAGTGTGTGATGGGACTGTGTGGAGGGAGCTTCACTCTGTGTCTGACCCTGGGAGTGTGTGATGGGACGGTGTGGAGGGAGCTTCCCTCTGTTTCTGACCCCGGGAGTGTGTGATGGGACGGTGTGGAGGGAGCTTCACTCTGTGTCTGACCCCAGGAGTGTGTGATGGGACAGTGTGGAGGGAGCTTCACTCTGTGTCTGACCCCGGGAGTGTGTGATGGGACGGTGTGGAGGGAGCTTCACTCTATTTCTGACACTGGGAGTGTGTGATGGGACGGTGTGGAGGGAGCTTCACTCTGTGTCTGACCCCGGGAGTGTGTGATGGGACGGTGTGGAGGGAGCTTCACTCTGTGTCTGACCCCAGGAGTGTGTGATGGGACAGTGTGGAGGGAGCTTCACTCTGTGTCTGACCCCGGGAGTGTGTGATAGGACGGTGTGGAGGGAGCTTCACTCTATTTCTGACACTGGGAGTGTGTGATGGGACAGTGTGGAGGGAGCTTCACTCTATTTCTGACACTGGGAGTGTGTGATGGGACAGTGTGGAGGGAGCTTCACTCTGTGTCTGACCCCGGGAGTGTGTGATGGGAGCTTCACTCTGTGTCTGACCCCGGGAGTGTGTGATGGGACTGTGTGGAGGGAGCTTCACTCTGTGTCTGACCCTGGGAGTGTGTGATGGGACGGTGTGGAGGGAGCTTCCCTCTGTTTCTGACCCCGGGAGTGTGTGATGGGACGGTGTGGAGGGAGCTTCACTCTGTTTCTGACCCTGGGAGTGTGTGATGGGACAGTGTGGAGGGAGCTTCACTCTGTGTCTGACCCTGGGAGTGTGTGATGGGACGGTGTGGAGGGAGCTTCACTCTGTGTCTGACCCTGGGAGTGTGTGATGGGATGGTGTGGAGGGAGATTCACTCTGTGTCTGACCCTGGGAGTGTGTGATGGGACGGTGTTATTCCCACAGCCTTTCAGCCACACCAATTCAACCAAAAATATTTGCCTCTTCGTGATATCTTGCAGAAAAGTGAGCGCGGAATCAAAATCCTTGAAATAGTTAACCTTGTTAAATAGGTTCAGAGTTAAGTCACTGGGAAAAGGGATCTCTAGGGATAACGAGCTTCATTTTGTGTTGGTTTTCATAAAGACTGGTAATTCTCTCTAATGATTCAATTAGTGGGTCCTTGGAAGTTATTTTTCATGATGACCTCATTATCACGGCCCCATGTGGCCTCCAGCTTCTACCCTGAGACACCAATAATCCTCGGAGAGTCTTACGATTTTTAAGTTCCTCTTGATGGTTCTACTGGTGCATAAGGGGAGGAGCAATGCCTGACTTGAAGCAAATATTTCTTTGGGATAATCAGGGCGAAAAGAGGATGTGAGTTCTCTCCCAGTCTCCATCATTCATTACGGCCCTGAGACAACGCCTTCACTATTGTGTTTGGATTTTCTTGCATGTAGTTGCAAGATGTAAAGGAAAACCTGGCCCCGAGTTACCCACATCCATTTCTAAACTAGCTCCTGCCTGCTGGCATGAAAATCAATTTCTCTAACTTCTGCTAATTTCTCCCTCCTGCCCGCTTATCTCTTTTTCCATTCCCATTGGTTCAATGGTTCCATTTAATGTCAGAGAACGTATACAGTGTACAACCTGAAACTCTTGCTCTTCACAGACATCCACGGAACAGAAGAAAACCCCCAAAGAATGAATGACAGAAAAATGAGTCCCAAAGTGCCCCTCCCTTCCCACACACAAGCAGCAGCAAAAGCATCGGTCCTCCCCCTCCCCCTTCCCCTACCCTCAGTATCGACGCCCCATACCACCTACCATACAAGCAACAGCAAAGCCCCCAAAAGAGATCGTGATCTTGATTCCATCAAAAAAAGAATACTGTCCACCCCACCACTTTGACATCGCACAGGCTCTCTCTTCCTCTCACTAGTGAGGGAGAGAGAGGTATCGCTGCCACGGTGAGACAGGAGGACAACCGCTCGCTGTTTCAATGTTACAGTCTTGCAGCGTCGCTTGCTTCGATCTCCCACTGTGCTTCAGTCGGCCGCGCTGGCGAGGGAAGGGGGTTGTAAACGGGGCTCCAGGACCCAACCCCAAAAGTCCACATCTTCTAGGCCGCTCCTGGCGATAGCAAAGACGTTAGGCTGCCTGCCGAGATCCGAGGGCGAGAACCCATCGCCATGAGAAACGCTGTAGATCACAGACTCCGACAGGACCCCAGCCACCTTGTAAAGGAAAGAAAAGACATTAAAGGGAATAAGTTACCCACATCCCTTTTGCCTCCTTCTCTCTTTTCCCATTCCCATTCTGGCCCCCCTCTTATTTCTTCTTTTCTCCTTACCTGCCCATCACCTCCCTCTGGTGCCCCTCTTCCTTCCCTTCCTCCCATGGTCTACTCCTCTCCTATCAGAATCTTTCTTCAGCCTCTTGCCTCTTCCGTCTATCACTTCCCAGCCTCTTGCTCACCCACCCTCCTGCCCCTTCTGTCTGTGAACTCTCCTTCAAGCCCACAAGTCCCTTCAATCTTCTCATTCTGGCCTTTAATGATCCTTGAACATAATCACTTTGTCAGAGGCTTCCCATCCCTGAGCTCTGGGTCACCCTCTTCAGCTTGTTACACATGTACATCATTGTGACATAATTAACAATGAACCATTGCTGTGTGGCGTCAACTGATCTGTGTATGTGGCTTAAAACATTTCAGAGCCCAGCTTCTGGACACTCTTGAGGGAGAAGGTCACCTACCTACAGGAAAACCTACAGGGTTCAGAGAAGATTCATGAGAATGATTCCAGGAATGAAAGGGTTACCGTATGAGGAACGTCTGGCAGCTCTTGGGCTGTATTCCCTGGAGTTCAGGAGAACGAGGGGGGATCTCATAGAAACATTCCAAATGTTAAAAGGCCTGACGGATTAGATGTGGCAAAGTTATTTCCCATGGTAGGGGATTCTAGGACAAGAGGGCACAACTTCAGGATTGAAGGATGTCCATTTAGAACTGAGATGCGGAGAAACTACTTTGGTCAGCGGGTGGTAAATCTGTGGAATTTGTTGCCACAGGTGGCTGTGGAGGCCAAGTCATTGGGTGCATTTAAGGCAGAGATAGATAGGCTCTTGATTATCCAGGGCATCAAAGGGTATGGGGAGAAGGCAGGGGAATGGGGATGACTGGAAGAATCGGATCAGCCCATGATTGAATGGTGGAGCAAGCTCGATGGACCGAATGGTCTACTTCTGCTCCTATATCTTATGGTCATATAAAAAAAGTTGAAGCACATAGGAAATTTACAAGGATGTTGCTGTGACTGGAGGACTTAAGTTATAAGGGAAGATTGAATAGGTCAGGACTTTATTCCCTGGAATGTAGAAGATCGAGGGGATATTTGACAAAGTATACAAAATTATGAGGGGAATAGTTAGGGTAAATGCAAGCAGGCTTTTTCTATTGAGGTTGGGTGGGACTACAACTAGAGGTCATGGGTTAGGGGTGAAAAGTGAAATGTTTAAGAGAAACATAAGGGAAAACACAGAGGGTAGTGAGAGTGTGGAACAAACTGGCAGTGCCTGTGAGTTTGATTTCAATGTTTAAGATAAGTTTGGATAGGTACTTGGATAGTAGGGGTATGGAGGGCTATGGTCCAGGTACGGGTTGATGGGAGTGAGCAGTTTTCATGGTTCAGCATGGACTAGATGGGCTGAAGGGCCATTTTCTGTGCTGTACTTTTCTATGAATCTGTGACTTTATAATTGGTAATTGGTTGATTAATGTCAAAGGATTGGCATACAGTGAACATGTACAACACTCTGGAGGAACTCAGCAGGTCGGGCAGCATCCGTGGAAACGAGCAGTCAACGTTTCGGGCCGAGACCCTTCATCAGGGAGGGGAGGGGACCTATAAAGAAGGTGGGGGGAGGGTGGACGGTGCCAGGTGAAAAACCAACCAGAGGAAAGATCAAGGGGTGGGGGAGGGGAAGCAGGGAGGGGATAGGCAGGAGAGGTGAAGAAGGAATGTAAGGGGGAAAGCACTATGGGTAGTAGAAGAAGGCAGAATCATGAGAGAGGTGATAGGCAGCTGGAAGAGGAGGCAGAGTGAAAGTGGGATGGGGGAAGGGAGAGGGAGGGAATTACCGGAAGTTGGAGAATTCGACTTTAAATTGGAGAAATGTTGACTGCTCGTTTCCACGGATGCTGCCCGACCTGCTGAGTTCCTCCAGCGTGTTGTACGTGTTGATTGGACCACAGCATCTGCAGTGTACTTTGTGTTTACTGTTGGGATACAGTGAAAATCTTATCCCATCCATACATACTGTAGGTAGTGCACGGGAAACGTCATTGCAGAATGCAAAATGTGGGGTTACAGTTGCAGAGAAAGTGTAGTACAGGTGGACAATGAAGTCCAAGGTCACAATGAGGTAGACTGAGGGATCAAGAGTTCAAAGATCAAAAGCTCAAAGTTCAAAGTAAACTTATTATCAAGGTACACATATGTCACCATATACAACCCTGAGGTTCACTTTCATCTTTAAAAAAACGTAGCTATCTTTTCCTGTATATCCTTATCAAACAAAATGTCCTTTCAAGAGTTTCACAAGAGAATGGCTGAAGCTTTCCTTGGGCCTCACAGTGCATCCTTTCAGGTTTGTGTGTCTTTCCCCAGATGTCAGGGGGTGGTGGGGCCTCTGATTATGTTGGCTGCTTTCCCAAGGCCGTGGGAAGTGTGGACAACATCTATAGAGGGTAAAGTAGAGAAACACTGCTCTACACAGTAGATCAAAGTTCAAAGTGCAAAGTATATTTATTAGTTAAGTATATATATATATATATATATATATATATATATATATATATATATATATATGTCACCATATACAGCTCTGAGATTCATTTTCCTGTGGGCATACTCAGCAAATCTATAGAAGAGTATCTATAAGATGCCCTTTGGTTAAGCAACGTTCCTTTGCCTGTGAGTTCAAATAACTGGTTTGGAACAGTTGGAAGCAATATGTTAAGGAACGTAGGAACTTATTAGAAGCAGGAGTTGGCTATTAAACCCCTTTTCCTCTGCTTCCTCATTCATGAAGGTCGTCTCTGATCTTCTACCAGAGTTCCCTTTCCCTGCACCATCCCATAACCCTTGATTCCTTAACTGTCCGGAAACATATTGCTATCTGTTTTGGAAAGAACTCAATGACTAACCCTCCAGGATGGAAAATCCTGAGCAGCCGCATCACTGCCTGGTTCAGAAATTGCACCATCTTGGATCGCAAGACCCTGCAGCGGATAGTGAGGTCAGCTGAGAAGATCATCGGGGTCTCTCTTCCCGCCATCACGGACATTTACACTGCACGCTGCATCCGCAAAGCAAACAGCATTATGAAGGACTCCACGCACCCCTCACACAAACTCTTCTCCCTCCTGCCGTCTGGGAAAAGGCACCGAAGCATTCAGGCTCTCATGACCAGACTATGTAACAGTTTCTTTCCCCAAGCCATCAGACTCTTCAATACCCAGTGCCTGGTCTGATACCTTGCCCTATTGTCCTGTTTATTATTTATTGTAATGCCTGCACTGTTTTGTGCACTTTATGCAGTCCTGGGTAGGTCTGTAGTCTAGTGTAGTTTTTGTTTTTCCCTCTGTGTTGTTTTTTTTAATGTAGTTCAGTTTAGTTTTTGTACTGTGTCATGTAACACCATGGTCCTGAAAAACATTGTCTCATTTTTACTGTGTACTGTACCAGCAGTTATGGTTGAAATGACAATAAAAGTGACTTGACTTGAAAAGGTTCACCAGCCTCTGAGTGGAGAAATATCTCTTCGTCTCTTTCCAAATGGTCTATTATTATTCTGAGGCTGTGACCCACCCCTGTTTCTAGACATCTCAGCCAATGGGACATCCTCCCTGTGTCGATGCTGGTGTGCCCAGTAAGAATTTTTAAGTTGCCGTGAGATCTGGAATAAAGAGTATCTGTAGATAAAGAAATATTAAGGACGAGCTTTATTTGTCGCATGTATATCGAAACATACAGTGAAATGCTATGTCTGTGTCGAGAATGTGCTGGGGCAGCCCGCAAGTGTCACTATCCTTCCAGCGCCAACAAAGCATGCCCTCAAATTACTAACCCTAACGTGTACGTCTTTAGAATGTGGGAGGAAATTAGAGCACCCGGAGGAAACCCACATGGCCACGAGGAGGATTAATAAACTACTTACAGAGATTAGCGGGAATTGAGTGGTGATTGCCCGTGCTGTGAAGTGGTTACACCAACCGTGCTGCCCCACTGGAGGGAGAAACAGTTTCTGGTCAATTATATTTAACTGTCTGAATTATCCTGCATTCCACCAAGAGCCACGGTGGGATTTGAAATCATCTTTAGATCATCCATGCAAGCCGCTGGATTTCTTGCCCAGTATCTTACTCATCCTGACTCCATACCCTGCATGAATTGGCACTAGATACATTGCCAGCAAACTCTAGTTATTGTAGGAAACCAAGGCTGAACTAAACGTTCATCCATTATCATAATGAGTGGTTTCTTAAGGTCGTTATAGAGAAGGTTGGTGATAAGATCGTTATTGAGAAGGTTGGTAATGGGGACAAGCTCCCACTACCTATTAAATGCTCCCAATGACGTGCACCTCAAATAGCCTCTGACAACCAAGTCCAGTTCCTGGCCTTCACATGTGGCTTAGCTACTAAGCCAGGTGGAACCGCTCCTACTGACAGGAGAAGGGGCAAAGGCGGGTTACTGTTGCCTTAAAACCAGTTGCTTCGGGCAGATGGAGCTCGTCAGCTGTGGTTGGCAGCTCACCTAGGAGAAGGAGAACTCTGATTTCAACCCTCTGCTGCCTTGTGGCTATACCCACTCAAGGCTTCCAGAGTAAACCCCAGGGGAAAAATCTGGAGCTGGAGCCCCTGACACAGTGCTGTGCTGGCTGGCAGCTCCTGTGATGCAGCCGGCTGGTGCCAACCTGTATCGGTCTCTGTCATTCCTGTGGGCTCATCAGTTGCATGGAGACGGGGAGCTTGCTACATGGGCAACAGCTTGCTCTCCTCATTGTACTGGTGAGGCTTGCATATCTAGACAGCTAAAACACAACATCCGTAGCTGACTCTGACCGATGGCGGTCTCGGGTAAAGGAAGCACAAGGGGCCTGATGCCTGCTTCTTCCCTCTTGCTTCTTACGCATTAATGGACTTTTACGTTTCCTTACAAGTCGGAGGCACCTACACTGAATTATCTGGCTGGTTCACATGCGGCCAACAAGCTGAAGACCTCTTTATCGTAACAGGATAACAGGCTGTTGTGCTTTAGCATTGAGGAACTGGATTTCACCCAGTATTCCATCTGCTTGATGGGTTCCATCGGGGCTCTATGGTAGCGCGTGCTATTTCAGCTCGGGGCATTCAGGAGTTCAGAGTAAAATTCCAGCGCCATCAGTCAGGGGTTTTCTATATTCTCCCTTTAACTGCCTGGGTTTCCTCCAGGTGCTCCGGTTTCCTCCCACATTCCTAGGCTGTATAAGTGAGTTGGTCATTGTAAATTGTGCTGTGGCTATGCTTGGGTTAAATAGGTGGGTTTCGGGGCAGTGTGGTTCATTCGGCCAGAAAGGCTTATTCTGCGCTGTATCCTTAAATAAACAAAAAATAAATAAAACAATGTGCTGTAATGTTGCATCAGAGAGTCTCTTTCTCTCTTCCCTCCTCTCTCTCTCTCTCTCTTTCCCTTCCTCCCTCCCCCTCCTCTCTCACTCTCCCCCTCTCTTTCTTCCTCTCTCTCTCCCTCTCCCTCTCTCTCTCTCTCTCTCTCTCTCTCTCTCTCTCTCTCTCTCTCTCTCTCTCTCTCTCTCTCTTTCCCTTCCTCCCTCCCCGTCCTCTCTCACTCTCCCCCTCTCTTCCTCTCTCTCTCTCTCTCCCTCTCCCTCTCCCTCTTTCTCTGCCTCTCTCTCTCTCCCTCTCTCTCTCTCTCTCTCTCTCTCTCACTCTCCCTTTCACTCCTCTCTCTCTCTCTCTCTCACTCTCCCTTTCACTCCTCTCTCTCTCTTGTAACTGCAAAAGGCTGTCAGCTTACTTGCGGGCGTGTGTATCGAATAAAAGACTACTTTCTATCTATCAGCTGCGTCTCTCTGGTGAATTTGTTCACATTACATCAAGCACCACATACGCGCCCAAAGGCCCTGTACAGTTCCATGTTCTATAAGCATACTTCCATCTCTTTCAAATGAAATTATCCCTCCGTGGACAAGGGAGCTCAGTCACATTCACAGATCCTGATGAAGGGTCTCAGCCCGAAACGTGCGCTCACTTCTTTCCATAGATGCTGCCTGACCTGCTGAGTTCCTCCAGCATTTTGTGTGTCACATCCCAAATAGAGTCACGAGTTAAAATAAAGATTGGAATAGCTTTGCACTGAGTATGTACTACAAGCAGAAACATTTGTACCTGATGACCGATCTTTCGAAAGAAATCCATCTGGGGAAATTGACAGTGCGGCAGATCCAATATAATCATTGCAAGCAATATTAGTGTGCCTTGGCTAAGATTTACAACATCACAGGGAACAGATGTTTGGAAATTGATGGAAGCCCCGTCAGAGACCTAAAATATAAAAACAAATTAGTGAAACATTCTGAAAAAACACAGAGATTACAGAGGCATGTCATCAATTGGAAAGGATTTACAGCATAAATATTGGCTATCATCTGCAAAACCAGAGATTGAAAGGATGAACAGGTGGCACAGAACCTGGCAGGGAATCGGGGCCAAGAATTTTTTTTTCACAAGCCTTTACCAGAATATCTTTAATCGATTTGAAGTCTATTTTCCAGCTATTTTCATTCTGAGAGGGGCAAAACATTTGATTTACGGTCCTGAAGAACTCTTGATTCATTCTTCGCTTTGAGCAGCTTTTCAATTACAGCTGTTTGTCATTTAAGGATGGCTTAATATCGCCCATAATTGCAGACAAAAGCAACAAGGACAGATGGAGTTGCTGGAATCTGCGGGGAAAAAAAATTCCGCGAGGAATTAATTTCTGCGTGATGGCACTGCTTGTCCAATGCTCCCTTCCAGCCTATCGGAACATGTACTTTTGGGATCGCAGCGTCAGCAAAAGGTATCGTTTGAAACTTTGGTTGGAAACTGTTGCTTCAGGCTGGATGGCGAAACCTGGGCCCGGGCGGCTAGTTGCTAGGCAGCGAAGTCTAGGCCCGGAGCCTTTCGCTGCAACAAAACCTGGGGTCTTGCGCGAGGCACGACAGCTTAAACACCCGTCCAGATAGACTGGAAAAACAAGGTGTTGGGATTGGAGACGCGAGCCAATTCCGCTCCCTCTCCTGCGACGTTCACTCCTCTATCCGTGGATCTGAGGCTGTGAAGGCTGCCGTAGCTGCTGTGCTCCATACCTGCTAACATGATGAACTGATAAGCAAGGCTTTGGACCTACTCAGGGCTGCTCCGGGGTTCAGATCTGTGGACTCAACTTTGGTTCAAAATGCTGTCGTTCACTTCAGCCGTTTGCACAATTTGTATTTTTTTTCCCCTTTCTCTGCACATCACTTTTCTAATTGGATTCTTTTGTGTTTCTTGCTTTGTGACTGCCTGTAAGCAAACAAATCTCAAGGTTGTATAATTTATACATGCTTTGATAATAGACAGACTTTGAAACTGGTACAACTGTGGTAACCATTAGACTGTAAGATATCGGAGCAGAATTAGGCCATTTGGCCCATCAAGTCTGCTCTGTCACTTCATCATGGCTGATCCAATTTTCCTCTCAGCCCCAATCTCCTGTCGTCTTCCCATATCCCTTTATGCCCTGACCAATCAAGAATCTATCAACCTCTGCCTTAAATATACATAAAGGCTTGGCCTCCACAACTGCCCGTGCCTGTTCTAAAAGGACACCCCTCTATTCTGAGGCTGTGTCCTCTGGTCATAGACTCTCCCACCATAAGAAACAACCTCTCCACATCCACTCTATCGAGACCTTTCATCATTCGATAGGTTTCAATGAGGTCACCCTTCATTCTTCTGAATTCCAGTGAATACAGGCCCAGCGCCATCAAATGCTCTTTACATGACAAGCCATTCAATCCTGGAATCATTCTGGTGAACCTCCTTTGAACCCTCTCCAGTTTCAGCACACCCTTTCTAAAATAAGGGGCCAAAAACTGCTCACAGTACTCCAAGTGAGGCCTCACCAGTGCTTTATAAAGTCTCAACATTACATCCTTGCGTTTATATTCCAGTCCTCTTGAAACGAATGCTAACCTCGCATTTGCCTTCCTCACCACAGAGTCAACTAACCTTTAGGAAATCCTGCACAACGACCTAAGGTCTTTCGCGCCTCAGTTTTTAAAATTTTCTCTCCATTTAGAAAATAGTCCTCTTTCATTTCTACTCCCAAAGTGTATGACCATACGCTTCTCAATGCCACATGCCATCTGGCACCTCTTTGCCCATTCTCCTAATCTGTCTAAGTCCTTGTAGCCTCTCTACTCCCTCAAAACCACCTGCTTCTCCACCTATCTCCATATTGTCTGCAAACTTTGCAACAAAGCCATCAATTCCATCATCCAAATCATTGACATATAACGTAAAAAGAACCAGTCCCAACACAGACCCCTGTGGAACACTACTAGTCACTCGGGCCAACCAGAAAAGGCTCCCTTTACTCCAACTCTTTGCCCCAACCAATCAGCCACTGCTTTATCCATGCTAGAATCTTTCCTGTGATACCATGGGCTTGTAGCTTGCTAAGCAGCCTCGTGTAGGCACCGTGTCAAAGGGCTTCTGAAAATCCGAGTTCTCAACATCAAGTGATTCTCCTTTGTCTATCCAGCTCAAAGAATTCCAAAAGATTTGTCAGGCAAAATTTTCCCTTGAGGAAACCATGCTGACTACAGCCTATTTTATCATGTGTCTCCAAGTACCCTGTGACTGCATCCTTAATAATTGACTCCAACACCTTCCCAAGCACTGAGATCAGACTAAGTGGCCTATAGTTTTCTTTCTTCTGCCTCTCTCCCTTCTTAAAGAGTGGAGTGATAGTTGCAATTTTCAAGTCTTCCAGAACCATTCCAGAATCTAGTGATCCTTGAAAGATTATTACTAATCCATTACAATCTCTTCAGCCACCTCTTTCAGAACCCTGAGGTGTACACCACCTGGTCCAGATGATTTATCTACCTTCAGACCTTTCAGTTTCCCAAGAACCTTTTCTCTAGTTATGGTAACTTCACACACTTCATGACCCTTGACTGTTGGAGCTTCCACCATACTGCTAGTGTCTTCCACAGTGAAGACTTATTCAGTTTATCTGCCATTTCCATGTCCCCCCCATTACTACCTCAACAACATCATGTTCCAGTGGTCCACTCTCCCCTCTCTTTTAAACCTTATGAACATGAAGAAACTTTTTGTATCTTCTTTAATATTATTGACTAGCTTACTTCTGAATTCCATTTTACCTTCATAATGAATTTTTAGTTGCCTTCTGTTGGTTTTTAAAAGCTTCCCAATCTTCAACTTCCCACTAATTTTTTCTATATTATGTGCCCTCTCTTTGGCTTTTATGTTGGTTTTGAATTATCTTGTTAGCTACATTTCTGTCATCTGGCCTTTAGAATACATCTTGCTCTTTGGGATGTATATATCCTGTGCCTTCTGAATGGTTTCCAGAAATTCCAGCCATTGCTGTTCTGCCATCATCCCTGCCAGTGTTGTTTTCCAAAAAATTCTGGTCAACTCCTCTCTCTTGCCTCTGTAATTTCCTTTACTCCACTGTAATACTGATACATCTGACTTTAGCTTCTCCTTCTCAAATTCCAGGGTGAATTTGATCATATTATGATCACTTGCTCTGAAGGGTTCTTTGATCTTAAGCTCTCTAATCAATCATGGTTCATTGCACAACACCCAATCCAAAATAACTGATCCTCTAGAGGGCTCAACTTCGAACTGCTCGAAAAAGCCCTCTCGTAGACATTCTAGAAATTTTGCCTCTTGGAATCCAGCACTAACCTGATTTTCACAATCTACCTACATATTGAAGTCCCTCGAGACTATGGTAACATTGCCCTTTTGACATGCATTTCCTATTTCCTGTCGTAATTTGTAGGCCCTATCCTTACTGCTGTTTGGGGGTCTGTATACAACTCCCATCAAGGTCTTTTTACCCTTGCAGTTCCTTAGTTCTACCCACAATGATTCAACTCCTTCTGACCCTATACCACCTCTAATGAGTTTACTTCATTTTTTTTACCTACAAAGCAACACCACCCCCTCTGCCTTCCTGCCTGTCCTTTCAATATAATTTTATCCTTTGACATTAAGCTCCCAGCTATAATTGTCCTTCAGTCATGATTCAGTGATGCCTCCAACATTCTGTTCATCTACCTTATTCCATATACTGCGCGCATTCAAATGCAACACCTTCAGTGTTATATTCACCCTTTTCAATTTTGTCTTTCTTTTATGTTGCAGCTTATCCTGTTGACTGCAATTTTGCCCTGTCAACAGCTTCTCCTCACTACAATTGCCTCTGTTTGTAAACGAGCTACCTCATCTTCCGGGCTACCATCCGCCTTTCCTACAATACTTGTATTGAAACATTCGCAGCTCAGGTCGCTAGTCACACTGTTTGATCCCTAACTTTGTCTGAGGTTATTTGCCTCCACAACCTCTCCACTAACTGTTCTGGCACTCTGGTTCCCATCCCCCTGCACCTCCAGTTTAAACCCAACTGTGCAGCATTAACAAATCTTCCCACTAGGATATTAGACCCCGTCCAGTTCAGGTGCAAACTGTCCCTTCTGTACAGGCCCCACCTTCCCTGGAAGAGAGCCCAATAATCCAAAAATCTTATGCCCTCCCTCCTCTACCAACTCCTTAACCACGTGTTAAACTCCTTAGTTCTTTCCTCACTAGCAGGTGGCGTGGGTAGCAATCCTGGAGGTTCTGCCCTTTAATTTAGCACCCAACTCCCTGAACTTTCTATGGAGAACCTCATCACATGTCCTACCCAAGTCATTGGTACCTACATGGACCACGACTTCTGACTGATCACCCTCCCACTTAAGAATGCCGAGGACTCGATCCAAAATGTTCCGGGCCCTGGCATCTGGGAGGCAACGTACCATCCGGGAATCTTGTTCTTGCCCACAGAGCCTCCCGTCCGTTCCTCTAACTAACGAATCCCCTCTCACCGCTGTGTGCCTCTTCTCCCTCCTTTCCTTCTGAGTCACAGAGCCGGACTCAGTGCCAGAGACCCGACCTCTGTGACTTTCCTTTGTTGGGACAACCCCCAACAGTATCCAAAGTGATACACTTGTTGGCGAGGGGGATAGACACAGGGGTACTCTGCACTGGCTCTTAACCCCTTTCCCCTGCCTGACTGTCACCCAGTTTCCTGTATCCCGCACCTTGGGTGTAAATACCTCTCGAAGTGTCCCATCTATCACCCCCTCAGCCTCCCGATGATCCGGAGTTCCAGCTCCAATTCCTTAATGTGGAGGATGCACTTCGTGGCAGGCCTAGTTGTCAGGGACACCGGAGGTCTCCCTTCCTTCCCACATCTCGCAAGAGAGCATTCAGCTATCCTCCTTGGCTTCTCTACTGTCCTAACTGGGCAGGAAAGAAGGAAAGCAGAAACAAAAATTTTACCGAAGCTTTTCTTTCCTTTGCTTTCTCTGACCGAAGCCTCGAGGAGCTAAAGCCTCAAGGTCACCTCTCTGACTCTTTTGGTAACCCACTTGGTGAGCTCTCTGGTGCAGCAGGTGGATGAGGTGAAGGTCACAAAGGTATGTAAGGGAAAGGTTAGTGTGAGGCAAAAGGAACTAGCAAGCTGGGCGGGATGTGAGAGGCTTATGTGGAATGTAAACACCAAGGTGATCCACTTGACAGTAGTTAGACTGAGAAGGTACATGATTCTACATGAAACCAATTGGATTTCACAGTTACAGAGTCTTTCTTACCTTATTAGAGTTCAAGAGTGAGGAGGCTTACACTATGGTGCAGATTTGTAAAGCTGTGTTTAGGCTGCATCTGGAGTGTTTTATTCATTTGTCATTGGAAGGTTGTGGAGCCGTAGGAGAGGGCACACAAGAGTTTCACCAGGATGCTGCCTAGATTAGAGGTCATGTGATACAAGGAGAAAATGGACAAAATTAGAGTTTGTTTTGTTATTTATTTCCTTATTTGTGGTGAAATAGGTGAGCAGCCGGTGCATATCACAAGTCCTGGTGATGAGACCACTGACGACGGGCAGACAATCTCTGAAGAGTATTGATAATGGCTGGGGGGGCGAGGAGTGGTCGCCTCTCTTGTAAAGACACTGGCCCAAAAGTCAATGGGTAAACCACTTCTGTAGAAAAATTTGTCAAGAGCAATCATGGTCATCGAAAGGCCATGGTCGTCCATGAAGTATGACATGGCACGTAATGATGATGTCATATGACACGGCACATAATGATGATGATGATTTAGAGATACAGCGCTATAATGGGCCCTTTCTGGCCCAATCAATATCTGCTGCTCAGTTACACCAATGCGTCCAATTGACAGACTAACCTGTACGTCTTTGGAATGTGGGAGGAAACCAGAGCACCCGGAGGAAACCCACGTGGTCACGTGCAGAACGTACAGACTCCTTACAGGCTGCGGTAGAACTGAACCTGGGTCGCTGGTTCTCTAATCGTGTTTTGCTAGCGGCCACACTACCGCGTACATTTCCTCTGAAGCGGTGGAGGCTTAGGGGAGCTCCGATGGCAGTTTATCACATTGAGAGATTCGTAGGTGGAGTGGGCAGCTGCATCATTCCCTAATTCTAGAAGAGAGTGGATTTCAGGTGAGCAGGGGTAAGTTCAAAGGTGATCAGTGGGAAAAGCTTTTTACACAGAGTGGTGGAGCCAGATTATGGAGCCAGATATGATGGCGAAGGTTAAGATGCCTTTAGGTAGGCAACTGAATATGCAGAGAATGGAGGGATGTGCGTAAGTTTAGTAAGGGATTAGTTTAATCAGGCATCATTAGCTAAGTTATTTCAGTACAACATCATGGGCCTATTTCTGTACTAAACATTTTGATGCTCCAATGGGGGACTGGAATAGCTTAATTAGGGGCTAGTATGGACTCGATGGACTGAACAGTCTCTGTGGTAACAATTCTTTGAGATTAAGGGCCAGTTCATTGTGGAACCTGTCTTTGATATGCACAGATATGGAATTAAATCTAAAACGACAAGTTCTCTCTAAGGAAAGGTCACCGAGATCACACCATTATCCGTGTTTAACCGGGGGCAAGATTTGAATATTTCCCACTTACAAAAATTTAATCCTGATTTCCTCTAGTGTCGTCAATGGGCCCTGAGGCGGTACATGCTTCTTGCCCTGAATGTTTTACCTAATGGGATTTGAATGATATCTTTGGATGATGCAAATGATATAATTTTATGGGTGGTGGTTGTGACGATAGTGTCAAACCAGAATGGGTGTATACACTGAGATTTCTCAAGTCCCAAAGCGTTAACAGGAATTAAATATTCTTGCTACTTTTCTCCGCAAGTTAATGATGTTCGGGTACTGTGAGGGATTGTAAAAAGCTTCCAGGCACAAAAGCCACGAGAGGGACACACACAACATGCTGCAGGAACTCAGCGGGTCAGGCAGCATCTACGGAAATGAACCAACAGTCGACACTTCTTCAGGACTGGAAAGGAAGGAGGAAGGCGCCAGGATAAAATGGTGGGGAGAGGGAAAAGAGGATAGTTAGAAGGTGATAGGTGAAGCCAGGTGGGTGGGAAAGGTCAAAAGGCTGAAGAAGAAGGAATCTGATAGGAGAGGAGAGTGGACCATAGGAGAAAAGGAAGGAGGAAGGGACCCAGGGGGTGGTGGTAGGCAGGTGAGGAGAGTAAGAGGCCAGAGTGGGAAATGGAAGAAGAAGGGAAGGGGGGGGGGCAGGGATTTTTTTTTTAAACTGGAAGGCAGACATCCCACCCTGCAAAAGCTCATTTCAGGGAGGTAGCACCACCACCCCGCCCTCCACAACCCCACATCTCACCTCCTGGTCGACCTCCAAGGGTGTATGTATACAGGACATTTGACTATGAAAGAACACAACAATTTGTTTGATCACATATTGAAACTATTCACACACACACACACACACACACACACACACACACACACACACACACACACACACACACACACACACACACACACATATTCTTTGGTGAGTATTTAGTTGGCAGTCTCAATGCTAATAGCTAAATGCTAATGCAAATAGCTTCACTATTTCTTTTGCAAACTTTCCTTGTACCGTGATGTGGCTTGCTCGGCAGATTTGTCGCTGCTAAATCCCGCACAATTAGACCATTCAAGGCCTTTGTCATGCATGGATGATGCAATGCAGTTGAAAGTGTTTTCAGCTTTGGCATCACTGCGCACTGACCTATCTACAAATCCGACTGGTACCTTATCCTGCGTTTCATTATAGTACCTGGCTAAAATGGCACATTCCTTCCCCCACGTGATATCGCTGCTTTCGTCATCCAAAATACCGTATGGCCTTTTTTGTCTGTCCAGATGAACTTGTACTCAGGATCCAGTGCCACGTTCACAGTAGCTGCTGTCTCGGTCGATGGGCAGGCATAGTTTCTTGCTATTTCTGAATTCTCCTGAACAGCTCGCCCGTGTGCTTACACACCTGGAATGGCAGGTTATGCTCAACGATGAAAGATGTAAACTACACCTCAGCTCTACTGATCTTCTCTGTCAGACTTTGGTTTTCTGCTGAAAAGAACTGCGAAATACTTGAGCGGCCTTCCCTGCACTTAGCCTCCCTAATATGTTGTAGTCCCCTAAAAGAAATAAAAGCATAAGGTGTGTCCTTATTATAGTGTCTTAAGCAGAAAATGTGACATTAATCATGGAGTTGTTTTTTATTCTATTACAACTTTAAGCAAGTCTACAGGGAGTTTGGCCTCATCACACAGTACATCAATAGAGTAGCTCCTTAGTAGCTAGCCAGCTAGTTTAAATAGCGTTAGCTATGCTAATGAACGAATGACGCCTGTTAAACTCACCTCAACATGTCTTTTACAGTCATTTAACCCACCATGGGCAATAGAAAAGTCACTGTTGCAAATAGTGCAGCGAGCAACACTGTCATTATTTTTGACCCCTATTAGGCAGGGGTACACTTTAGTGTCGTCTGGGGTGAAGTACATTTTATATTTTCTTTTTTTGGAACATTCTGCCATGGCGCTGCAGGACACTAAACTGAACTGATGGACAATGAAAGAGAGAGAGAGGTCGACTGTAAAGCCCGCCCACAGAGAAAACGGATTGGTCTACTTAGCACAAAGAGAGACCAATCAGGATGCTCCCTCTGTCAATCTCTCGCTACGTCTGTCAGTGGCTCACTCACTCTCTCTCTCTCTCTCTCTCTCTCTCTCTCTCTCTCTCTCTCTCTCTCTCTCTCACTCACTCACTCTCAAAAAAATCAATTTCCGGGACATTGTATATAATTTGCGGGCATCAGGGAGCCATTAGCAATATGCGGGAGACTCCTGGAACTTCCGGGAGAGGTGGGATGTCTGAGAAGGAGAAATCGATATTCATGCCATCAGGTTGGAGGGCTCCTCTGTCTTGAGGGTGGCTTCATCATGGCACAAGAGGAAGTTTCTCAGAATGGGAATGGGAATGAAAATGTTCGGCCACTGGGAAGCTCCACTTTTGGCGGATGGAGCAGAGGTGCTCAACGTAGCAGTCCCCCAGTATACGATGGGTCTCACCAATGTAGAGGAGGCTGTGTCAGGAGTGCCGAGCACAATAGACGGCCCCAGCAGACTTGCAGGAGATTGTTTTAATCTCACTGTCAGGCGGATGTGAATCTACCAGCCGCTGAAATAATAGCTGACAACCAAAAGGTCATTGTTGCTTGAAATTTCAGTTTCAGTGAGACCAAGTGATAATACAATTTACAGAATGCCTTGTGGTCAGGCTATTGAGTTGTTAATAAGGTATTCTGTGAGAATAATGGCAATCTGATATAGATTCGATTACACCTGGACTCACCTGTCACCAAAGGAAGACACTGATGTTGAAATTCACCACTGTCTTCATTGCGTCAGCACAGTCTTTGTCTGATAAGGATACATTTGGAGTCCAAGATCTCAGATGTAGAATCAAGCCCATGGTCTTCCAAGAGTTGCTCTCTGGATCTCAAATGCAGCAGTTTTTACACCACATAGGTCTTTAAAGATCTATCAAGACCCCAAATGTAGCATCAAGCTCCTGGCTTCTCAAGTAATAAAGATTTAGAGCCCAGCTTCATTTGTGGCACGTGCTTCGAATCATCGAAGCCCACAGTGAAATGTGTCCTTTGTGCCGACAACCAACACGGTCCAAGGAGGTGCTGGGGGCAGCCCACAGGTGTTGCCACGTTTCTGGCACCAGTGTAGTATGCCCAATTCTTACCAGCTCTGACCCCTACGTCTTTGGGATGTGGGAGGAAACCTGAGCACCCGGAGGAAAACTGAGCACCCAGAGGAAGCCAGAGCACCCAGAGGAAACCTGAGCACCCGGAGGAAACACACGAGGCCACAGGGGGAGCAAACAGGCCAAAGGGTAGAGGCCAGACTAAGAGTGGTCCACTGGTCCTCCAGCTTTGTAGGTTCAGCTCAGGGCCAAAAACCCTGAATGGTCAAACAAAATTGTTACGGAAAAGTGATGAAGAATCCTTCCGCATCTGAGTGCAACGGTATTCCTGAGTCTCCACCTGGGACTTGCATGACTGACCGGAGTGAAAACCGAGAGGAAGCTTCTGACATGACAAAGGAAGCCGTGAATGCCGCCAGAGGTGGCAAAACTTCCTTGCTGCACTAAGTGCCAGTGGCATAACGGGCAGAACTAGAAATCAGGGGTTGCTGGGTGGCATGACTCGAAGGGCTGGAAGACCCTATTCTGCATTGTATCTCAATAAATAAGTAAACAAATTATACCTCAAAAAGTACTTCACTGGCTTTGCAAAGTTTTGAAAGGTGTATCGGAACGCTAGTGTCATTCCAGACTTTGACAGTACAAAATTACTGTGCCATGCCAATGACTTTTGGGACTGCCTAGTGAAAGAAGCCATTGAATTAAGTCCAGAGACTAAGAATTTTAACAAAGATGAAGGTCTTGCTCTAAGTGGAGAACTGGAATACGATTATAAACAAGGTGGGAGAGCGGAAACCAGATTGGACGACGGGGTTTATGGATACCACCAGATCAGACGTGCCTAGGCATCAACCCTGATGAAGATGGCGGAGTTTGTCATTGGAACGTCGTTTAAAAATTGACACCTGTGCTCGTCTGCAAGCTCAAGAACAGTTTATGCGTCTTTCCAGACTCTTTAGAACTTGATCCATTAACTAGATAGCACAATGGTATGATTAAAATCACTTAGAGTGCAAGATTAATCACTTCATGCACCTGAAACAATCAAAACGATCTTTTGCTTGCAAGCTAGAGCTGCAGGTCTACAATCTAGTGAAGTGAATGGTAAATAGATCTCATCAAGGGAAGGGAAAGAGGTGGGACAGACTCCCACTATTTCATTTGCTTGTACACAGCTGGCAGAGAAGCTGTGTACAAATCAGCAGCACTTAATCAATTTAGATTGGAATCCCGGAGGAAAACTCGGTTGAAAACCTGCCCACCATCTGCAATACTCTGCAACTCAATTGTAGTTCTCTGAATTTCAGAAGCTCATTCCATCCATCTTGCTGATCTGAATAAAATTACCGACTGCTGTGATTATATCAATAGATTCATAAACTGATAGTAAGTATTTTACTTGTAATATTTGCCAGATTTATGAGGAATTTACATTGACAAGTCTACACATCATCTCCTTCAGCTCCGTTCTTCAACACTGAACAAATATTCCTTGCATTGGATAATGTTGTTTTGGTTCCCCTTCCCCCCCCCCCCACAGCTTTCGAGGGGTGGGGTGGAGATATGTCTCTACCAAAGGAGGTGTAAGGCACTCCTTCCCTCTGCTAGCAGCAGGTCACCCTTGGGCAAGGTGTAGCACCTGCATAGACCCCCTGATCAGGGTCACGTGAAGCCATGAGAGCAGGTGGTGGATGGTTGTATGAGCAGCCGGCGTATATCACAAGTCCTGGTTATGCCACCACGGATGCCAGGTGGACAATCTCTGGAGAGTATAGATAATGGCTGGGGTCACCCATCTTGTAAAGACACGGCCCAGATGAAGGCAATGGCAAACCACTTCTGTAGAAAAATTTGCCAAGAACAGTCATGGTCATGGAAATAGCATGATTGCCCACTTCATACGACATGGCACATAATGATGATGTCACACAACATGGCACATAATGATGATGACATAAACCATGGCACATAATCTGGTGACAGTGACACCACCTTTATGCCAGTTTCCTACCCTGAGTAGGGATTGTACCCAACTTTGTCTTTGCATGAGAGATTATGGCCAGTTAGATGCACATTAACCTGCACTCTGTCTAACCTCCTCTCTATTTACCTGATATTCTGCTTTTAGGTGCCGTGAAGTACTGAGGAATGTATTGTGCTACATGGAGGTCAGGCAAACGGGAATTTAGAGCAACAGATACAAAATGCTGGAGGAACTCAGTAAGTCAGGCGGCATCTATGGAGGGGAATACCGATCCTTGGAGTTGATAATTCGGGCCGGGACCCTTCTTCAGGACTGGAGAGGAAGGGGGCAGAAGCCAATATAAGAAGGGGATGGGGAGGGGAGTGAGTACAAGCTGGCAGGTAATAGGAGAGGGGAAGGTGGAAGGGTGGGGAGCAATAAGATGTGAGATACGAGGAAGGGATAGGTTGAAGAGATAAAAAGCTGAAGAACATGGAATCTAACTGGAGAGGACAGTGGATCATGGAAGACAGAGAGAGAGGATGGAACCAAAGGGATAAAGTTCGAAAGGGATATAAGGGAGAGGAGAAGGGAAGGGGTGAGTGGGTATGTTTGGCTTCACCGACATCTTATAAAACCTCACCATGGCCCGCCTCACTTTCTGCATTACAACAGTAACTGGCCAAAAGGCATTTCTGTGAAGTTCTGCATTCAGGTGCTATAGAAATACAAATCTTTCTATACAGGGTTGAGCAGGAGGAGAAGGAAACGTGGCTTTTCTGAAAGTCTAGAGAACTAAAAACAAAATTTAGCCCAATGGCCCCTCAAACTCAAGAAAACCCGCAGATGCTGGGAATCCAAAGCAACACACAAAAAGAAAATGCTGGAGGAACTCAGCAGGCCAGGCAGCATCTGTGGGAAAGAGTAAACAGTCGATGTTTCAGACCGAGATCCCTCATCAGGACTGGAAGGGAAGGGGAGAAGTCAGAGTAAGAAGGCGGGGAGAGGGGAGGAAGAAAATGCAAGGTGGCAGGTGATTGGTGAAACTGGGAGAGGGGGAGAGGGTGAAGTAAAGAGCTGGGAAGTTGATTGGTGAAAGAGATACAGGGCTGGAGAAGGGGGAATCTGATAGGAGAGGACAAAAGGCCATGGAAAACTGAAAGGGGGAGGAGCACCAGAGGGAGGTGATGGGCAGGTAAGAAGATAAGGTGAGAGAGGGAAAGAGGACTGAGGAATGGTAAAAGGTGGGGGGGGGAGGGCAATTACCAGAAGTTTGAAGAATTGATGTTCATGCCATCAGGTTGGAGGCTACTCAGATGGAATACAAGGTGTTGCTCCTCCAACCTGAGTGTGGCCTCATCGTGTCTGTAGAGGAGGCCATGGACTGACTTGTCGGAATGGGAATGGGTGTTTAACGGTCTTTCAAAAGAAAATGTATTTTTATAAAAGACATTAACTTCACGTTGGTTGGTGATGTCTAGGCTATTATTAGGCACATGATTGGTTTGCCCAGCTGTGTGCCAACAGCGTGTGAACTTGCCTGGGATCGCCTAACTTGTTGACACCGAGCTCTGTCGGATAAACAAGTCCCCCAAACAGCGAGTTTGTACGTTCTGCTGACAGAAGGCTGAATTCCTTTTCAGACCAGAGTTTACTTTAGGAACAGATTTAGAACTTGTTAGAAAGCCAGCGTTCCATCAGGGATTGGCCATCAGCTCAGTCCCTTGCACCACCATTCACTGTTTGGGACTACGTTCCTTAAACGTTCATCATCTGAACATTCAGAGGCCAATCCAGAGCTTTATCAGTTGCTAGATTTTCCCCCAAAGGAAATGATAGAGACGTTACCTCAGTGGAAACTCCTGCAAAAATAATATCCCAATCTGTCACTAATTCTTGTTATTTTCAGAGAGGATCTTTTCCAGGGAATCATGAATGTGAGGGATAATCTTAATTCAGTTCCTTCATGCAATGTTCCTAGTACACGTGATGGTCCTTTTTGTGTATTTGAAGGTAATAATCGATTCTTAGCATGATTCCCTGATTCGGATCCCTCCATTTTCTTTCCAGTCAGGAATGCATTTTTCCTGATTGCCTGGAGTCCTGATGAACGATCTCGGCCCGAACCATCAATTGTTGATTCCCACAACCAGTGGACTCACTTTCAAGGACTCTTCATCGCACACATTTAATATTTATTGCTTATTTGTTTGTTCTTCCTTTCCACGTCTTGAGGAGCACCGGGCGGCAATCTTGCCGCTTCTTTCGCATTTTTGTCTGCTTTTTTGACGAGGCCGCATTACCAGCTCGACGCTCAACCTAGCATGAATGGAAAGTGTGTAAGGAGCCGGCTGGACTCGTACCCAGAACCAATTGCCTTGAAGTCCGGTGCATCTGCCACAACACCATTGGCTGGCATTTATTACCTATTAATCTATCTGTCTGTCTGTCTATCTATCTATCTATCTATCTGTCTGTCTGTCTGTCTATCTATCTATCTGTCTGTCTGTCTATCTATCTATCTATCTATCTATCTATCTATCTGTCTGTCTATCTATCTATCTGTCTGTCTGTCTATCTATCTATCTATCTATCTATCTATCTATCTATCTATCTATCTGTCTGTCTATCTATCTATCTGTCTGTCTGTCTATCTATCTATCTATCTATCTATCTATCTATCTATCTGTCTGTCTATCTATCTATCTATCTATCTATCTATCTATTTATTTATGTATGTATTTATTTATGTATCTATCTACCTATTTATTTCTATCTATCTATCTAACTAACTATTATTTCTTTGCTTTTATATTTGTACAGCTTGTTGCCTTTTGCAACAGTGCCAAAGTTGAATGCCCAAGTTGGTATGGTCTTTCATTGATTCTAGTATGGTTATTATTCCATTGTGGATTTAGATTAGATTAGGTTCAACTTTATTGTCGTTGTGCTGAGTACAGATACAAAGCCAAATGAAATGCAGTTAATATCTAATGAGAAATGCAAAGATTAGTGTTATTTACAAAATAACTGCGAATAAAAAGTAAGTGCTACAGCACACAAATATAAAAGTACTGAGACAGTCCAATATGGGTGCAATACTGCTTAGCGCTGTGATGTGAGGTTCAGCAGGGTCACAGCCTGAGGGAAGAAGCTCTTCCTGAGCCTGCTGGTGCGGGAGCGGAGGCTCCTGTAGCATCTACGGGATGGGAGGAGAGTAAAAAGTCCATGGTTCGGGTGAGATGCATCCTTGATAATGCTTTTCGCCCTGCCCAGGCAGAGTTTATGGCAGATGTGGGCAATCGGGTGCCGATAATACACTGGGCAGTTTTCCCAGCGGTTTGCAGTTTGATACGGGACAATTGCCATACCACACTGAGGTGCAGTTGGTGAGTATGCTCTCAATGGTACAGCGGTAAAAGTCCGTCAGTATTTATTGAGTATGCCCACAAGAAAGTGAATCCCATAGTTGTACATGGTGACATATATGTACTTAATTACTGCCCCTTACGCCGCTGGCGTTCGGGGCAGCAAAGAAGGTCCTCCATCTCCGGCGGTATTCACGGCTTCCTCCATCGTGTCAGCAGCTTCCTCTCGGTTTTCACTACCGTCAGACATGCAAGACCCGGGTGGAGACTCAGGGAACATGTTAAAAGATGCTTCATTGCTATTTCTGTAACAGATTTGTTTGACCTGTCAGGGTTGCTGAACCCCCAAACCTGGAGGACCGGTGGACCACTCTTAGTCTGGCCTCTACCCTTTGACCTCTTTAACAGGGGTGACCCTACCAAGAGCCAAAGCACAAAGCCCTGACTCTGACCAGCATGGCTCTCTGGGTCACTGAAGCACACAAGCCTCCGAACCCACTGACAAGGTTGTGTCCCTCCAGGAGGACATAAACGTACTTTGGTAATAAATTTACTTTGAACTTTGATTCCTCTACATAGATGCTGCTGGGCCTGCTGAGTTCTTCCAACATTTTGTGTGTGTTGCAAATGGACCACTTGGATCACTTTCCTTCTAATGGTATCTCAGCTTTTCAGCAGATGCCCTCATGCTCAAGGAGAATGCTTTCAGTACTTATATTAATGCCTCAACTTTAAGTTACACCCTCAGCATGGTTTCCTACATGAACTGCAAAGGGAAAAAAAGAAAGTGCAGCCTTAAATATATCTGTTCACCGGATAGGATGGTAGGATGGAGCTATGTCTCTACCAAAGGAGGTGCAAGGTACTTCTTCTCTGCACTAGCCTGCAGGTCACCCTTGGGCAAGGAGTAGCACCTACTTAACCCCCCCAGATCAGGGTCACATGAATCCATGGGAACAGGTGGTGGATGGTTGTATGAGCAGCTGGTGCACATCACAAGTCCTGGTTATGTCCTGCACCGGAAGAGTATTGATCATGGCTGGGGTCACCCGTCTTGTAAAGGCACTGCCCAGAAGAAGGCAATGGCAAACCACTTCTGTAGAGAAACTTGCCGAGAACAATCATGGTCATGGAAAGACCATGATTGCCCATGTTTTACGACATGGCGCCGAATGATGATGTCATATGTCAGGGCACGTAATGATGATGATGTTGACTGGATATAGACATGATCAGTAACCCCAGCATTTATTGCCTATCCTTAAATAGCTCTGAAATGAAAAGCGAAAATTCTGGAAATAATCAGATTCAGGTTTATTATCACTGACTTATATGATGTGAAATTTGTTGCTTTGTGTGCATTACTCTGGATTTCCAGCATCTGCGTTATGTCTTGTGTTTACAAAAGCATTATTTATTAACTAATTTAATTTATTTTGCAGTTCAGCGTGGAACAGACCCTACTGGCCTAACTATCTGCATTTTCCGGCTGCTTAGCCTAATCGCAGGACAATACACAAAGACTAACTAACCCGTTAACCGCTTTTGGACTGTGGGAGGAAACCAGAGCGCCCAGAGGAGGTTCACGTGGTTCACTGGAAGAACGTGCACACTCCTTACAGATGGCGCCGGAGATGGACCCCGCACTCTGGAATATTCCGAGCCGACAGTGGCGCCCAGATTTTGCTGCTGCCTTGCACGAGCAGCTTCCGCTGGATGCGGGTCTTTCACGATGCCGGCTGCTTTACCAAGGCAGCGAGAAGCGTTGACAGGAAAGCATCCGCAGCTCCCGGCAGCTCGTTGCGATCTCGGGCGGAGCGGTTACCACGCAGAGCCGCGATGCGTTTCCTCTGCCATCATCGATTCGTAACACCAGATTTATTCAATGTTTAGCGTAGATTCTTAAAATAATATCTATCATACAGATAAAATAAATGACACTGGCAAAGAACATCAAACAGAACACAAGGCTTTTGCATAATCTCAGCGGGATAGTTTGGAATCCATGGTATGTTAAGCATTTTACCCTATTAAAGTAACAGTCAGGGGTAAGGAGGGGGAGGTGATTGAATGAATTGGTAACAAGCATAAAGAAGCAGTCATTTTTGCATCAAAGCTACCAAAGTGATCAAACAGCCTCAGGCAACCAAGTGAGTACTGAAGGAACGCCCTGCAGCGATTGGTAATTCTACTTAAACCGAGGTTAGAAACAATTAAGATTGTTGCCTCCATTTTTGCAATGTTAAGAGATGCACAGTTGGAAATCATTCCCTCTGCTGATGATCAGTTGCAATTACTTTTAGAAAACTTTTATGTTAAAATGTGCCCCATCGATTTGTTTTCAACAGAAGTCCTAATCTGAGACGAAAGCAGATCACCATGTGACTCAATTATACAGATCTGGGTGGCGGGGTGCAGATACGTCTCCACTAAAGGAGGTGTAAGGTGCTCCTTCCCTCCACTGGCCTGCAGGTTACCCTTGGGCGAGGTGTAGCACCTGCTTATTCCCCCCCCCCCCCCCCACCTGAACAGGGTCACATGAAGCCATGGGAGCAGGTGGTGGGTGGTCGTATGGGTAGCTGGTGCATATCACAAGTCCTGGTTATGCGACCACTGACGCCAGGCAGACAATCTCTGAAGAGTATTGATAATGGCTGGAGTCACCAGTCTTGAAAAGACACTGACCAGAAGAAGGAAAACCACTTCTGTAGACAAATTTGCCAAGAACTATCATAGGCACGGGAAGACCATGGTCACCCACATCATACGAAGCGGCACATAATGATGATGTCATATAACATGGCACATACTAATGACATCTTATGACACAGCACATAATGGTGACATACGACATGGCACATAATAAAAATGATGACTGTGTGTATTTTGATAATGTTATGATACCAGCCCCCTCCTTTGTGAGAATTGCAAGAGCCCTAGTGAAAGGGGGGTCAATGACCCGAGAGAGAGAGAGCAAGAGAGAGAGAGAGACAGGCTGAATGGACACAGGAAATGGAAAGACAGCAACGTGCTGGATACCGCATTCCACTGGGACAAAAGCTGGCGACTGTGGCATTGTTCTCAGGAGACACCTGGGAACTGCAGACGTGCCAACTCGCAGGGACATTGTAAAGCCCTCGGGTAAAGTGGGCTGGTTGAGAGAGAGATTGCATCACCTGCAACCTGATTGACACCTGAGATCCCGTGAGGCAGTATAAAGAAGGGTCTGAAAGAGGACGACCCTCAGACGCACCAAGGAGACACCAAGAAGCACGATACCGCTTCCCGTGGGAACGGGAAGCCATTTTGAAGTAAGCCACGTGCGTTAAATTCCGAATGCGGGGTTTGTGGCTGGAACCAACGGAAGATCGCTTTTAACTAACAACGGGGAAGATCGCTCCCCTGATTCCACGGATGTTTTGGGCAAGTTTTTCCGTTTATCTCTCTCTCTCTCCAACACGTGAAACCAAAAAGGGAAAAGCCTGCAGACTTCAGAGTGACTCTTTATATTTCCAATTGGACTCAGTATTATACCCTAGACAACGAATCCTCTGAGGCTGAGGATTTGATTCATAAAGACAACGGCAAGTGTTCTCTTTTCCTAACAATCTCTCTCTCTCTCTCTCCAACACACGAAAGAGCTTATTTCTGAGTGATTATTAATGTACCTGCGTTTTAGATTGAGTATTGACGCATGTTATCTGAATGTTTGTATTAACCTTAATTTTTGTGCCCCTTTATTAATAAAACTTTTGAAAATAGTACCATTGGACTTCAACTGACATATCTATCTTTGCTGGTAAGTGAAACCAGTTACTGGTTTCATAACAAGTGGGGGCTCGTCCGGGATTTGACACCAAAAAGGGGGAGGTCAGTCAATCGGGATTGTAAGTCAAAAAAAAATAATTTGGATCTGGTACGCAGGTAGCCAGACAGAAAAACCAGCAAAGATGGACGTGTGTGAATTTATGAAAAACGCGACTGTGGCAGCGCTAGAGGTGAGCACCAAATCAGACTTGTTAAATTTGGCGAAGGGGTTAGAGGTGGAAAACGAGCAGGATCAAGCTGAGAGGCAAAGACAGCATGAAATTCGGATCAGAGAGTTAGCAGCAGCCGAGAGAGCGGCAGCGGGGAGAGAAAGAGAGAGGGAGGAGCTAAGGAGAGAGCGGTTTAATGTTAGTCGGGAGCTGAGAGTAGTACCTCCGTTCGAAGAGACGGATGTTGATAGTTATTTCTTGTTTTTTGAAACGGTGGCAGCTATGATGCCGACCCGCAGACTGGCGAGTGCGGTGGCCCCGCCCCTAGAGTCCCAAAGCTATCGCGCATGCGCGGTCACACGCAGCCTGTCCAGAAAAGCAGTGAGCAGTTTAAATCGGGCCAGCAGTAATCTGGCCAAGATGTTTTTACCGACCCTGTACCATGAGGGTTCCGAGGGTGGTAAAACAGAAAGCAGTAAAGTAAAAGGGGGTAAGGGAGAGGAAATAGCCCTGCCCTTAGTGAAGAGAAAGGTCCTAGAGGTAGGAACTAAAGTTGAGAAACGGATAAAGTTGTTAAAATGTCCAGAGTTGGACATGGTTAATCTGTCTGGTTTGGCAGAATTGTTTGAAGAAGTTCAGAGTTCTAAAGGTGTTCTCGATGGTCGCGAGAGTGAAATGAGGGCAGTCTTAGAGAGGAAGGGTATCCTTGCTGTGGAGAAGTCAGCTGAAATGGCCGAGGAGGTTGTTTCAGCTCGCAGGGTTGCGCCTTCCCCAACGGGGGGCTGCCTAGAGAGTAACTGGAAGGATCGGGGGACGTTAGAACTTGAAAAAGGTACGGGTGTTGAAAGCCTGGAAGAGGCCAATGTTCCGTTTGAGTGTGTCCAAGATGGGGGCCCACGTGGTGCTGAACCTGGTAACAGAGCTCAGGGGAAGTCTGAGGTGTTTGATTCAGGGGAACGGGGCGGCCGTCTTTGTGGATCAGATAGGGTTGGTTCAGTAGGAAAAGGGTTAACCTTGGTAACCGTGGGAAGTGTGAGTTCCACGGTGTTTGTATTCGAGAGTGGGGCCAAGGTTAATGCCGAATTTAAGGGGGGAATGAGGATTGTTATTGAAGGAAACGGAAAGTCTGTAGTTTCCAAGTCGAAGGAAGAAATTTTAAACCTGGCAGATCGCTCACAGAGTGAGTCGGGAAATAGCGGGGCCCCCCACTCTATTGTTACGCCAGGGTGGGGTGTGAAGAGGTTGCATTCGAAATGCTACCTGAAAGAGGAGTTGGAATTAAAAACAAATAGCCTGAAGGGTCTTGACAGTTTGGGGCATGGTGTTGAAAAAAATAGCCCCGATGAACGAGGCGGGCGGGAGTTCACCACGCCAAATTACTCAAAGTCCCAACGGGGGGACTCGCCAGAAAAGAGGTGACGGTTAATGGGGATGCCATTTTTTTTTAAACAGCAAAGCAGGTTTTTCGGGTTGCGCCAAAGCCTGTGAATAATAAAGACAGACCTTTGGAGACCTGCCGGCGAAGTAAACCGACCGAAACGATTAGTATACGCATAAACTTTTGTAGATGCACCTAAGCTAAGATCACACCTCCGCAGTTTTGTTGCTGAAAAAGCAAATAAATAAGCTGGTTATTGAGCTGAAGTCTGATGCTGCTAGGCGTTAGCATGGCACGTGAGGTTAAGGTATTAAAGGAAAGGGGCACTGTACTTGTTACCTGTTTAGATGCTGACTTGAATGTATAACTGTATTACTCTGTAGTGAAAAGAAAAGCTTCTGTATTGTGTTAGATTCAAAATTTCTGTAAGACTCTGTACCACTCTGTTTTTTTTACCGCTGGTAAAAAACCTTTAAGAGGGGAGGTGTTATGATACCAGCCCCCTCCTTTGTGAGAATTGCAAGAGCCCTAGTGAAAGGGGGGTCAATGACCCGAGAGAGAGAGAGCAAGAGAGAGAGAGAGACAGGCTGAATGGACACAGGAAATGGAAAGACAGCAACGTGCTGGATACCGCATTCCACTGGGACAAAAGCTGGCGACTGTGGCATTGTTCTCAGGAGACACCTGGGAACTGCAGACGTGCCAACTCGCAGGGACATTGTAAAGCCCTCGGGTAAAGTGGGCTGGTTGAGAGAGAGATTGCATCACCTGCAACCTGATTGACACCTGAGATCCCGTGAGGCAGTATAAAGAAGGGTCTGAAAGAGGACGACCCTCAGACGCACCAAGGAGACACCAAGAAGCACGATACCGCTTCCCGTGGGAACGGGAAGCCATTTTGAAGTAAGCCACGTGCGTTAAATTCCGAATGCGGGGTTTGTGGCTGGAACCAACGGAAGATCGCTTTTAACTAACAACGGGGAAGATCGCTCCCCTGATTCCACGGATGTTTTGGGCAAGTTTTTCCGTTTATCTCTCTCTCTCTCCAACACGTGAAACCAAAAAGGGAAAAGCCTGCAGACTTCAGAGTGACTCTTTATATTTCCAATTGGACTCAGTATTATACCCTAGACAACGAATCCTCTGAGGCTGAGGATTTGATTCATAAAGACAACGGCAAGTGTTCTCTTTTCCTAACAATCTCTCTCTCTCTCTCCAACACACGAAAGAGCTTATTTCTGAGTGATTATTAATGTACCTGCGTTTTAGATTGAGTATTGACGCATGTTATCTGAATGTTTGTATTAACCTTAATTTTTGTGCCCCTTTATTAATAAAACTTTTGAAAATAGTACCATTGGACTTCAACTGACATATCTATCTTTGCTGGTAAGTGAAACCAGTTACTGGTTTCATAACAATAATAAATTTACTTTGAACTTTGAACCTTACTATAGAACGATCTATAGTATAGTAAAATGGCTGTTTGCTGTAGGCCATTGACTGTTTGCCAGACCTGGTGGAATTATTTTAAATAATGTTGGATTCTTCTATTTTTTTCCACATCTGATTGAATGGATAATCTAACAACACTGACATCTAATCGATATATCACTTCACAGCCTGGTTGTTCCTGTGGAAACAATACACTATCTATAGTCGGATGCATCTCAGCAATAGAGGTCAGTTAAATCCTGTAATGGGCTCACATTATAAAATCAGACTCAGTATCAGAATCATAATCCGGTTTAATATCACCAGCAAATGTCATGAAATTTGTTGCTAGGCGGCAGCAGTTCATTGCAATACATAATAATAAAATGACTGCGTATCACAGGAAGCATATATTATCTGTATTTAAAAAGTTAAATTAAATAAATAGTGCATAAAGAGAAAATAAGTGTAGTGAGGTAGTGTTCACGGGTTCAATATCCATTCAGAAATCAGATGGCAGAGGGGAAGAAGATGTTCCTGAATCATTGAGTGTGTGCCTTCAGGCTCCTGTACCTCCTCCCTGATGGTAGCAATGAGAAGAGGGTGTGACCTGGAGGATCCTTAATGATGGA
The DNA here is from genome assembly GCF_048418815.1 of Hemitrygon akajei. Taxonomy (NCBI): domain Eukaryota; kingdom Metazoa; phylum Chordata; class Chondrichthyes; order Myliobatiformes; family Dasyatidae; genus Hemitrygon; species Hemitrygon akajei. Next base: position 15,082,817 of record NC_133147.1, on the reverse strand, counting down.
TCGGTAGTTCCATTTAATATCAGAGATTGTACATAACGTACAACCTGAAATTTTTACTCTTCACAGACATCCACGAAGCGATAAACCCCAAAGACCGAATGACAGAAAGGGCGTAAGAACACAGCTCGTCACTCCTTGAAGATGTCCAGGATACTACGGAGGGTCGTGCCCATGATGGAGCTGACTGAGTTCACAACTTTCAGCAGCTTACTTTGATCCCATGCAGTGCAACTTCCGCCCCCATACCAGAAGGTGGCACAGCCGGCCAGAATGCTCTCCATGGTACATCTGCAGAAATTTGCGAGCGATTTCAGTGACCGACCAAATCTCCTCAGACTGAAGTTGGTAATCTTTTAATCTGCACATCCAGCTTTGAATCCAATCAAATTTTACTAAGATACATTCCAATACACAAATAAAATATATAAAAAAAAGATCGCATTATCTTTTTCTAAGGCTGAACAGTAACTAATGGAAGCTCTCGTTGGTTAATCCTGATTAAGGGGAAGAAAATCACTGACTATAAAGCCTTTTATCTTTACAGTAAATGTCCCATCTCTGTTATGCTATCTATGGTGATCTGCAATAGATCACATCCCATTGCACACCAAAGACACGTCAGTATTAACTCCCAGCTCATAAATTCCGAGGATTAAAACAGATTTTAGGCTCATGCTTTCGCGTCAAGTATGAATCTCCCTGAGGGATTAGACATAGGTCAAGTTATTGTAGCTCCAGTCAAATTTCTTTCACGAAGGCACCTGCTGTTGAATGTTTTAATGCTGGAATTTGACTCTTTTATGAGCACCTAGATTCAGCGGCAAGTCATTCAACTTGCGGCTTGCGAGAGCTCCTTTGACATAAATTATCTTCGGGATGGCACACTTCCACCTTCGATGCGGCAGTGTTGTCCTTCGTTCCACATTCCATTTTAATTACTGTTTCTAATCAGAAATCCTCAAAGAGGCATAAATTCAGTGAGCTCCGTTGTTAGAAACGTCAGCTATGCAACGTGCTGTGGAGGCATTGATTCATACAGCCTGGAAACAGGGCCTTTGTCCTATTGCCTCTGCGATCTAGCACTTGAACTAACCCCCCCCCCACCCCCCCCAACCTCCCCAACCATCCAGACTGTGCTCTCTTCCTGCTGCTGCCTTCAGGAAGGTGGTACAGGATCCTCAAGTTCCACTCCACCAGGTTCAGCAACAGTTATTACCCCTCAGCCATCAGGCTCTTGAACCAGACGGGATAACCTCACTCACCCCAATGCTGAACTGATTCCACAATCTATGAATTCTACAAGAATTCTACAACTTGTGTACTCAATATTTATTGCTTATTTCTTTCCTTTCTGTATTTGCACAGTCTGTTGACCTTTTGCAAATTGTTTGTTTGTCCATCTCTGTCGTGTGTGGTTTCTCATTGGCTCTATCGTGTTTCTTTCTATTTTACTCTGCATGCCTGCAAGCAAATGAAGGTATATATTGACATAGACTGTATGTACTTTGATAATAAGTTTAATTTGCACTTTGAAGTATTCAGGTACACCCAAATTCATGGCAGATGCAATTTAATGTGGATAAATGTGAGGTTATCCACTTTGGTGGCAAGAACAGGAAAACAGATTATTATCTGAATGGTGGCCAATTAGGAAAAGGGGAGGTGCAACGAGACCTGGGTGTCATTGTACACCAGTCATTGAAGGTGGGCATGCAGGTACAGCAGGCGGTGAAAAAGGCGAATGGTATGTTGGCATTCATAGCAAGAGGATTCGAGTACAGGAGCAGGGAGGTTCTACTGCAGTTGTACAAGGCCTTGGTGAGACCACACCTGGAGTATTGTGTGCAGTTTTGGTCCCCTAATCAGAGGAAAGACATTCTTGCCATAGAGGGAGTACAAAGAAGGTTCACCAGATTGATTCCTGGGATGGCAGGACTTTCATATGAAGAAAGACTGGATCGACTGGGCTTATACTCACTGGAATTTAGAAGATTGAAAGGGGATCTTATTGAAACGTATAAGATTCTAAAGGGATTGGACAGGCTAGATGCAGGAAGATTGTTCCCGATGTTGGGGAAGTCCAGAATGAGGGGTCACAGTTTAAGGATAAAAGGGAAGCCTTTTAGGACCGAGATGAGGTTCTTCACACAGAGAGTGGTGAATCTGTGGAATTCTCTGCCACAGGAAACAGTTGAGGCCAGTTCATTGGCTATATTTAAGAGGGAGTTAGATATGGCCCTTGTGGCTAAAGGGATCAGGGGGTATGGAGAGAAAGCAGGTACAGGGTTCTGAGTTGGATGATCAGCCGTGATCATACTGAATGGCGGAGCAGGTTCGAAGGGCCGAATGGCCTACTCCTGCACCTATTTTCTATGTTTCTATGTTTACCCTATGTCCATTTTCCAGCACACAGATCGTAGTCCCCAATGCCCTTGGTCATCTAAATACAGAATGCCTGGGGCCTAGTAGCAGTGTGATCACCCGAATCGAGTATGATGTTCTCTTAAGGAGTTATTTCTTCAGTGGAAAACGCCCGTGTGTGACCTTGTTTAATGTGGGGAGGCTGATGCACAGGCAGTCACCACGTGGTCCTTGACAGATCGGGCTCAGCGTCCAGTGGCATGGAGCCCAAGATGACTGGGGACCCTTCCTCTGCTCTCTTTGCCGTGGTTTATTGTTTCTCTTCAATTAGGTATCAATTAAATAAAAGCAGGCACGCAGGAGATGGCTTTAGCTGGTGTATTCACACTTCAGCGAGAGACAGCAATGCGTATGCATAGACGACAGTCCCTACATAGTGCTAAGGGGGGGGGGGGGTCAAAGCTCTAAAAGAAATAGATCCATACATTACACTTCCTCCTCCTATAGATTAATGCAACATAAAAATGTATATGTACAAAACATTCAATTTCCCTTAATAAATTTATATTCCACATAAACATACTTTCACAATAACAGTCCGTAACTAACTTCACTGTTCTAAGGTTTCATTATTTTGCGTGGTACTGCTTCTTTCAGGATAGCGCCTCTGGCCCTGTGGAGTGGCATCAGGTTAGGCAGGCGTCTTGTCCAAGGCAACGCTCTCAGTGACACGATCATCACTGAGAAGTGAGTCCAGTGGCTGTGACGTGTCCACTTTGTTGGATGCGATCAACTCAGCTGTGTTCTTCAGTTCAGCATCCTGTATCTGGTCCACATGACGTCTCCATGTCTGATCTCCAACGTCCTCTGTGTACATCAGTGGTCCAGTTCTTGTAGCTATCCCACCGGGTGTCCTCTTGTCTTCTCAGTAATCACGCACTGGGAATTCCCGTCCAACCTCGAAGCTGCTTGCTGATTCACCTGGCAACTGGCTGAACTGTTCATTCTGCACTTCCCTCCGCAGATCTGGTTTCAGGAGGTCTATCCGAGACCTCAGATTCCTGCTCATGAGCAATATTGCAGGTGTTGGATTTGTCATCGCATGAAGAGAGTACTGATATGCAAAAAGGAAGCTGTCCACCTTGTGCTGCAGAGAAGTGACCTCTTTGTCCATCGTCTTAATGGACTTCTTGAAGGTTCAGATAAACCTGCAATCCATTTGTTGCTTGGTGTGAGGAGCTGACCTGAAGTGTTTGATGCCATTTTTCTTCATGAATAGTCTGAACTCCTCTGACGTGTATTGGGGTCTGTTATCACTTGCAATTCATTCTGGTAAGCGATTTCTGGTGAAGATAGTCCTCAGAGCAGAGACGGTCTTTCCTGAGGTGGTTGACTTCACTGGCATAACCTCCAGCCACTTCAAATGAGCATCCACAGCAATCAGAAACATGGAGCCCATGAATGGCCCAGCAAAGTCAGTATGTACTCTTTGCCATGGTGATGACAGCCACTCCCAGGGGTGCAGAGGTGCCTGTGGGGGTGCACTTTGAACTTCTTGGCATTCCGAACAGCTTTAGTCCAAGTCTTCAATCTGTTTATTCTGCTCCTTTCTCAAACACCTCCTCATTAGCATTAAGCAGCTGTGCCAGTCTCTGGTTAGTGCCACCATTTGGGCTCCCGTTGCCTGTTGATGCCACACTGAGAGCTTTGACTGAGTGTCAGTCTAGTTGGATTTTTCTCAACCATTCATGTCTGAAAAGCTCTGTCCCTCCACTTTTCAATGCATAGAGTTCTAACTGCAGTGTTTGGCCTCCATACGTCACATTCACCTTCAGTTTCCTTTGGGAGATGCTTTTACACCTATATGGGTCTTTAATATCACTGAGGCCTTCTCTAATGATATCTTAGAAAATAGTCTGTTGTAGTCAGCCTCTGAAATTACAGCAAAGCTGACCCTGTATCCAGTTCCATTTTCAGTTTTACACCAGATGCGTCTATTGTGATCCACATGATTTTGCGATCTGCTTCAGTAACAGTATGCACTTCTGGGCATGACAGCTCCCCATTGTCGGATGCTGTGTTGTCTGATTCTGCATCACATTCGGTCACTTTACGTATTTGTTTAATTTTATGTTTGAAACTCTTCACTCGGTGTGGTTTTTCTCTGTGGTTGGGCTTTTTGTCTGAGTTGCACGTTCTCTCGATGTGGCCTTGTCTGTCACACTTCCTGAAAATTTTTTCTTTGAACCAACAGTCATTCGCATTGTGGGAGGATTTGCCACGTCAATAACATTTCTGGCTTTTTGTGATATTCAGGGACATTTTGTGCATTTCACATTCTAACCTCCTTTTCCGTAGTTCTGCTGCAGTCTCTAATGATATCGCAATAGTCAATGGCCATTCTAAGTTTAGGTCCCTTTCTGACAGTAGCATTTTCTGAGTGTTTTTTTGACCATGCAAGCCACATACAAGCTTGACCCTTAATTCATCAGAAAGTTCATCTCTAAAGTCACAGTACTGGGAAAGTTTGTGCAGTTCTGCAATGCATTCAGAAATGCTTTCATCCTTTGACTGGTTCTTTTTGTAAAATCTAAATCTCTCAGCTATTACCAGTGGTTTAGGGCTCAAGTGATTTTGTAAAATTGTAACAATTTTGTCAAACATTTTGCTTGTTGGCTTTGCAGGGGTTACTAGGTTACATAAGAGACTATATGCCCCATTATGTTAAGAAGTGTTGCTTCTTAGTACGTAAAGTTTTGTTCCTCCACTTTGCGTTACAATATAGTTCATTCCTCTCAATATATTACTCCCAGCCTTCATTAACACGATCGAATTTGTCAATTTTCCCGACAACAGCCATCGTCACATTATTTTTCACTTTAGTGTTGATAGTTGCACCTCTTCCACTGCGTACCGTTCTGTAGTCAAGTGTTCCTTTGTTAGCGTCCGCGACTGTTTTAACTCTTTCTCCTCGACGTCTTGTCCTGTAGCTGTTGGTGCAGTTTGTGATACTTTCTGACAATCAGGTTCGTACTCGTCACCAGTTTGTTGCGTCTGTGCAACCACCTATCAATTAAATAAAAAACACGTACCTGGGAAATGGCTTTAAATGGTGTATTCACATTTTAGCGAGAGACAGCAATACGCATGTCTAAACAACAGATCAATACGCACACGTAGACAGCAGATCATATGTAGTGCTAAGAGGAGTCAATGCTATAAAATAAATATGTCTATGCATTACAGTGGTGATGTGCCATTGACCTTGGACAGCTCCACTGTTGACGTCCTGGTTGGATTGCTCTGGAACCTTCCCCCTCGATCTTACTGGAATGGGTGGCCCCACCAGGAGCTAAGCTGCAGACATCCTCGCTCTCGGGATCTCAGAACCTCTCCACCAAGATAAGGTGACGATCCTCTGAGAAAGGTACCTGGTTTCACCACCCCTTCAAGCAGTGTGAACCCGATTTTAATCACCTTCTGGGCGGAAAAAAAAGCCATCTTTCTTAAATCCCTATAAAATCCCTTCTTCTTTCCCATAGATGCTGCCTGACCTCTAGGATTTTGTGTGTGTTGCTCTGGATTCCCAGCACTGCAGAATCTCTTGTATTTATCCCTTTTAAATTTCCTATTTTTTTTATCTTCAAGCCTGTGCAATTTGGGTAGAGACACCACAGCGGAAGGGAAACATTCCTCACAATCCTTCTGTTGACCAGAAAGAATTAAAATCTGCAATCAGCAAGCAGGAATGAGGAAAGGAGAAGGGAAGCATAGAAACATAGAAAACCTATAGCACAGTACAGGCCCTTCAGCCCACAACGCTGTGCTGAACATGTACTTACTTCAGAAATTACCTCGGGTTACCCATAGCCTCCTATTCTTCTAAGCTCCATGTACCTATCCAGGAGCCTCTTAAAAGACCCTATTGTATCCGCCTCCACCACCGTCACTGGCAGCCCATTCTACGCACTCACCACTCTCTGCGTAAAAAACTTACCCCTGACATCTCCTCTGTACCTACTTCCAAGCACCTTAAAACTGTGTCCTCTCGTGTTAGTCATTTCAGCCCTGGGAAAATGCCTCTGACTATCCACACAATCAATGCCTCTCATCATCTTATACACCTCTATCAGGTCATCTCTCATCCTCCATCACTCCAAGAAGAAAAGACCAGGTTCACTCAACCTATTCTTATAGGCATGCTCGCCAATCCTGGCAACATCCTTGTAAATCTCCTCTGCACCCTTTCTATGGCTTCCACATCCTTCCTGTAGTGAGGTGACCAGAACTGAGCACAGTACTCCAAGTGGGGTCTGACCAGGGTCCTATATATCTGTAACATTACCTCTCAGCTCTTAAACTTAATCCCACGGTTGATGAAGGCCAATGCACCATATGTCTTCTTAGCCACAAAGTCAACCTGCACAGAAGCTTTGAGTGTCCTATGGACTCGGACCCCGAGATCCCTCTGATCCTCCACACTGCCAAGAGTCTTACCATTAATACCATATTCTGCCATCATACTTGACCTACCATACTTAACCACTTCACACTTATCTGGGTTGAACTCCATCTGCCACTTCTCAGCCCAGTTTTGCATCCTATCGATGTCCTGCTGTAACCTCTGACAGCCCTCCACACTATCCACAACACGCCCAACCTTTGTGTCATCAGCAAATTTACTAATCCATCCCCTCACTATCTCATGCAGGTCATTCATAAAAATCACGAGGAGAAGGAGTCCCAGAATAGAACCCTGAGGCACTCCACTGGTCACCTACCTCCATGCAGAATATGACCTGTCTACAACCACTCTTCTCCTTCTGTGGGCAAGCCAGTTCTGGATACACAATGCAATGTCCTCTTGGATCCCATGCTTCCTTACTTTCTCAATAAGCCTTGCATGGAGTACCTTATCAAATGCCTTGCTGAAATCCACTTACACTACTTCTACTGCTTTACCTTCATCAATGTGCTTAGTCACATCCTCAGAAAATTCAATCAGGCTTGTAAGGCAAGACCTGCCTTTGACAAAGCCATGCTGACTATTCCTAATCATATTATGCCTCAGCAGATGTTCATAAATCCTGCCTCGCAGGATCTTCTCCATCAACTTACCAACCAACCAACCAACCAACCAACCACTGAAGTAAGAAAATACTTACAGAAAGAATGCCATAAGGGTATGAAAGAATGTAAAGAACAAGTGATAATAGTTTCTGTAATTCTAAATCAAGCTGTAAGGTCATCACTACAATCACCAAGGTCCTTTTCCATAGCGAATATTGAAGCAAAGTATTCATTAAGTACTTCCATTACCTCCTCCAGTTCCATACACACTTTTCCACTGTCACACTTGATTGGTCCTATTTTCTCATGTCTTATCCTCTTGCTCTTCACAAGCTAATGTCTTTGTCCTTGCCTTGTGGTTGCAGGTATTGAGGCTGCCATTTTGTGAGCTTGTGCTTGCAGCCACCATTTTGTGAACTGGTTCTTACTTCAGGATGGCTCAATCAGAGCACCTGAAAATGGACACAAAGAGTTCCCTGCTGATGGCCTGCTGAACCTGAGACCATTGCCAGATAAGAAGCTGTCTATTCAGTTATGTAAGAATGATTTAAAATAATCTTGAGTCCTGTGTTTGACTGACCTGGCTAAGCTGGTCCGATTTAGGAAGAACAAAGAAAGTTATCTGAGGCACAAGTCTGGGAGAAGGAATACTACTTGTAGGCTTGGGCCAGATCCAATGAGAAGCTGACACAGATCAGTCGGATGAGCTTGAGCCAACAAAATTGAAAGATAACAGATTGATCCGATAAGGAAAATAGTAAGATTAGTAGAGTTTGGGAGTACGTGCTGCACCGATTCTGGAGACAAAGCATCCCAGACGTGGACAACCCCACATTGGAAACATGGCAGCTACATTGGGACTGTAAGGAAAACTTGGCCAGCGTAGATTCCTTTCCCCGGGTATTACCTTTTCTATTCTTTGACTGCTCAGGAAGATCAGGGAGACCTAGAAGGTGTTTGTACAAGTATTAATATTTGTATAATCATCTCCTGCTCTTGTTGTTGTGGGAATGATTTCTCTCCCCTTCACTAGTGAGAGAGATACCGAACTATGGGGTTGTGGACTGTAGTTTTTGATGGGGGCTTTTGCTATCGATTACACGGTGGGGGCAGGGTGTTGGTGCTTTTGCTGGCATAAATGGAGGGAGGGAGGGAGGCAGGGTTGATGTTTCTGCTGCAGCTTGTGTGTGGGAGTGGGGAGAGGGTACTTTGGGGCTCCGATGTTTCTGTCATTCATTCTTTGCTTTCCCCCCCCCCCTGTTTTGTGGATGTCTGTGAAGAGTAAGAATTTCAGGTTGTATATTGTATACATTCTCTGACTCCAAACTGAACCATTGAAATATGTATTTTGCATAGTTCACCTGCTTGTTACCTGAGCCAATAAATCTGCCATCTGCCAATGAATACAGGATCTCTCTGTGCCTAACTGTTCGTTATTGTTGAGAACTGAAACCTGAAACACATCAAAATTTCAATCCATTTCATTTCAATAGCTTTTGCCCTCTAAGGAGGAAAATAAACTCAAGTTATAGCTCACCATGGAATCCCACTGACGGATTTAGTTTACCTCCATTGACAAGACCATCTGTAGAAGGTTCACTCTTTCCTCGGGAATGTTTGCCTTAAGCTGATGCAGAAACTTCATGAATCCCAATAGCCCATTCAGTCTCTCCTCAGGACTGAGAACGCTCTAACTCGGGCAACATCCTGGAGAATCTTCTCTACATCCTCTTGAGGGCAATCAAGTCCTTTCTATAATGAGGCAACCAGAGTCACACAATTTACTTCAGGTGAGGCCTAAATATTGGTTTCCAAAGGAGGATGACTGGTGTGGTTGGAGGTCAATCATCTCATCCTCAGGACATCACTGCAGGAGTTCCTCAGGGAAGTGTTCTAGGAGCAACCATCTTCAGCTGCTTCATCAATGATCTTCTCTCTATCATAAGGTCAGAAGAGGGGACGTTCGCAGATGACTGCACAATGTTCTGTACCATTCGTGACTCAGATAGTGAAGCAGTTCATACCCAAATGCAGCAGGACCTGGACAAGACCCAGGCTTGGGCTGACAAGTGACAAGTAACATTCAAGCCAGGCAATGACCATCTCCAACAAGAGAGGCTCTGACCATCGTCCCTTGACATTCAGTGGCATCACCATCACTGATTCCTCTACGATCAACATCCTGGGGGTTACCATTGACAGGAAACTGAACTGGTCTAGCCACATAAACACCGTGGCTATCAGAGCAGGTCAAACGCTAGGAACCCTGCGGCATGTATCTGACCTCCTGACTCCCCAAAGCCTGTCCACCATCTCCAAGGCTCAGGTCAGGAGTGTAATGGAATACTCGCCTCTCGCCTGGATGAGTGCAGCTCCATCAACACTCAAGAAGCTTGACAGCATCCAGTACAAGGCAGCCCACTTGATTGGTACCCCTTCCACAAGCATCCAGTCCCTCCACCATCAACGGACAGCTGCAGCAGTGTGTACTATCTACAAGATGCACTGTGACAACACACCAAAGTTCCCAAGGCAGCACCTTCCAGACCCACAACCACTACCATCCAGAAGGACGAGAAGGACATTAGCTGCCTGGGAACACCAGCATTTAGAGATCCCCCTCCAATTCACTCACCATCTTGAATTGGAAACATCGTCGTTCCTTCATTGTCGCTGGGTCAAGATCATGGAATTCCCTCCCTAACACCTCAGGGACTGCAGCGGTTCAAGAAGGCAGCTCATCACCGCCTTCTCAGGGGCAACTAGGGATGGGCAATAAATGCTGGCTTAGCTGGTGATGCCTACATCCTGTAAATGAATAATAAAAAAAACATATTTGCATCAGAATCTTCCTTGTCTTACATTCTACGCCTCAGCGGATGGAGTCAAGCCTCTTGTGTATGTTCTTCACCTATGTGACCATAAGACATGGGAGTAGATTAGGCCACTTAGCCTATTGAGTCTGCTCCGCCATTTGATCACAGCTGATTTATTTTCCCTCTCAACTCCATTCTCCTGCCTTCTCCCCATAACCCTTGATGGTGTTACAAATCAACCTCCATTTTAAATATACCCAATGGCTTGGCCTCCACAGCCTTCCGTGGTAATGATTTCCACAGATTCTCCGCCCTCTGGCTTAAGACATTCCTCCTCATCCTGTTCTTAAGGAACACCTTTCCGTTCTGAGGCTGTGTCTTCTGGTCCTAGACTCTCCCACTATCGGAAACGTCTGTTCAATGTCCACTCAATCTGGGCCTTTCAATATCCGGTAGGCATCTACCTGTGCCACTTCCTTCTGTGATCCTAAATCTTCATCTCCTCTATACCATTGGGTATAACTGAGACTTAGTCATCACAATCATTATGTGCCATGTCATATGACGTGGCCAATCATGATCTTCCATCTGTCTTTAATCTGAGAAGCCCTAATAAACTCTTCAAAACTTTTGACTGGGCATCCCTTGATGTAACTCATGAATGTCATGTGCTGTTGACTGCAACTTTTCCTTCCATCAATTCTTCCCGTCACTGCGCGATGTTCAATCTTCTCTTTCCTCAGTACACGTCCCAGGAATTCCAGCTGCCATTTCCTGATTGATCGTGTCAGCTGTTTTCTTGTTCTGGCTTTTAGCAACACTGCCTCATTTGTTACTCTGTCCTTCCGTGATATTTTCATCATTCTTCTCAAAAGCCACATTTCTGCAGCTTTGAGTTGTTCCTCACTGGGTGTATTTAAAAATCTATGTCAGAACCCCAGCAACCTCCTCCCTTGCCTCTCACAGTGGCTTGGGTAAACATCTTAATAGGCCCAGGGGATTTATCCATCTTGAAGCTCAGGAAAATGCTGACGACCTGCTCTTTTTTAATAGTAATTTTGTCCCCTTATTCCACCATTGAATTTTACGACTACAGTTTTCTTCTCCTTGGTGAATACGGATGAGAAATGTTTATTCAGAAGTCAGGTACTTCCTCTGGTTCCCAAACACACACATTGCCACTTAATTCCTACTGGGCCTTACTCATTTCATGATCATGTTCTTGTTACATCTGGAGGAATTAAAGGCATAAAACATTGAGATAGTTACATACAGTACCATGCAGAAGACTTAGGTACACACACACACCACACACACACACACACACACACACACACACGCACACACACAGGCACGCACACACACACACACACACACACACACACACACACTCACTCACACACACACACGCGCACTCACACACACACACACACTCACACACACACGCACACGCACACACACACGCACACACACGCACACACACACACACACTCACTCACACACACACGCACGCACACACACACGCACACACACACGCACACACACACACTCACTCACACACACACACTCGCACACACACGCACACACACACTCACTCACACACACACGCACGCACACACACACGCACACGCACACACACACGCACCACACACACACTCACTCACACACACACACTCGCACACACACGCACACACCCGCACACACACACGCACACGCGCACACACAACACACACACACACACGCACACACACACACACACACACGCGCACACATATATATATAGTGCCTAAGACTTTTGCACAGTACTGTATTTGTCAATGTGGAGTAGAAAGCGAGGTTGCAAATCCGGCAGGAGCAAAAGATGTTGGGAATGGCGAGGGTGGAGTGTCATGGGAGGGGTGTGGGACAGGTGGAAGGGAAGGAATGCCAGCGGTGGGGGCAGGTGACGTGGATGCAGACACACCAAACCCTGAGACACCAGGCAGGGTCATTTGACTGCAAACAATTGGTTTATCGATCATTACAGAATGTCTCTCTGGCACTTCCCGCTCTGTCCGCTCTCCTTTCCCCTTTTCCCAATTATGATTCCCCTCTCCCTGCCCCTTTCCCACTCTCAGTCCACAAAAGAGACCCGCATCAGAATCAGGTTTATCATCACTCACATATAGAACATAGAAACAGAAATCCACAGCACATTACAGGCCCTTCGGCCCACAATGTTGTGCCGACCATGTAACCTACTCTAGAAACTGCTTAGAAATTCCCTACCGCATAAGCCTCTATTTTTCTAAGCTCCATGTACCTATCTAAGAGTCTCATAAAAGATCCTATTGTATCCCCCTCTACCACCACCACTCTCTGTGTGAAAAACTTACCCCTGACATCCCCTCTGTATCTATTCCCAAGCACCTTAAAATTACGCCCCCTCGTGTTAGCCATTTCAGCCCTGGGAAAAAGTCTCTGGCTATTCACGTGATCAATGCCTCTTATCATCTTATGCACCTCTATCAGGTCACCTCTCATCCTCCATCGCTCCAAGAAGAAAAGGCCAAGTTCACTCAACCTGTTCTCATAAGTTACGCCCTTCAATCCAGGCAACATCCAAGAAATATGGTTTTTTTTGCAACAGCAGTACAGTAAAATTACTCCAGTATTGTGCAAAAGTCCTGGCTCTGTAGGACTAAGACTTTTGCATAGCACTGTACAATTGGTTGAAGAAGTTTGGTATGGGCCCCTAAATCCTAAGAACTTTCTATAGGGACACAACTGAGAGCATCCTGACTGGCTGCATCACTGCTTAGTATAGGAATTGTAATTCCCTCAATCGCAGGATTCTGCAGAGAGTGGTGCGGACAGCCCAGCGCATCTGTAGATGTGAACTTCCCACTATTCAGGACATTTACGTGGACAGGTGTGTAAAAAGGGCCCGAAGGATCATTGGGGACGCGAGTCACCCCAGCCACAAACTGTTCCAGCTGCTACCATCCGGGAAATGGTACCGCAGCATAAAAGCCAGGACCAACAGGCTCCGGGGCAGCTTCTTCCACCAGGCCATCAGACTGATTAATTCACACTGATACAATTGTATTT